>NW_027192307.1:0-719921 GCF_041956625.1 Thermomyces dupontii | reverse complement strand
CCGTAGCTATTATCCGGCCTTGCTATACACTAGACAACTAACCACAATAACCTCCGCAGCTATGTTGTCTACGCCCAGCGTCCCAAGAACTGACGGACAATACTATGTACTCCTGTCGTGCCTGGACAAGTCGTTCCTGTAACCTCGGCGGCTGGGCCTCTTGCTCTCAAAGTCCGTCCACGCTAACAGCAATGGAGGAGCCCCAAAATTGTACTGCAAATGTCCGTGGCTCTGTGGTTAGAAACATCTGATGAGAGTGTGAGAAGTCACCCAACTAAAATGGTTCTAAGCAGTACATTAGTTATTCGTCCATTTCCTTTTCGTTCCTGCAAGCCCTCTCTTGTATGCCGTCTTCCACATGACTGGAGGCAGGAGAGTATAGCCGTGACAGTCGACTCGAAGGAACGACCCATTCCGGTACCTACACTTTTTTTTTTTTTTCTTCAATCCCTATGATAGGTTTTGTCCGTAGAGGTTTTTTTCATTTGTCCGTAGGGAGTTGCTGCTCAACTAATCCTCCGCTCTGCTCTCTTGCAATCGAAACCTCTTGACCGCGCTGATGACTATTTACCTAAGGTACCTAATCTTTGCCCAAAACGGCAAGGCTCGGCTCGGTTCGTTTCAGGGCATGCGCGCGACAGCCGCGCGTCACCAGTTGGATCTACGGAGGGTACATGCATCGATACAGTCCGTTCAGGTTGATCATACTAGCTTCCACAACTCGACAGCTCACGAAGTTGCAACTCGCTAGTAAATATACACAAACTCATCATTCTGGCGATCCGTCAGATCGTCAAAAGCATGCTCGCCCAAAACAACTCCCTCCGGCCCCGTCTCCTTGCCCTCAACTCGGTACTTGTTACTCATCGACTTATCCTCGATGACGGCGGACTTGCCGTTGCGCACACGTCGTCGGGCCTGAAGTCGGTTAAGTAGGATCAGATTCGCTAGCTGGATGAAGACGCAGGCAATCGCGGCGACGAACACGGCCAGCACGGCGCGCAGACCAGGCAGGTACAATGGGGCATCCTGTGACTTGAAGAGCAGGGGACCGATGATGTTCCCCGCGGACGAACCGGCCTGGAACAGAGCCAGTGTCGCTGATCGTTTGGTTGCACCACCAGTGTTGCCGACGATCCAGGCGAGAATGAGCGGGTTGCCGGCGAAGAGGAATGCAAGCAGGTAGTAGGCGGCGACGAGGGCGGCGCGCTCGGACGGGCCACGGTCTAGCACGTACAACATGACCGATCCAGCAATGACCGGCAGCAGGAACTCGACGAGGATGGCGAACTTGAGGCGGACCTTGTGGGCGGCATAGCAGGCGCCGAAGATGACGATCATCTCCACGGCACCAAAGGGAATGTTGAGCAGCGAAGTCTCGAACTTGTCGAAACCGAAGCTGGAGAGGACCAGCGGTCCGAAAATGCTCGTCACGGATGCGCCGATGTTGATGAGGACCGCCAGGCTCAGCCAGAGGTAGCTCTTCGGATCAAGCGCGACTTCCCACACCTGCGACCATTTGAACTCGCGCGTGCCGATACCGGTCTGGTTGGCTCGCAACCGCTCGGCGGCCTGCAGCTTCTCGTGATCCGTCAAGAAGCGGGCGGACGGGATGTCGTTGTCGAGCTTCCAGTAGACCGGGAACGCGCTGACGATCGTCAACAGGCCGACAAAGAGAAAGATACTATACACGTCAGTTCGTCAATGGTTCCGACAACAAGAACGGTGAGGTCCACAACTTACATCTGCCATGGTCTCAATAGATTGGAGGGGATATGTCCCAAGCCGTAGGACAGCGCAGACGCCGCCATAGTCGCCGACCCATTCTGGCCGTTCCACGCGGCCACACGCACGGGTTGCTCCGCACGGCGGTACCACTGGGACGTAATGACACTGAACAACGGCAAGCACCCGGCCTCAAATAAGCCGAGGAAAAACCGCGCGGCCAGCAAGGCGCCAAAGTTGTGGCACGCGGCCATGCAGGCCGCCGCGATACCCCATCCCAGCACAAGCGTGGGCATCAGAATTCGATGGGGCACCTTGACGATCAGCACAGTCGAGAACGGCTGCCAGGCCAGCTGCGCGATGGGCGAGATGGAGCCCACCAGTGAGTACTGGTGGCCGGTGAGCCCAGTGTCTTCTCGGAGGTTGAAGAGCGATGCCGTGCCGAGGACGGCTTTGTCGAGGACCTAGTTAACTTCAGTCAGTATGTGATTGTTATCTTGGAGTTAGATATTCTGAAGAATTTCGTACCTGTAGGAAGTAGATCCATACCAGGATGGTGAGAATCACTCGGTCCGTCTTTCTTCTGATGCGTTTATCCTGTACAATATCCATGAGCATCAATCCTGATTCCCAGGACTTGAGTTGATCACCTACATCTTCCTCCGTCACCTCAACCCTCTGCTCCCCCAGCCTGGCCACCACTGCTGCATCCGCCCCTTGTCCAGACCGAGGCCTCCCCTCAACATCCTCAACCCGCTGCTCATCAGAGAAAGATTTCAATATTCCCATATTGATTCAAACAACAAAATTCATAGAAGAAAAAAAAAAGCAAAAGAACAATCCTTCCCGACGACTCGAATTAGAACCCCGGCGCAGTGCAGCCCAGTTTCATCAATCCATCTCCAACGCGGGGGAGCAAGAAGAATTTAAATTATCGAAGCCCTCAGAGCTTCCTTACCCCGGATTTCCCATCCCGCAAGAAACAGAGAAACTAATTCAAGCAATAATGATTCCTTGAAGCCCATTTCCACGCGATGCCGGATCTAGTTCGCTGTGACGAATGAGCGGTGGCCGTCGGGATGGCGGCGTGGAAGCCGATCGGCTCGGGTCGGTTCGCGTATGCCAAGTGCCTTTTTTTTTTTTTCTTGGGTTGGAGCTTGGGAAGGAATCTGGGGAATGGATGGGGCAATCGGGTATCGTACCGATCGCCGATCGGATATCAAGAACACATACATAATAACTACATGACGTTGCGAAAACACTTGGAGAGGCGACGCTCGTTGTAGCCGATTGGATCGCTTGCGCTGTTCTATGATTCTGGAGGAGAACAGATTTGAGGTATAGAGGAGTAGTATCTACACGGGATTCGTATGCAGAACTACATAAGACATTCTCTACACATATCCCGTTCGCCATTGAGGATTGTAGGTTTGTTTCTAGCTTCAATCGTCGAATCTCCCGCTGCAAAATGGGTTCCGCCAGCAAGCCATTCCCTCCCGGCGTCCATGTCCCGACGTTGACTTTCTTCCATGACAATCCCCGACAGGACATTGATTGGGACACTCAGCGGGCACACCTCGAGTACCTGATCAAGTCCGGCGTGCATGGCGGTATGTATCTTCCAATTAGTCCCGCACTGCCTGGGGGCTGACAGACGAAATCCAGTCGTCGTCAACGGCACCAACGCCGAAGCCATTTCCCTCACACCAGACGAAAAAGCCCGCTTGATCACAGAAGCCCGAAACATCGCCGTGAGACTGGGCAAACCCAATCTGCCTCTGACCGTCGGCTGCTCCGGCGGCTGCACGAGAGATATCATTGACCAAACCATCGTGGCACACCGCAACGGTGCTGCTTTCGCGCTCGTGCTGATTCCGAGTTACTTCCATTTCGCACTGACGCCGGTCGCGATTGTCGACTTCTTCCGCGAGGTCGCGGATGATTCACCCATTCCCGTTGTGATTTATAACTTTCCCGACGTTGTGGCCGGGCTGGATGTCAACTCGGAGATGCTCGAGAAGCTCAGCGCGCATCCCAATATCTGCGCTGTCAAATTGACCTGTGGTGGGATCGCAAAGGCTGCTCGCGTGGCGGAGACAAACGACCCGCGTAAGTTTGCGGCCCTGGCTGGCCAGGGAGACTGGTTGTTCCCTGCGCTGTCTGTCGGCGGGACGGGCTGCATCGCAGGCATCGCGAATGTGTTTCCCAGGGTGAGTCGATCTTCTCGATCTCAGCAAACGATTTCGCTTCTGACATCAGCAGATCCTTGTCGAGATCTACACTCTGTTCAAGCAAGGAAAGATCGTCGAGGCAACCCAACTCCAAAAGAAAGTGAGCAAGGCGGAATGGGGCCTCGCCAAGGGTGGGCTCAACGGGACGAAATGGATCGTCGCTAAGATCCGCGGCTATCCCGAAACCAGCGCAGACTGCCGTCGGCCAGTGCCCAAATTCATCGACGCGGAGAAACGGGAATGTATCACCAGTCGGGTGTACGAACTGTTGCCGGTGGAGGAGCAATTGGCAGCCGTAGCCTTATCGTGAATAGACATGAGGGAGAAGATGTAGACTTAGACAATGGCAAAGCTACTGTTGAATAGTTCCATGGACACAGTCCGAATATCGACGCGCTGACCACGCTCTAGCTGTCGTCGCTGAACCTCTTGCAACAGATTGGCCACGTTGGCGGCGTTCGTCACCACGTGTTGTAGACTGCGAATGGTGTCCACAATCCACCGGCACTCTTGAGGGTCATCCTCTTCGCTGCCCCAGAGGAACAGCGGCCACAGAATATTTACCGGCAACGGTTCGCCATTCGCCATCATGCGATGCACCAGCTCCTTGATCTCACCAGTGGCTTTGATAAGCATCTTTGACCGCGGTAAATGCCGATGCGCCACCCAGTGGATATGAATATAGCAAGCGTAAAAGTTGGCGAGATAGGTCCGATAGGAGCGGATGATGGCCAGCGCCAGATGCTTGGCAATGACGTTGTCGCCGAGGTCTCCGGCGACGGCATGGTCCATGATCGACGGCCGGCAATCGTACAACGATGCCAAATCTTTCATGATCTCGGCAGCCGTCGCCATGACTTCCGTCTCGTCTTCGACGGTCCCTCGACTGCGACGATAGTGATCGATCTTTGTGATTCGCCCCGTGATCGACTGCACTTCTTGGAAGAAAGCAAGTCCTGGCTGGCAAAGCAGATCGTACACGATTTCTTCGATACTCCCGTTTGTGCCTTGACCCGTCCGTTGAGATGTTGAGCCGGAGACCCGAGCCTGAATAGGGGGAGTGTATAGACCCGTGTTGTCATTCACAAAAGGCCCTTCGCCCCCAGCGGTCGCTGCACGTGCATCTAGTAGCCGGATCCAGGAGATAATCCTCCGTTCTAGAATCCAGTGCGTCAGTTCTCAAATCCGATCGGAGTAGCTTTTGTGTAGAACAAACCCAATGGGCCAATGTCGGTCTTCTTCGACCGCTGAATAGCGTTATGCGCCTTTTGAATGTTCAGATGGGCAAGATCAGTGCGATCAGTCAAAAGCTAGAAACGTTAGCAATGGAACATTCACAGCATCCGTAGGTGACGAACATCGATATACGCAAGGAGGAATACTGTCGTCAAGATACAGACCAACTCCTCATCGACGGCCGGCGCTTTCCCGTCGGTCTCCAGCAACTTAGCTGACAGCTCTGTCGCAGCGCGATCGTACAAGGGCCGGTAATCGACACCGGCGCGACCCTGAAACTTCTGCGACTGAATCGCCGCAAAGGCTACGACGGCCGAACGGACCATCGTGGACGATGCTGCCATTCTCTGGAACATCGCGCGAGCTGACGGCCCAATTCGGACCGTTCTCCACAGGCTCCAGGATCGGAGGAACCGTCATTTGCAAGGCAGTGTCATCGACATCCGACGCATTGCTCGAGACTGAGGCCGTTGCCGCATCCATAAGCATGCTGTCGGCCTGGGCGGCATCAAAGCCAGCAGATCCCTGAATGGACGGCTCTCGAAAGGCAAACAGATCCGCCAGAGGATCCATCGCATATCCCGAAAAGCCCAAGGGATCCGCAAAGGGAGTCTGCTGCGGCTGCTCCATTCGCTGCGACATCGTCACGGTGCTAGTATGATTCATGGATTGATGGAAGCGTACCGTGTCGCCGGTCGGAGTAGCTGCATCCGCATTTTTCCAGTGGCATTCCAGGCGCAGACGACTACAATGACCGCACACCGGCTTCTCTTCGTTGCAGCGAACCTTTCGTCGCTTACATGTCAGACATCCATTGCGTGATCGGGGAAGTTGAGGCCGACGGCTTGTTTGCAGACGACGGGTCGCGGCTTCTGGCATGGGCTCCTACTCCCTCTGAACGCGACACCAGCAACAACTGGAGTATCTCGATCTACGTCCAAGCGTGATGAATCGAGATTCGAGTCCCAGATGAACGGTTACAATATTACATAATGCATATTGCACAGTTTTTCCTAATATGGGCTAGTGCATATGCTCTCCGCAAAATGACCCACTTGATGGGGCACAAGTACAATTCTAGATACTGTAACTCGTTATACAATATAATACTATTAGGAGTGATAACCTGTCCAGTTTCGTAACGCGCTTGTCTCTCATTCGAGTACAGTATGTAAATGCTGACGTCCAGCGAACTATAACCCAGGAATCTTGAAATCCTTGTAAGTCCACTTCTCCGAGGCTTTTTTCTTGGGCTTTTTATGCGTCACCGGCTTCCGGTATTCAATCTTCCCATTGACGACAAGATTTCGATATCGATCGTCCAGTAGATTGCCCTCTGGCTTGAGCAATCGTAGAGAATCCTTTAGCTCATCAGGAAGAACCAGTTCCAGCGGTTTCTCTGGCGGTCTGGTGACAGTTAGTCAAATGTTTATTGCCTAGTCTCAATAGACGAGTAAAGGAAACTTACAATTCTTTCCCGAGTGGTCGTCTTCGCAGGACCGTATCATCGCCCTCTTCGGATGAATCGTCCTGTTTCTGGAGTTGCTGTTTTCGCGCTTCTTCCCTCTCCGCAATCTCGCGGGCAATTTTCTTCGCCTGCTCTGCCTGCTGATGCCGCTTCTTCATTTCAGCTTCCCATTTCGCTTTCTGCTCAGCCTCTTTCCGTCGTTTGATTCTGTTCCGCTCGGCCTTCGTCTTCCTTCCAGGCTGTTTCTTTTTCAGAAACTCGGGGTTCTCATATTCGCTCTCAAAGCCCTCCCAAGCGCTCTCGTCGTCAGACTTGACCTCCCCGTCATCGTTCTTTGCCTCCTCAATCAACCGCTGTCGCTCTGCTTGCTTTTCGGCCTCTGCGATCCTCTTTTTCTCGGCCTCGACCTCTTTCTCCCCTTCTCTCGTCAAGGCGCGGTCCCATTCCTCAAAAACCGGGTTGTAGCTGACGCTGCCGTCCGGTTTCTTGACAGACGGAACCGGTTTCCCATTCGCAGCAAGAGAGATAGGCGGCTGCTTCAGAGTCGGCGGCGCAGTAATGGGCTTCGGCTTCTCCACAAAGTCAAGTTGAGAATCCTTCTTATCCGCTGATGAATCGGGCGCATCTGCCCAAGGATCGTACGTTGCTTCGTCCTCCGGTCTGATCGCAGGATTGTTTTCCTGCGCTACCTTCTTTAACCGCTCCCAGTCTTTTGTACTGACCCAATCACTACCCTTTTGCCTCTTTGCCTTGGGTTCAATGACCCCGTCCGTGACTTTGGAATTCGGGCGCTTGCGGCTATCAACGCTGGGAATAGCAGACCGTTGCGCAATAATCTCATCTGCTTTGAGGGGCTTCTTGTGCTTTTGCGTCTTTGCAATCTCTTCGGATCCGGTAGTGTCGATTGTGAACAATTCCTCTGAAGGCTTCTCCGAAATTACCCCTCTTCACACACCAAAAGTCAGCGCATTGCTAGAGGGATTCAATTTGCAAAGCCGCTGTCTACTTACCCTCTGATTTCTTCTTCTCGTACCAATCTGAACCCCTCCTGGATATCCGACACATCAACATGTTTTCTCCATGCTTTCTTGCCCTTCCGAGAGGGCTGTTTGTACTGTTGAGGGGCGTCCATTCTGCTTTGAATGCTAGGGATGTCGCTACTCCCTGCGTTTGATGGCCTCGAGGCCTATCTTGTTACTTTGGACATTTTCTTCGTATCAACGGAAAAATCTGGGTCGATCAAGCGCGCTAGACTATGATTGGCCCATCAGCGCCACATTTCCAGAACAAGCGAGTTTAGCGCCGCTTTTGCCTTTTAGAGAATGCCGCTCTGGCATCTCTGTCCAAGCATCTAAGCATTCAGGGTTCTGAGCTCGCCGCGATCAGTTTATTCTCTCCAGCGACAGTCAGAGCCGAACTGAACTTGGACTTGTCTCGGGAGACACAGCTAAGGAGACTAACGGTCGGGCACGATGCCGGTCGTCAAAGGCGGCGTCTGGTAAGTGATCTCTAGCTTGGCTCTGTGTCTGGATTGCGCTGACGCGATGTAGGACCAACATCGAAGATGAAGTTCTTCGGGCAGCGGTACGCTTTGGACTTGATCATCCACATTTTTGCTTCTGGCTGACATGACGTAGGTTTCGAAGTACGGGCTGAATCAGTGGGCGCGAGTTTCGTCCCTTCTCTCTCGCAAAACCCCAAAGCAATGCAAGGCGCGATGGGTCGAGTGGCTGGATCCGAGCATCCGCAAGATCGAGTGGTCGAGGGAAGAAGATGAAAAGCTTCTGCATCTCGCCAAGTTAATGCCGACGCAATGGCGGACGATCGCGCCGATCGTGGGACGGACCGCAACGCAGTGCCTGGAGAGATATCAGAAGCTACTGGACGAAGCCGAAGCGAGGGAAAACGATGAGTTGGGCTTGGGAGGACCCGGATCCGAGGCACAGGCGCCCAGTGCCGATGACGTGCGAAGACTAAGGTAGGCACTCAAGGATTTCAGTCCGAAATCGTTGCTAATATCACTAGGCCTGGAGAGTTGGATCCCGATCCCGAATCGAAGCCCGCCCGCCCCGATACGATCGATCTCGACGAAGATGAAAAGGAAATGCTCAGTGAAGCCCGCGCGCGTCTGGCCAACACGCAGGGTAAGAAAGCGAAGCGTAAGGCTCGTGAGCGCCAGTTGGAGGAATCGCGCCGACTCGCTGTGTTGCAAAAGCGCCGAGAGCTCAAAAGCGCGGGCATCAACGTCAAGGTCGTGACAACCAAGAAAGGCGAGATGGACTATAATGCAGACATCCCGTTCGAGAAAGCTCCGGCACCCGGATTCTACGATACAACGGAGGAACAGGCTCGAAACGAGCGCCAGCGAGAGATGTTCGATCCCCGAAAAATCCAGCTGGCAGGAAAGCGCAAAGGAGAGCAAGATGAGGAAGCTGAGCGCAAGAAGCGAAAGAGCGACAAGAACTCGACGTTCGCGGCAGCTGCCAAAGCCGGACGCATGCAAAAGATTCGCGAAGCCGAACAGATGAGCAAGCGACGACCCCTCAATCTCCCTGCGCCTCAAGTCAGCGAGAGCGAGCTGGAGGACATTGTCAAGATGGGCTTGGCCGGCGATCGAGCGGCCAAAATGGCGGGAGAGGAAAACGACAATACCCGAGGTCTGGTTGGAAATTATTCCACTATCGTTGGAGGGACTCCGATCCGCACGCCGCAGGCGCCGCCGCAAGAAGATCATATTGCCAATGAGATCCGCAATATCAAAGCGCTGACGGAAACGCAATCATCACTTTTGGGCGGGGAGAACGCGCCCCTTCATGAGGGACCCGGCTCGACGGGCTTCGAAGGCATCACACCACGCAAGCAAGATATTGTAACACCAAATCCTATGGCCACGCCATTCCGTCAAGCTGCGGGCGGCGCCGGTGCCACTCCGATTCGCGGAGGGATCGGCCCTGGGGCGACTCCTCTCCGGACACCTCGAGATCAGTTCGCTTTGAACAAAGACGCTGGCGGCCAGATTGTTGGGGCCACTCCGCGTGAAATCAAGATTCAGGAGAACTTGATGCGTCGCAACGTCCGCAGCCAACTGGCCTCTCTCCCCAAGCCGAAGGAGACGGAGTGGGAGTTGGAAGAGCTCCCGTCCGAATCCCCAGAGCCCGTCACAGGGGCTGAGGCCATCGAAGAAGATGCAGCAGAGCGGGATCGTAGAAATGCTGAGCTGCGTCGTAAGCAGGCAGAAGCCGAATTCCGGCGCCAGACACAGGTCATTCAAAAGTCCCTGCCACGTCCAAGTTCTTTGAATGTCACTGTGCTTCTGGAGAGGGCATCTCAGGTCACCGATCCCATCGAGAGGTTGATTGCTGAAGAGGCTGCCATTCTCATTGCCAACGATGCGCGGAAGCATCCCGTTGCGGGCGCCAAAGTGGAGGGCAAGGCGCCTGCCCCTGGGCGGTTGGACGATGCACATCTCGAGGCTGCGCGGGAGGCCATCGCGAAAGAGCTGGATTCGGATGATCTTAAGCAGCGGTGGCAAGCTGATTTCGAGAGCTCCTGGACATCGATGCGTGACTCTGGCGCTCTGCCGGGCCTGGGTGTGTACGAGGACGAGGAGGATAACTTCTTGGAGCAAGAGCAACGTATGATTGACATGTTTGACCACGTGCAAGAGGCTCTCATGGCCACTGCGGAGCAAGGCAACAAGCTCGAGAAGAAGCTGGCCCTGCATTACGGTGGGTACCAAGCCCGCGCAAAGACGTTGCGATCCAAAATCGTCGAAGCCAGCGCCGCTCTTGAGAAAGCCAAGATCGACCTTGATACCTTCCGCACCCTTCAGATCGCCGAGGACGGCGCATTGTCCCGGCGCCTGGAGAAGCTGCGCGACGAGGTCAGCTTCATCACCCGGCGCGAGCGAGAGGCACAGGAGCTGTATCGGTCGCGGAAGGAAGAGCTGGAGGCACATGAGGCAGCAATGCCGGCGATCAACGGGGCTCATTGATGGGTTTATAGATCTGCTACTCATGGCCTACATGTATCTAGAAGCCTATTGTGCCCGCTGAGAATAAGGTATAAATGAAAAATATGTAGTAATCATCGGCATTTTCGAAGAGCCAGAATCAATCGCTAAGAGTGATTTGCATGAGCGGCGGTGCTGCTTTGCTGCTTTGGTCTTGACCGAGCTGCAAGCCTGCAAGAGCTATTTGGTACAGGTGTTCCTGCTTCTGTCGGATTCTGACTCATTGTAATACACAAAATCCCTCTAATAATAAATCATTTTGGCTCCCGGAGACCTACCGAGTGTCACTGAAGTATGGCCGACTCAAGTCGTCATCACCTTTTCACTTTCGGTTATATGCAGTACTTCTGCCGACTAGCACGGATGGCAGCGATGAAGCCGTTCTGCAACTTGGTCCTCCGCCAATTCGAAACAAGATGGGCGGAACTCGTTGCTCTACAGATGAATCTCCGAGGCTCGGTTCTGAAGTCTGTACCGACGGTTGCCCGCTGATACACGTAAACAGAAGAGACAGCATACTCGTACCATCGCTCCAAGTTCGGACAGGAACCTGGTTCTCCCTACACATACTTTCCAGGTCACGTGTTCTATCTAGCCTGCCTGGGGTACGACTGTTAGTTATCGTGGAAAATAGTGCAGTCAGAAGTATCAGAGGTACCTCTAGATACATCTGATTAGAGATGGTTAATAAAGCAGTCAAATTCGAAATCCTCAATAGGAAATGAAGATGTCAACAAATCCATGTCGAGTGTGGTTGCCGACAAGAGTATAGGTGAGGGTTGGATTAGTTATGTATTATTGAAGATAGAAAAGGCTGCCTGAACCGGTTTCGCAGTGGGGAGAAACCTCACCGAACCTTAACCAGTTGATCCCCAACCGCCACCCGGGCAAAAGTCCATCAAAATCGCCAGCCCTTTACCCGTCTATTTCATCACAGAAATCACCTAAAACGGCCCCGCGACCATCGCAGTCTTCGCTCCAGCGTCCCTAGCACTATGGTGGCCCGTGACGACGCGACCGGGACGCCCGATCCCGAAAAGGGGTTCGCCACCCTGAATACGCTCAGGTACGTGATTTCGCCCGGGAAAACTGCTCCCTGGCATTTTCGACCCCTGGTTTCACGGTCGCATATACTTATTTTGATGATAGGATCGGTGTGAAGGCCATGGTTGAGAAGGTGAGTTGCTGACCTGGCCGGGTGAAAACCCTGCTCATGAGATCACGTGATTTGCCAAGGCCTAACTCGGGGGGTGCAGGATGGCGAGTATAGAAAAGCAGAGCTGTTGTCAATGCGGACGCGGGGAGACGTTCCATATTTCTAGTAAGTTGATCCTTGCGGGGTGCGCACGGACTATGCTGACAAGGTTCCTAGCGTCCACTATGTCGATTTCAATAAACGACTTGATGGTACGCATTGCAGTTGGGATACAGTCAGTACAAGTCGAGAACTAACGTTTGCCATTAGAATGGATCCCGGCCTCCAGAATTGATCTCAGCCAAGAGGTTGAATGGCCGGCGCCCGAAAAGCCGGAGAAGAAGAAAGCATCAGGCGGGCAGAAAGCGCCCGGGAAAAACCAGAAACGAGCCCGAACAGACAGCCGGGATGTTTCTGCAACGCCGGATCTGCTGACGGGGAAGAATACCAATGTCAGCAAGGCTCCTCGACCGGCAAAGGCCGGCGGCAAGGAGAACCGTGTAGATGGCACGCCGCACCCGCTGCCAGAGGGCGCCTCTGCCACGGATACCCCAAAGCAAGCATCGGAAGATGTGGAGATGATGGATGTGAGCTTCACGGACGCCAAGACCGAAGGGGAAGAAGTCAAGACCATGACTCGCGAAGAGGAGATTGAGAAGCTCCGAACAAGCGGCAGCATGACGCAGAACCCGACAGAGATCCACCGGGTGCGGAACCTGACCCGCCTGCAGATGGGCAAGTATGAAATGGAGCCGTGGTATTTCTCGCCGTATCCGGAATCCTTTCAGGACGCCGAGTTGATCTACATCGACGAGTTCTGTCTGAGTTACTTTGACAATCGGCGTGCCTTTGAGCGACACCGCAAGAAGTGCACCCTTGTCCATCCGCCGGGCAATGAAATTTACCGTGATGACCACATCTCATTCTTCGAGGTTGACGGCCGACGTCAGCGCACTTGGTGCCGCAACCTGTGTCTTCTCAGCAAGCTCTTCCTCGATCACAAGACGTTGTACTACGACGTCGACCCGTTCCTGTTCTACTGCATGTGCACCCGGGACGAAACTGGATGCCACCTGGTCGGCTACTTTTCGAAGGAGAAGGACTCCGCTGAGGGATACAATCTGGCCTGTATCCTGACGCTCCCGCAGTATCAGCGACGCGGCTACGGCCGACTACTGATCCAATTCAGCTACGAGCTGAGCAAGCGGGAAGGCAAACAAGGATCCCCGGAGAAGCCTCTCAGTGACCTGGGCCTGCTCAGCTATCGGCAGTACTGGCGAGAGGTTCTGCTCGATATCCTGCTGGAGCCCGGTCGCGAGTCTGTTAGCGAGAGCGAGCTGGCGCAGCTCACTGCGATGACGGATAAGGATGTACACGAGACCTTGCTGGTGATGAACTTGCTTCGCTATCATGTAAGTTCGACGATTGACGATTTTTTCGTTCAATGATTCTAACCAGATGATAGAGAGGCAACTGGGTTATCGTGCTGCCGGATTCGGTCGTTGAGCAGCACAGAAAGCGCCAAGAGAAGGAGAAGCAGAAAGGCGTCAGGAAGATCGATCCCTCGAAGCTCCAGTGGAAGCCACCTGTTTTCACCGCGGCCAGCAGGACCTGGAACTGGTGATGTACTTTACCTCTGCTTTGCTTTTGGCAGCGATGGCGTTCTTTGTGTGTTTCTGGGAGGTCTTTGGGCGTTATGGCATGGGTTAGATGGCCTGTATAAGTTGGTTCTGCACATCATCACGGACACTGCATTAGATTCGTAATATTTGACTCCAATCCTGTGTCAGCTGTCGCGGAGACATGTCATTGCTTGCTTAATGATCGAATGAACACGACTACTGTATTGGAGCTTCGTCCTTCCGTACAGTACTTCGTTTTCAACGTCCATTTTGATGCTGAATCGTGGTCGGAATATGATTGGATGCCAACCGACCAATGAGAAGCCCGGGATCTCCCCGGGCAAATCTTTATCACATGCTGTCAATCTCGGATTTTATCTGATCTCTGCAGGAAGTTGAGAACGGCATCTTGAGTCGCAGTCCACGCAGCTAAAATGGGCAATGCTGCCGTACCCGGCCCTCGAGTGAAGCGGCGCAAGATCTCGGCAGAGGGGAGCGCAGACGCGGCAAACAGCGGCGCCGGATCGATCACCTCCCACAAGCAACTCCGGCGTCTGCTGCTGCTCAAGCAAGACTCGCCCTCCGAGACGCGGCTAGGTATGTGCGAGATTCGGTCGCTGGACGTCTTGGATGTGTGTGGCTAATGAGACGGCAGGGATCAATGCGTTCAAGGACTTTCTCAACTCCATTAACCAGCCCGAACATGAACATGACAAGCCCAAAAAGCTGGAAATCTTGAAAGCCTACTGCGACTCGCAACGGGTTCCCGGCGGCGAGGACTCCCCAGACGCCTGTTTCCCGGATCTTATTCAATGCTGGAGGTTCGCGGACAGCAGCAACAATGACAGTCTGCTGGTACTGGTTCCGTCGGTTCTGGCGCTGTTCCTGAGGACCGTCTCGTCGCAGTTGGAATTCCACGACTTTGGAGTCGCCCTGTGCAGGCACTTGCTGCAGAAGGAGCAGCTGCGACTGTTCAACCGCAACCTGACATCCCAGAAAGTCAAGGAGCATCTGATTTCGCCGTGCCTGCGTCTGCTCACCGAGATCGTTGGCTTCGATGGCGGGGCTGTAGCGCGGCTCGCGCACGCGAAGCGGGATATCGTTCTCAAACGGCTCGATATCTTCCTGACACCAAATAAAGCGCAGACGGAAGGAGCATCGGAGGATGCGAAAAAGTCGACTCTGCGTCGTAATGCGCAGCGCTTGGTTCTTGCAAACCTGCGGTTCCAGCATGGCTCGGCCAAGAGTGAATTCATTGAACAGCACAAGATCATGAGGGCCTTTTTGGAGCACGTCCGGCGCGACCCGCCCGAGATCGTGGTTGACATCATCAAGGCAATTGAACAGGACATTGCCCAGGATGCTTCGGTTCCACGGAGCACAAAGACCAAATTTTTCAACCGTTGGAATTTGGAGCGTCTGGTTACGTTGTATGGCTACGATCAGGATCTGGACGATTCTGTGTCGGAGGATACCCGGATTGCCAATCAGATTCACAGAGTCCTGACGAAGGTCTGTACAAAGCCGGAGATGGGCGTTCTCTTGTCTCAGAACGGCTGGTATCCTCCCGGATATGATCCCGAGTCTCCCGAAGAGGTCGAAGAAGGGTACATTGATCTGGGGCTGGATTCGCCTTACTACGAGGACCGCTACTGGGAGAATGTACCCGTCCGGAACGGAACCCTCGCGGCGCTCGCGCAAGTTCTTCGTCCGGAAACAGACACTCGTCAGACGGAGCTGTTGCTACAGATGTTCAGAGTCGCGCCCGAGCTCATTGCAGACTACTTCACGAAACGGGTCATGTTTACGTCGGATCCCAAGGCCACGCCGTCGTGGCTGGGTGAATCCGCTTTCTTGTTCTCGACGGTCCAGCTGCCCGTCCCAACGCACTGTGGCTGGAAAGGAGGATTTCCCGTTATGCCCCCTCCCGTCTCGATCGTCCTCGAGAACATCCTGCCACGGCCGCTGACGCAGAAGATTCTGACAAGGTGTCTAAATCAAAACGCCGAGATCGTTACCCTCTTCGCCGTTCGTATACTGACGGCCTCAATTCAGAAGCTGCGAAGCGTTCTGAGGATGTTCCAGGACGATCGGGGTTATCGCCAGGACCTGTGGACGCAGGCGGCAGAGAGGCTGCGCGATGAGTTCTGTAGCCGTTGTCCGTCCTTGAAAGATGTGATTCTTGCATTCAAGCGAACGGCCAGCGACGATATCCAGCAGCAGGATGCCATCATGGAGCTAGTGGCTCTGTTCTACGAAGTCCTTCCTCTGGCGGCAACGGAGGTTGAATTTGACGTCACGTTGACTTTGACTGAAATTCTCGGCAAGCTTGAGAAGCCTGAGCCATCGTCGGAGGATTCGGAGACATTATTGGGTTTCTTGCAACATACGCTGAGTGTCGCGGAATGGCAATCATCGATGCGCTGGTGGCAGCATCCTGGTACGTTTCAGTCATCTGGTACCGGCCGAATTCAACTAACAGAAGGCCAGCCTCCTTGCAATACTCCGCGTTCACGAGCATCCTCAAAGTTGTAGTGCAGACACCGGACAATCCTTCCATGAGACAGACCTGGAAATTGCTCCAGGCAGTGCTCTTCCAACATCATGCAATGATCAATGCCCCAGCATCGTTCGATGCGTTGCTGACCAGTCTGAAATCCTCGGATTCAGACTCACTCCACATGCAGTTGCAGTTTCTCGACAACTGCCTGGCCCGGATCTCCAAGCAACCCGTCCATTACCGGGACATTGTAGACTCGCTGCACAAGAACACCGCTCAAGAGGAACGACGACCATTAAGTCCGTTAGTGGGGGCTATCCAGGAACAATGGGCCTACGTGGTCAAAGCGAATGATTCCGATCGTGAGAAGGTCCTCGCTGCGTGGGTTGGCTTGTTCCTTGCGAAATTGAAGGAGGCCGGGGAGGACGGAGCCGCGTTGGACGCAGTGCGGCAGAATCTGGCGGAGCAGTCAGAGTCGAAGAAGGCCAAGTCGGCTTTCAAGAAGGCGTCCAAGGGTTTAAATGTCGACCACGAGGCCGCGGGGTCTACTGCGCCTGCCGAGGACACGCAGCCGCAAAGGAAGCCGAAGCCATCCGCTGATATCGCTGAGGTGTTTGGTCCTTTGCCTTCGGAGAGCAAGAACCACACGTCCCTGCAGAAATGGGAGAGCGAGGAGCTGGAGATGGCCATCGACAACGGTAGGGTGCGAGACTTGATACTCTTCTTGTGCTCGGAGCATGAAGAGATCCGGCGGCAGGCTTTTGCGGCCATTGGTCGTCTAATGGTGAAACTCAAGGTAAGCTAGTCGATGATTCCCACTGACCTTGCACTGACAATGGTGAAGAGCTCCAAGTACACAGAGTGGCGAGCAACCTACATCCTCCTGGGCGAACTGAGGGAGACGGTCAGTCAGTTCGGCCTCGACAGACCGTTTCCCTACATCGTCGGCGAGTGTGCTGCCAGTTGCCTGGAGGTGTTGACAGACCCGCTGCACTTTATGTACGCCAAGGTCAACAAGTTTCTGCAAAAGTACCCCAGCTGGGAGGTCGGCAAGATCCCGTCGTACTGGATCGACAAGGTCTTTTTGCAGGCTTCGGAGGTTGAGGGGCGACATATGGATGAGGTGCGATGGCTCTTGGCCATATTGCTACGGGGCGCTCGAACCGCACAGGTGAGTACATCCACTTTTCTCTCCGTTCTGAAACTTTTAAAATCTGATCAATGTCGCCAGGACGTGGACATCTACCGCCGCGCCAAAGTATTCGAGCACCTGCTCGTTCTCTACAGCTGGCCGGACCTTGAGGTATCGGTCAAGAAAACCATTCTACACATCCTATACCGCGTCGTCCAGGCCGGGGGCAGCACCGTGCTCGTCACCAGGGCTGCCATCGTCCACTGGATCGCCCAGCGCATCTCCCTGGGTGATCCTCATGAGGCACTTCTTCGGCCGCTCGCGCGCGTTGTCTATGACACGGCCGATCACGACCGGGTGGACCGATGGAGCCAGGGAGGGATTTCGCAGGTACTGGAGGGTGTCGGAGGAGCATAGGCCATGGCTACTCTGTAATCTATGGACTCCGGATGCAAAGCAGGAAAGAACCTGGTACTGATAGAGCACTTGCACCGTTGGTTCGTTCGTCCGCCGAAGCGCTACGGAGTGCGAGATATGCCAAAAACGTAGTTTCCCTTTTGGGCGATTTGCCTCTGGAACAACTTTTCCCCTCGCTGAACCAGACACTTGAAAGACCAAGGCAGAAGAAGAGACAGGATTTCCTTCACGACGCCCAGTTTGAGGTTATATCCAAGTATCTCTCGATCTAGCAGACATTTTTTGCCCGTTTCCGAGGCCTTGGAACGCTTTTTGACCTTCCAGACTGGTCAATTGTAGCAAAGTGTTCGACAGATCCTTATTTTTGACCGCTTTTTTCTAATACTTGATCTTGTTCCCTGCTCTTCGCCACGAGTTCTCGTCCCGGGCTTTTCTAATTTGGCTGCTGTTGCTGCTCTGGTTGGCGCTCTCTTGGGTTCGGAGGACGTGCGCTTCTTACGACGACCTACAACGATCACGACATAATTTGACGAGAAAAACGAACGAAACACCCACGCCACTCAACATGCGATATTTCTGAGCTTTACTCTTCTTCGTCCCTCCCTCGATTCGAACGACGTTGCTCGCGCACGCTCTTGCCAATGGCGCGCCGGTATGAGATCGAGGAGCTGCTGTGGCTGCGCAATTCGCCGCTAGTGGCCCGGCCAGAGAAACTACCCCCGGTCGAGGAATGGATGGGGTGAGTGTCCTGAGCCCTGAAAAAAAAAATAAAAGGCACACAGACGTCACTAATGAGATTTAACCTGCAGCCCTATTCCCGACCCGAATACGAAACGGTATAGCAAGAACTCAGATCAGCATCAGAATGATTCGCCGGGAAATCGAAGACCAAATCTCTTCGATAACCGACACAACTCGCGCCTTTCGTCAGGTAGGTGGATAACAGCGTCGGCAGGTGAGTCGTATGCTAAACCGGTGTATGTAGATGAAATTGTCCTTGGGCCTCCCAGAACATCATTCTCGTCAGCTTCAAGGTCCTATGGAAAGGGGTCGACCGATGCCAACGATCGCTCGTCGCGGTCCAACAACGACGGCGACGATGATCGAATAGGGTTCCGAGAAAAGTTTTTCCGAGATCGCGATGGGGATCTAGACCGTCGAGATCAGCGCTATGGTCCGACGGGTAGTCGGCGAGGCGAGCGAGAGGATTGGAATGCGAGCCGATCCCGACGCTCGTATGGTGACGACCAGGATGGTCGACCCAGGCGAAACGGGGTCGACTCTGATCGTTGGGACCGAACAGACTCGGGGGGCCCCAGCCGCGGGTTTAGGGACAAGGAGGGTCGATTTGACAAGGATGGGCGGTTTCCGCGACGGGATGGGCCGCGCGGAAGACACGAGCAGAGTTGGTTCCGCGACGAAGGCGCGGCTGCAGCCGATGCGGCGGACCACGATGAGGAGAAGCCGTCGTACCGGAACCGCGACTGGCGCCGCGACCGACACCCGGCAGACCGCGACTGGAATCGTGGCGCGCGAGTTGAGCCGGAGCCGGAGTGGCTGGACTCGACGGACCGCGGTGAACGGAAGCCGGCGCACACGCAGGAGGATTTTCAGCGGTGGAAGGAGCGGATGAAGGCGAACTCCGGGCAGACAACGGCGGAGGAGAAGAAGGATACCGCAGCAGCGCCGGCGCCGGCGCCTGAGCAGCGCAAGGCGGAGCCTAGCCATCTCGACGGTGAACTGTTTGCGGCACCCAAGGCGGGTTCGTTGCAGGTGGATACTGGTCTGGAGAAGTTCTTTGGAATTCTCGGCGACGTGAAGCCGGCGGCACAGGAAGTCAACACGCCGGGATCGACCGAATCGGGGACGAAGCGAGAGACAGGATCGGTCAAGGCAACCAAGTCGTCGCGCTTTGCGGGCATTTTTAGCCCGCCGCCGGGTGAGATGAAAGAGTCGGAATCGAAGACGCAGACGGATCGCCCGGTGTCGACGACGGATGAAGACCAGGAAGGATTCAAACGGATACTGCAGATGTTGGGGAACACCAAGTCGCGCAACGCGACGCCCAAGGTGGACAGCAGCCAACAGTCACAAGCGCCGAGCTTCCCGGCACCCGAAGGTGGGCGACCGTCGCCGGGGACGTCGCACGTGGAACACATGTATGGGCCGCGAGATCCGCAGGCGCAGATGCGTGACCGAGAGAATCTTCTCCGGCTGATGCAGCAAGTGCGGATCTCTTCGCCGCCAGGGTCGACTCCGGTTTCTACCGCGCCAGTGTCCGCGTCGATTGCCGGGAACATGGCGCCGGAGCTGCTGGGGCGGCCGAGCAGCGTTCAAAAGGGCGAGAAAGGACATCCATTCCTGGACGACCCGGCGATTGCGCACCTACAGCGACCCGCCAACGAGGAGCCGAATGAGACAGCCCGGCGGGCAATGGGGTATTATGACCAGGGGTTTTCGGGCGCGGGGCAGGCCGGGGCGGGCCCGATACGGTCACCGCTGGAGATGCAGAGGCCGCCGGGTCTGGAGCACCAGATGCCGCCGCCGCTGCCGCCGGGATGGGCGGGGCAGCAACAAGCGCAGGCGAGCCTGCAGGCGCAGGGTTCGCTAGCGCCACCACCGGGGTTGCCGACGCCAAACCGGGGCCCTGGGTACGGGATGCACATGCCGCAAGCACCACCACCACCGCCGCCATCCCACCACAACAACAACAACAACAACCACAGCGGCAATCATGAGCCCGGTCCTCGCGGTGCATTCCCGCGCGGCGGCACCCCGGTAACGACCAGTTCCCCGGCAAACGGGAGTGCCTTTGGCCCGCCTCACCATCTGCCCCACCATCCTCACCACCCACCACCACCGCCGGGCATGATGATGCCGCCGTCAGGCCCGCCCATCCCGCCGGGCTTCATGATGAACCCGAACATTAATCCTACAACATCCACGACAATAGGTCTCAACTACCATCACAGTCACCACCATCCGGCCCATCTGCCAACGACTGGCTTGCCGCAGCAGCAGCAGCAGCAACAACAACAACAACAACAACAGCGGCAGACTTCTTCACCCGATACCCCCGCTGGAAACTACCCGTCGTCGCGGCAGTTACTGGAGATGTTTGCGCAGGCGCAGGCGGGTACTGGTCATCATAATACTAATCCCACTGCGGCGGCTGCGGCAGGCGGTCATCACGGTGGTGGTGGTGGTGGGATGATGGGGCAGTATCATCAGTGACGGCAGTCAGCCGGTGCTATTCTCTGCTTTCTTTTTTTCTTTCTCCCCAACTACTCCGTACTTGATGTTGCGTTTTTATTCTTTCCCTTACGTTGTCCGACTGATTGATTAACTTTGATTGATCGATAACGAATGACTGAATGGAATCGAACGTATGACATCTCTCAATGAGCGTATATATTATATTTTTTTGCTCGCCCTAAGGGTACCTACCTAGTACATACAGAGTTCAGTGTTCTCTTCGACAGTTCGACTCAAGTAGCGTACATAGGTACCTCCCAAGGAAGTAATAGGTCAAAATGGTCAAGCGAACTGATCGAGCAAATCAAGCAACATCGAGATCAGAGAAAAGAAAAAAAAAGAACAAAGCAACTTCTGATCCCGTTAACTACGTACCGAGTTATTCCAAACAATAAATTTAGCTCGATCAAGAGAGAGAGAGAGATTCTTCAATCCAAAATCCAAAAGAGAGAAGAAACCCATCCGATTCCATTCCCATTCCCTCCCTCCATACCCTACCCAATCCCACACTAAAAATAATAAATAGTATAATAGGGACAAAAGTGACAAAGACGTGAGAATAATACCTAGGGGGTAGGGAATCAAATCAAGTCAAATCAAATCAAATCAAATCGCTCCTGTGATAACCTTCAGAACGAACAACGATGATGAAGAAGAGAGACAAGCAAAACCCAGTCCCGGAACAACCCACACAGAAAAAAAAAAAAAAAAAAAAAAAAAAATCAAGCAATTAGCCGTTAGCCATCCATTATTCATCGGACGTCGATCGCACATCACATTGTTTTCTTTTGTTTTGCAAGAAAAAGGACGACAAAAAAACAAAGACGCGTAAAGCAAGAGAATATTGCACCGAACCCGAACCCGAATATCGAGAATAATAAGAAAAAAAAAATAACATATCCCGGTGGTAATAGAACACGTAAAGAGGAAGAAATGCTCATTGTTACAAGTCGTTCCACACCGCCGCGAGCCATCCCGATGGATATCCCACCTCGCTATCTGTGAGGTTCGACCACGTGTCGCATGTGCCGCCCTCGATGAACGCGACGACGTCATCGCCGCCGAGACTGATGGTCCAGAGTGAGCTGCTTGCTGTGGGGCCGGGAGTGGGTATTGTGGTCGTCGTGGGAAGGGGATGGGAAGACGCCGTCGTTGTGGCGAGTGCGGGGGGACTGTTGCCGCCGTTGCTGCTGCTGCTGCTGCTGCTGCTGGTGCTGCCGCTGCCGGGCGGTGCGCCAGCGCCGGCGCCGGCGGCGACGGTGCTCGGCGGGGGGAGACGTGGGTAGTTATGCGGGGGCGGCGGCGGCGCGGAGGAGGAGTTGATGGGCGGGAGGGAATGTCCGTAAGAGGGGGGAGGAGGGGGACCAGCCCAGGAGCTGAGTGGTTGAAGACGGTTGCCGGTTGCGGCTGGAGAAGGGGGGAAGGCCGTGCTCTGCTGGATCGAGGGCAGCGAGAAGCCTGATTGCGGGGGTAGTGGAGTGCGGCCCGGAGGTGGAGGAGGGAGACTCGGCCGCCGGTCGAGCTCGTTCGTGTCGGTCTTGGGGGCAAGAGATGCAGTGTTGCCGCCGCTGGTGGGAGGAGCGGTTGTCGTCGAGACGGTGGGAGAATGGGATGGCCCCGCGGTGCCGTTCACGACAACCCATGACTCGCGCCGGGGAAGAGCGGCTGGCGATGGAGAATCGCCCGACTCGCTCTTGACCGCGTCGCTGCTTGTAGACAGTCCCGGAGCGGCGACGGCGGCGGCAGCAGGCGCCGTCCCGTCATCGTTGTCTTCTTGCAGCCGGTCCTCGACTTCGCCGAATTCCAAAAATACCTTCTCGAGAACCTTGTACTCTTCCAAGGCGGCTCCGCCCGGTCGCAAGTTGTTCCCGTCGAATCCTTCTGTGTGCGTCGCGGCGGCGGTCGCCCGCGCGTAGTCCCTCTTAACTTTGGTGTAGTAGCTGTGCAGGCGGTTCAACGTGCGGAACCAGCCAACGGCCATTTTCAGTCGCGGCCGCATGTCCCGCAAGATCTCCAGCGACCTCCGTGCCGGCGCCGGCGCCGGCGACGACGACGACGACGACGACGACGAAGAGGAGCCGCTGTTGGTGACATCGGTCGACGGTCGTCGTGCCGTCAGCATCCCCTCGACATCCATTTGGCCAAAGTGCGCCGCGTAGACCCCCATCAAGGCCGCATGATATAGCGCAAAGCCCACCAAGGGTGACTCCACCAGCACGCCGCGCTCTTGACACGCCGTCGCCAGGTCCATCACCTGCCGTGCAGCGCGAAACACTTCTCGCGCGCTGTCCCGCCAGAAGCCTTCCGGCGCCGCGTACTTGTCACGCGAGTACGTCGGTTCATCCAAGGGGCCGGCCGGCTCGCTGCAGCGCAGCGGCAGGAATGGCAGGTACGCGCGGTGCAGCACAATGACTGAGAGGAAATACACGACGTGCATCACCGTGTACGACGGCAGCTTGTGCTTGTACATGATGTGGGTGTCGGTGTTGCGCGGCGAATACTGCAGGTTCCGCGGCAGGGTCTCTTGAAATTCGGACAGCCGACCGCGCAGCTGCGCGAACCGTGACTCAGGCTGCCATGGTGGATAGGGATCGGTCCTGCAAATCGTTAGTACAGATTTCGCCCTGGTGACAAGACAAAGGACAAGCATACCGTCGTCCGCCCGCGCAGGCCCATTTGGCAACACTCCCCCAAATCCGAATGATTCGGATCACCCGACTCAGCACCGACTCCTCCGCGCCGACCTCCCAGCGCTCGACGCCGTGATCGACCGAGTCGCCGCGCTGCAGAGAAGGCGACCCGGCCGGTCGCAGCTGGTCGTCTGCGTAGCCGAGGCTCTGGCGCAAGCTCGGGATCTGCATGTCCTGGGCGTTCATGCCAAGTGGTCGGCGGCCCGATGAGTCGCTCAGGCGCGACGTGCGGACGCGCTCGCCAAAGGCAAAGGCATTGTCACTGGGAAGTTGAATACCAAGGTCGCGCACTTTGACCATGCGTGGGCGATACTTGCCGCTGCTCAGGCAGCGGTCCAGAATGAAGCAGGCCCAGAACGTGCGCCGCTTGGTCTCCTCCAGAATGATGTCGTCCGAGGACTGCTCGCGCGACTCTCGGCGGCGCGGGATTCCAAAGTAATCCGTCTCCCACTTGATGGAGGGTGGCCGCGAGGCCGCCTCGTTGTCCAGTTCGTACGGGAGGCCCATGGCTTGTGATAGACGAATGGCCACACCGGCGTAGACCCAGGCGTTCTTGCCCCGGCACATGTCCCACTCATGTAGAGCCAGCATGAGCAGCGCTTGCACCCGGCTCAGCTCGGGCACGGCCAAGCCCAGACCATCGGAGCCTGCCAGGCGACTGCGCAGGGCGGCCGCGTAGTATTCGGAGGCCACAAGGGGGTTCGACGGATTGCTCGGCGTGGGCGGCGAGTGGTGGACGACCAGCTGAGGGTGGAAGCGGGCGGTCAATGCCAGGACGCCCAAGAGGATCAGCGGCGACGGCTCGGGCCGGGGCGACTGGCGGTCGGCGCCGTCGGACGTGGAGGAGGACGAGGACACCTGTCGGATCTGATTGAGAAATGTGGTGGGATGTAGGAAAGGTAGGATGGTCGCGTAGTGTGCCTGGAAGAGGTCGAACAACGTCTCCCAGACCTTGAGGGTCAGGATGGACGAGTCGAGCACGTCGGCCGCCTTGGTGACGTCGCGGCCGCCCGAGGTGGTCGGCGCGGTCTTGCGAGAGCGTTGACGCTTCGGACTATCCCAGTCACCATTGCGATCGTTGTCGCCGTCAATGGCCGCGGTCAGGTCCCGCTTCGCGCCGCCGATGGCGATCGCCGGGGTCGGGTAGACACATTCTCGGTTCGAGTTCTCGCACGCCCGACAGGTGGTGTCGATGCCGGCATTGACACACTTGATCTTGCTGCGGCGACACCGCGAGCAGGCGATGCTGGAACGCATCTTGGGGCTTCCGGGACGAGCCGTGATGGACTGAATTCCCGGAGGGGATGTGAAGAGGAGACGAAGCTTCAGAGGGCGTGTGATCAAGTCAAGAATGAGTTGGGAGACATGCACACGGAGTCCGGGAGTTTTGGGGGGGGGGGGGGGGGTGGATGAAGGGTTCGTGTTTTGACTCGACGGTCAGGGAAGAATTGTCGGCTCAAGGGATACAGTAACGGAGAGCCGCGAGCCGGAAAACGAGGGGGCAGGACGAAGACCCGAATCCCCGGAAATTGACCGTCTGGTCTGGTTCTGGTCTGGGGAGGGGGGTGTGGGATCCAGCGGGACGACGAGGGTCGTCTTCTCTCGGCCGGCGTTCGGGATGTAACTACGCGGCACTGAGGCGAAATGGATACATCAATAGGTACCACTCGGCGAATTTCAGGCCAGAAAAAAGGAGAAAAAGATAGGAAAACTCGATGCTATGAATTGAAGAAATGAGTCTATGAGGATGACCGACGAGCAAGTTTTCTTTTTTTTTTTTCCTTTTTTATGAACCTTTTTGATTTACTTTTTTTTTAGCAGCCACGGGCAGCCTGCAGGGATACGCGCGCCTTTGCCCGAACGACGGGACACAAGCGGTGGAGATGCTGCCGACCGACCACTGACCAGGAGTCGAACGACTGGCGCAAGCCGGTGAGTTGGTCTGGTCGATCAAGGCCCCCAGCCAAACTCTGTCCGTGACAAACTTCCGTCGCCCTGTTCGTGACTCCGTCCTATCCGCCTGTCCCTGTCCGGCAGTGCCTATTATTTAGCCTTTCCCCTAGCCGATGCCGGTCCTGTAAACGGTGCACGAGACCGCGTCCTCGCACCCGTGACGAAACTCGTCGTTCATTCTTCTTTGAGCAAAACAAGTCTCTCTCCTCCGACCTGCCTCGGCGTTTCCTGCAACGGCGCGTTCGCCTGTCGGCGCGGAGCACGACCCAGGCCAGCGTCCACAGAAGCCGTGGCAGCCACACAGGGCTGCACCCCGGAAAGGGACGGTCGGAATCGGATCGGATTGGATTGCAGGCGCAGAAGGCCGGCGCCATTGAATGGCGGGTCTCAGATCTTGGCCTCTGCTGTATCTACCCTTGAGACTAGTTAAGTTAGTGGAACTGGGCCGTGGTCTGTGCCTCTGTGGTCGCCCGGCTAGGCTCTGGGCCGCGGACTCTGGGGGAGAAATTGGAGCCGTCTCGGCTGGTCGGCGGTGAGGACTCACTTCACATTGACTCGACGGAGCACGGACTGTGGTCAATCGAGCCGGTGAGTTTCTGCCACGGTCATGCCATGTTTTTTTTTGCCTAACTTTCTGATGAGCTGAACCTCGACTGAGGCCATTCTGCTCAAGGCGTTCTTTTTTTAATTTTTTTTTTTTTTTTTTTTATTTTTTTATCTTTCACCTCCAGCCGGTCCGTCCATGGCTCCGACACTCCCGCATTGTCCGCGGTTCGGGGTCGCAGGATTCGGGGTTTGCCGATGATCCCTTGTGTGATTGGGGTTTGGCAGCGGCGCCCGGAAGAACAAGAACGCGACGCCCGAGAGTGGGCTGGAGAATGTAACACCGCTGGCTTGTATTACATAAACCATGGTAACTGCTGAATCTATCGTCACTTGCGGCACTCAAGTTACTCGTCAGGGTAGGACAAATCGGAATGGGTGTGGAACTGCCAACTGGCCTAAAGAGCAGGATACTGTACAGTAACCTATGAAGAGTACCAGATCGGGAGGCCGCCGGGACGGATCAAGTCCATCCCCGGAATTCTCCCCGCACCTTTCGGCTTCTTCTTGCCTGATCTGTCGACTCAAGCCAGTTCAGCCGAGCATTTCTCTTGTGGTTCAAAGGAGTAATTAGGTAAGTAGTAATTACTAAGCGGGAAAGACTCCTGTGGAAGGTCTCATAAATATGTATCCCTTCCCGGAATCTGTTGTGGTAAATCCAGTTGACTCAAGTCAGAAATTCAGTGCCCATTTAATAGTTATGTCCTGTAAACCTTCCAGTCCGTTGGCCTCGGGATGCAAGACCCGAAAGCAAATGCCCAGCCGCGGCTTTTCGGGATTGGCCGCGAACTGGGTCGACCCATCATGCCATTCTCGACGCTGTCGTTTCAGCCACGCTGGAGTCTGGACAGCATCAAGCTTCTTTCTTGCAGCTTCAGAGGTTCTGTCCGAATTACCTCGGCCAAACGCGTGGCATTATTATTTCGTGCGGGGAGAGACCGTCAACTCATCGACCCCGTCTCGGATGAAAGACCGAGACATGGAGAGTGGATTTACTTTCGTCCGATCACTCATCTTTCTTCAGAGTATTACGGACTCTTTTGAACTGAGTCTGATCATGACGGAGATCCGAATACCTTGCCGATCTGTCTATCGATGTGTGCTTTGGACGGGAACCCTTGCACTTCACTCGAGTACTACTTATGTACTGCGACAGGATTCAGTACCAGGCGCGATTATGGACAGCAATGGGCTTCGGACACCGGGACCAATCCGTACTTGAACAGTATACAGTATTGCTCCAGTGTAGCTTAAGGACGCGTCCCCTTCCTAGTCACTTCAGCCAGGAAACACATCGGACGAAGCGGGCACCCTGTGTAAACACGTTTCAATAAATCCTTTTTTTCTGCTAGGGAGTCTGGTCAGCCATCAGCAAAAAACGTTTCCATTTCTCTTTCGTTCCAAATGCTCTTTCAGAAGATTTGCCACCGTGGGCACGGCAACTCCTCCTGTCTTTTTGAAGAGAGCTCCTGCGACTTGCTCCAACATCGTCTTGTGTTTTAGATACGGAGCAGGCGAAGAGCACTGCAAGGATAATACGTAATTGGAGACACTGCACCTTGATGCTCGTGGAACTACTTCTTGACATTCTTCAAGGTCGATTCGTGCGCCGTAAGTTGGAGGCCTTTAGCTCGCCGATCAACTCGATGTTTCCCCAGTCGAGCTCATTGTCGGAGGTATCCTCATTCTTTCGTTTGACCGTCAAATCAATCTGCCGTCGTGCCTCACGACCGACAAGCTCCCGCGGGAGGTTGATGGTGTAGTAACGACGCTGTTCTTCTGAGAGGAAGTCGTTCTGCAGCTCGAACAGGCATTCAAGCACTTGCTGTTGCGAAGGATGACTGCAAAGGCCATTCCATGCCCCCAGAATGAGGTACCTTGGTATACTTTGTGCGCGCGATCCGTCCAGTCTTTTGTCTCGAAATATTTCCCGTGAAATCCTCGCACGTTCCGGTACGTGCAATGTTGGAGTTCCTGAAAAGCCCCGAGTTCAACCTGGTTACGAGTCTGCTCGCTGCCTTGTAACGACCCAGAATTGGTCCTGAACGGCGCGCTTAGTCCACAGATTGCGAGCAACCGGTGGTAGCGGAGTCGTTCGAGAGATTTTGGCAACGAGATCGAAGACAGCACTCCAGATCTCGACGTCAGCAGCCTTCTGGATGACAAGCTTCACGAGGGGTCGGCAGTGATCGTAGGCGAAGTCACCATTCCGAACATGTTTGGAGATATCGAAAAGCTCGGATGATAGATCGCGACCCCTGGTCCTCGAATGGAGCTTCCATGCAGCTCTTGCGCCGGACAAGGTGTGAAATAGACCCGATAGCAGGTCTCTAAGTTGCTCGGATCGGTCATGAACGCCTTCAGAACTGGGTGAACTGTCCACGTTCCGAAGTGGTTCAATGAAAGTATCGAGAGCGTTGTCCAAGGGATGGTCTCTGATGGCCCTGAGCTCTTCTTCTGACAGCAAGCCATCGGAACATGGAAGGGAGGATGTCTGATGAAGTTGAAATGAAAAGACTCGATCTTGTCCTCTCATCTAGATGTGAAGTAGGGCGTCCACATGGACATCCCCGTGCAGGGAACTTCCGCTGAAGTCATCTTCTATGTTCCACCTATGACAAAATAGTTACATGTTTTCATGCTTAACAGGTACCTAGTCCTACCCACCAGGTACGTAATTCTCATCTTCGGCGATGGTGATTAGTGAGTTCTTCCATGGAAGCTTTTACTCGAGCGAAGCGAGGGCGTAAAGGCTTAGAATAGGTAAATGATCACACGTGACATGAGCGGTGCCTTGAAGCTCCTGAAATCGCTTTACGAGGTACTCCGTAAACCTCTGCTAAAGGGCTCGGAAGCAAGGGGTCACACTTATTAATTACCCAAGGTAATAGGTAATGATTCCGAAGGCGAGATTCGGAATTATCCTGTAGGGATTATGACAGCTCTTCCTCGGTCAAAGGGATTCGATTCCGATAGTCCAGCCAAGAACTCTTCTCCAGATGCATGGGTAACCTAACCCTAAACCCCACAACTCAATGAAACAATCCTAACCGTCAACTGGCATCGCGAGATCTGCCGCTACTCCGTACAGCTCGCAGGCCAAGACTCCCAATCATGCGGAGAAAGTCCTGACTAAAAGCGTGACATCATCGCGGCGGGAGACCAGCCACACCCAGCCACATCTGTGGCTAGTGCTGCATCAGGTGCCCACCCTCTCCACCCTGATTGGTGATCGGTCCTGACCGCCTCCCTATCTGAGTAGGCTACAGTATGGACTAGTACTCGGCGATCGGCATCCTCCAAAAGTCTTGTGCCCACGAGTCTGTCTGTCTGCTTGCGGACTGGGTCTTCCGGCACCAACCAGCTCAGCTCACTTCCACCCGTCAGCAGTCCGTCGAGGTGCCAGGAATGGTCAGCGATCCCACTGCATGGCGCAATTGGCAAGCGACTGGCCGAGAGGATGATGCCCCGAGCTCCCTCCCAAGGGTCGCATTTGAGACAGGTCAGCGCGGCCAGCGATGTCAGTACCTCGCCCGAATCCTCGACGGCCATTCCGAGCGCCAAGTTTGGCTGGCAGCAGCCAGCAGCCGGTCTCTATCGTCGCAAGTGCACCTTGTGGATCCATGACGAACATTTCTCCAAGGAGGAATTCCTGTTCCACAGCGCAGCCTTGGGGGATGTAAACGTCAGTCCCGGCGATGTCATTGAGATCCTGAATGCCGACGATGCGTCGCCAAACGTGGACCTGGGCAAGAGAATGCCCAGCGATGCCGGCACGGACGGTGACTCCAGCAGCTCCCGCCGCGGCAAGTTCAATACCCCGCTCCAGCAGCGATGTCTCTTCGTAGTCAAGCCGTTGCCGCCAGAGATCCGGCAGCGGCACCCGAAGCTGGAGATTTCCGTCACGAGCAGCGTGGCAAACATCTTTGGCTTCAAGAACCGCTCGTCGGTCTTTCTGACGCAGTTGGACCGCTCGCAATGCTCCGCCTCGCATGTCGACATCACCCTGCGCGACCAGTTCCTGCTCCGTGCGGATATGTGGAGGTTGGTTACCTCCGAATTAGTGCACAAAACCATCTACAAGGGGCAGAAGATCCTTTTTATGGGCTCCATCAAAGCCACCGTCAAGAATATCTTCATTGGTGGCAGAAAGGTGCTCTCAGGCTACTTTGCCCCGAATACAATCCCCGTCTTCCGTAGCGAGGCCGCGCGATATGTCCTTTTCATCCAGATGGCTCGAGAGATGTGGGATTTTGACGCTGAAGGCACGGGCGATATCCTCTTCAGCAGGGTCATCAACGGCTTTCTTCCCGAACTCTTCAAGCGCTGGGCGAGCATCGATGCTAAACACCTCGTCACTATTGTTTTGTTTACTCGGGTCGAGTACGATCCCGTTGTAGCGCACGGGGGGGAAACATTAGAGCAATTGAAGAAGCTTCCCAGCGTCCATGCTCCATTGACAAGGGACTTTTACCGCGTGGTCGTCAACGACATCGCGAGCGGCCACTGGACCGCCATTCTAGACGAGCTCAAGAAAAATTTCCGCACCTTTTTGCGGGACGTTTCCATTTGGAGAGCCCCCAGCACTGAAGGGGATCCTCATGCACCACAGACTGAATCCCACGAGCAGCCCCCGTCGATTAACGGCCGCCCAACCCCGGCCGTTCGCGGCAATATCCTCGAAGCCATTCACCTAGCCACCTCGCATTTAGCCAGCGATCACATTGACCGAGATCTCACCCGCACTGGAACCTCGATCATCGTCATCACACCCGGTCCGGGGTTCTTTGAGGTCTCGTATGAATCCCTTGCGGCGACCTCGGAGTCTCTGACAAACCTAGGCATCGCCATCGATCTTGTCAGTTTGGGCCCGATGCCGCTTCATTCCGTGCCGCTGTTCAAGTATAAAAATCCGCATCACCAGCGGCAGCCATCTGGCTTGAGTGTTACCGATGCCAATGGCGTGCTTGCGTCTTCAGGCACTCATCCCGGAGCGACTAGCTACACGAGCAGAGCATCGTCTCTCTCCCTGAGGTCCGGGTCTACCGATGTGCACGCGGCCGCCCGTCCACGGTCTCGCCACCCATCATCGGCCCACTCCAGCGAGTGGTGCTACGGTATCCCGCATTGGGTGGACATATCGTACTGGAATCCCACCACGTATCGAGAAGATCGAAGGATCACCAAGAAGGATCTCAATGCCCCGATTCCGTACACCGTCACCCGGAGGTCCAGACCCTTTGTGCCACGGGTGCGGATGTATGAAATCCAAATGATGGGAATCATGGAGAGCGAGCAGTCCAACTTTGCGATTCCGTATCTCTCAGAGAAAGACTTCGGCTTTCAGAGAGATCCGCACCATCCTCCTGGTTTGACTCCACCGCCCACTGCGCGGCCCCCATTGTCTCCGGATCCCTCTTCTCGCGACCAGCTCAGTGACAGCCCACGGCCGCAGCCGTTTCTGTCCAGCATCACGGATCCTAAAGAGATGCTGTTGCGCAACCCTGTGAAGCGACAGAAGAACATGCTCGCCCTGATGGATGAATATGATGAAAAAGTGTTCGTTCCCCTGCCCAAAACGGAGACGCCCAAGAAACATGTCAAGGTCAAGGCGCCTCCAGAACCCGAGAACCATATCTCCAGTCTACAAGATCGTTTGTCCGCTCGATCCGTCAGCAGCCTCCGGGAACACCAGCAAGGGTCTTCCCCGACAATCCGGAAACGAGAGGTGCCATCCACGCCTCGGGGCTCTACTGCTTCCCCTCAAAGCCAGTCCCCGCGAAAATCTGCCCTCAAGTCAAGTCGCACCCCTCGAATATCTCGAACTATCAGTTTCGCCCTGAGAGGGCTCGGGGTGGCTCCTCCACGGGCACAACCAAGCACGGGATTAAACGCGGAGCACGCGAGAGCGCTGCCCATGCCGAGTAGAACGTCTCATTCCGGCAGGCTGACGCCTTCCGAGCTGGAAATCGGCGGGCGGCCTCCTTCATCGGACAATGATACGGCCAGCATTCGCAGTGACTTGAGTCAGCACCCGCCAACCGCGCAGAGAATGACAGATCCACTTCCCGACAGTCCCGGACTGCCTCAGTCAAAACCTATTTCGATCCGCCAAATGACCCAGAAGGCGGCCGATGCTCTTGATGCGGAGCGGCACACAATGTCCGCCACGCCGCCTCCGAGAGAGCACGAACTGCCCGTCGAAACGGGCAGCCATGGCGGGGCAATGTTTGCAAAGCGGACGGGCCGGCGATTTGACATGGATGCCGAGTCCTCGCATGACTCGCTTGGAAAAATTTCGCCCAACAAGACGTTGGCGCCGTGGGTCAAATTGGTCAATCCTTCCAATACCCCCAAGGCGGCCCTCAGGGACGAAAGCTGGTTTGGCCGCTGGCAGCATGCATACCCACGGCCGCCGCGGGTCGCAGTCGTGAAATGGAAGAGCCTGAAAACTCCGGCGGTACTGCCGTTGACAACGGAGGAATTTCCCTCCCGCGCGGAGCTGGCATCGGACTATCTCCGGACGCCGTACCGCGTGTACCCCAACGATGACGAACATACCGATTTTTCAAAAGCACGAGACGTTATTTTCCGTGAGATGGTGGCCCTGAGGTTGTCGCACGGGTTCCAGATCGTGGTCGGCAAGAACGTGGCCGAGGCGACCGGCCAGCACGAGCTGGATTCGCTCAACGTCTTTGACCCGCAAGGCTTGGCAAGAGACGGGGCGACAATCTATCTGTCCAAGGGCCATGTCATCCACCGACTCGTCTGCCTGGCGGGCGGGGAGATCGAGGTGACCCGGTATACCCGGCTCTCGCCCGGGTTGATGCTCGACCGGGACCCTTCCTCCACCTATACGATTGCGATCCGGACGATTCTCGCGAAACAGTTTGAGCTTAGCCAGGTGAGGCTGCATCAGCCGACGGAGGAGTACAACTGGAACTATGCGGACAACTATCTGGCCAGCCACCGCGACCACCTGACCAACCCCACGGAGCAACTCCGGTTCTGGAGAGTCCGTTTCGTGCTCATCCCAATGAGACTGTCGCCGAATTATCGCCGGCACGGGCGCTCCTTCAATGAGGACGACGAGGAGGAGACGCATATTGCCGGCATCAGCGAGCTGACGAGGCTGTGGCAGCGGAATCGGTACGTTCCGCCTGAAGAGCGGCGCTCGCAGGTCGCAGACCGTAGGAAGAAAGGGGTTAACCCGTTGAACATCATCTTCCAAACGCGGGATCCCTCGGAGGTTGTGGCGGCCGAGCGGGATCGCGTGCTCCTGACGGATCCCGGGCTGGACAATCCGGTTCAGCTCCTCCCAGAATCGGAGCTATTGGAAATGCCGGATGCGCTGACTCCAGACGTCCTACGCTCGTTGGCCGATCTGATGCAGAGTGACAAGGGGGTTCGGATGATGGATCGGCGATGGCATGTACGGCTGCACCGGAATTGCTTCGTCGGGTCGGAGTTCACGACGTGGCTGGTGCAGAACTATCGGGACATCGACAGTCGGGAGCAGGCCGTGCGATTCGGACAGGAGCTCATGAATGCCGGGCTGTTTGTCCACGTGAACAACCGGCACAATTTCCGCGACGGCAATTATTTCTACAAGATCCACGATGCGTATCGCACGCCGCGCCCCGAGTCGAGGACGGGCTGGTTTGGGACTCGAAAGCCCGAGTCGGTGCCGCCGCCGACGCCCAGAAGCGGTAGGGGACCGGGAGATAGTATGCCCGAAGAGGAGCGGGCCAGGACGACGGCCAGTAGCCGGGACGACGCACCTTCGACGGCGGGCACCACCGGGTCGACCAGAAAGAGGAACAAGGCCACGGTGATGCTGTCGAAATCGATGAAGTATGACGTCGATCCACGGAAGCGGTCACACCGTCCGGAGGTGATTGACCTGCACTACGACCGGCTGCACAATCCCGACAACTGCTTCCACATTGAATTGAGCTGGATGAACGCCACGCCCAAGTTGATCGAGGACGCCGTGGCGCACTGGGCAAGTGTCACGGAGAAGCATGGGCTGAAGCTGGTGCAGGTGCCGATTGCAGAGGCATCGGCGACGGTCAAGGCGCAGAGCTTCCGGCAGCTGTACCGGGTCCAGTTGAAGGTTCCGCCTCCGCCTCCGCCGGCGCCGGCACCAGCGCCCTTATCGCTGCATGCGACGTCGTTCGGGGAGCAAGACAAGCCGGACAGGCATTTCTACCAAAAGGCGCTCCTGAAGAAGTTCGATTTTGTGCTCGACTTTGAGGCGGCGTCGGCGTTCCCGCCGGACGTGGAGGTACTGTATTCGTGGGGGAAGCCCGAGTATCGCTATCCGCAATTCATCCATCGTTCTGGGTGTCTTCTCGCGCAGATTTCGGACGAAGGGGACCTGCTGCTGCTCGCAAACCGGCTCTTCAGCACCAAGAGCGTCGCCAACCGTGACGGGATCAGCAAGTTTTCCTCCGAGCGCGGCGAGGGACCACCGCGACGGGCGCGGGCCGGCACGTACTCGTACGACCCGATGTCGTCTCCACATCCGTCGCCGGCCCTGCGGCCGTCCCCGGAGCCGGTGATGGCCAACCACCCCCCGGCCACCCATACCTGGGCGATCGACTCGGCGAACCTGTACAAAACGCCCGAGATGCTAAAATCGCAGGTCGAAGAGTTTTGCTCGGACGAGGCCCGCCTGCGACGCTTCTATCAAGAGGTGCAGCAGCAATGGAACTCTGCGCACGCCGGGCCGGTGATCTCCTCCTCGTCCGTCTCATCGTTTACGTCTACCCCTGCCACTCTTCCCCCTTCCCTCCCGCTCGCCCTCCCCGCACCGCCATCCTCGTCTGCTACGGCGCCGCCGACCACCACCACCACCACCACGACCTCGGACACGTTCATCCCCTTGCTCGAACTCCCAGCCAGCGTCATCGCCCATCGGCTCATGGCCCCGCCATCGGGGTCGTCGTCGTCCTCCACCGACTTGACCAATCCTCTCGTCGAAGCGGCCAACACGGCGATGGACTCGCCGACCGCCACACCGGCAGCGACGCCGACGCCGCGGTCTTCATCATCGTCTCGTGAAGGGGCGGAGCCAAAAAAAAGAATAATGCGAAGAGAAGAATATGATGGTGCATGATTTATGAAATGTAGCTAGTTATGGTTATGACATTGGTTTGGAATAGTTATGACCGGATTGTTTGTATAAGTAAAAAAAAAAAAAAAAATAAAAAAAAAAAAGCTACGATATCAATCGAGTTTATGAAGATAGGTACCTAGGTAGTGATTGATCATGATCATGATTCAATATATTTATATAGACCTAAATGCATCCATCATCACGCCAAACAACCAGGAACCATCTACCTACACACATGGATAGGTACCTACATAACACCAGATAACAATCTCATTCGTTGAAACAGACGTGTAAAAAAAAAAAAAAAACAAGACATCCAGTACCATCTGGGTATCATGATCATCACATCAAATCAAGGCCATTAAAACGTAAAAAAAGAGAAGGAAAAAAAAAAATCTATAGAGTACCCTCCTCCGCAGCCTCCTGGAACCACTTCCGAATCCCTTCTCGTAGGATATTATCATTCCATGAAGTGGGGCGACTGCTTCGGCCGCGGGTACGTCCAGTTGATGCTGGTGGTGCTGCACCAGTCGTAGTCGCAGAGGAGGAGGATGGCGGAGGATCGGATTGGTCGGTGACGGCCGACGCGGCCACGCTGCGGACGACTTCGTCCAGGGCGCTCAGGACCATTTTCCTGCATTCAGCGCGGGGGACTTCCACGGGTTGTGATTGAGTATCGTCTTGGTTGGAGGCGGGGGCGGACCGGTCGTCAGCGGTGGTAGTGGTGGTGGTGGGGTTGTTGCGTGATGAGGAGCCTCGGTGCGGTGACGGGGCGCGCGAGTGCGCAAGGGAGGATTGTCCGCTTTGCACGAGGACGCGCTCGATGGCGTCGACGAGGGTGCCGTCGACGTCCATGATGGGTTCTTCGATGAACTTGATGTCGTCGTCGTCATCGAGGGCCCCCTCGGCTGCTGCTGCTGATGATGACTCGGTGATGAGGGCGTTGGTGCCGGTGGTGCTAATGCCGGTGGTGACGCTGATCGAGTTCTTGCGTGACCGGCTCGCGCTGCGAGAGAAGAGGTTGCTCATGCCTCCGCTGACACCGACACCACCGCTGGTGGTGCCCATGGCGGGTTCGGACCCGCGTCGGCTGGAACCGCTGCTCTTGGTACGTGCGCGCTGGTCGGTCTCGCGGTTGTGGCCGTTGGCACCGATCCGGCGCCGTAGACGTACGCGCCTCACCGTGCAGCTCCGCGTGTCTGCGATCAGCGTCGAGGCAATGTCCACCCATTTCTCTTCATCACCTTCGAGGCCTGCGGAGGCGTTCGGCGGCGTCGGCTCGTTGAGCATGGCACGCTTGATGTCCGCCTCGAGACCTGCATATGGCCGGACGGCCTGCAGCAAAAAGTCCTCGTGGAACGCCTTGAGCCAACCGGCGACGTTGATGTTGGGGGTGCTATCGTTGTCCCTCAGTGAGAAGTAGTTGCTGGAATAGCTGCTGTAGCTGGAGCTGCCGGCATCCACACTCGTGCCCGACGCCCTCGTCTTCCGCGGAGATGTCAGGGCCGAGCCTGCGGACGAAAAGGACGACACGAAGCCCCGCAGAGGCAGCTCCACGTCTACAACGCCGTCGTCCTCTTGCACAGACAGTTTTAGCGGCGACTCCTTTGCACGGTTGTTGGCTTGAGAGTCGCCTTCGTCGTCCTCCTGCTCCACGCTTGTGCGTCTCGGGAGTGTGCTCGAAGCTGTCGGGATTGATATTGTCTCGGTCGACGAAGGCGCCGTGGGAGAGTTGACGGTCGGGGATTGTTGAGGCTCAGTTTCTTTGATGCTTGGCTTTCGAGCGGTTCCCTCTGTTGGACGAGGTGCAGCAGCGGCCGGCGCTGATCCTCGACGATGTCCTCCTGTGAGCCCCGCACGAGTGGTAGGCCTCGCTGCCGTCCGCGACGACCAGAACCCCGTCAAAAGGTTCCCCATCCATCTGCTGCCCCCGGTGAATGTGTTTTGTTCCGAGTAGTTCCCGGATGCTTCGCTCCTTCGGAGGTTCTGAAGGAGCTTCGCAGACGCATAGCTATCGTCTCCATCGCCATCGCCCGAACTACGGCGATCGTAAGCTTGGCGCTGGCGGGTTGCGAAGTGCGGAACAGGCATGGCCGAGCTGTTGGTCGTCGTGGACGTCGTGGCCGTGGTTCGCCCATCGCTACCGTTGATCGCAAAGCTCGCGGTTCTGATCGACCGGACGTCTGAATCCCTCCGGTTGTGCAGTTGCGAGTATTGATTATGCCCAGCCGACTCGCCTCCGTCTTCCGTCGGTTTTCGGGTGTCCGTAGATGAAGGACTGACGGACCGACGGTCGTGGTCAGTCTCTTCTACGTTCAACCGCTGCACATGGGCTCGCCTGTTTGCAGTTTTTCGAAGGGACTCCTCTCTTAGAATGGAATACGTAGGCGGGCTCTGCGATTGTGGTCGTGCCGGCGTTGATGTCCCCGGTCGTAGAGGTGAAGCCACCGTCTCAAACCGTTGCTTGGCAGGCAGAAACGCGGAGAGAACGAAGATCAACCGGCGAGCGACCATCTTGTTGTCGGAAACAATCACAGTACGATTGGAAAGAATGGGATGGTCCGTGTCCTGCTGCGCCTTGTGCCGCCGTCGGCACCACTCCGGCCCCAGTGTGTTGAGCCATTCGGTGTGGTTGCCCAGAAAGGCCGTGATCAACACAAGGAAAAACAGCCCATGCTCCTTGTCGGCCATCAGACGTGCAATCCAACGAGCCTCTTCGCGCCACACGCCCCATCGACTTTGACCGATCACGACCCGGGGTATTCGGAGAGCGAAACAAATCCTCTGAGCACTCAGCAATGTTTGTTCTTTGAGCTTCGTGTTGAATGCGAAGACGTTCGGGCGCAGCTGCAGAATCTTCTGGTTTGCTCGTGCGTGTGGTGCTCGAGCAGCTTTCGGAAGTGTATTGACCGATGCATCAACCTTCTTTAGCAGAGTGAGGATCTCGCGACGAGCAACCCTTTCAAGGTGACTTAGAGTGCGCGTGATGACATCCCAGTGATCCACAAGGAGATCGATTCGGTCATCAAGGTTGGCCGGCGGCGGCGAGGCATCGTCCAAGAACGCAACGGACCAACGATCCGAGTCAAATGAGAAGGACATAGACCCCGAGCTTCTTCCGTCGACAGTAGCAATACTGGATCGTCTCATTGGCCGCATGTGATGGCGAGCGGCCAACGGGATTTGAATCGTGATGGCAACAGCATACATTGGGGTCTTCTTCTCTCTGATTTTGCGCCGTCTGAAGGCGTCAGAGAACGGGTAGTTCTGGTCTTGCATTGACCCTGATAGGGAGGCAGCGGGATCAGGAGAGCCCGTCGGACTTTCCTGGGTCTCGGGTAGATTGACGCTAAACATGCGCGTGATTAGCACAGTGACCTTTGTCACTGGCTTCACGTCGAAGCCCTCATTGGTTTGACCTTGGGACCCCGATGTGTAGGTTCTGGTCATCGGTCTGCGAAGTGAACCATGTCGACTGATCGGGAAATCCACATCTCTTGGTATCGGAGAGCCCACAGAACCTACGGGAGTGCCCGTTGTTGAGTCGGAGTCCGCGGATAAGATATGCATTTTGGTTGACGACTCTCGATAGCTGAATGCACTGCTTCCGAAGATACAGTTCAGAAGACCCAAGTCGGCGTTATCAGGTGTATGCCGGTTATGTATTGTATCCAGCATTCCCTCGGAGGGCCCAAAGATGGAGCCCACGGAGCCACGGCCACGTGCGCGACTAAAGGCACCCGCGGGCGGTGGTCCCTGCCGCCTGGTGTTTGCGGCTTGTGAGAGTGCACTGCCCTCCGTCAGAGAGGACGAATGCGTTGCCTGTATCGAGCCGCGGCGGGTCGTAGCTTTTGAATGACTGGACGATCGGCCGTGTTTCTCCTTTCGCTGCTCAACATCGATGCCCAGTCCCTGCGGATTAGGTTCGGGTGGTGCACGCGAATCCAGCAGAATGCATGGTTCATCTCGGTCTCCAATGGCATTCTGCGCGATGATGAAGCGGAAGTCCTTGACGGGATCGAGCTCGAGCCCGCCGCGATCGTCATAGCCACCGGCGGACGAGGCATTCGGCGAGTTGTAGTTGCTCTGCAAAGGGTAGGCGTGGGAGTTGGAGTGTCGGAGCAGACTCGCATCGGGAAACAGAAGATTCGACGTGTGCTCTTCTTCGGTGACCGACTCAAGAACGGCCGGATTCCGTGACGACGGGTTGCTGAAGGTGCTCAGCAGGCGGCCCAGCATGTTGGCGCTTCGTCGGCAGGGGAACGAAGGGAGAAGCCGCACGAACGACGGACGCTGAATTAAACGAAGGGGATCAATGGCGCAGATTCTCACGACGCATTCTCCATCGCCATGGCGAAAACGACCGCGATCATCAGCAGACCCCCCGCGTCATCGATACTCGGTGCCAGGATTCCGAGCCGAGCTGGTGGAGGTATAAAATAACAGCGACGGAACACACAACAGTCAAGAGAAAGATGTAAATGACAGACAGGCCGATTCCGAGACGCAGCAATGCCGCCCTCATACACTTCTCTGTGCGATTCAGGCGAAAGCAACGCAGCCCTCACGCAAGGCATCGGCAACGCAGAGGGACCGGAAGGGCGGTGAAGGCCGATGGCCGAATCCGGAAATCCTCATGCTCGGCAATTGGTTGCAGGCCAGTCATTCTGGGCGCGCTGATTGGCTGCCCGCGTTAGTCATGCTTACGTCAGGTTTCGGGCCGGGGTATTCACGGAGTCAGATAAGCTCCGGGACTAACTAGAGCAAGTTTAGCGTAATTTCCAGCTAGCCAATTTAGGCTTAGTTTATCTTGTCCGATCGAAGATCGTTAGAGTTCAACCCTTCAACCCTAACACTACGGGTTGATCGTGCTGGATCAATATTGTCCAGGAGAGAGTCACTGCATCTTGGTAAGTAACGAGGAGCTGGAGCATGAGATAACATACGAGCCGTGCCATATCCTGACTACGCGGGGCTTGGTACCGCACGGCGTTACCACTCGCAGTAACAGTCTCAAAGATGAGGCCTATTATTTACTTGGTGGTGCTGGAGCAATGTATAGTAGTATAGACGCAAACTCATATGGCCTATGTACAATTCATAACAAGAAGCCTGTAATCCGCCAATACAAGATTGAAGTCATGACGATTTCTTCGTTTTGCTCTTCACTCGATCAACCAGCTTCTTCAGGTCATCTTCCTGAGACGCATCACGACGAATATCTGATGATGCCTTCTTGTGCTTCTTGGGTCGTTCGCTCGGCGCTTCACCGGTGTCCTCCTCGGCTTCCTCCCGCTTTCGCCTGCGCTTGCGGGTCTCCTCCAGGAGCGCACGCATACCAGAGGTGTTCCGGAACTTGGGGTTGGTCGGGTCAATGGCGAATTCGTGGCTGTCGTAGAGACGAGCAAAGCGAGGATCATTAACATCGATCTGAAAGTCGCTGCCCGCAACCTGCGCGTCGCCCGTCTTCTTGCCCTTCTTGCCTTTCTTCCGTGCCCGCTTCTCGGCCTTCTCAATCTCGTTCATGTCAAAGTGTTTGATGCCGGACTGTTCGTCATCCATCATCAACAGCTCCAGCTCTGCCCGCTTCGCTGCTGCTTCGGCCTCTTCAGCCTCCTTCTGCTCACGCCTCTTGCGACGTTCTTCCTTGCGCTGAGATTTAGCAGAGCGATGGGCATCGGGATCGCCAAAGAACGGGTCATCGAAGCCCAGATCCTTGTCTTTTTCTTCTTCGGCGGGCTGGTCTTTGCCTTCAGCTGCGGCTTTGGCCGCTTTGATCTTCTCCTTTCTTCGCTTCTTCCTTTCCCTCTCTTTGCGAAGGTACCGCTCCTTCGTGGTCTCTTCAATTTCTTCCTCTTCCTCTTTATCGTTCTCGAAGACAGACTCCCGCTTTGGCTCACCAGCCAAGCCAGACGTGAATGTTATTTCCATATCTCCAACCGGACCCTTCGACTTGGACGCAGTGGATAGCCCGCTATCCAGTCCCAATAATGCTCGCATTCGTTGTCGCTCTGCTTCTTTCTTGGAGAGTTTCTTATCAGTCGTCTCGTCGCCGCCATCCTCTTCTCCGTCCTCCTCCCCCTCCTCCCCCTCCTCCTCGTCAGAAGTATCGCTGGCAAGATAGGCTTTCAGATCATTGTCGTCGAGATCTTCCTTTGCGGCACGGAATGCTCTGGCTTGTGCGTCCTTTCGAGCACGGTCGTCGGCATCCCATGTCAGTTTAACCTTGCTGTGCTGCAGGGCGTCAGTGACGAATTCCGTAGGCCGATACCCGTCTGGTATTTGATCGCATTGCTCCCGAGGAGTGTCCTCTGAGAAATCGACATCATCCGGCACAAAGCGGAGATCCAGGAAATTCGCGCTGGACAGATACTCGGTTCCGTCAACTTCATCATACACTTGCTTGGCAGCCTCCTTGGAGGAAAACTCGACGACCGCGTAAAAGTACCGTAGCCGCTCAAGCTGATACTTCCGCAGCTGTGTAGAATTGAACTCTTCACCCTCGTCCCCCTTGATCATTGACTTCTTGATCTTCTCCTCTTCCTCTTCGGAATCCTCTGGTTCCGACTCATTCTCGCCGTTGCGATGAGATGCAAAGATCTCCTTTGGCGGCCCTTCGATCTCCTCCCGTTCCATTCGCTGCTTGCCGAACTCGCTGGGATAAATCGTGACGCGCAGCACGCGACCGGTGGTGGTAAAACTCGAGAATACAGCAAATAAATCCTCCGCGCGGATATTGTCCCAATCGAGGTTTACCACGGCGACCCGATTCGTGACTTCACCAAGTGGGACATCGGGCTGTTTCGCAGTCGGAAATTGAAGTTCTTCTTCCTCGTCCTCTATCTCCTCTTCCTCGCTCGAGCTTTCTTCTGACGACGACGATTCGGAGAACCCTCCGTCTCTCGCTGGATCATAATCCTTCTTGTCCAGCCTACGCAACTCCTTGCGCACCTCCTCGTCGTCATCTACACTAACACTTGACTCGCTGGACTCCTTCTCCTCTTCATCTTCGCTCTCTTCCAAGCGATAGAATCTCTTGAGCTGTTGCTTCGTGTCATCTCGCGCCAGTTTCCGGCCATATCGGTCCACGGCCGCATTCCGCGAGAAGTCCTTATCGTGCAGCAGATGCTTGAAACGCTCGTCGAGCTTGACATGGGTGTGCTTTCTGCTTGGTAACCGGTAGCGCGGATCGGTCTGGATATTCGCAAAGCGCTTATCGGCTATGACAATGATCAGCAATGGTTTCTTGTTTCACATGCTGCGTATCTCCAATCTGGAACGTACTGATGATATTCTCCGAGGATTTGGCTTTACTGCCACCCTTGGATTTCTTCTGGGATGAGTCCCCCATGGCGGCGAGTATCCCGCGAGAAGAGAGTTATTTTCGCCGTGAAACAAGAATCAAGAAAACGGAATCGCAGTCTTGAACTGTCCAAATCGTGTCTTCGTTGCTAGATTTTGGGCCAAAAAAACATCCAAGGATTACATAAGCGGCTCAATATTTTAGGTTATGTGGTCCGTGCGCTTATCGATAAGACTGCGCTGATAAGATAAACCGGGCTGAAGTGGCAGCCTTAATCGTGAACAGACAGCCGTGACTTGAGAGAATGCAGAACCGAGGACAATGAAGGAATCTGGTATCCAATCACTCATATGTAATTGGGAAAGAAGTCTTGTAGTATGAACAGTATCGCTATATACACCGCTCAAATGCATAACAGGAGTTTACCTATATCAAGAATGACACTCCCCATTACACTCCAGTAAATGCAGTTCCGAGTCAATGCTATGGAGAACGACGATTAACAGCCGAAATACCTTGTCTCCAGCCATCGAGGCTCATCGTCATCTTCAATGCGCCCGACAACAACTTTGACCTCCGGATAGACCGCAGTCAGACGTTTGAGCCCAACCTTACCGGCTGCGCAGGTCACGAAGATGATCTTGTTCTCGTCAACACCGTGATCGAGTAGCACGCGAACCGCCATCAGCGCTGCCCCTCCGCTGGACATTTGTGAATCTAGGAGCAGGACCTTGGAATGGGTCTCGATTCCCGGTGGCAATTTCTGGAAGTGTAGTTCCGGCTCTGAATGATGTTTGTTCGTTTGAATCAGAATTCGGCCGGTGACGCAGTCTGGAATGGTTCGTTTTAATGCCGTTTCCAGACAAGATCCGCCTCTTAGAATTGCGACGGCGGAGACAGTTCCGGACGGGTGCAGGCCGTGGTAGTCGTGATCCTGAGGAGTTCGGACCACGGCTGGTACATAATCTGTGTAGTCGAGGGCGCTGGGCTCTGAGTCAGACCTCTGCCTCAGGCTCAAAATCCAAAATTCGGGGAGCATACCGCTCAATAAGTAAACATGCCAGCCGATCAAAGTAGAAAACGAAATCCACCTGTTCAGTTTCAGGGTCTTGAAGGATCGTGTTCATGCCTACGAATTGTGGCGTCGGCTCCATAACAATGACATTGTCGGACAATTGCTCTTCACTAGCGAGAGCTCGCAGATTCGCAAGATCGGCTGCATGCTTCTCCGACTTTTCTTGGAGTCTATGCCGGATGTGTTTGACAACCATGCCTTTGTGAACGGTTAACTTGCGCTGTCGCTACTGGAGAGCGAGGACCCGGATTACCTATGGCAGTCTTGTTCTCGATTCCACGAGGAATTATAATGTCTATGGGACGATTAGTCCAGATCGATCGATGTTTGCGGAGTCACGCACCAGAAATATTTCTCTGCGGCTCCACGTATTTCTTATAGGAAGGCTTGACGAAGGTGAACCATTGTTTAATGATTCCTTCAATGTCTCTACCCCGTTCGCGCACATCACGCAGAACTTTTAATGACTTCATTAGCCAGGTCCAGCACAGACAGTTCGTGCCAGACTTACTTCGTCGACCGAGGCAGACATCCATGTCCGCTTCGACAAAAATCTACCCGGCATCAGCTACCATTTACGATGTCGACATGCTAGTAAATACCTTGACGTCCAGCATTTCGACTATCCGTGGGTCATGCAGAGCCAGGATTCCTTCGAGAATCAGCACGTGAGGAGAATACAGTGGAGTGGTCTCCTTCTGCCGCTGGTGCTCCTTGAACGAATAGATCGGAATGTTTGCCCTCTTTCTGTGGAACGCTATTAGATGTCCGCAAAAAGGATGCGATGGACAGCTACAATGGCTTACCCTGCCTTCAGATCTCGCAGAGTTTGGACAAGTACATCAAAGTCCAGAGCTTCGGGGCTGTCGAAGTCGAATTCATTCCGATGCGCCGCTGCCTGCTGCTCTGGGGTCAATGTTTTATAGTAGGAATCCTGCAAACCGATGCTGGATTAGGCCCGCGGTCTTATCAGCACGGATGGGTTTGGAAATGTACTACCATCACGAGAATCACCACCCAAGGCAGGTTCAGTGACTTAACGATCTCCATGGCCACCGACGTCTTGCCGGACCCGGAGCTGCCGGCGATACCAATAATACTGAGGTCCTCCCATGGTGGAGAGTAACCCTTCTTGAGGTTGGTGGCAGACGAATAGATAGGCGGCGCGGATTCCATGGCGTTGGGAGTCGGCGTGCGCGTCAAGGAGCTCTCAAATCACAGACAACAGCTGTAATGCTCCTTCGACACGGACGTCGGGCAACCCACGGAAGATTTTCAGCCCATGTTCCAAAGTCTAAAGAGAATCAATGTCGGACTCGACCAAGCTCTTTTTTTTTATCGGCTGTCTGTGGATCCCGCAGGTAAGCGGTTTCGAGATAGGGTTCCAAAATGGGAGATCTGATGCAAACATGTCAAACTTTGGCATGTGGCTCAAGATGGGTCGGGCCGAGAAAATTTGGTCACGTGATCAGGTTCGGCTAACTCGCTTGACCGCAGAGCCTGCTCGAATCTCTCACAACGTCAGCCTATACAACTCTACCCTAACACCCACTTCTTTGAGCACTCCTTGGGTCATATCCCCATGGCTACTGTCCCTACTGCCCTGCAGCTAGACAGATAGCTTTTTCTTCTCTATCGAAAGTCTCAGGCTTGGACGTGACAGGACTTCGGCCATGTCCAATTCCGTGCGTACTGAGATCTACACTGCGTATGCCGTCAGCCCACCGGTCTGACTGCAATCCAGGCTGTTTCCAATCAGTCGACCTCCAAGTCACAATGCCATCCATTCGAGAAGAAGGTGGATGAGATCAAGCCGTCCAAAAAGTAAGTTTTCCTCTGGCTGCCCCCCGTGCTTTTGTTTGATGATGTGTCCATTCAAGTTGGGAATCTCTCCGAAATTTATTTGAGGAAAATTCTATTACTTGTATATCTGATTCATTAATCTCGGTCAATCGTTATTTGCCCGGTTGTTTTCTGGACCACAGTACTGACTGGATGACACAAGTGACATCAATCAATTAGTCATGGACTACCTCGTCACCAATGGCTACCCTCAAGCAGCTGAGAAATTTGCTGCTGAGGCCAATATTCAGCCTAGCGTGGATAGCGCATCTATGCGTGAGCGCATTGCTATTCGCCGAGCGATTCACTCGGGTGACATTCAATCTGCCATCGAGCAGATCAATGAGCTCAATCCTCAGGTATGTCGTTCTTTGTATTCGTCTCAAACCCTTTTGCTGCATGATTAGAACCTGTTTCATGCACCACTCATATGCCTTACTGGGTGTTGATGAAAAACAAACATCTTCAGTCCTCAGTATGATCAGCTTCATGTATTATTGTTCATGTCGCAGGCTCGGCTACTGTCTTGACCGACATATACTAACTGTGCATTGTTAGATATTGGATGAAAATCCATCTCTGCATTTTTCGCTCCTTCGGTTGCAACTGATTGAGTTGATCCGAAAGTGCACATCCACGCCAAATGGCGACATTTCTCCAGCACTTGAATTCGCGACATCACATCTCGCAGCGCGAGCACCCACTGATCCGCAGTTCCTGGAGGATTTGGAGCGTACAATGGCACTGTTGATCTTCCCGTCTGAGAACCTTGCTCCGTCGCTGGCGACTTTACTGGACCCTGATCGGCGGAAGGACATCGCCGCCCAAGTCAACGAGGCTATCTTAGAGAGTCACGGCGCTCGTAAAGAGGCGCGACTCCGCAATCTTGTCAAGCTCCGTGCGTGGGCCGAGCAGAAGGCGCGGGACGCCAAACGAGATATTCCAGAGCATCTCGATCTAGGTCTGCGTTCGGAGAAGGATGATGCGAACCATCCAGAACATAGACCCGGGGACGCGTCGGGAGATGCGGAGATGGCCAACAATGGAGAGCCAGAACCCATGGTCACGTAGATTTGACATAACCTTCCAAGTATGACGTTTTACGAGACATAATGTATGATAAGAATGGAGTTGGGATGGCGTTTGACACGGGGTTAGGGATCGAGTATGATGGTTTTCGGGCATGAATTCAGGTACGTTGCTCAGTCGTAGTGCTAGTTTGGAACCCGAATCCAAAGCATTGGACAGAATCAATTATTTACACAGTTCGGGTCCGTGTAAACTTTCGCGGAGTGATCATGCGTAGACTAAAAAAAAAACAAGGAAAAGGCAAGCGAAGGAATCATGAAGTCTGTCCAAAACAATGAAATATCCCGACCCGTTAGATAGTACTGTAGAAAGATTCTCTAAAAACTCATCACATCTATCAGAAGTTAGTCCAAACTGTCCAGTCGCACCCTGAAAACCGAGACTTACCGCGTCCAAAAAAAGCCCGTTTCGTCCAATCCATGGCCAGCAAGATGCGAGTCCGCAGACTGACACTCTCCGAGAAATAGATGCTCCGCCAGAGGTAAACGGCGAGCAGCCCACCGCCGAAGCTCAATCCATTGAGATCGAAAACCGCCGCGTTGCCGACGTACGCCAGGCTGCCGAGATGACGGTACTTGAACGCCGGGAAGACGGAGTCGTCGAGGTCGGCGGGGGTGGCGGCGGCGGGGATCGGATCCGTGCGGGCCACCCGGGCGATCTTGTTGAACTTGCGGCCCAGATATTCGCCTTGCTGGTTGGCGCGCTGCGCGGTCGCCGGCAGTGAGGTGAGCTTGGAGTCGATCTGGACGAGGAGTTCGTGCAGCTCGGCAAAGTCGAGCGTGCCGGAGCGGTCCTTGTCGTACTGCTCGAACAGACGGTCAAGGCGACGGAGGTGGTTGGAGGCCTGCGGGAAACGCTTCTTGACACGCTCGGCGACATCGCGCCATTCTCGGAATGTGAGCTGCACTTTTTCCGGATCCTTGCCCTTCTCCCAGGCGATGGTCCGCAGGAACGTGACTAGGTGTTGGGCAATGTTGTTCTGCACGGTGGCGCAGTCGCCAATCGCGTACACCTCCCCGCGAGGTGCCCCGATCAGTCGAAGATGACTGTCGGTTTCGAGGGCGCGTTTATTTCGTTGTGCTTCTAGCTTCTGCGCGAGTTTTCGCGCAAACGGGGTTTGTGCTACAGAATCGTGGTTAGATAGCAGCCTGTCGTTCTTGATCCTTGTCTCACTCACAAACTCCCGTCGACCACAAGCAGAAGCCCATGGGAATCTCTTTTGTGACGAGTTTCCCATCCTCCTTCTGAGTAAAGATGATCTTATCTGGAAGAACTTTCTTGACACGCGAATTCGTCAGGACATCAACAGAATCGCGCGCGAACCGATTCTGTAGTACATCATCATGTCAGCGACTCGCGGTTCCCTGCCCCGAGGTTTCCCAGTTCCCAAACGTACCTCAGCGTATAATGACAGCGCCTCATCGTACGTATTGAGGATGTGGCTACGACTTTGAATCACATGAACAGAGATCTCATTTCGAAGGATCCTTGGGAACTTCTGGATCAGATCCTCGTTCAAGAGATCGTACAATTCCGCAGCGAATTCGACGCCGGTTGGCCCCCCACCGCAAATAACGAACGACAACAGACGCCGTCGCTCCTCGTCAGAGGTGGTCGGGAGACAGGCTAGCTCCATGTTCTGAGTGATCTTGTTCTTGATCATCCTCGCGTCATCGATGGTCTTCAGAAAGTGGCAGTGCTCCAAGCCCTCCACACCATGTGCATTCGTTAGGGAACCTTCAATCAATCTCGTTAGCGAATCAATCTTGCGAGCATTGGGTCGGAACGTACCAACAGCAATCACCAGTTTATCATATGGAAGATAGAAATGTCGCCGGTTGCCATTCGCATCCTCCTGGGACACTTCCACCAGCCGGTTTTCAAAATCCACATCTTCAGCTTGTCCCTTCAGGAAATGGCCATTGACTCGTTGCACGATCCGACGAGCTGGTTCCACCAACGTCCTTAGGCTGAGCGTGCCAACTGTGGCCGAAGGCAGCATCGGCGTGAACAGGAAATAACCGACTGGCGAAACGACGGTGACATGGTAGTCCCCGGGATTGAGGGTTTTGAGCAACGCAGTGCTCCCCCAACCGGTCCCGAGAATGACCAGCCTGGGCTTGTCCTGCTGTGCCTTCTTGGCCTCAGAATCGTTGTCATCTAGCAGATGTTCTGCGATTGGCAGGTTCTTCGGTCCTCCGCGTCGCGGAGATAGCGCCAGCTCCGACACAGTACAATCTTGAATGCTCGGCTCCTCCCTGTATGTTGTCGCATCGTAGATGAAGAGACCAAGGATGACCACACCACCGCTGATGATGAAAAAGCCAATATATGCGAATGTATTATATATTTTTCGCAGAATTGGTTGACGCTGGACCTTGGCTGTTACTTCAGACTTGAAGCGAACGCTATGACGGACGGAAAGGAGAGAAGACCGTGGTCGGATAAGCAGCGGTCGACGACAGGGACTATGGAAGAGGCATCGCGGACTGGCCGGAGTCACAGATGGACTTGACCAGAGGCCATTGGATGTGCGTGTCGATGATGTCGCATAGGTCGAGATTCCTGCGCCAAACAGCCGGCGCGTTGCAAGATGGGCCAGCATTGGGAGCAGTGAACGATGCGTCAACTACGATGAGTAGATTGAAGTTTGGGTCAACAGATCAGGTACTGGCCATTGGAATAGGAGCAGACAGACTGGATGCGTCCAAGGGAGCCGAGAAAACCAATGGAGGAATACAATCAAAGTTACCCAACGACTCCCAAAGAGCTGATTGCAGAGCAATTGGAGACCATTGTTGTCCCAGCGTGAATGAGTTGTACATAGTACCTGGTCGTCGCAGATATTCACATCCGCGAATTCCCGATCCCGTCCTCCATCACGCAGGTGCTGCATTGCTCACGTGACCCGAAGTATAACCTATCCGGTTATGGCCCTTTGCTTTCTTCCTCTGAAGCCAACCTGTAGGTAGGCCTAATTCTCAACGACGGACATCGCTGCATAGTGGATCATAGGTGTCAATTGACACGGAATTTCCCATGATTAGTGGGATCTTTCCGTACTGCGAGAGAGGTTCCCTAGTCAGCGGGTGATTCTGGCAAGAACTCCTGATGGCAACTGAATTCAGGGATTTTCAGAACGGCCATCCCGCAACGCGTTCGGCTCTCTTAAAAATCAACGCCCAAACCTGGACGAGACATTCGTGCACAAGGCCATTTGGTGCGAATCGAGCGCCAAGAGGGGATACTATTACTTAACCATTAGGTACGCGACGAAGGCTCTCTAGGGACAGTCAAAGGTGGAAATGGTCACAGATTTGATCTCCCAACTGGATTGATAGGTATAGGTTCGCACAACATGAAGAAGGCTGTAAACCTGCAATTCCCTGGCGATAGATTGGTGGTGTGTATCCCGCTGGCAGTGGTTTTGACCAAGGATGGTTGAAACGGGGGCACTTTTCCTCCAAGTCATTTCACAGGTACTGGACGTGGAACGTCACTGACTAGTATTGTTCATCCTCTCAGCCCTGTTTCATCTGGACAATTTCTGAAACCCGGAGATGCCTAGCAGAAGCAGGACCATCGAGCATCCAGCGTGCTTTAGAGAGTAGACGTAGATGGAGGATGTCGACCACAGTGGAATCAATGTTAAGATTTTCGCCTGTCCACCGATCACTCACTCCACTGATCAGGTCGGTGTCAGCATGGGAAAATACTGTACATCTCATTTTATCCCCCCAGAACAAGCACTCCAACGATGATTTGGCCAAAGTATCTAGTATCCACTATCAGTTTCCAGATCAAGTGTAAAGAATGAGGGACGATGTATCGCTTTTGAGTGCAGACTCATGAGGCATCCTGGGATGCTCGTACTGGTCCAAACTGCCTATGGACTTCGTCAACCACGACTCGCATAAGTCTACGAGTTAATAGTCGAAGCAGGTTTCAGTCGACGCTAAATATAAGAATCTGGGAGACATTGCAATGACCATATCCGCCTCGAACCACCGGCGAGATTGGTTGAAATTGAAAATCATCGCACAGGGCATGGGCACACCAAAGAAAGGGTTCTGACCGCCAGGCAAGTCTTGACAACTGAGGTAGGTACCTGCTAATGACGTTCGGAATTGGATCGGGAGGACGTGGGAGGCAGGATACCTGGGAAATGACTGGCCGGAGCAAAAAAAAAAAAAAAAAAAAAAAAAGTAAGAGATACAGGACAGCCTGACAATGCTCTTGAAATTTATAAATATAATATCTAGCAAAAACAAAGGCTTTCAGGTACCAACAAACCGCCGGCCCCCGTTCTCCTGAAAAACGTTCCCAGACCCGACCGAATATGCAATTGATATAAAAGTACACACCAGAATTCCCTCAAATGGCAATCAAACATCAATTCAATGAGAGCTCGTCCGGTTCCGAACTGGATCGTCGCCTGCCCCCGCTGAGTAGATTCCTGCCCCTGGGGCGCTTCGCGTTCTGGCTCCCAGTCTGCGACTGCTTCCGCTTAAGAGGCTTGCTGCCATCGGCGCTTGTGGCATCATCTTCAGGGACATCGTCAGGTGCATCCAGCACAAGGTCATCTTCCTCTGGGATTTTGAACTCTTCGTCAATTGAGAGCAAGTTGGTGAACTCGCGGCATTTCTCGCGCATACTCGCATCACTGTCCAGGCAGGTCATGTTCCTTGAAATTGCTTCCCAGAAACGATCGCCGGTGATACCTTGCACCTTGGTGGCAGGCCTGTTAAGGTCCTTGGCGCTCAACTTGCCCTGGTACTGGGCATTGATTCCATACTGCCGGCGCAAATGGGATCGTGCTTCCCACAGCATGGAGAGGATCGCGGCCGCCGTTGCCAGTTGTCGAAGCAGCCTCGGGTCAACAGCATGGGAAATGTCTGTGTTCCCGGCCATCGGTGGAGGGACCTGGCCGGAGTCGTTGGCGGCATCGAGAGGGAGCTTGGAACAGAAGACTTCTCTCTCGATTGCATGGGCAACCATCGATCCAGTGCTGGAAACAATCCGCTCCATGCAAGCGATAGTTGGAAGCAGTTCGGCGATCTGTGCGTATTCAAAGAAGGCGAGGTTGTGCGAGACAAAGCGAGCAAGGAGCATGTGTTCGGGCGGGTTGCCGCTGACATCGAGATCCTTCAGCTCAAAGTTGACCTTGGCGCACAAATTCGATAGGAACTTCTTCTGATACTTGCTGTTGCTGAGTTTTACAATGTCAAAGAGTGGTGCAAGTTTTGCTGTGTAAGGGCGCGCCGTTGCCCCGCTGGAGTCTCCAACAACGTCTCGTTGATAGACAAACGCTTCAGAGATGGCCCGCATGTACTCGCGCTCAAACATCGACTCATACTGCAGATGGAGCATCTTGTGCGTGTCATAAGCAATTCTAGCAATGGCGGGAACCGTCGAAGTCTCAAGAGAGACCAAGACTCCCGCACATTCCTTTGGATGGACAAGTCCTTGTCGATTGATGCTTGCAATAAGCTCAATCGCAGTAAGGGTATATGCGTCCTGTCTCGATCGAGCAACACGCAGGATGTCTTGTAAGAAATGCTGTGCTATCAGCGCTGCGGCACCATCATGATCACTCGCTTTCATCGATCCTCCGAATCTTGTCGTGAGTTCTGCATCCGTCGAGTCCGCCGCTGGCTGAACCAGTCTCTCAAGCTTCCCCTCATGGATGGCAAAGAACTCGGAGAATGACCGCAGAATGATATTGTGCAGGCTGGCATTGTCTTCTTTGAACACTGCGGAGATCAATTGTCTGGGACCTTCCCGGCTGAACTGTGCAGGCCATGACTGGCAAATAGAGCCGATGCTTTCGAGAGCCATAGACCTCAATTCTAGGGGTTGATTCCCTTGCGCAAAGGGCAATATAGTGTCAACCAGCAAGCCAGCCACGGAGCCCCCCTTCCAACTCGGAAATGCAGCCTTGAAATGCGACTCAAACTTCTCGAGGTCACAGTGACGACCAACGCAGCCAGCAATGCGAATGTAGCTCCTGGACCGCCCGAGAGCGTCTGTCTTGCTGCTGTCGGACAAATCAATGCCTTTAGCTTGATTGATGCCCTTCAGCACTGATATAGTGAGCTTCACCAGTCTATCCGTGTTCTGAAGAACTCCATTGATCGTCCACAGACATGCCATGACTTCATTAAGCTCTGCACGGGCCAATTTCGCCACGCTTTTGAAGAGATCGTTTTGCACCGATTTGAGCAGCGTGTTGTATGCGGAAGATACGTGCGGGAGAACGCAGCGGTAAATGATGACTACAAACCGGAAAAGGAGCAGATCATCCGCAGTGACCAGATTGCCAATATACGGATGCAGCGCTTCAAGTTGCTCCGGGCTGAAGAGTTTGGCATTCCCCTTGGCAAAGACCGTGATCGTCTGAAGCAACGCTTGTCGATCAAGCTTCTCGGTAGGGCTCGAATCATCGACAATTCGCTCAAACATGATCGCCACCATGGCCTTGCACACCTTGAAGTTTGGAGTAGGCTGCTTGACGTCTGGAATGACTTGCCTGAGGAAACCCGTCAGGCCATCGACCGCAGTTTCGCTCCTCTGCACCAGATTGACAATCAGTGCGACCTGTTCTGAAAGAGCGACTGTGGCCTTGGGGTCACTATGCTGTGTGTCGACAGAGATGTGGAACGGAGTCAGCAGAATTTCCTCAAAAGTTTGGCGAGCCTGGGCGGAGACATTCTGGTCATAGTCCCCTGTGCGTTGCAGCAAACTATCCAGAATGGCAAGCTTCAGGTCCCTTCTTGACGTCCTCGAGTAAATGTCCCTGAGCAGTGTAATGCATCGCTTCCTGACTCCGACAGTGGGATCCGCGGCACAAACCAAAATGGCTCGGCAACCGTCCTCCTCATAGGCAGGCTTCAGGGCAATGCACTTGGAAATCAAGGATAAAGCGGAGTCGCGAACCATAGGGGACGCATCTGTCACACAGTTCAGAATAACACGTATGATAGTGGCGTCTCTATCGAGAAGGCTGGGATCCTTCTCGAGCATAGCGATCACGCTTTTCAGACTACGGCTTCGCAGTTTTGCTTGGTCACTCGTGATCGAGTTTAACAAAACCTTGAAGATTGTGTCGAATGCCTTGCAGAACCCCATATTCAGAACAGTTAGGATGTAGGCAAGCTTGCCATGCACTGTGGTGATGTTTTTGAAACGACTGTTGAGATTTTTAGTACCGAACATCGAAGCAGCGGACTATTCGGGTCATACCTATTTGTTTCGAGCCATTTTGGATCCAATATCAGATGGGGCAACGTCGCCAGCAATTCGTTCAGTCCTTCATAGCTGGTTTCGCCGTTCGCACCAGGACTATTATTGTATGCTGTTACGACTGTTTTGGCCCATTGGACAATATAGTAACCACGTGCGTTGGTGAGCTGCCAATTGTCAGGATACCGGTCCTGGAGGTATTCCAATGCGATGCGATAGGGGCCATCCGGGGCTATCAAGGCCTCCAGGTTTAGTGCATGACGGATATGATCATCGAAGACCTGACGAAGGAGATCAGTGAGCTGGGCATCTGTATCGTCCATACCAGAGGCCAGATGTTGCGCGGTAGCAGTGAGGTCGGAAATGCCCGAACCCATCCAACCCAGCAACTCGAGAGCCATATTCTTAGCATTGGCAGGGCTCTTGTCGAGTTCCGCAATTCCTACCATGTGCGAAGCCATGATGCGCAAGAGAAGCTCGGCAGCAGGCCAATCAGTTGAGCCCAGGACACTAAGCAAGTCCTCCGTGAACAGGTCGAGAATGTTTCGGAATGGCTGGTCGCCGGTCTTCGTGGAGGTCATTGCCCGCTGGACAATAAATTTGACGATGTACTGTGCATTACGCACGGCGTTATCATAGAGCCTGTCAACGTGTCTGGCAAGCCTTTCTAAAGAAGGCCGTGAAGCAAGTATGTCATCCTCCGTGTCACTCATAATATTTTCGCCGCCTATGAGAGCAAGCTCATCATCGTCCTCCTCGCGAGGAACGGGAACTCGGGGCTTGGTTTTTGATTTCCCGGATGTCGGAGTATCCAGCGCCGTCGTTTGCACAAGCTGCATGACCAACGCTGTCAGGAGCTGAATGCTCTTACCGTCAGATAGCTTGAACTGTCTGGCATTTTGGCGTGTGGACGGCAGCTTCTCCAAGGAGACCAGGATCTCGTCAAGAATGAATGAACGCTGCGACTGGTATTTTGAGAAGATTTTGGCAATAACATCCATGGCTCCACGTCGAACTGCTTCGTACTTTTGAAAGCCAATCGCGGATTCCCTGTCGTTGTGGGCGTTTTCCACGAATATCAATTTGGTAGCCATGAATTCGGTTGCCGTGATGATCTCTTCGGAGACCTCTATGTGGGAAAGAAAGGTGGCGAGCAGCCCCAACAACTTCCTTGCCTCATGTGTGAGATTTCCAAAGAGCTTCTTTTCCCTGCTAACAAGATGAAAGAAATTGGGATCTTTATCAGTCGGCCGGGCTTCCACTGCTGGAATAATGCAGTGATCAAAGACCCGGTTGAGCACGTTGGGGATGGCCTGAACCAAGTCTTCGGGACAGAGGTCGATTTCGCTCCAGCGGCCCGAGACGGTGTGGAAAAGAGTGCCGATTGCTAAAAAGGTGGTGTGCACGTCCTCTAGTTTCTGCAGCCAGGTCTGGACTTGGACCTCGTTGGAAGCGTCCTCCAAACCGAGGTCTAGGGTTTGTGCCGACAGCAACGGGCCCTCACACAGCCTCTGGATCCGGGTGAGGTACTCGGAAGGAATGTCCTGTAGCCGATCGAAACCGACTACTTTCTGGATGGCCTTTTGCAGGCGGCTATGAGTCTCCGAGTTCAAAATTGGGCCCTGGACCTCTAAAGCATGAGCGGCCCTGAACATGGCAAGCGATTCCTGGGGTACAGCGCCCGAGGCTAACCCCGGCTCGATGCGATCTTCGGCCTCGAAGATTTCGTGCAGAAGATCCTGCAATTTCAGCAACGCGGCGTCTGCCTCTTCCTTCTGGGCCTTGAGTCGAGGATCCAGCAGGAAACCCGTCCCATCTGAGTCCAATTTTCGCCTCTTTGCGGCACCCTGGTCACCTACGACGATATATTCGGATGGAGGCCGCGACGGCGCTACATCCGTATGCTGGAAGAGCTTCTCATGAGGCTCTCGAGAGACAGAGGAAGTCTTTGATGAGGAGCTCGAGACGGAAGGGAAAGAGCTACCCAGGGCCGTGGGTTCCGGATCTGGCAAACAGTCTCAGCTCTCTCGATCTCTCCAACTTCACGGCACGTGACAGAATCACAAGTATTAACGGGGCTGCTCACATCGAAACTGGACCTTGGCCTCTTCCAGCATCAACTTCGCAAATGGAGTCAGTGCGTCAGCCAGTCGGGGCTTGTCGCGGGCTGGACCAGACGCCGGCTCGAAGCGCTTGAGGCCGGTAGGGAGTTTAAACTTGCTTCACGACGGTCAGTATGACCCGACATGTAACTGGGCAAGAATCCAGACTGACAATTCTGACAGCTGAGCTCCATCTAAATGTTCCTGGACCAACTCCTTATGGACAGCTCTCAGTCGGGCCGATTGGCCAAGCCCACGGCGAGCCTCATGGTCCAGTCCTTCCAGTAACTTCCGTGCGACAGACCGGGAATACGGCAAGGCAATGGAAAGCGACGACGGCGAACCAATTTCCGGGCGAGGGAGGGCCTCTGCAGAGCGGGAGGTGGGATGTGTCAACGACCAGCTCGGTGAGTCGGCGGGTGGACAAACCTAAGCCAAAGATCGGAGCACTCGTCATGGGTGAGTATTGTAGAGCTTCGGCGACTTGCAGCGGCCGATAGGGCTGCGGTGGAGGAGCACCATTGGGCATGACATTGGCAGGTTGCTGAGGCTGGCCAGAAGCGTTGATGACCTGCTCGGTTGGTCGTCTTTGATCCATGGCAGACGCACTTCCAGAGCTCAATCGCCGAGGTGGAGGGATGCTATTCGAAAAGAAGATAAGCTGGGAGTGTCCGCCATCACTGGGCCGGTCCTGACGGGCTCTTAGTTGGGCTTCGATTAAGGTAAGCTCATCAGATTTTTGTGCTTGAAGTGTATCTCAAGCATCTTGGATTCATCGATCAATCCGATCTGCCTCCACCGCGGTTTAAGGCGGCGCCAGCATATTACCCGGTCTAGGCCACGCGCACCGCAGTGCTGAAACTTCATTGGTTGATTGTTTACAAGGCGTGTAACTTTCATACGGTTTGTAAATTTTTCTGCACGTTCACCTCCAAGTTTCAACGAGCTCAACTCTTGCGGTTAAAATCTGTTCTACCGTGCAGTTTTCTAGGAATCAAGTGTTACCATGGCTGCAATCGGATCTCTCATTTTTTGCACCGACTGCGGTAATCTGCTGCAGGAATCGACGGGATCAGAGAACGCGATTTTGATCTGCGAAGTCTGCGGCGCGCGCAATCGAGGTGAGTTTCCGTCTGACAGGAAGACAGAGACAAAGCATTGCTCAAACGCTGACAATGTCTTCTAGATATCCCTCCACAGACCATCGTGTCCGAGTCCAAGCCACATGCTTTTCCGTCATCTCTGCGAGCGAAGCGATCCGCAGTGCAGAATCTGAGCGCCGAAGACAAAAACACCGAGGCGGTAGACCAGCGGACGTGCGCGAAATGTGGCCGCACGGAGATGTTCTACACGACGGTGCAGCTGCGAAGTGCAGACGAGGGAAGTACCGTCTTTTACCGATGCGTCTGTGGATATAGGTACGTTTGCGGGACTGGGATTCTTCGAGGCATTTGGTCTAATCTTCACTTTTTTAAGGGAAACGGTCAACAACTGAAAGCCGAATATTTCTGTGCATTGGGTTAATTTCCCCCACGAAAAATTATTTTTTTTTCCCCCTTTTTATACCAACAACATGCAGCGATTATCTTGTCTATGAAAGCGCCGCGTTTATGCAGCTGCTGTTTCGGGGATCAAGGCATACTCCTTTTCACCCCTCTTCTCGTACTCCGCCATGTCAAGCGCCACTTCGATACTATCCCTCACGACCTTCTCGGGGTCATTCAAGAACCGACGCAGAGTTTCCTCGACGCCTTCCACGTCTCCCAGGCTGCCGAGCGCTTCGGCCGCCTCGTGCCGCACCATACTGTGTTCATCCAGATTGCTCAGCGTCGCCGTGAGGCTCGGAACTGCGGCCGGATGAGCGAGTTGGCCGAAGACGAAGGCGATCTCATGCCTGAACAGGGCAGATGGGTCATTAAACCCCTTGGCCAGCGCCTGGATTGCGGGTACGGCCGTTGGAAGATCCGGCGGAGAGGCAAGATCTCGCAGCGTGAACATAGCACGATATCGTTGGAAGAGGGGTAGACTCGTATCGAGGAGTGTGGATTCTAGGTCATGGATGGACGGGGTTGCGGATTTTGGAAGCGGGGGTGCTGGGTCGATAGAAGCGAAATCACTTTATATATATATATCACCATTAGCTTTCCGTCCCAACTACAACTTTTCGTAAGAACGAAATCATTTTCGGTTACCGACCTCTTCTTCAAATCTTCCTTGCTACTCCCCCCAGACGTCTCCCACTCTATCCGATCCACAGCAATATCGCACGTCTCCCGCACCTCCACCGGCTCCGTCGGATCATCTCTCTTCTCCTTTAAGATATCCAGACTCTCCTTAAACCCGAGCGCGCCAAGCGCCTCAGCGGCCTCATGTCGACACATGGCATGTTCACTCCGATCCTCAAGCACGCGCCGCAGGTACGGGACCGCGGCCTTCTGCCGCGACTGCCCCAGGCAGTACGCCAGCTCGTGCTTCAGCAATTCGGAGGACGAGGTGAATAGTGCGGCGGCGATGGCGTCGATCGCGGGCTCGGTGGCGTCCGTCGGCGGGTGCAGCGAGGCGACATGCTTGAGTGAGAACAAGGCCCGGTATCGTCGTGCGAGGGGCTCCGATTCTGAGGTGAGGGTTTGGCGAAGGGCGGCGATTGTTTCTAGAGTCGCCATTGTGTGTAGATAGATGGGAGCTCAAAGTCTGTTCAGGAATATTTGGCGACGGTTTTTCGCTAGTATTGAGAAAATTCCCACTTTCCAAAGAGTTTGTCCTATGATCTTATCGATTGATCTGATAACTATTAAGTCCTGATTTTCTAATTCTGATTTGGTGGGGCTAAAATAACTTGTCGATTACGCAGTTGTTACCGTACTCCGTACTGTAACTATACTCGTAACTACTTTTTTTACTAGTTAGTACTGTACGAAGTACATCGCTCTTTTTCCATCATCAGCAGGACGCGCTGTAATTCTCATCAAACCTCAGTCTTCGAGAAACAGCTATTCTCACATCGGATTCAGCGCCTTTGGGTCTTGGCTTGTTCATCTGAACAGTTTCACTCAACCACCAACTCGATCGCACAACCTACACCCAGCCTTACGACGAAGACACGTCCACCAAGCCCGATTTGCCCGACTTGCTATGACCGAAAACCGTCGTTTACCCAATCATGAGGACACTCAACGAAGACTGGAATATCTGAAAAAACAAATAGCCGAGAAAGACAAACAACTAAAGGAGATAGCGGAGGCGCGAAAAAGAAGGGAGGAGGCGCAAAAAAGAGCGGAAGAAGAAATTCGGCCCACAACGTTTGAAGAGCTGTTACAATATTCCCATGCACTGTGGTCGCGGCAGTTACTGGTTGGCACGCGCGCTGAATCCACATGGGGGCCCATTGCGGCACGCCGCGAGAAACTTTGTCCGGAAGAACTTTGCCATTGGTCAGACTTCCCAAAGGAAATGGCCATAATCTTCGATGACGTGTGCCGTTTTCTCAAGCTGGCAGACAAGGCCGCGCCTCGGCTGTTCCATTCCGTCTCTCTTCTCACTTGGCTTTCCAAAGACGTTGTTGCCGAGCCGTTACGCAGCGAGGCTGAACTTGATATGTACGAGTATATGGCGGTGGTAAAACCGGTCACCGACATTATTCGAGAATTGTCTAAGTTCGACGACGCCAGGGTGCCATTCCGACTGCCTAACAACGTTAGATTTCAAAGAAACTGCGGTGGAGCCCTGGAGAAGGAAGAGGAGGCAGGCACGTGGCCAGATTGGTATTGCTTCCATCGAACGGATGGCAATGATGAATGCCCGCTGACAACCTCCGTGCTCAAGCCGCCACATAAGCTCGACGTTCAGTGTCTCCGTGCCGGGCTCCGGGATATGAATTTTGTGGAAAAGGTTGTCACGAAAGATACGATTCCGGCCGATAAGGATGGAAAGACGAAGAGCACCGCAGAAACTAGGACCGGGGCGATCCTGGCCGAGGCATACAACGTCATGATTGAGGAGGGCGTGGAGTTCTCCTACATCTCGAGTGGCTTCGCCTATGTGTTCCTTCACGTGCCAAAAAACGAATTCTGGAAGCTGTACTACTTCATCTGCGAGCCAAATGTGGACGTTCACCAAAAAAGTGACGAGATTGAGATCGAGAAGACGTCGATCGCGCGAGTCCTCTGTTTTTGCCTGATGTGCTGTCGATCCACAGTCCGAGATCAGATGTGGCGGAATGAGGCAAAGAAACGTCTTCGGACTTGGGGGGAACACCTTGATAGCATGTTGGCGAAGATCTCCAATGCAGACCCGCCACAAACGCCTTCCGGTTCGGACCATCAGAGCTCGGAGTCTGAACATCTGCCATCATTGCCTCCATCGGAGCGCGTCGCGGAGGGCCATCGCGTCACTACCCGGTCCATGACGAACCGCTGCAGGCTTCCGGAGGAGTCCCCTCCTCCGCCACCCCACGCCGACAGTCCCGACGACTCCGACGATGTCCAGGCAGCGCAGGGCCGGGAGCGCGGATTCAGCCAAGTGTCGTCGTCACCAACCCAGCGGGCATCATCGACGCGTTCCACGCGCCCCGAACAACGCGGTCAGGGCCACCAGCATGCAAACCGCTTTTGCACGCAACGATGCCTCCTCGGATTGCAACAAGGTGGTCGTCTGGATGACGCGTGCCCCAATGTTGGCATCCATCAGCAAGGGGCTGGCGGCGACCAGCACCGCATCGATGCAACCCAACTCGTCCAAATGTTGAAACGGCAACTTGATCATGATCTGGATCACTACTGCACGCCCATGAGCGGTTGCGGATCCTACGGAGCGCCGTTCAAGATCACATGCGCCACGTACGGGTATACCATCGTTGGAAAGGGCACCACGTCTGGGCTCTGGGAGGAGGTCTCTCGGGAGGCAGAGATCTACAGGGTCCTCCGGAAAGTGCAGGGGTCGGCGGTTCCGGTGTTCCTTGGGGCCATTGATATGGACCAAACCTACTTCCTCCACGGCGCCGGCCGAATCCAGCATATGCTGCTGATGGGTTGGGGAGGCGAGAAAATCAACTCTGTCGATGCAAACTCGCAGCTGAGTCAGGAGATTTCGCGGTCGAAGAACCAGCTTCGTTTGTGCGGAGTGGTGCATTACGACTTGAGGTTGGACAACATGCTCTGGAATGAGGAGTTGGGCCGAGTTCTCATCATTGACTTTCACCTTTGCCGGATCGATCCCCGGTCCAAGGCGGAACGGTTCCGATCTCTGAAGAGGCGATCCCGTCCGGGGAAGGATGAATGGCTGAAACGGCACTGCCCGAATGCAGGATAACGGTGAAGAACCGCGCGTAAGTAGGAAGCCGGCGCATCCGTCTTTGGACTCACAGGGCCTCTCTAGATGACAACTATGTACGAGTAAGTATGTTGGTTATAGTGATGTTGGCGGGGCTGTTCAAGTTGACTGCCCTAAACCTAACTAACTTAACCTACTTAGGGAACTACACTACTCGCAAAATTTGCGTTACCTTATTAAGTTTAGTGTACTCCGTACGAAGTGTGTATCTGGAAAGCGGTGTGTTGTGGAGGGCCCAGTGGGTTTGCCACTCACTGCAAGGGTGTGAGACTGTGAGGGGTTTGGGCCTTGAAAACTCTTCCCGAAGAGAAAAAAACTTCCCGTTTTCCACTACTCCGTACAGTATTACTCTCAATCACTCATGGTTCTCTGTAAAGATTAGTAGGCTTATGTCCAACTACGTCCCGATACTCCCGAGTCCCGAAGGGCTGAGAATCTGCCCCTCCTCGGAAGCTCTACTTTCTCAGCACGCTGGCGATGACTAGGGCGAATTCTCGATGCTCGAGGCTGGACGGCCCCCCCCCGACCGTCCAGCTGGCGATCGTTGTGTCCTGTCCCTGCAATCAAAGAAAGATGTCTCTGAGTGGATTAGCAATGCCACAAGGCTGCATGCCAATAATGGCTTGACTTTTTTAACGTTTGATGCTCTTCAGATGTCTAGAGCACGATGAGGTAGGGAGGACGAGTGACGAAACCTGGAAAACGGCGAGCCAAATGTGTGCCTTTCCTCTGACTGGCAATCTGGCGAGTCTCCTTTCGTACTGACTTTTCGTGAGGTTTGAGTCGCTTACCATGCCTGCCTGCTCTTGTACCTGAACGGAATGCTCCTCTCCATGCTCCTGCCTCACTCCGTTCCACTCGGCAAGGGTCCTTCACTGTAGGTGCCCTCTATACATCTCGAGTAGCCTCTTGCTCTGGGATTCCGTGTTTCCCGCATTCAGGCTCTGGGTTTCCAGTTCTCCATGCTTAAGGATTCTGGTTTTTCCCGCCGTGATGCTCTGGGTTTTCGGTTTTTCCCGCAATGAGGAGGAGCGGCCTCGGTCTTGGGGAGTCCGGACATCCTCCTCCGACTGGCATAGGCCCCCGGATCTGAAGGAGTTGGTCCACTGCGCGTTGCGCACCACGCAGTGGTTCCTCCGCACAGGGTCTGAGTGGGTCTTTCGCTCTCAACGATACCTTTGCTGGGTCTTCTGCTGTTCGCAGTTCCCACGCTGGTTTTTTTCGTTGGCGACAGTTCCCCTGCTGGGTCGTCCACTCTTCGTGGTTCCCACACAAGGCCTCTTCTCGCTGGCGTTTCCCTTTCTCAGAGTAGATGCAATCCCAAACATAGCAGCAGCCATCATCGCCGCTGGTGGAGACCGAGGTGGAGTAGGGCGTGCTTTCTCACCTGAGTCCTCAACTAACTTGAAAGTTGAGTCTTGCTTGTCCTGTGTACCTTGCACCATATCCGGACCTACATCGAGATCTGTCGTTGTATCGCGATCAAATAGGTCATCGATGTTATCGGACACGGGTGCCGAGCGTTCATCCGAGATTTGGAACTCGCGAAGGTAATTGGCAATTTCTTCGAGGTCCATTTCTTTCACATCGTCGGCCATGTTCTCGAGCTTTCCGTCGAAGGTTGTCTCCTCGTCAGAAATGACGTCTCGCATTGTCACAACCTTGTTCATAGCTGGGCTCCAGACGCGGTACGTATTCGAGGATCCGTAACCGACCAAGTACCCGATCCAGGCCTTCGGGTTGAATCGTTTGAGACGTTTCTCTTTCTTGAGTGCCTCTGTTGTCATGGCATATGCTTTGCATCCGAAAACTTTCAAGTGTGAGAGATCCGATCTCTTTTGATCCTTTCCCGGTCGGCTGTAGAACATCTCGTATGGCGATTTCCATTGAAGCTGGTACCTCGGCGTGCGGTTCAGCAGATAGACTGCCGTTCGATATATCTCCCTCCAAAGGGGTTCAGGACATGTTGCTGAGCTCTGACAACTTGTTCGCGAAGCTGGGGTCAAGAAAGATCCGCGGCCTGATCCCTGGACCCAAGATGTCCCAATATCGCAGAGGCATGGCCACGACGAAACATCTGCAGACGCGGGAAGATCTCATAGCCTCACTCGGAAGCAACTTACAGGCATCGGAGGTCCCCAATACTAAAACAGGTGCGAATCCATACCAAACAATGGAGGTGCAACATGCCGCGACCATTGGATCGACAACCCCGTAGTGGTTGGAGACGTCGCCCAAAACTCCAGTGCTTCTGTTGTTGCCCTGAAGCTGGCCGTCAAGCACGGCCTTGCACATCCGGCCGAAAAACTCCGCCACCACAACCGGGTTTGGGAGCGCAACCTTCTGCCGCAAACGGGACAAATCAGAGGCAGACATGGAAGGGGACACATCTTCTCCAGCCAACTTCAGAACTAGTGGATCCCGAAGGTCAGAAGGGTTGACAGTAAGCCAGATCCACGGCATGCCATATCTGACGAACATGCCGCGGATCTCGGACCTGCACCGCAGGCGCTCGGAAAACGAACCCGGCACCCGCATGCCGATCTGGACCATATAGTCCTGCAGGCGACGGAGGACGGGATCCTCAATGCGGCCACTTTCGGCTGCCTTAGGGGCGGCGTCCTCCAATTGGTCCAGACTTAGGGACCTGAACTCGTTGTCCATGGAATTCCAATGTCTGCGTTTCGCGATTCCCTCCTTGTCCGAAGGGGAACAACGTGGGAAAGGCGGCCGTAAAGTACGTGGAATCCTCCCAGTGATTGAGAGGTCAACCGGCCACGACGCCTATATGCAATTATAGGTTCTTGACGCTCCGAATTGGACGAATCCGACTGGGAGGCTGGCATGCTTTGACGGCGCTCCTGGTGCTGGGAAAGGAGCGCTGAGAGGTGCTCCAAGGTCACACGGTCGCTATCTAGTCGCTCGTTGTTTGAGTCTGCAAGCATCGACGCCGTAAAACAAACCACCTCATCGTCAGTAGCGGCGTCAGTGGAGGTGTCGGTGGCAGCGTCGACGGCGACCTGCAGTTCATTTTCGTAATGGCTGGCTTCTAGATCCACGCTGTAACCTTCATGGTCGTGGGTGTCAGATTCGGGTGGATGGATGATGCCCTCTACCAAGGCTGGAGGACCGAGGTCATCCTCCCATTGGTTTAAGGTGTCGTAATCAATCTGGACTTTATTCTCGTACAATGAATTTTTTTGCACGAGCCATTGGAGGACATGCGGTACGGGCTCCCTTCGTACACGGAGATACCGTTTCATGGCCGTCGGGTCAGGTGGATTTTTGCCGAGCCAAAAGACCCGAATGAATCTCTCCAGTCGCAACGAGGGATCAGGAAGAATCTCGAGTAGACGGGAAGGGTTTCGTGGGACCACGATCGCATGGCCCCGTAGAGCATCATAACTCACACGAATGAGGGCGGGACCCGGCCGCAGTTTCATGATGAGCATCAGAGGATGCGACAGAGCGATCAATCTTTCTTCAACGATCGTCAAGTCGCGGAGGACGTCAGGGGACTCCTGGCAAAGGTGAACATTGATATTATATTGTTTGCGGCGGAAAACTTTGGTGGATGGGTGTCCTTTTTGTCCGTCAACTCCTTGTGGCATGAAGAGCAAACACTGTACACGCCATTGGCAGAACCGCAGCAATCCAGTTTCCCATCGAGGCTCTGCAAAATTTCACTACCTTCCGGCACGGCAGTCCCTTCCGAAGGAATGAAGAGCCTGCAGACAGCGCACACAGATCTGGAGGCGGACTCGGTCGAGATGTGATAAAACTCCGAAACAGAACGAATATCTGAAGAAGAGAACTCTGGTGGGAAAATGGCGGAAGCTTCCTCCCGCTCAAAGAAATCCCGACCTGGTAGATCAGTAGCACTCCGAATGGCGTTCTCGTCCAATACTGTTGAAGCATGATCAGATCCAACCGGAACGCGAAGGGATTGAAACTGAAGGCAATGAAGAGCTCTTGCTCGAAATATGAAGACGACGTTCGTTGTCCTTTTTCGGCTTCGAGTTTTGTTTCTGGCGTTGCCGATGCCGGTTCTTGCTCTCACGACAACGCTCACAAGTAAAACCGGTCCAAAGAAGGGGAAGCTTCCTTGCACAGCTAGAGCAGATATGACAAGGCTCACAAAAACACTGATGATGGAAGGATTGTATGTCCCTGGATGAACGAGGATAGCGGGATACCTTTGTGTGGCCTTTGAGTGTCTCGGCACGAGGAAATGACCACGACTGGAAAGTCCAACTTCAACTTCGCCTGGGCCCGATATGACGCGGCTGCCAAGGAGTACAAGCTCGAAAAAAACAGCATATCAATGTTGATCGAGTGGATACAAGACACAGTTGATCGGTCCTTCCACAACAACGTCTGCAAACCGGAAAAGACTCTCGACGAGTGGTAGGTACGCGTGACTCGGAGAACGCGTTGACTCGACCGACCGAGAAGAGCGGAAGACAGTGTTGGAGATGTACGACGACGCCAACCGGCCACTCCACGGAAAAAGACTGGGGACACCGAAGACATGGACATTGAGGATGGATTTTGGACCCCGGATGCAGAATGCATGTGCAGTCACGAGTTCGCAGTCGGACCCTAAACCCTACTCGTGCCCGCACCCCCTATCGTTGACAATCGCCGAAAGGTGCCGGATGGTGGTTTTCTGCTCCTCGAATCGCAAGCATAACGCGGATCGGTTGTCGTTTTGCGTGGACACGACGTTGACGGTCGGCTCCAGGTTTACTTACCTAATCATGTATTATCATTACTGTATAGGGATAACCCCACCTCCCGCCACGATCCCCGCCCCAAACTCCTCCGCAGTTCTTGTCGTCACTATGTACAGTCCTTGTGCCCTCTTCAACACTCTCATGGAAGGCCAGCTGCCCCAATCGTCTGCAGAATACTCATCTCCGTGACCTGCCAAAAGTCTCCTCAGGTGAGCTACTTCACATGACTGCCTGCGCGCGAAACTTCCGCTCCATAATCATCTTCTCCAGCATCATTCCCTCGATCTCTTGCTCTTTACGCTCTTGGTCCTCCATCGCCTCCAGCTCCTTCACAAATCCTAGAGCCCTGGCATTCAAGGAAATGTAAACCAACTCGTTGACTTCTGGAAGGTGCAGTCGGATTGCGAGGTCTGCGAGCTCAGAAGCTTCGCTGGACTCAACACACCGGAACAGAGTGGATTATTCTCATACCTACAGCACAGTGCGTGGTAAAAATGATCATTGTGGCGCCGGAAATCGTAGAAATATTGCAGTCCAGCCCTTCCCACATACCGTACTGAAGGATCGCCATGTGAACGTCACACTTGTGCCCCCCGAGATTGCGACGGGCATTTCTGATTCTAAATAGTACGCCAGGAGGTGGAGGTTGCTCAATTGGCGTTCTTTCAGGGCCCGTGTGCACGAGATATTTCAGCTTTGGCTCTCCGACATATCAGAGGCTCGTCAATGAGCCCAGAACCTTGACCAATTTCTCAAGTTTGTTCCAGAACACCATGTTTACAAAACATCCTTCAGGACTGTTTTCTCCCTTATTTCCCTGGTCACTCCGCTCCACGCTTCGGTATCAGTCCCAGCTGTCGTCACTTGGTCATCCGCTCTGACCTCAGCCACATTCACAACGTCGGCGTCACTCGATGAATCACGGGCACGCTTCTCGCCAGCTGCGTAGATCTGCCAAAGGGACTGCAGCGTCACATACCTGTTCGCCAGCTCTGGTCCCGACATAACTGCGTTGGCAACGGCTTGGTCTCCCAGGGCTTCCCATCTGTCGCCCTCAACAGACACATGCGTCGTGATCCTAGTGGGAGGGATAACTGCTGACGATGACGAGCTTACGGCAGGTCTTTGCGAGGGGTCCTCGACTCCAGACTAAAAGGGGTCCAGGCGGTTGCCACCGGATTGTCGCATACCAATGCTTTGTCGATTGGTAGGTTGCTGTTCCAAGGATGACCATCTACCCGCCCTCTCTTGCCTCCGTTGGATGTCCTCATTCCTTATGCGTTTCTTGATCTGGGAGAGGAAGCGGTTCTTAGTTGCAACTCTGGCGGACATGCCCCCAAATGCCACACCGATAGCATCTCAAATTTCCTCCGGATTTTACTCTATGCTCCAATCGTGTTCCTGAATTTCGTCCAATAGACTGCTTCATCTGCGGAAGCCCATGAGCCCCCGGCCCTCAGATGTTCATACTAGCCACCTTGTCAGCGGGATTTTCGATTGCCTTGGCGAGCATTTCGTCGTGGGTTTGGGACCCCCTGTTTCGCAATCTGCTGAGAAGGGTCCCCATTCGCATTACCCCCAGCGATTCTATCTCTCCTGTTAAAGACATCGCTCATCTCGGTTGTCGTGAAGCTCTGTTTCTTGACCTTCCGGCCCAGGAAATCACTGCCTTGACTGCCATTAGCGGGGACCGGTCCGACAACCCTTCGACGAACTTTTTCAGGAGTGTTAGTCTTCTGGCGTCCTCGATCATTGAATTGAGGTCGCGGGCCGCCGATATAGGTCTCAATTATGGATTGCCCTTGATGAAGACTCATAATCCGATCAAACGCGACGTCGGAGTAGTTCTCCTCCGTCTGAGATGGGTATCTGGCCATTAGTGTTTGGCACAATAGCTCTCCTTTCCTTCTGATTTGTTTTGGGAGCAAGTCTGCAAATCTTTGAGCATCACCCCTCAGCCCCTTGCAAACAATAGTCGCCAACATCGAGTTCTTTTGTGCCGGGTCCTCAATCTTGTCAGTAAATCGGGCGGCGAATTACCTCACACCATCCAAGTACTATTCTTCAACAACCTCGTTTCTTCGTCCCTCAAAATTGGCTGACTGCGCATCTTCACTTCGTGAACGAGACGCACTCAGTCAACCGTCCACGCTGGATACCACAGGAGTCAAAGATCAAGAGATTGCAAGTTCGAATCCTGCGTCGGTCATCAAATTGACGACAGGGTCTTAGAAAATGTAACCAGTAGGCTTACTCGACAACTAAGTACTTCATGTCTGGATCGTGAACGGGATAAAAGGTCTGTTCCCAACGAAGACTGCGAATCACTGAGTATATATCTCCGAATTCGTCTTGGTCAAATCGAACGAGGATAATGTCTGGTCACTCTTGCGCCGTTTGTGTCTGTGGCTGAGCATTTGATCGAGAAAATTGCTTGAGATGATGTTTCTGGTGTGTGGTGAGGAACTCTGGACATGCAATTCAACTGTCGGCGACGGAAAAACACAGGTCATTACATAGGTTACCTAGATAGTTATCGCACAGGAAACATGCCCGGCATTGACCATCACACGGAGCAGTTTGACTCTAGAAAACCTCGTGAGGAGCCATTGCTGGTTCACTTTGATCGCCGGCAGTAACTAGCAAAGGCTTACGGTCGACCATGATGGTCGGGGGTGGAGCATATTCGAGAGCATATTCCCAGAGATTTGCTCTTCACTTTTCGAAAATCCGTCATTGACGAAAATCCGGATGTATCCCGGCTAACTACGAGTACTTTGGTTCTCATCATGCCCTCAGCCGCACCTGCATGTATCATGCATCGTCGTCGGGGCCGTCGCCAGTTTCCGTAGAGGGAGACGCAATGTCGGCCCTTCGAGGACTGTTGAAGTTCAGGACAAGCTAAAATTACATGCCAATATGCGTGACTCGCTTGGCCCATCGACTGTAGAGAAATGGAAAGACTTCAGAGATTGAATGAGTGCTATATACATACATCCTCGAGCATCTATTTCGTCCGGATGTGCTTGAGCTTCTTGGGCTCATGCAGAAAGTTATTCGCGTACGCTTTCGGCACAAACTTGCGCTCGTTGGGTTCTTGCACAAAGTATTCGTACCCCTGCTTCTCCGCGAAGTGGATGGCGTCTTCCTTGGTCTTGAAGTCCAGATGTGTTCCTTGCATGGCGTCGGCAGACGATTGCCAACCCATCAGTGGGTTCTCCCATCGGTGACCCCTTGAGAGAGGGTCCCAGTCCATGCGCCACGTACTGCTATGCATGGTGCCGGACTGCGTGGCCGGTTTCGCTGGCTTGTAGATTCTGACCCAGGATAAGCTGCCGCACATGTCCACTGGGTAAGTTCAAACTTACCGAACGGTTCGCGCTTGAAGATCAGTGGGAGCGCCGGACAGAACTGCTGCCGGAACGACGGGGCCGGGCTCACTGCCGTCCAGCACGCGCTTGGGAACGGGAGAGAACGTCCTAGGTGGGGACATGGTCAGAGCAATTGACTCTCAGCTGAAGAAGCTGCAAAAGCACTTACGATGTGCCATGATCAATCGTCGCATTGTAGTCCGGCTGGTGACGAGGAACCGCCTCGCGGGGCTCTTCCTGGTTGATCAAGGAGCTTCCCTTGCGAGGCGTGGTGGGCGCATCGGAGGGATCGGCTTTCGACGGCCAGTAGGAAGAGCCGCTGTTGAAACGCACATTCACGGGCGCGGCTAGGCGGCCTGCCCGGAGGCCGGTCCTACTCTGCACTCTCAGCAAAGACATGATTTCAGTCGATGCACGCGATCCAGGCAATGAAGGACAATCGTCGAGATTGAGATTGAAGCAGAACCACTCACTGATGCCGGAGTCGGAATCTCAGACTAACCAAAAACGGTTAGCGCATCGTGTGGCATCGGAACCTCAAAGTTCGTTCGGACACAGCGGCATTCTCGATTCTCCCACTGCACGTCTTGCGATCGCTTGGTCAATCGTCGATTGAGGTACGGCTACGGGTGTTATTACGCGATTTCGACTCGATTCGATTGTTCTCTTTCAATCACGCATTGCTAACAGCGGAATTCCGTGTAGATCAGTCAAGATGAGCTACATCACACGCCGGGCACTTTCGACCCTCATTCCCCCAAAGGTACGGCGCCGCAATCGTCTTTTTGCTTTAGATGCTTGTAACGCATACTAACGGTTGGTAGATTGCCTCGCCCAATGTATGTCACCCCCGCAAGTCGCCAGTCGCCTATTCTTTGCACACCCCCTTCCGTTTCGTTTCCCCTATATTTCCACATCCTTGCGATGCCCCGGAAACATCATCGCCGCGGCTCGCCAGCCTTTGTTACTCGCTTTGCTAACGACGAGCAGGCCATCGGTGCGGCCAAGGATGCTGCCCGGATGGATCGGGTCGTGAACTTCTACGCCCGTCTTCCCCGCGGCCCGGCTCCTGCGCCCAAGCCCACTGGGCTACTGGAGCGCTACGGTGAGCGCTACTTCGGCAAGAACCCGTCCGCAGCTCGTGAGTGACGCTTTTCCGAGAAACTCACCCGAATCCATTTTGCTGACACGTCATCTCACCAGCCATTTTCCATGTGATTGCCGGTCTCCTGGCTCTCGGCTACGGCATGGATTACTACTTCCACCTGCGTAAGTATCAAAATCGACTCTGAATGACTATTATCTACGCGCTGCTGACGGCATGTCATCTAGGCCACCACAAGAACCACCCTCACTAAGCGGGTCACATTGGGCCAGAGGGCTGATCCCAGCCATCTGTACATATACGTGTGAATGGAGATTTGGAGCAGTAGAAACTGCCATTGTTTCTCTATGCATGTTAGACAAGACAGCTACTTAAATCCAGCCATTTTCTTGAGTTCTCGAAGATTCAGTTCGATTCAACCGCCCACTGTAGACGACTACACTGGACACGAGCTTAGCCAACAAACAATCTTCAATTCTCTCGACCATATCGAAGGCAGTACAGTCGCATACATTCTTCATGCCGGGACTATTGACCTAGTAAAACTCTCATCCAGTACGTACCACATACATGTACTTACTGACCTTGCATCACTCGTCGTGACGAGCTGCTGACTCAGCGCGGCGTCACCACCGCATCCGATCCGCGCTAACCCGAAACGGACGTCCAGCTTGGCTCATCAAAACCACTCCAAGTCGAACAATCCTGATCAGTAGTAGTTCATCACGATACTCAAGCCTGCAAGTCTGCGCTCTCGAACTGAAGATCCCGGCAGTTGACTTCGACGCTGCAACGAGCGCTGCTTGTGTGGACTCCGCATACGCTCTTTGTGCACGGCGATTCTGACCGTTCAGCTGCGTGTCACTTCGGTGTTGATCTCGCCTCTTTGAAGCACGCGCTGGGCCTCTGGAGGGAAGCTCTGAGGCAGCAAGATATCCTTGTGGACTTGTGCCACTGGCCTGACCCGGTTTTCTGACGGTGAGTGGTCTGGCTTCTCGCGGACTTCGACCCCATCACCAAGGTTGCGGTAGCCTTGGCAGTTGCTGTCGCATTTTTGTGGAGCTCTTGATGCTGATCCTCGCTCTCAACGTGGTCGCAGCTTGATATTTCTTGCATCCCGGTGGCATGGCAGAGCAGACCTCTCACGATGTGGTAAACCAAACCCGGTCGGGATGCGATCCTTCGCCTTCCGACGTTCCTGCGGACACAACAACAGACAAGACCACTGGCGAAGGGGGCGCCGGGGGGACGAACCGACAACGAATCCAAAGCCCAAAGCAACTCGACTACCGCCGGGAAGCATACAGAAGGGGACAAGGATGGTGCCGTCGAGGGTGAGAAGCGTGCCAGCGGCACGTCCGAGGTGAGTTCTGCTGCTGGATTCTAGTCTGGCTCTGCAGGTTGAGCCGGAGCGGAGTGTAACTGATGCGCACAAACATAGGGAACAACGAAAGGACCAAGCGCGGTGGCCAGCCGGGCACTGGAGCTGAATGGCGTCGCATCGGTGTCAGACGGCAGCGAGGACACTACATCAATCGGCGGTTCCGATACTGATACCAGTCGCGCCGACGGCAAATCTCACACTACTCGCCCAGGCTCGCTCAAGAAGCCCAGCACCTTTAAACCAATATCCTTCGCCAAGTTTACGATTCCCAAACCACCCGGCTCGACCGCCCCCTCGAAGCCTGCGGAGAAAGGTACGTGTGTGCGCTATCACGTGGCCGAGGCAGAGCCTGAGGCTAACTTGCTTGGTACTCATAGCAAACGCGCCCTCCACGATATCCAGTGCATCGCCTCAGCCCAGCACTCGACCGCGTTTGGTTGCCAAAACCACAAGTGGGTTAAGTTCCCTGTCCAGATCATCCTCATCGGGTCTGAAGAGTGGCGCCAGCGGGCCAGACCCCAATCAGGTCTGGAACAGGAACAAACGTGAGTTGGTTTTGCTTTCCGGCTGGCGACTCATAACTGATTTCGTTTTCCAGCCGCACCTCCTCCACCCACAACAAAGCATCTCACCGATGAAGAGCTGAAACAACAGTACGGCATTCATATGACCTCTCGCATCCAGGAGGACGGCACAGGAGGGGAAGCCAAGTGGGCGGACATCGATGACGACGAAGATGATTGGGCTCCGGAGACGATCGAGTGGAACGATGGCACCAAGGTCACACTCGCGCATACCGAGAGCTCCCTGTCTACGACCGCCCGGGATAAGGATGCGAAAGACGCCAAAGACACAAAGGAGAAAGAGGCGAACGAACCTGTGACAAAAGGAACTTCGCCCGTTCCCACGCCACCCGCTCAGCCTTCGCCTCGTGAACCTCCGAAAACTCTTGCCTCGCGAAACCAAACCTCCGTAGGTCCCAACGCGACGGTCTTGCGGGTAGGTGCCAATGCCGAGAGGCAGCAGCAGCAAGTGAAGGCTGCGGCGGCGAAGGCTTCCGGAGACCAGTCGTCGAGCGCTGCCGGTAGAAGCCCGGCGCCACCACCGGCCAAATCGCCATGGGCGACTCTCCCCCCCATCGACAGGGTATCGCCAATTAACCCGCCGGTGCAGCAACCTCCTCCGTCGTTCGCCCGGGGCCCTCAAAGGGAGCAGCGGAGTCCGGACAAGCTCGCCAGCTCTGTCCCGACTCGGGAGATCGCTGCGGACGATTTCAACAGATCCTGGCGCGATACCAATCCGAACACTCCAAAAGAGCTCTACAACTCGCAGTCAGGAAAATATGAACCTGTCACGGAGACCCGGAGGGGCATTCTGCGAAGCGATCATCACCAGATGCGTCCTCCGGCGCTTCTGCAACGTCCCGGACCTAATGAGCAGTCCAAGCCCGCGGAGCCTTCTCCCGCCTTTCAAACGCACAGAACAAGCCATCAAGACGGGCCCTGGATGCGCAGGCGCACCTCCTCAAATGTCAGTGGGGGCAGCGGCGGCTTCGGTCGACGGATGTCGCTTAGCAGAGGCGATAGGCCGCAGGATGCCAAGAGGGAACTCCAAGTCATCAACGGCGCAGCTGATCGCTCCGTATCGCCCGGAGCGCCAAAAGACAAGGCCAACCGCGATGTGTCGCCAAACCAGCGTCCCAATGGGTATGCTTGGCAGCCGCGTAACAGCATGGCATATGCTCCTCCTGGATCTCAGGTCGGAGCTACTCATGGCCAAGCATCGTCGCAAGATCCAGCTGCTGCGCAGGCCGCGGTGGAGGATGCAATTGCGCTGCAAGCTCGTATCATGAAGGAAAAGAGGGAGGAAGCCCGCCAGCGGAAACGCGAAGAGGAGGAAAGAGAAGAGGCGGCGCGACGGGAGCGAATTCGGCTGAAGCTGGAGCAACTTGGACCGCCGCCTGAGAAACCCAAGGCGGAGGACAAGTCTGCTGCGCAGAAGTCAGAGTCTGCACCAGCATCCTCGCAGCCGACTGTTCGATCTCCCCCCAAGCCATCCGCTCCGGCATCGACGAACGAGCCTAAACAATACGGATTGATGAAGATTCAACAACCAGAGCCCGCCAAAAAGTTTGCCAGCCCAGATGAGAAGACGCGTGAGACGCCGCAACAGGCTACCGCTGGCCCACACGACTCGCAGCCAGAGCCGGAGAAGAAGATGGATGTTGCCAAGCCAAACGGCATTCTGACGCACGACGAGCCGCGTGGCCAAGCCAAGGATCAACAGGGGAACCGGCCCACGGAGGACAAGAACGAGGCTCGCTGGAAAGCACCGTTGAATGGACCAGGCCAGTATACTCCTTGGGGTCCTCCGGCCGGCGCCAAGCTGGGTTCGCATGCATCTCCCAACTCAAACCCCTGGAAACCGTTGAGCACCGACAAGGCTCTAGGTAATGGCACGTTTGATCGCAACCTCACGGCTTTTTCGACCCGCGACTATCCGCTCCGGCCTGTTGGGCTTTCCGACGCTCCTCCGCAACCGTTCAGCGGCGCAACGAACCAGCCGCCACTTACACTGCCGCCTTCTGAACCCGGCCCCGGAGTCTATGAGCCATTCCATCCCATCCCGCGACCACGACCGATCGGTCCTCCGGGTTCTCAGTGGTCGGCTGAGGCTCGTCGAAATGCCACGGCGGCCTGGAACAACTTCCATCGCGTTGCGGCAAAGCAGGATGCGGAGGATAGAGAGAAGTTCCAGCGCGAGTTGAACGCTCTCCGTGAAGAAGGCGCGCCGGCACCGACCTTGCCGAACTTTGCGGAAACTTGGCGCCAGGTTCGGGTAGGCGACCAACCTGGTCAGAGACAGGTCGTCGGAGTCACCAAGTCGGGAGACGGTCTCGGACCGTTGCCGCCTCTCCATGGCTTTGACGCTCCTGTGGATGGTCTCCCGTTCGTCGACAACCATGCACGTCCATTTTCCAATGTCACTGGCCGCGGCTCACGGTTCTTCCCACCTGTGGGGGACACGCGGAACCGCGCAATCAATGGCGGAGAGCTTCGAGCTCGCAGCCCGTCGCCTCCGCCTCCCGAAGAGCTGTCTAGCCACCCGGTGTATACCGGTGATTCGCAGCGGCCGCAGGTCCATCTCCCAAACCCAAAGCCTGTTGTGAAACTTCCTCCCAAGACCAGCCCACCGCCCCCCGTTTCCAAGCCGGTGACGTTTGCCTCAATCACTGCCGCCCCGCCTACTAGTCGTAACGCGATGGAAGCATCCGCTGCGGCGAACACCTGGCAGGAGCGGATCAATAGTCTGTTTGGCAAAAAGACAACGCCGGCCGAGAAGAAGGGCACGCTGGCGATTAACTCGGCAAGCAAGGAGCCACTTGAGGATTCGACCCAAGCGACCTCCGCTGCTGTCTTGCTTCCCCAGAAACACGCGACGGAGCTGCTGGCAGCCGACGCGGGGAAGGTGGCGTCAAGGGAGGTCGAGGAAGAGGAGGCGATGTTTGAAGATCGCGAAGCGGGCTCGCTGCCAGTGGTGCGAGTGCCGCCGATGGCACCTCCGAACGCCTGGCGTGCCGCGCAGCCTCCTCCGGCGCGACTGCGTCCGAAGATCCTGAAGCCGATGCAGGTGCACAGCATCGACCCGAACATAGTGAGCCTGTTCATTGAGACCGAGCCGTCCGGGCACCTGCAAGTCGTGATTCGCTTCCCGGGATCAGCGGAGCTGACATCCAAAACTCTGCCGAAGAAGGCCGCGGACGCAATCATGCGACCAAAGAGCGGCTCCAGCCATCGCCGCGGCCGACGGAGTGGTAAAGCCCGCGGCACCGGCGGGGCGGGCGGTTCGGGCAAACGACAGGGACCGTCCGGTCGGGGGACTCGGGGCAAGGGCACAGAACGGCCAAAGAACGAGGAAAGCTCTGGGACTACCACCGCGCAAGCATAACCGATTTCCTTCCCTGTTGAGATCACCTCTCTCACTCTATCCCATCAAATACCTCTATCCTTTCTCCCGTCTTCCTATTATCCTGGTCGGTTGTGATGAGTTCCGAAAGCCATCCGGCCATGGTCTACGTATACTTTAGTCGTTTTTTTATCAACAACCATGCTGCTTTTATTGTTAGGGGATTCATCCTGGTTCTGTCTGTCCTGTTATTTAGCTCTTGGTTTTTTTTTTTTTTTTTGTTTTTTCTTTGGGGGGCGGGGCTTGCGGAATCGGCAATGAATCTGATTATCGGGATGCTCATGATCTTTTTAAACTGTAGAATGGCTTGTAGGTTTGTAGAGTTGGTTGATGTGAAGTGATGAATATGTCCTCTTCATGAATGTCTATCCTTATACATTATTCCAAGCCTGGAGCCGTGGACTGGATCCCATCTACCACAACTTTTGTTCTTGCACATGATAGAAAAATCGATAGACCAACCCAACAGACCAGGGTATATATATATATTACATCACATAAAGTAATACAGCGAGCAACGAACATGAAGAAATCAACCCCAAGTTCCACCACCGCCGCCACGACCCGGCCTCCGCTGCGCGGATAACCGCCAGTCATCCGGGCCCTGGTGACGACTATGCAGCGGCTGGATGCGCTCGGCCTTCTTTCGCTTCGAGAGGCGGTGTTTCGGGGCGACTTTGAAGAATGTTGGGGCGGCGTCGACGAGCCACTATGAACCAAGTCAGCAGACATTCCTGATGGGTAAAAGATTGGGGGAATGGGATAGGGTACCTTTGGTTCAATAGCCGTCGTGCAATGCATGTACTCCTTTGTGGTGAGCACAAGGGTATGAAAGATGACATGCTCGGCGGGCTTCCCAAACAACGCAGAGCTCGGATGCAGATACACGGGTGTCCCCTCGATGAGGGTCTTGTAACCCTCCTGCGGATCCTTCCGGGCAGCGTTCCGGAAGAAACCCGTGCAGAGCGCCTGGCGGACCTTGCTGGTGTTGCGCCCGCAGGAGACGATACGATGGTGGTAGCGCTCCATAATCTTGACGAGTTGCTGGCGGACGTCCTGCGCGCGACGCATCTGGCGCGCCTGGATGAAGTTCTCGTAGCACCAGGCGGAGCTGTACTTGGCGTTGCGCCAGCCGTTGTACACGTTGAGCAGCGTCAGGTGGTCGCCGTGCGGGTCGTGGAATTTGGCCTTCTTTTGGTCGGCCTGTTGTTGCTTGTCCTTGGGACGGTAGAAGACCGATTGCACGGAGAGCATCGCCACGATCGTGAGCATCTCGTCCGAGCAGCCGAGTTCAACGGAGGCGATGAGCACTTTGGAGAGAGATGGTTCCATGGGGAAGTCGGCCATCTTCCGCCCTAGTCGTGTCAGCAGGCCTTCGTCGTCCAACGCCGAGAGGGCGTATAGCTCCTCCAGCGCGCTCAACATGGTGTTCGTCGGCGGCGGGTCCATGAAGTCAAAGTGCAGCAGGTCATTGATCCCCATGGCCTTGAGCATCAGGATCGTGTGCGACAGGTTCTGCCGCTGGATCTCCGGGATCGACGTCGGCAGCATCTCCGTTTGGTACGCTGCCTCCGTGTATAGCCGGAAGCATTTGCCCGGTCCTGTCCGACCGGCACGCCCGGCCCGCTGCTTTGCCTGCGCCTGCGAGATCGGCGTCACCACCAGCGAGTCCATCCCCAGCTTCGGGTCGTACGCGCTTTGCTTGACGAACCCGGGGTCTACCACGTAGTAGATGTTGTCGATCGTGATCGACGTCTCCGCAATGTTCGTCGCAATCACCACCTTACGGCCGCCAGGCGGCGCTGGCTCGAAGATCCGGCTCTGCATCTCGCTCGGGAGAGCAGAATATACCGGGAGGATCACCAGCTCCGGCACGTTCGGGCCTAGCGCCTTCATCCGCTCGTACAGAATTTCGCAGCTCGTATCAATCTCTTCTTGACCCGTCAGGAACAGGAGGATATCCCCGGGCGGTTCCGTCAGGTGGATTTGCATCACTGTCACCAGCGCCGCGTCCAGGTAGTCCGGCTCTGGCTCCTTCGAGTACATGATCTCGACCGGGTACGTTCGGCCGGGGATCGAGAAGATTGGACAACGGTCAAAGTACTCTGAAAACTTCTCTGCATCCAGCGTCGCCGACGTGACGATCAGCTTCAGGTCCGGCCGCCGCTTGACAGTCTTCTTCAACAACCCAAACAGCACATCTGTCGCGATCGTCCGCTCGTGGGCCTCGTCAAGCATAATCACCGAGTACCGCTTAAGGTCCGGATCCAACAGAATCTCTCGTTGAAGCATACCGTCCGTCATGTACTTGATCTTCGTCTCCGGGCTGGTGCAGTCCTCGAACCGAATCGTGTACCCGACTTCCGCCCCCAGCCGACACCCAACTTCCTCCGCAACTCGCTTCGCCACTGACATGGCGGCCACGCGGCGAGGCTGCGTGCAGCCGATGATCCCGTGGTTGGCATATCCCGCCTCGGCGAGGTACTGTGTCACCTGCGTCGTCTTACCCGAGCCCGTGTCGCCGACCACGATCAGCAGCTGGTTGTCTCTGATCGCGTCCAGCAGTTGCTGGCGGAACTTGAACACAGGGAGGCTCTCCCGCTGCTGCTTAATGGTCATATTTGTTCGCTTGCCGTACGAGACATCCTTGCTCTGAGTAACTCGCTTCCACTCGGGAATCGTCGAGTCAGACTTGTGAGCCTGGGCATTGCGCAAATCAGCAGCAAACACACGCTGCTCCGGATCCGCCATGGGATCCTCCCATTGCGCTGTGAGATCGACGCCCGCTGCTGCCTCGGCCGCTCGCTCCTGCGCTTCTTGCTGTCGAAGCTCGCGGCGCTCCTTGGCCAAGTTCGTGCCAGCCATGGCCGCACGGTTGAGCGAGCCATTTGGCGCCTTGACCACGCGGATCGGCGACAGTTCCAGTGACTGCTTTGTCTGACCCGCCAAAAAAGGTGGCTCCTCCTCGCGGACCTCGATGTCGATGTCTTCCTCCTCTTCGAACCCGCCTTCGCCAGCCAGCGCCGCCTGGTACTCCTCGTCGATGTCTGGATAGTCCGCAGCCGACACGGCGCCCGACGCGATCAGCTGCTTGATCTCCCATCGCTCGGGCGACGTCAGCCGCTTGCGATTCCGCATTGGCTTGCTGTCCGTGTCGTCTTCAATGACAGGCACCTCGGAACTCAAGTTCCCGTAACGGTCCTTGGCGCTCATCCCGTCCAGGCGCTCCATGTTCGCACCAGTAGCCAGCCGTCTTTGAGGAACCAGGTCGCGGCCAGTAACCTGGTCGACCTCCTTCATGGACAGACCTATTCGCGAGCCTTGAATGCTAATGACTTTGACCTTCACGTGCTGGCCGCGCGACACCAGGTCCGATGGGTGGTTCACCCGAGCCCCTTCCTGCATGGCGGACACATGCACCAAGCCATCGACCTTGCCCTTCACGCCCTGAAGATTCACGAAAACCCCGAAATCCTTGACTCCTGTCACGCGACCGTCATAGATCTTGTAGAGAACTGGCTGATCGTCTACTTCGGGCGTAGGTGGTCTCCGGAAGTAATCGTTATTCTCTCTATCTCTGCGCGACCGGCGCCTGTCGTGACGTTTCGTTTCGTAGTCATCATAATCATCCGAGTCGTACCTTCTTCGTCCGTTGCGCTCGATGCTTCGCGATCGTGATCGAGATCGAGATCGGTATCGGTCCCTTCGTCGACGACGGGAGTCATCATAATCGCTGTATTCGGGACTCCTGCTCCGTTTCCTACTACTCCTTTCTGTCGTGGCGCCACCGCGAGCTTTCCCAGCCAACCCTTCCAGCATCGCAAACGTGTCATCCATCGCGTCGGCTTTTGCGTCCTCTTCTTTCGCTTCTCGAGAATCGTCCTTCTCCTCCTCATCGTCGAACGTCGGTACTTTATCCGGCATCGCCAGACCCTTGAATATTCGCGCCTTCTTCTCCAGCGCATCCAGCGCGTCCATATCCTTCGCGCCGTCCTCATTCCCGGATTCCTCCTCCTTGCGCTTCTTCTCTTTGTACTTTGGATGCATAGTCAGGACGAGCCGATCAATACTTTCAATCAGACTTGGCGGAAAGTCCGCCCCGAGACTCTCAAGATTGCTCTTGAATTCCTCGAACGATCCACATTGTAGATGTTGGTCGATCACGAACTCGGCGAGCGTCTTGTCATTGATTCCCAGGTGGTTCTGGAGCTCGCTCGTCACGCGTGAGACGAGCGAGAAGAGCTCCAAGGACAGTAAGTCGTCCATGGCGTCGGAATACTGAAAAAAAAAGGGGCGCTCGCTAGTAAAAGGAATGAGACGCCACCGAAACGGTGGTTTCTGCAATCAACGAGAGGGAGTTCGTTCTGAAGAACTGCGACTGCGCCTCAGTGTGGCGGGAGTTGTGGCGCATGAGATCAGATTGATAAGATAGGCGTAGATCATCGCGCGCTTGGCCAATATGGGTAGGATGTATTTTCCTTTCAGGAGCCAAAAAGACCCTTCTACTTATTGTTCAGAATGTCTAAGCGAAATGATCAAGATGACGAGTACTTCGTTCCGTCCGCTGATCAGCGCGTCTTTGGAGCGGGTATCAAACGGAAGCGCGTGGCCTTTGTCCGCCCATCATCCGATGCAACCCTTACCACGACAGCAACAAGCTCCAACGAATCCGAAGAGGCGTCTTCACCGGGAAGTAGGGTCGCCGACCAGTACCTAGCTATTGTGATGGGGAAGAAGAAGAAGAAGGATGAAGGGGCCGATCACCCGCAGGACGGGACGGTCACTCCTGCCTCTACGGAACCTAACAAGGCCGCAGAATCATCCCCCGACAGCAAATCTAGCACAGGGGAGGGCATTCGAATATGCGAAGTTTGCAAAGTACCGCTTCCCAGTGAAGAAGAGAGCACTTCCGCAACAGAGGAGGAGGACGACGACAGTACCTCATCCACCGGGAAATCCAGAGGCCGAGCGCGCCGCGCCACTCCACACGAAGCCTCCCTCGTCCACCAGATCTGCCTAGAACACGTCCACCCGCCTTCACACTTGGACCGCACGCGGCATGGAATGCGTTATCTGACGTCCTACGGCTGGGACCCGGACAGTCGCCGAGGTTTGGGCGCCTCGGGCGAGGGGATCCTGTACCCGATCAAGGCCAAACCAAAACACGATACGATCGGCCTGGGGGTGGATCCGGAGGAGATTGCAGCGATGGAGGTACGGCGCAAACAACGAGAAGAGGAGAGAGCGAAGCAGCGGCAGAAGCTCAACGCGAAGCAAGCTCGGCAGAGTTATGCGGCGGATAGGAAGAAGGCTGAGCGGTTGAGAGAACTTTTTTACAGGAATGATGATATAGAGAAGTATTTGGGCGGCGGATCGCATGATTTTTTACGATAGAATTGTTCATGGCCGGGATAATGTCGCAAGCTTGATGATTTGAAGTCCCGGAGATTTTATGTCTTCCTCTGGAACTGTTCGCTGTGCACAAGTATTGTATTCCTACAATGGTGCCATGCTCCTATTGCCGCTGGATGCTCCGAATATACAAGGGACGAACAGGACGTGTATCAGTCAAGGATCAAACCAGACAGACAATGTAGCTCAACAATGCATGTACATGGTTTCATCAGAAGGGGAATCGCTTTTTCTTGTCTTTCTTATCCGGCTTGGCACTCGATGTGGTAGACGCACTCGGAGGGGTAGATGATCGTCCGTTGAGCGACAAGTTCTGCATGGCTTTCGTAGGTGGTGTAGCAGTTGCTGATCGACTTGGAGCCTGCGATCCGGGCTTCGGCTGCGGTGGAGGGTCCTGTTCAAAAAGATGCGCAGGCGCTGTGGGCCGCGGTCTCTCGGCAGGGATATCAAGACGCCGCCGGTCGGCACTGAGATCTCCCACCTGGCGGAGGAAAAGACCAGGCGTGAGCATGTGAGAAGTCGCGAGGAAGATGTCTCTGGATGACGTGTTGGACACTTCATAACATGCTCGTGATTCCGCGTAGGTGGCGCCGCCCGCCATGAAGACGAGGATTCGCTGGCGGGGTTGTTTGGAGGCTCCTTGCGAGCGTGCCCATGTGGGCTTCACGCTGCGTAAGGATGCTTGGTTGATCTGCTCGAGCATGGCATCGCTCTCCGTCTGCGGCCGAGTATAGGGGAATACGGTGGGATCCAGGGTGCCTTTGACTTGCTCCTCGAGCACCAGCTTCAGCGCTGGTTCGAACCGCGACAAGCTCACCTCCTCCTCCTGCTGGCTCGGAGGTGGCGGCTTGCGAGGAAAGAGTGACTGGGGTGCGGGCTGGTTATCCCCCAACGGCTTTTCCACTCTGACACCGAGTAGATCGAGGTTGGCGATCACTGTGCCGTCCTGCGGCGGAAGCTTGGCATGAGCAAGCAGTTTTCGGATATCACCAGCGAGCAATCCGTTTCGGTAAATCAGGTACAAAATGATCAATCGGAGGCGGTCCGGGTAGGGAACAGAATCGTCATCCAGAAGGCGCACAAGTTGCGCAGCAATCTGTTTTGGTTTCTTGTAATCCTCGTCGAGACCGGTGGCAAGCGTCTGCAAGTATTTAGTAATGGGCAGGGGATCTATTGAGGCGTGATCATTCGTATCCTACCTGCTCGACAGAGCTGACTTCCAAGAGCTTCCTTTCCTGAAAGTACTTCATGCACTCCTGGGCCATGTTCAAGTGCAGAGTGTAGGCGTTTTTGCCTTCTTGAAACTCTGACAATCCGGCCAGCATGTCCTTGATGGTGCCGACAGAGACCTTGGAAGAGTCACTGGAACAAGTGTCAGTAGAATCCGGAGCCAAGGGCAGCTGAAAACGCACTCCTCTGCGAAATGGGCGTTGGCGCGTCGGAAACGAGCGAAATCGTCAGCCAGCTTCTCGAGCACGTCCTTCATATGCATATGTCTATAGTCGACCCATATCCGGTCGTGTTCGCCAATTTCCATATCTTTCATCTCCTGATTGGGTTTCCCCTCGTTGACTAATGTTCGATAAGTAACCTTGTCGCCATCTTTGATGGGCAACAGATCGTGGGCCATGGCTTGATAGGTGAACTCATGAACCAGGGGAGAGATGAGGTCGATAGTGCGATCGACAATAATCAGCACGCCTCGGGGTCGCGAAGACTGCGGGGGAAAGTTTCGATTGTAGCTCGCATATTGATCCAGTTCTTCCTGAACAAATCGAGCTAGATGTGAACACAGCACGCTTGCTTCGTGTCTTGGTGACGGGGGGCGGTAATAACGAATTGCTGGGTACTCTCCCAAGGTCACACAGAGCGAGACAATCTACATCAATGAGCACATGGCCAGCCAACCTCGGCAGCTACGTTCTCACCTTGCGCGCCAGTTGTGTCAAGTGGTCCCGAACAAGGTGATTGCATCCCGGATGGAAGAGAACCGGAAAACTCCAGGGATCACGAAATGTGACTAGGCGAGATTCTCGGGGATAGTAGTCAATCGTCAAGGTCCAAGAATTGACGATACGTTCTCGGGCTATTTGGGACCGATCCAGCCTCTGGCGTTGCTGGGGATCCAGAACTGTCACCAACGTCAGCCGGCCGCGTTCGGCAAAATAACACATGCTCACATTCTGTCCAGACCAGGAACGCTCTTCGATAGCGGCGTCTCTCCAAGTCGGCCATGAGACAGTCGACGATATGCGGCTGCGGCGACAAAAAGTACAGCGCGTCCATGTCCGGATTGGGCGGGCGACGATGCTCGATCTGCTCGATGTCTACGCGCTCTCAGTTCATGGTGCCCGCTTTTGTCAAAGACGGGGCCGCGTACTGGTGACATTGTGGCTAATGACGTCGTCCTCCTTCACCGAATTGACCAAGATCTTGCGACTAGTCTCATCCACCACGAGGACTTTCCACTGCAACACGACCGGTCAATCGCCCTGCGCGTTCTGTGTAGAAATCAAGCGACGTACGTCATTTCCCGCGGCATGTTTGATCGCATCCAGAATGACTGTCAAAGGGTTAATGGTTTCCTGCATGAAGCGGGCGGGGGTAAAGGTCCGCTTACGATCGCGCTGAAGATTGATCAGGGAAGCCATTCTGGCGCACACAGCGAGCACAGCATGGGGTGCTTGCGGTGTATTCTAAAAGAGAGCCTGGAGACCGGGGCAACGTAGCAACACAGAGCAACACAGAGCGATGCGACGATGCGGCCTGATACACACGGGCGGAGAGTAGTTTCCTGATTGGGCTTAGTATACGCTGAGCTATCCTAACTAAATTTAGCCAAGATCAGTGAGTTAAATCTTCACGTGCAATTCTGACTAGTTAAGCGCTTTTAGCCATGATAGGGATAGCGTATTGTGGGAACTGGCGCTAACTTTAACAGGAATAGACTCTTGTAATGACGTTACGTACGGTAAGTTTACCCTCGAAATATTTTTCTATCAATTGATGTTGAATGGTTCGATCATCAAGTCGATAATCTGCGTCCAGGTGAGCCGGCTCGCTGGATGATGTCTGGGATTTACTAGGGCTGCGTGAATGTTCTACTGCAAATGTCACAAGGAGCACCCTTGTCGAGTATCCGGCTGCAACAGCTATGGACTGGTCAAGGCCGGTGTCTGTTTTGCTCGATCCGAGCGCCGCTGATCTCAATCACTCGGTCCTTTTCGCAGACGCCGCATAGATCGCGCAAGAAGTCTAAAAAGTCCGCATTGGTGAGTGATTCTGCGCCGGCCTTGGTTTCCGTGCGGCTGACCACTCGGGGACGACTGCTGCAGGCCAGTGATCCGGCGCAATGGAGAGCATCGGCGCGGCGAGGGCTCGCGATCAAGGACTTTCCCATGATCGTGGAGACGGCGTTGAAGGAATACAGAGCGACCATCCCATCCTCGAGTCCGCTCTTGCGAAACTGGGACAAGTTCAAGAACCGTGCCCTCCAGGCGTCCAAGATTGCGATCAAGGGAGATAATGCGCAGCAAGGATCGTTGCACCAGTTGAAGGCGACGCTCCAGCAGAGTTACCTGCGTGGCGGCATGCAGGGCCTCAAGGGGGAGCTCAAGGCGCTGTTCAATGCCGATGACATCACCGCCAAATATTCGACTCCGTATATAGAGGACCAGAAGAAGATCGTCGATATGCGATATCCCGCTGAGTGGTATCCTCGCGCACGGGCGATGCAGCGCACCATCCACCTGCATGTCGGGCCGACAAATTCGGGCAAGACGTACCACTCTCTGAAGAGGTTGGAACAAAGTCAGCGGGGATTCTATGCAGGACCTCTGCGACTCCTTGCGCAGGAGGTGTATTCACGGTTCAAGGCGCAGGGGATTGAGTGTGCTCTGATTACGGGAGACGAAGTCCGGCTGCCGGACAATGCATACCCGCGGATTACCAGCAACACGGTGGAAATGGTCAGTCTGAGCAAAGACTACGATGTTGGCGTGATCGATGAGATCCAGATGATTGCGGATCCGCGGAGAGGTTGGGCTTGGACGCGGGCACTCCTGGGCACCCGGGTAGCCGAGTTGCATCTCTGCGGCGAAACGCGGACGGTTCCTCTAATCAAAGAGCTTGTCGCGCTGACGGGGGATGTGCTTCACATCCACAACTACGAACGGCTGAACCCGTTGAAGGTCGAGGACGAGAGTCTCCGGGGCGATTTGCGGAAGTTGAGGAAAGGTGACTGCTTGGTGTCCTTCTCGCGCGTGAACATTCACACGTTGAAGAACGACATTGAAAAGGCCACGGGTCGACGGGCGGCCATTGTCTACGGCAGTCTGCCTGCGGAGATCCGCACGCAGCAAGCCAATCTGTTCAATGATCCGGACAATGACTATGACTTTCTGGTGGCGAGTGACGCCATTGGCATGGGGCTTAACCTGTGAGTTGCACGAGCGCGTTGTCGGGAAGGCATGACTAATCAATCACACAGCAAGTGCAAGCGAATCATTTTCGAAACTCTGATCAAGCGGCTCCCCGGCGGCTTGACCCGGCTCACCGTTCCCGAAATCAAACAGATCGCCGGCCGTGCCGGGCGGTACCGAGCGGCAAATGAGCAGAACAAGAAGACTACAGGCAAGGAGGAGCCGAATGTGGGCTACGTGACATCTCTGGAGGAAGTGGACTTGCCGTACATCAAACAGGCACTGAACTTTGAGCCGCCGCCGATCAAAGCGGCCGGAGTGATCCCACCGGATCCGATGTTCCAAGCGTTTTCCGCGTATTTCCCGCCGTCAGTACCCTTCCAGTACCTGATCAAACGGATCATGGCGCTCGCACAGATGCACCCGCTGTTCTTCATGTGCGAGCCAACCTCGCAACTGGTGTCGGCCGCGATTACCGACAAGGTGCAGGGGCTGACCATTGAGGATAAGCTGGTGTTTATGGCGGCGCCACTGTACGCCAAGGACGCGGCCGGTCAGCGCATCGTAGAGGCGTTTGCGCGGTGCGTTGCGCAGCACACGGGTGGGCGCCTGCTGGACATCCCGGAGCTCAACCTGGAGATCCTCGAGTCTCCCGTGTCCGGGAACAAAGAGTACATGCACCAGCTGGAGCAGCTGCACAAGGCCATCCTGCTGTACCTGTGGCTCAGCTACCGGATGGGTGGAGTGTTCACGGACCGGGCGCTCGCAACGCACGTCAAGGAGATGCTGGAGCAGCGCATGATGCGCGCGCTGACGGAGTTCTCGGCCAACAAGAAGCTGCGGCGGGACGCGTCGCTACGGCGACAGATTGCGCTGCAGCGGCAGAACGAGGAGGAGCGCCGGCTGCTCGAGATGGCTGGTGTGACAGGAGACGGCGAGCAGGGCGCGACGTTTGGACTGTCGATGGACGAGGCGGCCGCCGCCGCGGCCTCGAACCAGCCAGCGTCAGAGGCGCAAGCTGCATATACTACGGGATAGGTGTATATTATGTATCACTATGTATTGGATTGGCGTTGGATGGGGACTCAGCATGTACGAGTACAATTTCAATGGGTGATTCGACTCTGCATTTGACTTGAGAGTCAACTGGGGTATATTTACGGCAAAGCGAGATACAACACGACTTAATCCTCCACACATGGCGACCTGAGAAATATCTTTCAAATGATGATTGCAGAATAGGGATGGCTGAGATCATCTTCGTCCTTTTGCTGTTTGATGAGGGTCCGTACCACGTAGTAAAGGTAGGTCATCGACTCAACCATGGGTAAAGGGATGATTTGGCCTCTGCACCCTTCCCAGTCCAATGAATAACCCGTCGATACATTGCCTCTGTTTATTCGTTTTGTCCTTGACTTTCAAGGGCAATCACCCAAGTCTTTGACGCTGGTGAGGGTCTCTGGATAATAACACCCCAACACCTTCTCTCGTCTCTCTCGTGCTCGTCGATGCATCGCCTTTGCTTCGCTAAACCGACCCAGAACAGCGAAGCCGCGCCCTAACTCTGGAAAGAAGCTTCGTCACTTTCTCCTTTGTAGTCATTCCACGCCCGAGAATAGTATGCTGAGTATGTGGGAGATAGGCTGTCCATTCCATTCTGTTCTCATAAGGACTTGTCCGGGCAGTTGACTGGCTTTTGTCCCGGCGACTCTTGCATTCTTCTTCCACAGAGACATTCTTGAGTGTCAAACTTCATCGCATCTTCGAGACGGCTGGCAGAGAACATCGAAGAGGATGATGAAATGGGGGCGTCTGAGGTCGATCCCGGCATGCAAATGGATGCCGTTATCCGTCTGATTTTGCGCGTGGATTTTGCTGTGAAAGGCCAGCCTGGCGAAGTCTCGATACTTTCTGATGCATTCATTGACCGTCATGCGCAGCCTTCCACGCATAATCGCAGTAATGCAGCATCATTCAGTCAATTGGCGTGGAACTACGGAGTACACACATTGCATAGACAGTTAGCATCATCGTCCGGTACTTGTGCCACCGACTAGGCCAAAGAGCTCGCAAGGCCGGGGACCTGACTAAGACCGTTCCTGTTGCAAATCTTCTCCATGATGTCTTCGAAAATGAGGACACTGGAGAGGCCCGAATTCCACTGCCGTCTCAAGCAGGGTCACCGAAGCTACACGACTCGGGAGAACCCGCACGCCGAACCAAGAGAGAGAATCGTTAGCGGCTCTCGTGTAGCCATCGCGTCTATCTGATCATTAAATATGCGTACAGAGTACTGTCAACCACGGGCCGAGTTCTGGGAGAGAATTGTATGGATGATCCCCTTGAACTTCGTTGAAGTCTGAAATACTAGTAACTTAGGTACTAGCCCTAGATACTTACCGTAATTTTCGCCAGCCTCAGTCCAAGCTCCAAAACCTCAAGCTAAGCTTCCAGAACACCACGTTCAATTCTCTCTACCCGCCATGCCCATCCCATTGATCACCCTCGGGATCTCCGAAGGGTTCTCCGCAATCCCCTATGCTTACACAGCAACGAAGCTGGCCGCCGTCGCGGCCGTCATCGCCGCACTAAAATACTACTTTGGCGGCGCGCGCAACCCTGCAGAGCGCGTGATGCACTCCAAAGTGGTCATGGTAACCGTAAGCTTCCCACCGTGCTTTCCATTCCTTTTTCCCCGAATCCTACCCCAACTAAGAGGAGTTTAAGTAGTGACGCAGTACATATTCATTCCAGGGCGGAACATCCGGCATCGGCGCGTCGATTGTCTACGAGCTGGCCTCGCGCGGCGCACAGATCATTCTCCTGACGCAGCATCCCCCCACCGATGTATTTCTGGCGGACTACATCCAGGACCTGCGCGATGCGACGAACAACCAGCTTATCTACGCGGAGCAGGTGGATCTGCGATCGCTGCACTCGGTGCGGCAGTTTGCGACCAAATGGATCGATAACTCGTCACCGCGGAGGCTGGATATGGTGATTCTGTGTGCGGGGACGCAGAGTCCAAGGTCAAAAACACCAGATCTGACTGAGGATGGCTTGGTGGAGGATTGGCAGGTAACCTACCTGGCCCATGCGCATCTGTTGAGTATCCTGTCGCCGGCTATTCGGGCGCAGCCGCCGGACCGGGACGTGCGGATCCTCGTGGCGACGTGTTCGAGTTACCTTCGGGGGGAGCTAGATTTTGGATCTTTAGAAAAGCTCACTACGGGGGCTACTATGGACTCCGCCCCTGATCAAACTAAAAAGAAAGATCCAAAGAATAGAAAGGATCAAAAGGAGAAAAAGGACAAGAAGAAGAAGAAGAAGAAGCCAACAGACCTCTACGCAACCGCCAAACTCGCCCTCATGATCTTCGCCCACAACTTCCAGAAACACCTCATCGCGGCCTCCAAACGCGGCGACGAGGACCGGCCCGTCAACACGCGCGTCCTCCTCGTCGACCCCGGTTTCAGCCGCACACCCGGCATGCGTCGATGGCTAACAGACGGCTCACTGTGGGGGCTGCTACTCTACCTCCTGACGTGGCCCATCTGGTGGCTCATTTTGAAATCGCCGCAACAAGGTGCGCAGAGTTTTCTGTGGGCGGCAATGGAGAGTCCACCGGCGTTGTTTTATTCCTCCTCCTCCTCCTCCTCCTCGCGCGGCCACATAGTGGAGGGGTCGGAGAAGAAAAAAGAGGAAGGGGGATGGCTGATCAAAGAGTGTCGACGAATGAAATTCCTGCGCGAAGACGTGACCGATGAGGCGGTGGGGAAGAAGTTGTGGGAGTTTAGCGAAAAGCAGATCGAGGCAAAGGAGAAGGAATCCGCATTGCGGCGGGCAAAGGAGAAGAAGAAAAAGGAGGAGAAGGAGAAAAAGCAGAAGTAGTCAGAATTCAAAACGCTGTTCTATTGAAGAAAAAAAAAAAAAAGGTAATATCTCCATTTCAGCAGAAGAAAAAAAAGAACAAGTCTTGGTATATACTCAAAGACAATGTCCTCAGAAAAAAAAAAAAAATCCAATACATCGCAGATGGGTAGTTGAATAATCATGTTTATTTCTTCAGCGCTTCCAACAGTTCCGCCGGCGGCTGTTGCCGGTAACCCTGTGGGTTATTCTTGGTCCACCGCCAGAGATCCTCGCAGGCCTGCTCGAGGGTCCGCTCGGCCTTCCAGCCGAGCTCCTTGTTGGCGCGGGTCGGGTTGGAGGTGAGATCGAGCACGTCGCCGGGACGGCGCGGCGCGACTTCATAGGGCAGGTCGCGGCCGACCGCCGCCGAGAAGGCCTTGATCATCTCGTACACGGTGCTGCCGCGGCCTGTCCCCAGGTTCCACGCGCGCACGCCGGGCCGGTGCTCGCGCAGGTAGTTGAGCGCGCGCAGGTGCCCGTTGGCCAGGTCCAGGATGTGGATGTAGTCGCGGATGGCGGTGCCGTCGCGCGAGGGGTAGTCTAAAAATATCCTATCAGTCATTTTCTCTCGTTCCTGTACCTAGATCAGGGGAAGAGCGTGACTTACCATCGCCAAACACCAGAAGCTTTTCCCGCTTGCCCGTCGCCACCTGCGCCAACAACGGCAGCAGGTTGTACGGCACACCCTGCGGATCCTCACCCATGATCCCGCTCGGGTGCGCACCCGCCGGGTTAAAGTAGCGCAGCAGGGCGGCATTCCACTTCTGCGCCTCTTCCTCATTGCCGGCCTTGGTGGCATTGTTGCGCTGCGCCGTGATAAAGTCCGTGATGGCGGTCTCCACGGCGAACTTGGTGTTGCCGTAAGGGTTGGTCGGTCCCAAGGGGCACTCCTCGGGAATGGGGATCATGTTGGGGAACCGCGTCGCGTCGCCGTAGACCGTCGCCGAACTCGAGAAGACAATGTTGTGCACGTTGTGTCGCTGCATGGAGCGCAGCAGATTGATCGAGCCGTAGACGTTGACATTCCAGTAGTCCAGCGGGCGTTCGCCGGACTCGCCGACGGCCTAATCCCAATCAATCGCATGCTCTCTCTCTCTCTCTTTGAACATATGCCTTACCTTCAGAGCGGCAAAGTGGATAACGCTGTCAATATCCGGGTGCTCTGTAAACACCTTCTCAAACGCCGTCGGGTCCGTGATGTCCACCTGGATGAACTCCGGGCGCTTGCCGCAGATCAATTCAATGCGATTGATAACCTCGGCGGACGAATTGTACAGGTTGTCGGCAATGACAACCTTGTAGCCCGCTTCGAGCAGCGCGAGGGCCGTGAAGGAGCCAATGTAGCCGGTACCACTGAAGAAAAATCATCAGCGAGGGTTGCCTATTTTTGGATTTTCTGCACTTACCCGGTAACGAGAACCGAGCCGACAGTCATCTTGCCGCAATTGATACCAAAGATACTATGGTTTAGGAGTTGCAGCCTCTTGCTCTGAACTTGCAGTGAGATCTGAACAACTAAACATTTACGGCGGGGGAGGTGTGCTATTGCGGTGAAACGATGAAAATAACGTGAAAATTACTGAAACGTAGTTTCACTCCTCGTATTTTAATAATTTGGAATTTCAGTACGCTAATTTCCCGAGGCTCCAGCGATGATCCTTCATCCTACTGTACGGAGTCATTGCCCCAGTGCTCTACAGATGGCATTCATGATTACAGGAATGAAGATTGCATCACGGAAGATATCTTTACACGTCAATTGACTTCGTTATCGTGCTATAGCAGTACATCGTGAGCCAACATCCCAGCATGTACTGTACTGTAGGCATCTGTCGTAGCAAGTCGTGGCTCATGTTTCAGAATGCACGGCCGTCAATGCACCATTGCATCGACTCCTCGAAACAGAAAGCGAAGTGATTTACTAGGCCAGCATCTCCACGTCTAGGCCGATCGCGCGCATAAACAAATTCACATTGCTCAATCTCTGGCTGGCCATGTCTGGAGGAAGCGTCTTGCTCTGGCCAACGGTCTCCATGACACGGTCCCTGTCAGGGGTTAGCAACGTTGATGTAAGGACTGGCAGAAGCATCACTTACTTGACGGCAATCACCAATCGCTGCTGCTGCTCCGGGTTCGCCCCAATCCCCAGCGCCGCCAGGAACTGCCAGACATACATGTCGTCTCCAGTAGTCACAGATCCGGGGAAGATATCCCCAAGGACAGGCTCCAGCGTATCAAACAGCAAGTTAAACTTCTCCGTCCACTGCTGCCAGTCCCGCTCATCGGCCTGGCCTGCCTCCTTGACAATCTCCGCACGGCTGAGGAGCATCGTCAATATCCCGACGCCGATCTTGGTTCGTGCCACGACCTGCACCTGAGTCTGGGCCAGCACCAGTCCCAAAAGTCCGATGATGATGTTGAACGGTGCCTCCGTCACGTAGCTCAGTAGGCTTGGCATCACGGTCTGAGAGAATAGATCAATGTTGGCGCGAGCCGCAGTGGGCAGCTGCGCGTCACCCGGCTGCAGCTGGCCTTCCCGCACAACGTCGATGGAGTCCAGATGGATCACAATCATGGTCACGATCGTTACCCGCTGCTCCTGATCGATCTGCCGGAAGATGCGCGGGATCGCCTTCTTGCCCTTAGGATACGAGAGCAAGGCGATGAACGGATGTGGAGTCGACGCGCCCGGCACGATCGGTTCCATCACCTTGAGGTCCCGCCACAGCTTCTGATTCTGCTCCTGCATCTTTTGCCTCCAATCCAGATGTCGCTGGATCGACTCCGGATTGTTCTCATCCGGAGGCGGCGGCATCCTCCGCTCCAGGTCCTCCATCCTCATCAAGCTGCCGTAGACATTCTCGATGTTGGCCAACACGGTCTTGCGGTCGCTGGGGCTCAGATCTCCCGCGGGCTTCTTGGGTTTCACTCCGTCGGCGCCCTCGCCCTTCTTGATATTGAGCATGGTCTTGGGCGCTTTGGCGTTGCTGAAGGAGATCTTCCCGAGACTGCCCTCGATGATCAGCTGCTTATTCTTAGGCTTGAGTTTCGCGGCCTCGACGGCCCGCTGGACTTGTTGTTGCATCCGCTGCATGTGGTTATCCGCATTGTATTGTCGGCGGCCATGTCCTCCAACGCGATTCCCTGTCTGGAACAGGTACGTCTGAGCAAAATGGCCCAGAGGTTGCCGCGGGTGCTGGCGCGGCGCACCGCGAATCTGGCTATATACTTGGTAGTAGAAATCTTCCGACAACAGTGCTTCGGGGTCGGGGTCATCCACGTTGCCGATGGCCGCCACCAGCTGTTGCAGTTGGATCCGTGTGATGAAATTCTTGTCCTGTGGGGTCATCAAGCCATTATCGCGAGAGAGCAGGAAGATCTTGTGATTTCGCTTGGCCCGTTTCGCGTCCTCCTGCAGAAACGCCATGCGCTGCTCCTCGGTGAGGTGCATCAGCTGCTGAGGGTTGGTGATCACCGGGAGACCCTGCGGGCCAATGGGTGGCTGTTGGGGTTGCGGCGGTCGAGGGGCTCCAGAACCGGGCCGTGGAGGTTGCTGTTGCGGCGGCGGCGGCTGAGGAGGTGGAGGACGTGACATGTCTGGCATCGGCATCTGGGGCGGGCGCGGAGGCGGCGTCGCATGATACAGCTGTTCTGGACGAGCCTGCTGTTGTCGCAAGCGCTGTAAAAACTCCGCAGGCGGGATCCCGGTAGTCAGCGCCTGCTGCTCCAAGGCCAGCAGGTCAGGTGGTGGCTGCGCCGGATATCCTTGCGGGAAGGCGGGACCCTGCTGACCGGGGGGAAGAGGTGGTTGCGGCATTTCGGGCGGCCGTACGGCGGGCGCAGGCTGGGGCGGAGGCTGAGTCGTCTGCTGGGGCTGGCGCTGCTGCGTCTGCGCGCGCAATTGCGCCTCAACCTCCTCCAAGCTCAGCACCTTCTTCTTACTTGCCGCCTGGGTTGTTTCCGAGGTGGGCTTCTTCTGCGCGGTGTTCCCCCATACGCTGGACTTGGCTGTAATTTCTGGAATGTAGCCGGGGTCCTTGTACTTCTCATAGCCGGTCTTTTTCGGCTTGGACGTCGTCGTGGTGCTCGTTATAGACGCGGTTGTAGAAACGGGCGCGGTTGACTGAGACGCCGCCGGCTCCGCGGACAACGAGGTGGATGGCTTGGCATGCTGCAAGTTATATCGCATCTGCTCCTCGTTGATGACATCGGAGACCTGGGCGGTGTTGCCAAAGAAGTCAAAGTCCTTGCCCACATCGGTGGCGCCAAAGGTCTCGTCGTTGAACGCGTCCTTGTCCTCGTCCAGTTGGTCACCCAGCCCATCGTAGGTATCCTCGAAGTCGATGCTATACACGAACAATCAGCACGACGCCGAATCGCAACATGTTCTGGCGAGCGCTACTTACGCATCATCGTCATCGTGGTCGCCTTCGGCCTGGGCTCGGGCGACCTCGGCGAAGGGGTCGGGATTCTCGAAGATGCCTCGCTTCTGCTGAGGAGACTTCCGATCTCTGGGCAGGGTGGTGTCGAAGCCAAAGAACGACATGGTGGGAGCAGCGAGGTGCCCTCACCTAAAAGCTGGCGCTGATGTTTTGAGTGCGTGATGATGTTAGTGGTTGAATTTTTGCTCTTTTGGGAATTGCGAACGAATGGAGCGCTTGGCTGCATTCGATGCATCACTGATGCCTGAGGCAGAATGGCGGGGTTCAAAATTGAAGGCAGATTTGCAGCAACTTTGCTGTCAATTTTCATGCCAAGGCTGAATGCTTGCAAAGCGTCTTGACCAATCAGGTAACTACGATAACATCCCTATCATTTCAGTTGTCAACGACTCAACTGCCATGGAAGCAACTCCAAGGTCCAAGCCGGCGAGACGATGCAAGCGGAGTGAATCAGGTATTGAGGACGACAGACAAGCATCCGGCATTTTGAGGACGGCTGAACGTACTAGTACTTGTTGTGTACGAGTACGCTCCGGAGGATCGAGTGCAAAATGCGGCCAGACCTGCGGAATCCATTGGGAACCGTCCTTTCCAACATTGAGCTTCTTGCCTCCATATTCTTCAGCAGTTAGGGCTGGGATACTCACTGCGAGGAATCCATACTGGAGCGCCAAGTGTCAATTGCTGATGTTAGTTGTGAGGGGACCCAAGTCGTGGACATAAACGGTGCATGGCGCTTCCGGCTGTACCAGTAAGTCTTCCGTCGGGTTTATTAGTCTTTTCTCATCGCCCTTCCGCGTCTGGTCGTACCTAGTCCGTAAACCTGGTTGTTTCGACACCAGATACAAGTTCTTTCTTACTCATTGATTTGCTTCGGTCGTCTCACGGTCTCAAATGAACCCACTAGAGGTACGTAAAGTACGGAGTAAATTCAATGGATGATCTGATTGTTGGAAAGAGCAATGCGAGTAGTACTTCGTATTCTGCCCAATAATAGTCCTGTAGCCGGTTGTCACAATTAGTAGTAGCCTACGGAGTACCGTGTGATGAGAGTGCCAGGGTAGAGTACCCCTTGTCGGTGTGCATCAATAACCTACGTACCCAACCTACCAAGGTACCTCGAGGTAGGCACCTGCCTCTAAGGTACTTACATACCTCTAAGGTACCTGTCTAAGTACCTTTGACATTGCCCATTGCCGTCGAGGATCGATACCCGAGGCGGATGTACAGTTATTGTTTTTTCTTCTCGGATGGCTCAATGTAAAAGAACCTATTGCGCACCAATACGGAGTATCATCCTGCACAGGCATTGACACGAAAGCATTTATTCGCCTTGGTCCAGCTTGCCAATACTCTAGTCGGATTGAAGACGGAATGCAAAAGACTGGCCGTAAGTCTTTGCGTGCAGAGTCAAACTGCAGACTACTGAGCTGACTCAGTTAAGGATATACGGAGATCGGAGTCGATCTTTGCAAAACCCTTTCGGCAGAAATTTCACGGAGATATTCGTTTCAAACACCAATTTTCTGATTGATGATTGGCGAGGCAAATTTGAGTTTGAACTGGGGGCATCTTAAACAACTAGCCAAATTTAGCAGTCCGTACAGTACTGATTCCGTGCCAAGTGCCAACCAATCCTTAGAAGCCGGATTCGTATTACGTCTACAGCTTAAAGCTCGCTCTCAAAGGCCCGGATGAGGGCCATCCGCGCGTCATCTCGTAATAAAAAAAAAAAAAAAAACAAAGAAACACACATAGACTAGGCGGTTCAGACCCAGAAGAAAGATGCCTGAGTTACGTCAGCCCTCGTAGCGGAGTGTGCACAGCACAGCGTTGTTGATCCGAAAGTGCCGAGAATCACAAAGCACACCGAATGCTGTGCAATCCTAGGCTCGCACTCGGAGAATTGATCTGTTATAACAACAATACTAGTCTGCGACCTGGACGGAATCCACCACGAACTCGATCCGAGGAGAATTCTGAATCTCGGCCTGCGCAAATCCAAACAATAAAATTATTCATGTCTCTGCCGAGTCTCTCGTTTTCCCCTCGCATTGCTTTGTTCGCATCCATGTGCCGCATGCGGAATTCGTGTCGAATGGGCCTGTAATCCTTCGCCCCGGCTCTTTTCTTTCTTTCTTTTTCTTTTTTTTTTTTTCCTTTGACTCACAAGTATCTCGATTTACGAGCTCTACCGTTGCTCGTCGAGAGCTTCGATCGAACGGCCGCTGTCGTCGCTGCACCATGCCCTACTATGTTCGCTACATCATCTTTTCTGTGTCGGTGCGGATGCCAACGCTGTTTCTGTCAACCCCGCGCAGCTCGCTAATCTATTCAGGCCCTGATCCTCTTCCTGTTCATCTCTCGCTCCGCGGTACCGCAGAGCAAGTACTTTGGCAACTTCGATTCCAAGGCCCCCGCCAAAGTCCCCGACCCGACTGACTACGGATACACCCTGGAACACCCGCAGGACCAGCACAATGGCACGCGCGTGAATGCGACGCTCGTGACACTCGCCCGCAACTCCGACGTCTGGGAACTGGCCAGGTCGATTCGCCAGCTGGAGGATCGCTTCAACCGCCACTACCACTATGACTGGGTGTTTCTCAACGACGAGCCCTTTGACGAGCAGTTCAAGAAGATCACCTCCATGCTGGTTTCGGGCCAGACCCACTATGGGCTGATCCCCAAGGAACATTGGTCGTACCCGGACTTTATCGACCAGGAAAAGGCCGCCGCCGTGCGCGAGGAGATGCGCGAGAAGAAGGTCATTTACGGCGACTCGGAGAGCTACCGCCACATGTGCCGCTACACGTCGGGGTTTTTCTTCCGGCACGAACTGCTGCAGAACTACGAATACTACTGGCGGGTGGAACCGGGCATTGAGCTGTACTGCGACATCACGTTCGATCCGTTTCTCTTCATGAAGGAGAACGGCAAGAAGTATGCCTTTGTGCTGAGTCTGCACGAGTACCAGATGACCATTCCGACGCTGTGGGACAGCGTCAAAAAGTTTATCGAAAAGTATCCACAGCACATTGCGGAGGATAATTCGATGGAATTTTTGAGCGACGATGGCGGTGAGACGTACAACCGGTGCCACTTTGTTCGTCCCATCTTTCCTTCCATCCATTTCCTTCTTAAAGGCTGACTTTTGTAGTGGTCCAACTTTGAAATCGCCAGTCTAGAGTGGCTCCGCTCGCCAGCGTACCTCGACTATTTTGATCTCCTCGACCATGACGGCGGGTTCTTCTACGAACGCTGGGGCGATGCACCCGTGCACTCGATTGCGGCGGCGCTCATGCTGAGGCGGGACGAGATCCACTTCTTTGACGAGATCGCCTACTACCACGTCCCGCTGACGCACTGCCCGACGGAAGAGGAGAAGCGTATGAAGCTGAAATGTATTTGTAATCCGGGCGATAACTTTGACTGGAGGCCTTATTCTTGTACTTCCCCTGAATCCAGGATACGATGCAGCTGTCCGCTGACTTCCTTGTTAGGCACGTCGCGCTTCTTTCAAATCAATAATATGCCCAAGCCCAATGGTTGGGAGGAACTGGCCGATCCTTAGCAGCTTCATTCTCGGGGAAAAATAGCATGCTTTCGACATAATCTCGGATATCTTGTTTTTATATTCTTTCGGGATAAATTGGCGCAAAGGGAATATGGGCTATCTGGCGTTCGGACTGGTTTAGATGGAAGGGTAGGCTATTTGCATGTTTGCTCCAGACAAACTCGATTCCTTTGAATTCAACCCAACCCGAAGAATCCTCTAACATGCCCAAACCAAATAATGTACAATCAATTCAGAATAAAAACATCACAAGAACCATTTAGTCGTCCTTCTTAGGCTTCTTCGTGCCATACTTGGACCGGCTCGTCAAGCGGTTCGCAACACCACCCTATTTCTCATTAGCAATAACCCTTCTCAATGAGATGGCAGATATTGACGTACCAAATCCAACGCTCCCCGAACAAGATGGTACTTGACACCGGGACAATCCTGCACACGACCTCCTCGAACCATCACCACGCTATGCTGCTGAACATTATGCCCTAAAACACACACACACACATCAACCGTCAACCACCCTAACTCTCACCAACCATGATGAGATATAGATCATCTTACCCTCTCCCGGAATATACGCCGTAACAACCCTCCCACTACTCAACCTCACTCGTGCCGTCTTCCGCTCACCCGAGTTCGGCTTCTTGGGCTTCGTAATACCCGTCTTCAAGCACACGCCTTTCATCTGCGGCCGATTGGCCAGTGCCGGGGAACGACGTCGGCGCGCTTTCTGCGGTTTGCGGCAGCCGCGTCGGACTTGGTTGTAGGTTGCTTGGTGGGTGGCCGTCGCAGAGAATGTACGACGGAACGTTGTTGCACTGTTGTATTTGAAGAGTGACGTTGTCGTTGTTGTCGTTGTCGGTACTATTCTCGAAGTCGGTGTTGAGAAGATTGACCGCGTGGTCGTGGAGGAAAAGCAGCGGATGCATGCCGGTTGTTGTCGCGCAAAGACTTGCCGGACAATCGTCCGCGGCAACAAGTACGAGAGGGCCATGGTTGTCCCTGGTATGATGGTTCAATTGCACACAAACTTGTTCTGCCTCCGCGTTGGATTGGAGCGATGGTGAAGATCGACAATTTTCCCTTGCGAGAATCTCGACTTGGATCACGTGACTTGAGGGAATTGCGTCAGTGGTAGTTTTGGCGTCCCGCAGAAGCTTGACGCGCATGCGTTGCCTGCCGAGAGCAGCTTCCGGAGGGCATGAGGTCAAGTTGAATTCTCTCGGTTACAATCATCTTGAATTCCAGCAAAAAACACAAATTCGAAGACACAATGGTACGGTTCTCCCTGGTTATTAGAGGGGGGTTTTCAGAGAACTAACCCCAACCAAGTCCCTCCGCATCGTCCCCCCAACAACCCACGCCAGCCAAACCTCCAACACCACCGGAGGCCGCAACCACTCCTCCTTCCTCACCACCGCAACCTCAGGCCCGGCCTCCTCCCATCCCAAAGGCGCTCCCTCGGCGCCCGGGCTTCCGGATACCCTCCGTGCCAACCTCACCCGTCAAGCGCCCATCGGCCCTCCCTCATCCCATCCCTACAACACCGAGCCCCCGGTTTCCACGCATCCACTCGAAGCCCGCCTCAAGCAATGGCGCGCCACGCAGGACGCGCTGAAAATGGAGACCCTCCGGCGAACGTTCGGCATGGCGGAGCCCATCCGTCGGCAGATGGAGCTGAAGATTGTGCGGGACTCGGAGTTCCGACCGATGGTGTTGGGGGGAGGGAGGAGTAGTAGTGTGCATGAGGATATTTTGGTGATTGGCGGGAGGGATACGGAGATTGATTGGGAGGATGTCTTTACTGGTATGACTTTTTTTTTTCGAAAATTTTTTCGTTTGATCTTTTTTTTCACAGGATTGATGGGCTAACGGGGGTTATTAGGAGACGAGTTCAGAGAACCACCCTCGTTTCATGATGAGATGGAGAAACGGTTGCGGATGGATTGGTAGACTTTTGTGTTTTCTTGTTTCCTTATGGGAATTGATGGATTCATGGTCAATACTGTGTTCATTTCCTCATCCTGACCCGTAATCTGATCGGTCAACCCGTCTCCCCAAATCCCCAACGAGATTAATAGGTAGATTAGACCACGACCACGACGACGGAGAGAACCAAAAAAACACAACGCCCCGTTATACAGTATCCCGGACGAAGAACAACAAACATAGGAAAAGATGTAAAAGGATAGAACCAAAAAAAAAAAAAACGATCAATCGAGGAAAATATCGGTTGGAGAGATGACAGGAGGGGGTATCGTCGTATCCAAGAGAGAGACAAGGGTGATGTGCTATGTGCAGTCGGGGGGAGAAAGGAAAGGATTTGGATGAATCAATCACAGGATTATGCAACATCGCGGACTCCGCTCGGGTGTCTCCCGCTCGCGCCCGCTCAACTGCTTGCTGCCCTTGGCGTCTTCCTCGTCGACCACCTCCTGCGGTTTAACCGTCATGTGGACGACATTGGGGGCGTCGCGGTTGAACTTGCTTTCTAGAAAGAAATCAGCACCACCGCCACATCAGATGACAAAAACACACAGAGATAGAGTGTTTACCCGATATTGGTGAATTATCATCCAGCAACTTGCCAAACGAAATTAAGCGTATTGAACTCGGCGACGCTGGGCGCGGCTCCCATTCTATCATCCCGATCAGTAACGCTCACCCATTGACGATGCAAACAACATACCTGACCGCCATTCCCGCCAAATCAGCTCCTTCAGCGTATATACGCTCATGCCGAACGGGTCGTCAGCTTCTACCGTCACCTCCTGCTTCCGTAGATACCGCCCGTTGATCCGGAGCGGATGTCGTGCGCCCGTCGTCAGGAGTAATGTGATGGCCAGCTCGGGCCCTGGTTCATCATTGGTTTCAGTCTCGGCTTCAGCAGCGCCATCGTTCTTCTTGATGTCGTCTACCGTCTGATCCGAGACGTCGCCGCCACCACCACCCTCCGTGACGGCGATCGTTTCCGTGGTCTGAACGGCGCCGGGTTTGGAGTCGATGTCGCTGGTACTAACTGGCGCTGGTGCTGGTGTTGGTGCTGGTGCGACGACCACGGTGTCCGCCGTCGCAGAGGTCTCGGTGGCGACTTCAGCCGCGGGGGGTTCCATGCTGGCTTGTGACTCGGGCTGTGGTGGTTGTTGCCGTTGCTGTTGCTGTTCGGGTTGTAATGATGACCCTGACCCTGGTCCAGAGTCAACCGGGACAGCCGTCGATTGCGACTGCGAGCCGTGCTCCGGCTCGGGGTAGTTCGAGGCCATTGCTCCCCTTTCTTTTGCTGCCCGAATCGCAGGGGACACACAGACTCACGTGGGCGATCCGATCGCTCTCTGTTTCTCTCTCAATCCAACCGAATGGGACGATCCCGTGCGACCGAATGAATATCCAAAGCCCCCCGAACGGTTCGGGGGAGGAGTAGTAGTTGATTAGCACAGACTGGCTGGGGGGAATGGGAATGGGAACAATGAATCCGGGGTACAGGGGATCGACGGGGGGTGGATGATAACGGTCGAGACTCCGGGCCGTGGCGATGATGGAGCGAATCGAATAATAAGCTTGAGCCGGCACGGAGGAGGAAGCATGGACCACATAAACAAACAGGCCAAAGACACAATGGGATGTTTTTCGTTCAAACTAGGTATTTTACATGCTGATGGAGGTCTGTCGGCATGGAGTTGTAGGAATTTTTGCCCAGCAGGATCCGGCTAGTGGCCGAGGATGGAGTGAACATGGACGACGATACGAGCTGCAATTCATCCCGTGACTTGCAAAGTTCATCCTAACTCATCATTTCATTAAGGTGCCGTATGCATTAGCGGTCTAATAATGGGCTCTAGGCATCTAAACACTAAGTACTGTCATCGTATCGATCGTAAACGTCGTTGGCATCAGCAAGTTCACAGCCACGCGACATAGTGCTCCAGATCGCTTTCCACCCGCACGCCCTCGGGTCCCTGTCGCACCCCCAGCATCCGCACTCGCTCGATCCGGCCCCCGAAGTCGTCCTCTACTGTGCTCCGGTAGCCCGCTAAGAAGTCCTCCAGCTGCTTGTACACCCGTGGCTCGTCGCGGACCAGCAGTGCCACCGCATCGTAGCCCCCAGCCCCCGGCACCACGCCGCCAATCACCCCTTCCAGCTCAGACACCCGGTCCAGCAGCTCCGTCTGTACCCGCGGCTCGATCGGCACGCCCGATTTCTCCGTCATGCTGCGCAGCAGCCGTCGCGCACGACCGAGCAGCTCGCGGATGGTGTCCCGCGCCGCGGCCTCCTCGTCTGGATCGCGGCGCCGGTGATGGTGATGGTGTAGACGGCGGAGTTCGTAGCGCAGCTTGTCATTGTTGCTCTGCAGCTCGTCCCAGAGCGCGTCCGCCTCGGCTCGGTGCTGCTTCCGCCACTCTAGCACCTTGCGCACCATCGACGGCGTCTCCGAGCCGCAGTCTACGTCGCACAGCACCATCTGCACCCCCGGTGGCAGCTTAATGCCGACGTCCACGCACTCCGCGTCCCAAGGGTGCTCGCGGTCTAGGTCCTCCACCGTCGAGAACAGTCGCTCGTCGAACCCGGGCGAGCCCACCTCCCCGATGCGCTCCAGCACCGTTGGAGAAAACCGCCGGTAGAAGCACGACCCGTAGACCGCCGCGGCGACGTCGAACCCGGATCCGATCTTGCCCTGTGCCGCACAGTGCGCCGCCTGCGCCAGGTTGTGCAGCTTCGGCCGCGCAATGATCAGGTCGTCCGGGTGCATTGTCCGGTGCACCACCAGCGCCGACACCAGGGCCGTTACCAGTGCGGCCGACGAGCCCAGCCCCGTCTTGTGCGCCTCCTGTAGAGCCACGCCGAAGTCGCGGAACTGACTCTGCTCGCGCCGCTGGTCCGTCGCCTGCCCCGGATCCGAGTAGTAGTCATTATCCGCGAGGATGGTCACCGACAGCGACCCAATGTCCTGCGAGTGAGCAACGTAGCCGATATATGTCAATGCGTAGTTTAGCGACGTCTCGACGAACGGGTTCTTGGGTCTGTTGACTCTGACTTAGCCTGGGCAAACTCTTCCATTGCGATTTATGTATCGACTTACCCATCATTGCGCTGTGTCACCTGGACACCTCCGCCGCGCTCACATCGCCGGATGCCGTATTCCCACACGGCGCCCCGAAACTGCGGAGAGCGTACTACCACACTCTCCTCGCGGTCCTCGGACGGCTCCCTCTGCAACTGCTGCACGACGACATGAATCCGCGCATCCAGCGCAAACACTGTCCCCGAGTAGGCCCGGTCCAGCACCAGGTAGCCGCCGGTCAGCAGCACCTTGCCAGGCGCCGACACCGCGGTGACCGGCGCTGGGCGGGAGGACATCTCGATGATCCAAAAGTTTCAAACAATTAACCCTAAATCCCTAATTGATCGCTCCCCGTTCGGCTGGGATTCGGGCCCGGCAAGCCGTGTATGATCCCACGCTGGACCTATTCCTCCGCCAGAGCCCTGGTACCGGCTCTCTCCGCGTTGGCCTCGTTCCGCTCGCGTTTTGTGTGGATAAGCTGATTATGCTCAGAGCGGGCCGAAAAAAGGCCGATCCGCCGTGACGGCCGTCTGATTCTTACTCGTCCGTATGGAGTATTTGGTAGTCTCTGATGTCATGGTCCCTGGGTTCCGCCGTCTCTGTGTGGCCGTTGGTGCCGGGATCGGGGAAAGCCGGAGCCCCTGCAAGGATGAGTCATGGTTGGCGCCGAGTCTAGCCGACCTCGGAAAGCAACTGGCCTCTCGGAGTGATGGTCTAACTCCGGCCCAAAGGACCGGGGAGGTCGGAATCACCTCTGATTGGCCAATGGCTTGCCCTGGAGTTTTTTGTGAGAAGTCATCTGATAAGCCACGGTTTTCTCGAAACTCGAAGCTTGCCGCTTATGTCAGCACAATTTAACCTATCTGCACGGCCTCTCGCCAAAGAAAAAAGTTGTCTTCAATTGCAGTATTTTTTTTCCAGCGTCCCCAAGGCTACCATATTCTCGAGCGACAAGAACAATTGCAGAACTCAAGCACCGTTTTTCCGTATCCCCCTTTTCTCTTTACTTCCGTCCAGCAACCACTAGTGGTGACATTCGCGACGCCCTTTGTCTCATCCAAATCACCCGTCGCTCCGTTTGGCGGCTGTTCCAGTCGTCAAATGCTTCTGTGTACATCAACATTATTACCGGGTCTAAAGGTGTGTACATTTTCCCCAGTGTACTGGAGATATGATACTGATCTTAAACATAGAGTGACCTCTTCCAGACGAAGGGGACCCCCGTTAGATAAATGGTGTTCAAACCGTTCACCCACCTCGCTCGCCAAAATTTCGCAAAAGCCTTCACCCATGGCTACGCCCAATCGGTAGTTGCGGCGTCGCAGTCGTCGTACGCGTCGGCAACTACCTTCAACCAGCTCGCAAACACCTCCTCCAAGTACACGCGCACCAGCCAGCTCCAGAATGTCTTTCAGAACCCGTCCAGCTCGTCGGGCGCCGGCGCCAAAGCCGGCCACTCGGCTGCGACTCCAGGCGACAGCGGTCTAGCCGCCTACTACGCCGCCTGGCAACATGCGCAGCAGACCGGAGATGACAGCGACTGGCGCCAGTTCCAGCTCAAGCGGCGCATCGGCTGGAAGCCGACCACAGAGTCGGCCGAGCCCGGTCAGGATGCCAAAAAGCGGGCCCAAAAGCCGGTGTCGGACCCGAAGAAGGCCGCCGTGAACGTCGATGTGAGCGCCAAGGTAGAAGAGGCGGTGGCGCGTGAAATCCAATACCAGGAGGAACAGGCCCGGGCCGAGGAAAAAGCAGAGCAGCAACGTGCGGAGCAAGACTCGACAAAAGAAGCCGCCGAGACGAAAGCCCAGGAATCTGAGTCGCAGCAAAAGGCGAAGACCGCAGACAGTGAGCTGGTTGCCAAGTCTGAGGCATCGTCGATCCGGATCGTCGAGCTGGAAAACGCCCAGCGATTCGGCGAGATTCCAGCCGCCTTCGAGGCACTGCTCAAGGAAGGCCTCACTCCCACGGTAGATGCGTATAACTCGCTGCTCACGGCGGCCATCAAACTCCATAGCAACTCCTCCCATGCCGTGCCCCGGGCCCTCGACGTGTACTCGGACATGTTGCGCCGCCAGGTCATGCCGAATCAGGAAACGTACAAGACCCTGATTGTCATGCTCGTCTCCCGTGCCCTCGAGACCCTGGCCGCCAAGAACACCCTCGAACAGCAGCGACTACGCTTTGGCGGTCTGGAGGAGCCCGGCCAGTTCCTGCTGAAGTCGAGTGAAGTGGAACGCGAGCTTCTCGCTGAGGACCATTCCCTGCAGATTGCTCTCAAGCTTTTTGATGCAGCTACCGCTCGACATCCGGACATGGTTTTCCCTCTGGAGGTCTACAAGTCGCTTGTTACGGCCTGTGCCGAGGAAGGCCGGGTGGAAGACATGGTCCGCGTCTACGCCCACATGGAAGCTCAAAAGGTCGTCCCGCATGCAGCCATCTTCCCTGCAATGATCCGAGCATTCGCCGCGATTGGAGATTTGAAGAGCGTGGTGGAGTGCTACAACGAGTATCGAGAGCTCGCCATTTCCGACGACAAGGGTGTGTTCAGCATTGTGGAGCGCCGCGATGCCGAAGTCTATGCGGCCGTCGTAGGCGCGTATCTGACCTGCGGCAGGAAGGAGGGCGGAATGCGCTTCCTGGATCGCATCCGCTCGTCCTTTGATGATGTCAAGGACGACCGCGAGGGCCGGCTTCGGGCTGTGGAATCGGTGATTGTCAGCGACGCCCTGGTCCAGGCCTCCATCAAGGCCGGCAAGTTCGACGAGGCCGTCAAACAGGCCACAGACATGCTCCAGGGCAAGTCAATGCAGCCCGTCATGGCCAAGATTTGCATTGCTGCGGCTGACGCGGGTCAGACCACGGTTGCTTCGGAGGCCTACAATCGCCTGATCCCCGGGTCGGCCGACATTTTCCGAGCGGCCGTTTCCATGCTGGCGCTGCACGTGCGGCAGGGCAACGTGGAGGCCGCTAGGCCGTTCTGGGCTGTCCTGACCGGGGCAAATCAGGCAACGTCGGACATGATCCAGCCGACCACTATGTATGCCGTTGGCCTCTTGAAGAGCGGTCATGTCGAGGAAGGTCTGATGGAGGCATGCAAGATGTTTGCTCGTATTCGCAGCACGGCCCGCTATGACAATCTTCTCCAGGCCCCCGTTCACGAAGAGATCGGCGAGGCCTTGGAACTCCTCGGTCGCGTCCTCGTCCAGCCGTCCGGCATGATCATCTCCGCCCCGGCCGCCGTGACGTACCTTCGGGCGATGGTGCAGAATGGCGGACTCATCTCCCCGTACGCGGAGCATGCCGTCGCCAGCCTCGGCCCCATGGGCATCTCGCAGCTCAACGTCGATGACCTCATTCTGGCGCTCCAGGTCCAGGCGGGTATGATCGTCCACAACATCTCATCTGTCTACGACGCCGCCCATCTTGTCCGCTTCGCGCACATGGTCGAGATGGCAATGAATCTCGGGATCACCATGGACGCCCTGACCATGCAGCTGGTGGACCAGGCCGTGCTCAGACTGTCGGACAGCCGTCCAGACTTGGTCCGTCGGTGGCAGGATACTTACGCTCCCGTCTCAAGGTCGCCCTCCGTGGCGTCGAGCCCATACTCCTCGGTGTCGAACGGGGCCAACTCGTCTCCGGCGACGACCGTGGACGACTCGTATGACCCGTACGCCCATTCCACCGACTATCGTGGGTCCGCGTTGATTGCGGAGGAGCTGGAGAGCACCAAGGGCCGCCCGGAGGCGCACCTGGAGGAAGCCATGACCAAGTTCAAGAACATGCGTCGCATCGGCCGGCACCCTCGGTACATCACCTACGCGAAGCTCATCACTGCGGCGGCCAAGTGCAACCGGATGGACCTGGCCCAGGAGATCCTCGAGATGGCCCGAAAGGATGTCCCATTGAACCCTCAGTACAGCGCGGTCAAGTACGGCTGGGTGTCGATCCTGGATGCCATGGTGGCGGCGTGCCTGACGCACAATGATCGCAACGGGGCGGCCAAGTACCACCGGGAACTGACGGAGATGGGCTCGGCACCCTCGGCGAACACGTTCGGTCTCTACATCACGACGCTCAAGGAGTCGACCAAGACGTACGACGAGGCCACGGAGGCGGTGAAGATCTTCCATCAGGCCGTGGCCGAAGGCGTGGAGCCGACGTCGTTCCTCTACAACGCGCTGATCGGCAAGCTGGGCAAGGCGCGCCGGATTGACGACTGCCTGCAGTACTTTGCGGAGATGCGCGCGAAGGGCGTGCGGCCCACGAGTGTGACGTACGGGACGATTGTCAACGCGCTGTGCCGGGTCAGCGATGAGCGGTTCGCGGAAGAAATGTTTGACGAGATGGAGTCGATGCCCAACTACAAGCCGCGGCCGGCTCCATACAACTCGATGATTCAGTACTTCTTGACCACGAAGAGGGACCGCACCAAGGTGTTGGCATACTACGAGCGGATGCGCTCGTGGGGCATTGAGCCCACCGCGCACACGTACAAGCTGCTCATTGACGCCTACGCCTCGTTGCCGCCGGTGGACTTTGCCGCCGCGGAGACCGTGTTGGACACAATGCGCGCCGCGGGCCACCGGCCGGAGGCCGTGCACTACGCCTCGCTGATCCACGCGAAGGGTTGCGTGCAGCGGGACCTGGCCAGTGCCCGGGCACTCTTCGACTCGGTCCTCTCCCCGGACCACCCGGACAAGGTTCGTGTCCAGCCCTGCCTGTACCAGGCCCTCTTCGAGGCCATGGTCGCGAACCATGCCATCGCCGCCACCGACGAGCTCCTCCCGACGATGGCCGCCCGCGGTGTCGAGTTCACGCCGTACATCGCCAACACGCTGATCCACGGCTGGGCCACCGAGGGCAACATTGACCGCGCCCGTGCCGTCTACGATCAGCTCGGCGCTGACAAGCGCGAGCCGAGCACGTACGAGGCGATGACCCGTGCGTACCTCGCCGTTGACGACCGCGCCAGCGCCGCGGAGGTCGTCCGGGAGATGCTCACACGAGGGTATCCGACCGCCGTGGCGAGCAAGGTCGTCGAGCTCGTCGGGGGATACCCTTATTAAACTCTTTCTTCATTGCTTTTTTTTTTCTCTTCTTCCCTACTACGCGAGGGCTGGATCCCTTGTTATTTTGTCAAACATATACTTTTTTTTTCCTTTGTGTGATCTTACGGCCCTCACCGCGGAGTAGTGGCGTGTGTTATTGAATTCCTTTTTTTTTTTTTTTTATTCGGCGTTTGGGTCACCGAAACGGCTGTGTGGAATATTGCATATGTGGCAATCGCATGATTTCCTATGTTTTTCCTTGCATTAAGCTATTGGAGAGGTCCTTGTTCTTCAGCAATTGGACTCGATGTCTTGTACATACTATACATATAGACCCATCCCAACTCTAAGTCCCTCTGGAATGGAATGGAAATCATGACTGAAAATGTGTGATATGATGAATTCAGAGACTTGTAACAGACCGACTGAAGGAGTGTTGAGTTCTGATTGAGTCGTTTCGGCAGAAAAGAGAAAATTGGAGTATAGTACGAGCAGTTGGGTTTTTGTTGGATGAATCCAATAGTATAGTATATATATACTGAGTACTCCGTACTGTGACCGACATCTTCGTCGATATGCTTTGATTACTACGTTTAAAGGGCCATGAGAATGATTCGCGTGCTTGAATGAGAACTTGGATGTCATATGGCTTGTTTCTTAGACTTCAACCACCGATGTACAGTTGCAATTGATCTATGATCCAAGGACTATATTCGACTCCGTAGCAGGAATTAACAAAGGAAAGACATAGATTGCTTGTGACGATGGATTTGGATACAGTACAGTACAGTACATACAGGCCACGACAGAAGCACCCTCTTCTATCCGACCTCCGTTGTCATCCAGAAAGAAATTTGATCTATGTATGAATGCAGTGGAGAGTCAAGTCAAAAGAGGACACAGCTTAGCCAATGACCAGCGTGTCATCCGACGGGAAGCTATACTGTGGAATCTCCAGGTTCAGCGGAGCGGGGCCCTTGCGAATACGGCCCGAGATATCGTAGTGCGAGCCGTGGCACGGGCAGAACCAACCACCGAAGTCGCCGGCTTCACCGATGGGGACGCAGCCGAGGTGAGTGCAGACACCTGACAACCGCGTTAGATTTGGCAAGAAGAGGACGGGACTTGGGGTTACGTACCCAGCATGACCAACCACTCCGGCCGCTGGACACGAGCCTCATCCGGCTGCGGGTCACGGAAGGTCTGCCAATTGGCCTCCTGGGCCTCCTTGATCTCCTCGGGAGTGCGGTGACGGATGAACACGGGCTTGCCACGCCACTTGATGATCACCTGTAGCCCTTATTCAGCTGGCATCCAAACGCAAGCAAGAGGATTGGACCTACGTTCTTGCCCTCCGGAATGGCACCCAGCGCAACCTCAACCTTGGCCATGGCCAGAATATCGGCAGAGGCGGACATGTTGACCAGGAAGTCTGCGACATGTCAATCCTACTCTTTCTCAACAGCATTTGAGAGGAAGAAGTGTACCCTGCACCGTCGCCTTCGCACCAACTGCCGACGTCAACCCCAACGTCCCGGCCATAAAGTACGAAAACACCTTGTTCGTCTGGGGCTTGCGGCTCGACACGTACTTGCCGAAGCTCGGGATCTTGGTGGTCTCGGGGACATCCTGCGAGGGTCCGAAGGGGCTCTGCACCGAGGCCTTGGCTTCGGCGTTGGTGATGGTTCGTCGCTGGGACGAGACGGCGGTGGCCGTTCGTGCGGTGGTCAATGCGAGTTGCTGGCGAGTCGTGGAAACTGCGCAGTTGCGCAGCAGCGCCGATGCGGCCGTCGAGGCGAGCGGGGACATGATGAATTGCTTATGTCCTTTTGGTTTCTTTTCCCGGAGGGGGGAGGATGCGCAGGCGCAATGGCAGCGAAACGAGGAAGTCGTTCGTGGTCTTTGATTTTGCGGGAGTAAGGATTTGAGGTTGAGTTGAGGTTCCGAAAACCTCCCGGAATCACAAACGGCTTGGCGTTGATTGGCTGATTTTCTTCGTTGCTGCTGATTCTGTTGCGTATTATTACGGTATATTTACGGTAATTTATACATCCTCGCGCGGAACAGATCACCCGGAATATTCACACCCCGGAGGTTCGATGGCTTTGATCGCTCAGGACCTGTTTCTTTTCTCTCTTCTACTATATTCCTCTAGCTTTATCCATGAAAAGGTAACATATCCTAAGTTACCCCTATGAAACCGCTCCTTGCACAGGACATCAATTCAAATTGGCCGGGGAGTCCACGATGACAGTAACCTACGGGTCAGCAAAGTACTGCTTAGACTTTAAACGTCAGATTGAATGAATACACTTAATATTACTTCTTTTGAGAGAACGGAAGCAATGGCCACCGCCAACATCCAGAATTTCCTGGACGATTTCATGGCGGCACCTCCGGGCCTTCCTGCTGAAGGAACGACCAGAACTGCTGCACACCATCTCATGCCCCTGTCAGCAATGCCTGTCGTTGAGGCCCTCTAAATTCGGCGAGATAATGAACGGGGCACGACAAGGTATCTCTTCCCGTCGAGCTAGAGGACAGCTGCCATGTGTCGAGGTGAAGCACGACGGCAAGCAGTGCATCGAAAACCCCGAACAAAATCATGACGTCCAGTGATACCTACCTCTGAACGTATCAAGTCCACTGTCGGAATCAAAACAAAACGTCCAGTCGCCGAACAGCCTAGGAAAGTGGCTGAATTCCAGTCGTTTCCGAAAAGTCTCATACCAGCAGGTCTTTCGCGGCAATCAGCATTCTACACGCCCGTACGACTGCCATGATATATCGTTCTTACGCCGCTGGGACCTAGTTCTTGCCCAATTGCCAGTGAAAACCCATATGATGCATCATCATGGGCCCTTGTTTCCAGCAAGTGCAAATCACGGGTGAGCCATGCCAGATTCCCTCCACAACCATCAACACCAAGTTGATATTCAGAGCCGGATATAGTACTTTCATATCCAAAGTCAATTACGCAGTGCACTGAGAGCTGGTTTCCAGCATCTTGAACCTCGCTTGCCAGTTCCCATTTTCCTCCCGTCACGGTTGATATGGGTGAAGCAGCCCAGATCATGGGCGACTTCCGGCCTAACATTGCCCTTTTGAAGCTGGGAGTCCATGAGGCACATCTCCATATCGCTGCCCAGGGGACTTGAAGGTCTCCTGGAAAAAAATGAAACTTAATTACTACTAAATGGGGATCTGACTGGGAAACATCGCAAGATCAGACAGATCGCACGGAGGATTTTCAGGTTCTGTCACAGCTCAACTGGAGCAACACAACGCGCGGTACGGCTTTGTCCTGACTGACACTGAATTGGGTTCCCATTAAGAGACTCGATGCAAATGGCAATTGTTAGTTGCACGGGCCGTTCTATGGGAGGCAGCAGGACCTGGCCGGTTGACACCCCTTTTGGGACTTTGGTATCTTGGGATGTTGGCGATGGCAGATAATAACCGGCGGCTTGTTTAGGACACGGAAGGGGCTATGTATGTCCGCATTGGCCCGACTCCACCTCAATAATGTTTGGTGTTGGGTGGGAGACCTGCTTTCTGATCTTTTTGCCTGTGAATTTTGTCACTGCAAGGAAATACTACGCAGTGAAAATTGTCCGACGCACTAACAAGCTTCTCCCCGAAATCCTCATTCCCATCTCAAGCCAACACCGGTCTCTTTCCCCAGTGTCGGATCTGTCAGGATAAGTGATTGCAACATCAAAGTCTATCCACATGACCCTTTCCCCTTTCACCAGGAACGATCAAAATGTTCCTGGGATGAGGATCATTGTGCTCAATGAAAGCTGAATGGATCTGTCGAATGCCATCGAGTGCCTTGCCCATCCGCTCCTTGCTATAAGTGACGCAATTTACGATCAAGGGGTTCGGCAGGCACTCCATCAGAACTGCACTTGGTAGGCCGGCATCACGCTTAAAAGGCATCCAAATGAGGAGTGTAAAAAGTGTCCGGGTCCAATGACAAGGTGTATCCATGAATCTGAGGCTCATAGCCCTCGTCGCATAGACAGGCCAGATCGCTGGAGAGTTAAGGGGTATGTATACGACTTTCATTACGCGTGGTTCTGTCATAGTTATAGTGAATGTGGAAGATCGACGATGTCTCTGATTCTTTCAGTGTTTCGATGAAGGTGATTGTGGTCTTTGTAGGATCCATTTGGATCATCATGTCCGGGTCGAATAGTTACTTGCTTTTTCCTGGGAATGGTAGGCCTACCCTCTGGGCCACGCGGCATGTACTATGTTTGATTGTCCACGGCTGGCCGCGAGTCAGGTTAGAAACCAGAAGTCCAGAACATTGAAGTGTACTCTACTAGATAAGAGTTGTGGTTGAATGCATCAACGTATGGTGGGTTTACTGACAGAAAGGTGATTGCGAATGTCAGGCATTCGGCAACAATACGATTCTAGGATAAGGTTCCAGGTGTCATCTTCCATCTATTACTGGATAACTCAAGTACTTCAATTAGTCTCTATTTCTTCGACGATGTTCCGTTCATGGACGATCCCTTGCGCTTGCGACGGTCCAGAAATCTGGCCTTGTCAAAATCGATCGCCATGACCAGCTGCCGTTCAGCATTCCATACAAGATTTGCTTCGTGGACATCGAAGTGGCAGATCCCAAAGGACTCCAGCGCCTGCACCGTCTTGGTTTGCTCCGCCCAGATGTCAATGCCCTCAGGCCAGCACTTCTCCTCGAGCCTCTCTCCAGCCCACGACATGAGCATCATGTGCGTGATCCGCGCCATGGCTGCTAAGGGATATGGCCGCTGCAGAGTAATGGTTCCCAGGTAAACCGGAACCCTCGTTCCTTGCAACGGAGCGAGACGAGCATAGACGCGAGCCTCGTGCGCAAGCGCAGGTTCGTCCACCGCCTGCACGCCTTTGGCCACAAATGTATAGCCGTACTTGGTCAGAGTGATCTTGAACAACACGCCAGTGGCCCCGAAAACGCCCCATCGTTCCAGGCAGATACAATCCCGGTCGAGGTTGCGGGCAAGTTGTTTGCGGGTGAGGGTGGTGAGGTCTTCTGCCGTTATGGGATGTATTGTGGCTGCCGTGCCTCTGCGATGCCGCGGATTGTTGGGGCAGTTGGGGTCCAAGGGATGACCGTGAAGGAGGCCGACAAGACAGGCTTGTGTGCAGTACTGTGGCGGTGCACTTTCATTGTTGGGGGATCGTCGGCCTTCGTCATGTCCTGTCCCAGACGGAACTTGTTCTGCATCACCTGGGTCTTCTGAGTCGCTAATCTCCTCACTTGCATCGTCACAGGTCTTGTGAACTGCAATTGCAGATCCGACACAGGAGCCGCGGGAAGATGAGGCCATTGATAGAGGCAGCTTTCGGCCCTGCTGATCCACTCGGGTGACTTGCTTCCGGACCGCAGTGCCCGCAAGGAAAAGGTTGCCATCTGGGCAATTGGGGTTCGTCGAGCATCAAGGTCCCCCTCGGTTACCAATGGTGTGCAGTGAAAGTAGCTTCCAAGGAGCGGATTCCTCAATCCTCAGAAAGACTAGGGCGTGTCCGGACGTCACAAATCCATACAAAAGACCACACTTTATCATGCAATGATAAGCTTGGCAGAGAACCTGCGCTACTCTCTCCTGGGTCTTCTCTTCTTCGGAGATGTCTGCGCCAGATTGCTTTTTCCCGAGCACCCGTAGGAAAAGATCCGTGGGGGGCGAGGCCAGCACTTGTGTGCTTGCCTCATCTCGCAATGTACGAGCGGCTTCAAAATGCTCGCCGACTAGAAACGTGTGTATCCCATCTTCCCTTGTTTCACGCAATCCCCAACGACGGGGAAGGATCCATATGCGATCATCTTCGCCAGCCTCCACATCGCTCTTGCCGTCCAAACCGTACGGCTTATGGCCCAGGTACAACGTGTCATTAGTATCATCCGTCTGCTCGAGATAGAAGCCGACCACTTGCCCGACTGGTTTCTCGATGGCGTAGTCCACATAGCGTTCGATATCGTGCCCAAGAAATGGGGTAGAGATTAGTCTTCGCATGGCGTGAACTCCAGTCTCCGGCCAGAAGAGTTGTTTGCCAGACAGCTGTTCCATGAACAGACTAAATGTCTGATCATGTTTCTCCTCGAAATCGCTCCATGGGTGAAGCTCCAGTGGGTAATACATTCCATCTGATGGGATAACCGTTTTGGAGGCGAGCCGCTCGGGCTTGTGCTTGAAAGCCAGGGGGAGCAGGCAGTCATGTACGAGCTTGAGAAAACGCTCCAGAGTTGTGGGCGAAATGCTTGCCTCGAGTTCCCTAAGACGTTCTTCTGCTGCCAGTCGACTTTCCTCGTACTCTTTGATTTTCGCTTCAGCTGCCAGTCGCCTCTGCTGGTACTCTTTGGTTCTCTCTTCAGCTGCCAGTCGCTTCTGCTCGTACTCTTTGGTTCTCCTTTCATACTCTTTCGTTCTCTCTTCAGCTGCCAGTCGCCCCCGTATCGCCTCCATAATTTCCGCCTCTAACTTCGCTCTACCAGCTTGTTCTAATCTCTCCTTTTCTTTGTAATCTTCCGCTGCATCCGCCAATTTAAGCAGTTCCTAGCCGGATAAGTTGTCGATATTCATGTTCTCCATGTTTCAACGCAAGAATGATAACTCAGTTGCTTCTGATAGTCGATTTGGAGGGAAGCTTGACGATAACACGGAATTGGCGGTGCTTCCTGAGTCGGAAGAGTGACGCTTGAAGTTGAGCATTGACACTTTGATGCTTTATTCGTGGTTTGTGGGCTGCAGATTCGTGGAGTTTCCAGGCAGCAACTGCATGCAGTCGGAGGTTGGAATGTTTGCAGTGCCGATCCGGCTAAGTACCTGGTAGGTACCGACCTAGAGTGTACCTACTAGCCATTAGTTAGTGTTTGAACCGTTGGATATTTCCAGGGGATGCTTCGTTCCGCTGTTCATTCGAAACACAAAACTGTAAATATGTAGTACGGGAGCTTTGAGGGCATCCTGGGCTTGGACTCCCCGAGCCCGGAGTCCTCAAGCGCCGTAGGGGCGAAGTTAGTGGCATGTACTCAGCAGGGATAAGATTTTACGGGGATGAATTGGAAACTTGGATGAGATTTACGAAGTACAGACTCGAACATGATCTGGTTCGAACTTTGGGAGTCAGGCACGAACCTCAACTCTGGTCCCTTTGATGTTTCCTCCGGTCATACAAGGATGCCTCTTGAGAGTACATCGTAGCAGCTGATTTTGTGAACGATTTGATTGCTCCCGAATAGGGCCACTCGGGTCAGGAAGGAGCCTTTGAGGCGGCCAAATATGAAGTATACGTTCATCACACCTGAAAGGCTGAAAGGGGCCTTGTCTGTTGGAAGGCCAAAGCCTGAACTACTACGTGTTGGCCAGACTGCTACTGAATGAGCAAACAGAGCAACGAAAAAGGAACAGAACAGCGAGACCAGTAATACTGCACTACAGGGTACTTAGTTTTGAAACAGAGATAAATTCAGCCAACATGGGCCCTTGAACAATGGGCTCGACCACACTCCTCCGTGGCTTCACAAGTCTCCGTCGCCCTCCTCGACGCCTTCCTCGCAGCCAACAGGGTTGACGAAACATGCGACACGCCACCTAACCAGGATCGCCCCGACCGCGACTCCATCTCCAAGCTCCTCTTTGCCCAAGTTGCTTAGTATAACGCCAACGCGGGACAAAAAAACAGGATTGCGCGTCATAATCTCCCGTCTGTGGAGGGCCACGATATCGCCACAACCACATACGTCACGTATGCGTGGGAGAGTGTCGTCGCGCATCGCGAGGTGGACTTGGAGGGTGATTTGCCTGCTGAGCCTCCGAAAGAGTTTGAGGAGCTCAGGTTGGAAATTCTAGCCTTTGGAGAGAAGGCGGACGCCCCAAGGACAGAATCGCAGACGAGGAAAAGTTAGGCTTGTATCTCATTGTCAGGTATGGGATTCGGGGTTATTGAGATCAGCCCGAGGATCTGAGGGAGCAATTTGACGTTGTGTCCTCATGATGAAATATATGGTGCACTTTTGTGTGGAGCATCGCGATTGGTGAGATGATGGGTATGGATGTAGTGCAAAGGGGAGCGCTTTTACTGACAGTGGGGGTTGATGAGCGGTAAAAGCGAAGATTCAGGGACGATTACGGAGTACGTCAAAAAAAAAAAAGGCATCTCCTGAGCAAGTTAGAAGAAACATGAGACATACACAAGCCAATCTTGACTCACTGGAATCTTGCCATTCCAAACCACCGTAAACACAACACCATCTACCCAGAACTCCAGCCCAAACCCAACCCAGGTACCTAAATATGTACATCAAATCACCCAGACATTTCGACATCCCCATTCGCATGCTCCTCGGTTTGATCGACCATCATTGAGACTGTCGGAGACCTTGTTGCAGGAGGTACTTCCCCGTCGTTCAATTGCACAGACAACGAAGCACGACGGCTCGCCGAGCTTGCACGGGCGCTGCCATCCTCCACACGGCTCGTGGTGCCGTTCAGCGTGGTCTGTCCCTTTTCCAGCCCAGCCTCCCGCGCGCTTTCCCTGGCCCGCTTCTCCTTGAATTGACGGTACGTGGTTGTCTTGGGGATGACGTCGGCAAGAAATTCGAGATTATCGATCCGTGAGACAGCCGTGGCTGTATTATGAAACGGGGGAGGTTAGAACGAGGTGAATGCTTGTACGAGCAGAAAGTCAATTGCGTACCCAGGTCTTTGTATTGAAGCGTCTTGCGGGGTTTTCGTTCCGACTTGACGACGTTGTAGCCCTGTTCGGCGAGGTATTGAATAAATAGCTCCTATGGTCGCGCCGTTAGAAATGGTAACAAAGAATCAAGCCGCGTAACGTACCGTAGCCATTGCGATCAAGAATGTCGCCTTGCTCGAGCACTGTACAATGTCTTCATCTTGCTGGACGATCCTTTTGACACGCGCGACTGTCCGCCGTGTGGGTTAATGAATCAAGTCGAAATAAAAAATTTTCATGAGAACAGCCTGCATACTTGGAACAACCGTTTGTCCTGTTCTTTCTTCCTCGACCTCAGGCGCAGGGTTTCGCGGCGACATTGTGTGTAAGCGGCGCGACGCGACGTTGAGACGCGGTGATCAGAAAACAATATGACCGTGTCAGGTCGATCTCAGAGTTTGGCAGGTGTTGGTTGTAGCAGAACGATGGCGTCTATCTTGTTCGACAATAGCACATTCATGCTTCCGTTCGAAACAACCGCGTCTACCGGAGATTGGGTCAAACAACCTCGAAGATCTTGAGAACTTCAAAAAAGTACGAAGCATGGACGTAATAGAATCGGTCTGTTACTCGTAATTTACAGTCGGTCGGTTTCAATTTTCGCGGCTTGAACGGGAAAATATTTGCTAACCCTACTCCGACGTGGCTTGCCTGTGGCGCAGTCTCATAGAAAAAAAAATAATAATCCATGGATCAAAATATTGTTCTGTCTTTCAACACCACGATGGATTGTACGTCTCGTTTTTTGTTCTGTCCTTCATTTGATTGTGTTGTTAGATAGATTTCGCTCCTTGTTTGAAAATTCTCTCGTTTCTGCTCTCTTATCGTGAACATTTGCTTCTCTCTCCAGCGTCGACACTTCGCTCCTTTGCCATTGCGGTCATGCTCACCACGGATTTTCTTGCATACATGGTCTCCGTAGTTGGTTGGGCAACATGGTGTATCACTTCCATGCCGGCGGCGCGGCTAGTCGTCCGCTCGTGGACCCCTGGTCTCATGGATTCGCCGTGACGCGAGAGCTCTGGGCGCGTTTGTCGACTCTCCATCTCACGCAGATTGGATCGCTCGTGGCCGTTGCGAGCGTGGTGCCTGCCGTCTGGCAATTCCTCCAGCGCGCCAGACGAGAAGCCCTCGTTTGGATCAAACGCTGCTTCCTGGCTTCGGTGACCATCCCCGGCGGAGATCCACTCAATCGGAGCGTTGTTCAGTGGATCCTGGCCAACAGACCGCGGCACTATCGATGTTTTACGGGACGCACCGAGTTTCGGCATGCCGGGGCCGACGCGGCGGGCCGATTGAAGAAGACGCAGCACGCGGTGCAATACTGCCCGCATTGGGAATCACAATGGTTCTGGTACAATGGGCATCTGTTCCTTGCGATCCGCAGCGTGGAAAACTACAGCGCACGCTTTTCGGATCCAAACTATGATAGCCTCGGAGGCGAGGAGCTGACCATTAGCTGCTTCGGCTGGTCTGCCGAGCCCGTCAAGCGATTGATTGACACCTGCCGGGAATTCGCCGACCAGCAAACGCAGTACTTTGTCATCATCTACGCACGGGACCGATACGGGCTTGGGTGGAAACCCAAGACGCGCAGGCCGATCCGGCTGTTGGACACCGTGCACTTTGATAACAAGGTCAAGCAAGAGCTCCTGGCTGACATCCGCAATTACCTGGACCCGCAGACTCAGATGCGCTACCACCGGCGCAGCATGCCGTACCGCCGCGGGTATCTCTTCTACGGCCCGCCGGGAACGGGCAAGACATCGCTCTCCATTGCGATTGCGGGCGAGTTCGGGCTGGACCTGTACGAGGTGAAGATCCCCAGCGTCGCAACAGACGCAGATTTGGAGCAGATGTTTCAAGAGATCCCTCCTCGCTGCGTCGTCTTGCTGGAGGACATTGATGCCGTGTGGGTGGAGCGCTCGCGCAGTACCACCGACCCGACCGGGCGCGACGGGAACCCGGCACCCAACTGCACCTTATCTGGCCTCCTCAATGTGCTTGACGGCGTCGGGTCCCAGGAGGGCCGGATCGTGATCATGACGACGAACCGACCGGAAGAGCTCGACAGCGCTCTGATTCGGCCGGGCCGGGTCGACATGAAGGTCTTTCTCGGCAACATCAGCCAAGAGTCGGCTCGGGAGATGTTCCTGCGCATGTACGCTCCCGATCCTGGCTGCACGGCATCCCCCGAGATCCAGGAGCTCGCGGCCGAGTTTGCTCGGCGGATTCCCCCCGACACGTTCACACCGTCCCTCTTACAGGGGTTCTTTCAGCTTCACCTCGACAGCCCGCATCGAGCGGTCTGCCACATCGACACGTGGGTGCAGAAGGAATTGGCCAAGTTGGATCGAGAGTTTGAGGTTATCAGTGGGCGACCAGGCCCCAGCCATCACGATGCATGATGCCGCGTGCCGTGGATGGAGACCTCAGCCTAGCAATATAGTAGAGTTTGTTTGAAGCCAGCTGTCTCTCAATAGGGTGCCGAAAGTATCCAGCCAGAGGAAACTGTACATACAATGTACGTGAGTGACGCCCTAGGACATTAAGTGATTGACTTTCCGATTCAGGACTCGGATATAACTAAGTTAATGGTTAACTCTTTTTGGTGACGTGCACTCAAATGTTGGAGGCTGAAAGTCACTCGGCAATCCGAAGCGGAAGCCGCTAGCCTGTTCGAGACTAGCGCTGCCGATACACCAACCAGGCAGCAGCACTGGGAACCAAGATGATGTCACCTTCATGCGACCTGAACTGGTCTGGCCCCCCCGCGCGACTGGGGCTGATGACTAACGCCTCTGACTCAGCCAGGCGCCGGACTTACCCGGCGAAGTCGGCGAAAGCGCGATAGGCCTGATAACAGGGGGGGGCGCTGATCCGGCAATGAGAACTGCCTGATAGGGAAATTTACGCGTAAAATCCTTTTCCCCAGAGAAGTGATTTATAAGCAACGGGAACCTGCTCAGCCGATTGGCGTAAGCAACAGATGAGATTCCACGGTTTTCGCGAGTCCCAAGGTTCACCTGCATTTTGCCATTTTGCCCATTTTTGGCTGCGAGAGAAAAAAAAAAAAAGAACTAAGAGAGGCTAAAGGGGAAGAGTCAAAATAAGCCCCCGACGGCGCCCCCGAGGAGAGAAAAAAGAAAAAAAGACCAACCCCCGTCGCTGCGGGCGCTTTTTCTTCCCGCGCCTCTCCTCCGATCTTTCGGTTCCCGATCTTCAGCCTTGACAAATCCTCCCTGAATTGCAAAGGGGATCGAGCGCAATCTCCCATCTTCTCCTGTCTGTTCCCTGTCTTTCAATATAGGCGCTCGCCGCCCGTAATCGCGCCACGCCCTACGACGAGGCCGGGCGGGAAGCCCCGGACTTCTGCTTGTCTGTCCGTGATTACGTACCCCGCTTCGTCTCGACTCGCTGTGGAAATCGATCGCGCGGCGATTATCGATTTTGGAACCATGGCCGATCTCAGTAATCTCTACCAGCAGAATCTCCTCATGGGGCCGCTCTCGGCGGAGCAGCGGAATCTACTGATGAATGCCTGGCTGTCAAACAACCCACCCCACAAACAGCAGCAGCAGCCGCAGCAGCAGCAGCAAAGCCAGAGGAGTTCCAGTGCCACCGCTCAAGCGCCGCCCACATCCGTCCCGGTGACGCACAGCCGGAGCGGTTCCTCGAATGGCATCGGCGCTGGCGCCAATGGTGGCTATTTCGAATCCCCTGTTCCCGATGCCCCGGGCTCGGGACACCTGGGATTCGCTTCGGATGACAGTCCCTTTCTCGACTTTGACCCCGAGGCCGACTTCGACTTCAATAGCAATGTGGCGTCGATGATTGGAGACCTCCCGGAGTTCGAACAGCAATCGAATCTCGAACCACAACCCAATAACGATCACGGAACCGGGAATGAACATGAGCCCGGCGATAAGCGGAAGAGTATGGATGGACGGGAAGGAGAGCAGCAGCCCGATTCGGGAAAGAAACAACGGCAGGGCGAGGGGCAAGAGAAGGTGCCCAAGAAGCCCGGTCGCAAGCCCTTGACCAACGAACCGACGTCGGTGAGTGGCGCGCGACCGTCCAACTCGTGCCAGTCTCGAGTAGTAGCTAACAGTTGTGAATTAGAAACGCAAGGCACAGAACCGTGCCGCGCAGCGCGCCTTTCGGGAGCGCAAGGAAAAGCATCTCCGGGATCTGGAGGCGAAGGTGGAGGAACTCGAAAAGGTCTCCCGATCCGCGAACCAGGAGAACACCATGCTGCGCGCACAGGTTGAACGCTTGCAGGCAGAAGTGCGGGAGTACCGCAAGCGCCTGTCGTGGATCAGCCGCGAGAGCAGCTTCTCGGCGCTGGGCGTCCTTCAGAGCGTCAACACCCGTAATCTGTCCGGTCTGAACAACGACTTTGTGTTCGACTTTCCTCGATTCGGCGAACTCTCTACCAATCAGATTTCCGACAACGGCACTGGGGTAAAGCCCGCTGCCCGGGCTCAAAGCCAATCCAACGACAGCTCATCGTCCGTTCGAGCATCAGCAAGCCCATCGAATCGCGATCACAACACATTGACCAATGGCCATCAACACACTGGTGTCGATTCGTCGTTCGTCGGTGGTGGATATCACCATCAAGCAGGGACGAGCAGTTACAGTGCGTCCAACACCGGCTCGCCCAGTACGTCCTCGGAATCGCAGCATGCACAAATCTCCTCGCAGGGCACATCACCCGAGCCGGCGTACAGCCCACCGAAGACAAACAGGGCGGAGAATGAGCGGCGGAATGGCAACTGTGGTAAGATTGATGGAAAATCGTTCTGCGAGATGCTGAATATGGCGTGCGGGAACGTTCGAGATCCTGTACCGGCGATTCTAAAGAAATCCAACTCTACGCGTGGATCGGTGTCGGATAGTCAACAGCGAAGTCAAAGTCAGGGTCCGACAAGTCCGACCAGCCAAGCGCAGACGACCACGAGCACGCCCGGCCAGATGCAGTCGATGGTCGATCCGACGTTCTCGCTGGACTGGCTGACGCAGCAGAATGGCGGGAACTTTGATCCGGTGCTGTTTAGCGACTACCGCGAGCCGCAGGAAGCCGTGCTGTCCCAGGACTTTGGCAATTTCTTCGACGATGTATTCCCGTTCCCCGATCTAACTGCCAGTCCACTCAGCAATAACCATATGGACCTTTCCATACAAACACAAGGGCAGGGACAGGCACCGAAGAGGGACCTGGTCGCCGAGATTGACAAGAAGCTGGACGAGGACGAAGAGGTGGTACCCGGGGAAGATGCGTCGCAGATGCTTACATGTACCAAGATTTGGTATGTTCTACTTTCTTATGGCACATCAGCCAAATACTGACCCTTTATCCAGGGATCGACTCCAAAACAACGAAAAGTTCCGCAATGGCGAAATCGACGTGGACTCGCTCTGTTCAGAGCTGCGCACCAAGGCGCGCTGCTCCGAGGAGGGCGTGGTCATCAAGGAAAAGGACGTGGAAGAGGTCATGGGATGGGCCGGTATTACGCGATAGTCTCGATCGTTACATGCAGTCTTTCGGGATTGGAAAAGCTGCTAGGCGTTCTGATGATGTGCCTTCGTTGAGAGTCTTTTTCTGCTTTATCTACATTCCATACCAGGCTTGTTGTCGTTTGGGTGGATCGATGTTTTACGGCGAAACGAACATGAAAACCTTCGCTCTTGGCCTTTACCTTGAGGATTTGTTGTTATGCCATCATTCTTATTCTCAAGGAAGGAAAAGGGTGTTTGTACGGAGTTGTTATGATTTGTGTGTGTCTTCCTGGAGGCGTTCTAGGGCTATGTGTACCAGTATCTGTAATTTCTATCCATATGCAGTTCACAAACTCCTCCATCAGAAAGCATGTTGATTGCAATGTCCTATCCCCGTGCCCGTGAATATCCAGTCCAGGCTTCTTGGACAAGGTTCCCCTACCTTGACATGCCACACATCCACGTGTGTATACCATTTTCACAGAGGATTCTCGGACAAGCTTGGCACAACAAATCGGTACATGCATTGAACTTTTCATTCTCAGCTCAACATCTGCTACTCACTTTCGTACGTTAGTTGCGATGAAGAATACTGCACCATGTTGCTACTACCTTAGTGCTCATTAGTATTCTGTTTATCCGCGATTGCCCACATACGAGTACCGATTGCTAGATCTTTGGACAACCGCGGAGCAAGAACGCTAAGTAAATTGACATTATGCATGAATCCTTTCATTCTCGGCATCAACGCTACAGTACTCGTGATGATGATGATGATGATGATACGAAAGGTCGTTCACTGCAATCGGATTGTCCATCCAATTCCCTGGATTCCTTCCCACGCAACGTTATCTGGATCTACACCTACTCCATCTGGACATCTTCGAGATTTGGACGATCCCCGACAAAAGAAAACTCAAATAGATTATTGAACATGGGATTTCCCGCCGCATGAGATCAAAGCTTAAAATCTGACGTTTTTTTTTTTTTTTCCTTCTCGACTTCGAGATTGGACAGATTGTATAATATTTACCCAAAGTGGAAAATCCACTTAAACTCTCTGAAGCTAAAAAAAAACTTTCTCTAACTTAGTTACTGTACCTAACTATCATAGGGCTGACTTTCGAGTCGAAAGACAATTTCGATTCAATCCATGACGGCTGATTCTCCTTCAAAAGCCAACCGGCGCCTAACAGGAAGTTAATCACAACAACGATCTTCCCTGCTCCCTCCCTCCCCGCCCCCAAACAAGCTGAGATTGAGATTGATTGTCAAAATTTTCCGATGGACGACGGTTACTAGGTAGCCTAGTGCCTAGCTTGCAGGCCACGTCGCATAACTACCTAAAGCTAAAGCCAGATTTCTCTAGTACTCTATAGTTAGTTATGTAGCGTAACAGGCAAAGCCGCAATAATGAAAAGAAAAAGGTTCCGAACTCGGTTGGGGGGGGGGGGGGGGTTGAGATGAACGCATCAAACCTGGCCCACATGAACAGTTGGCGGGCAGCTCGGCGCGCTAATCGGTCAAGGGGAAGGAAAGGATGAACCATGTTGTATACTTGGACATTGGTGATTTGTAGACGGCTCGTGCTCGGGGAACGCCGGAGGCTGGAGTAAGTAAACTTCAATCTCAGAAGAAACTGACTAAAAAAAAAATCTGGAGAGGAGTGATCAGCAAGTAGTAGGTAGTATGTATTGGCGGGTTCATGACAACGGAGGCTCTCGAACGTCGATATCGATCGAAGCTGAGCTCTGGGTAGTTCTAATCTGAAGCATGCCTGCGCGTGGTACTACTTACTTTACTACAACGTAGGCGCGCCAGGATGGAGATGAAAAGGGAGGATGATAACTGGACGATTGATTTCCGGGAATCGTAAATACTATCAAGCCTGATCGTTGATACCTAGGAATGAAGTTTTTACCCGATTGACAAGAAGCTGGAAGCCTATGACGATGGGTATGTTCATGCCGCAGGTCAATCTGGAACGCCCGGAATTGCAGTTGACAACGTAGTATTTAGGTGGCATCATCACTTGGGTGTTCTGAGACTTGAAGGTTCCTTGAGTCTGGTCCATATGAAAGTATGAATTAGTAGTCGATGCTGACTTGTCCACCGATCAGTCCATCTGTTGTCCGGTCTTTTCCCTCTCTCTTTCAGCCAACAGTCGAAGCAATTGAACTCTCGGCAGTCCAAATTTTCGCAGGTCATGGATCAATACTTGAGGAAAACAAAATGTCTCGCTGCTCTTCAGTTGTCGGGCGAAGTTGGAATAGACATTCCAGGATAGGGAGATGCAGTAGTACTAATCGAATAGTTAACCCTTTCAAACTGTGACTTTGGTCACAGTGGCTGGAAGAAGTGAAAACCACAGATTGAGGCCTACGGTCTTTGCTGGTCTCAAGGAGAGAGCTTATGAGTTAAAAGGCGGGTGGTACTTAGAGTGAGAAAAAACAGAATTTCCAAATGGTCGTATCGAGGACAGTTCTGATCCTTTAGTTCACACGTATGACTACCTACTTTTTGACGAGTAGGATTAGTATCTTGTCGTCCCCCGGCTCCAACAATGCCGGTTGGGTCGATGAAAACAAGACAACCATGCTGTTTATCCAAACTCACCCAATATGCGGTCGTCGATGCCGCAGCCGTCGAGACGAGCCTCGGAGTTGCCTTGGACGGAATACTCGGAACTAGTACGCCATGTTCGATGACCAAGGGCTCTCAATCTTAGGCTGGGTCACGGTAGCGAAACGCTCATTTTTGTGCAGGTTCGACAGTTGGAGTGCGCTGTACTATGTAAGTATGGCGTGAAGCGGCTCAGGCCTAGGCCGGACACGGGGCTGGTGCAAGGATATTCGGACTACAGGTTGCGAGCAAGATCTTTGTTGTATACAGTACATAGAGAGTGATAGAACGAGTGAGATGGATTTTAATCCAACAGTTCGCCAAAGCTACCCGGCTCAGAGGTTAATCACAGCCACGGCCTCTGTTCCCAAAGTCAAGATCCTCAGGAACCTCGGCGCTGATCGCATATGCCATCGTTTATTTGAATTGGGGTAAGAGAGCCTCCAAGCTGTCAAGGGCTCGGCCATGTCCTGGACATGGGCGGTCCCGGGACGCTGAAGCAAAGTTTCAAGGCCATTAAGTACGGAGTACGAATGGCGTGAACAGTGCAGCAGAGATGGCAGAAAGATCGATCCATATTGTCCAGAGTACAAGGTCAAGCCGCGCCTCTTTGTAGGGCACGCGAAGGTAGTGTTCAGAGATGTACACAGCTTTCTTATTTCTCAACATACTGCTCAGTACTTAGGGTTCGATTCCTGCTACAGAAGAACCATTAGTTAACAACGGCCGAGAATTGGCGCAAAGGCCTCCAATATCTCAGGACCACCGAATCATCACTAATTTTTTCCATGGTATGGTTGAGAAGTTCCATGTTGCGATGGTCATGATTCACCCGTTTAGAAGAACCACATTTTCTTTCAACATGCGCTTACCATTCTCAGAGACCAGCGACAAGACTCGTGGAAAGAGTTCCTTGAAACTGTGTGAGATAAAACCATGGGAGTTCGCCATGGCAGACGTTCGGCCAGGCAGGATGTCTGCAGAGGCGAAAGATCTATGATCAGGTTTGGACCAGAATGTCCTCCTTAGGTAAAAGAATTTGCAATCGAAAGTTCATGATACCATTGACATGGAATGGTTTGTCGCTGCCCATTCGTGGAATGATTGCGATTGAGAGGGTCACTGATTTGGTACCTATCAGGTTTGATCTGAGAAAGTCACTTCTGCGATGAAGCGATGTCCTTCTGCCTTGTGTGCGTTGTAGGTACAGTATACTAAGATGAACCGTGGACGAGACAAGTTCCAGCAATAATGGATGGTACTAGTAGTTGCAGGAGTGTGACGACGAAGGCGATGTTGGCGTGTAGGGCTGAAGCCCAAGCAGTGATGTCATCCTGACTCATCCAGGACCAAATGGGCAGGTCAGTACGGAGTTACATAACCAAACTAATACTAATTAAGTAAGTATACTCCGTATCAGCCTTGGCACTTGTACTCCCTACGGACATGCAATTTCAGTCCGTCGAGTATTCACGTGACACTTGATGTGCAGTCAATCACGTGAAACAATCCTGGGTATGAAGCACAGTACGGAGTACAGGGCGTTCAATGTCCATCGCCAGAAGTACCGGTCAAACGCTGTTGGACTATCGCTAACAAGAGGGAATTTTCTAAGACACGACAGGAAACGAAATAAATAATAGACAGAGTAAAACAACATGGGTCACAAGTGGACACTGGACACTACCGAGCAGCAAGCATTAGACAATAAACGGGGATCATGATAGAGAGACAGGAAAACAAAGAGGAAGAATTGGTTCAGGCATCACTCGACGCAGGCTTGTTGTTGTCGGTCGACGCCTCTGTCTCGCCGCCCTTGTTACTGAATTCTCGCCCGCGCCCGCCCCGGGGTCCGCTGCGGTCGCTGCCACGGCCACCACCGCCGCCCCGACGGGAGTACCCTCGCCCACCTCCTCGTTTTCCTTCCGTGTCGCTGGCGCCGCTCTGGTACCCTGCACGACCGCCCGCGTTGGGCCCGCCACGCGAGCTGCCCTGCCATGCTCCCGCGTTCCCTTGACCGTCGCGCCGGCCACCGCGCTCCTCAAAGAACTTTACGCTGGGCTTCCGCGGCTGGCCGGGGCCAGACGGCTTCTTGTTCTCCGCAGGCTGCCTGTCCAGCGCCGCTTTGGCGTCTTCGTATGACCCAAACGTCACCACGTGGTTGAACTTCCCCCACTTCTCGATCTTGTTAATTTTGGCCTGGTCTTCCTCTGGGAACAGGTCGCGCACGGCCTGCTCACTGTCCGTGTTGGCGACGAAGAGAGCGTTGGACTTCTTCTCGCCCTTTGATGCGGGCGAGTCCGATGTCTTGTCGCTCTCCTTGCTGCCGTTGGTTTCCGGTGCTGCTGTCTTATCGGATGGTGCAGTCGGTTGAGGAGTAGCGGCCTTTGAAATAACTGGCACCGGCGATTTCGTCGACGGTGACGTTCCCCCTTGCTGCGGTTGAGGTGGTTGTTGCGGCTGTTGTTGTTGTTGCTGTTGTTGCTGCTGTTGCTGAGGCTGCGGCGGCAGTTGCTGCTGCTGGGATGGAGAGCGCGTGGCAGGCGGCACTTGTCCGAACTGAGGACCAGGACCGCTGACGGGAACAGCAGGGCCGCCGCTGAGCTGAGTCGAAGGGGGAACAGTTGTCTGCGGCTTGCCGGTTCGGTGAGAGAAATTGAATCCTTGAGCACGCATCTCCGTTGCGATCCGACCCCCCTCAATCTCAAGCACCAGGTACCCAAACGCCGCGTCCGCCAGATTGAAGTTCCACATGTTCTTGAACGCACTCTCATCAACCTGGCCCGCGGCACTGCCAGCAGCAACGGGACCGCCAAAGGGATTCCCCCCATTGGCTACAGACGGCATCTGGTTTACGATGTTGAGGGCGTTGTCCAACAGAGTCTTTTGAGCCTCGTTGGATGCAACGGCTGCCTCCACCTCTGCCCGGACGGTCTCCCACACGTCATTGAATGAAGCCTTGGAAGCCGCCAACTTGCCCCGATAATGGTCAAGAGACGGATTGACCGAGAACTCATTGTACGACGAACCGTACCGGAAGTGCAGACCGGCGGAGATGGAAAAATCGGCCTTCAATGCGACCGACAGCTGGTTGAGCATGCCTTCCCGCGCCGGGGAGGCGTGGGTGACGAAAATTCGAGTCTCGGACGGGTCGTATACACGGTTGGCGGTGTCGATGAGCTCGCCCATCTGTAGCAGGGTTGTCCACATTGTGCCATGGCCACCCGCAATCGTTGTCTTGCCCTCGCCGTTGTCAAACAGCTTGTGCATCACCACCGCTCCGCCCAGCCCCAGCAGCCGCAGCTTTACCCCGCCGACGTCCAGCAGTCTCGAGTTTGCCTCGTCGATGATATGAAGCTTGTCGACCTTGTACTCGCCGGAGCGGAACTTCTCCAACACCCGCACATCTTCGCATGCGCCCCACACCGTGTACACGGGAACGTCCAGCGTCAATTGCTTATTGAGAAGCTGGGGCAGTTCCGAGAGTGGGAGTTGATCGGGCGTAAACCGCGACCTGATCGGCTGTTGTGGCGGAAGTTGGGCGATTGTACGCTTGATATGATCCGGCAACAGCGGCGAGTATTGCGCGACGTGCTTTAGAGTCCTGCGATTGGATGATTAGGAAACAGTCTTCAAAGAGTTTCAAGGAGCGGTTCTTGCTTACTTCTCCGCGATTCGCTCCAGAGAGGTATCATCGTAGAAGCCAAAGTCACCCGTATGAATGATATGATCGGCCCGAGCCTGTCTGGCCAACTCATTCAGCGATTTGAGGTTGCCTGCCCAGCAGTCAGCCTGCCGCCCGTGGCATGATCCCAGGTCGGACCGGGCAGCACCATACCTCTGACATCTGCGACGCAAAGAATCCTCACGGGGCCATTCTGAATGATTCTTCCATTGTTCGGTAGCAGCGGAGCTGCGCCGGGAACCGGACCACCGAGGGCAGCGCCGTTGGGAAGGGAACCGGGAACGCCGAAGTTCTGCGGAGGACGAGGCTAGGCATAGCAGTCAGCAAAGAAAAAAAAATTAAAATATAAAGCAAGCGATGTCAGGCGCTGCAGAGCGTGCATCAAAAGCTCTGTCCATAAAGTCAAAGGAGCTCCGCGACTTACAGAAGCCATGAGTAATCGCGGCCCGTTCAGACAATGAAGACTGATAGATTAAAGTCGCAACACGAGTAAACACAGCAAATGCAGAGGCAAAAGAAGAAAAAACAGAAGGGAGGAATATTAGAGAAGAACCGGTCGTGAAGAAAAGGGCGAAGGAGGAGAAAAAGGAGAGAAATCGAAGGAGCGGGTTTGGGTGTTTTTGTGATTTGAAGACGGGGCCGGAGAAGGTGAACGGGAGAAAGCAAAGTGAACAGGTCAAACGCGCTAAAACGGATGCCGGATTGCAGCCAGCGACACGCGGTGGGCTCCGTCGACCGAGTCAGGCAGGCCTCAAGCAACTTGAACGGACTGCTGGTGCAGCAGAGCGACGAGGCGTAGAGGCTTCAGGGCTCAATCAATGCTTCTGACACGGTGCTGAATGGCGCCAAACAACGATGCGCCGGGGAGCGGAGAACGGCCTCAGGCACCAACTGCCAAACACGGGGTTGATTATGTAAGCATCAGCCCAGCTGAAAGGGTTTCTGGAGTTGAACTTCGTGGGTTACGACTGCAAGTTATCAAACAGCTCTGTGGACTTTCTTGAGGGCTTCACTAATACATTCTATCAGGCATCTGGATCTATTCACTTGACAAGGACAGAGAATCAGAGGACTAATGCGTCTTCAACTACCAAAACCATCAAAATCATTCATGGGTATCATAATATGATATATCGTGCTCAAAGAAAAACTCCCAAAATTGAGTGTCTGAATGTCTCAATGCCTCTGCTGGTCTGGCGTGGTGATTGTCGATCTTGCTGCATGTGGTAAGTCCCGGCGGGAGACTCCCTCCGAGTGCCGCGCAGACTTTTGACGCCGGCGCGGCGGCAGCCCAGGAGACGACCCCTGTTGATCGGGCGTGTTCTCCCTTGACCGGATGTAGAATCTTGTGTCTTTTCGATCGGGTGTCGGCGTCGCCGTCGGCGTCCACTGGCGCTCGGCACCTTCATCAGATCCAGCTTCGTCCGGAATGCGATATTGATAGTCTTCACCGCGTTTCTTGACCGGGCTCTCGTCGTATGGATCCCAGCCAACCTTGCGGCGCGCCTCTGCTCGGAGCCGTTGTCGGTGATTCTCGTCCCCGCCTGCACCCGTGCTGGATGACTCATCAAGAAAGAAGTTGAGCAGCTCGTCCGTGATGGACAGGTGGGACTGTTGCTGGAACTGTTGCAGAGAGGTGAGGCGGAGGAGCATCTCAAGCAAAGAGAGAGATGTACGGATGTTGCCAAAGAGTGGATTCGAGACCGTTGAGGTCTGTAGATCGCCCGACCCTTGTTGGGATGAGAAGGACACATGTTGGCCGGGTGACGGCGACGGGGAGAGTGTATTTTGTCGGTCACGCAGGCTCAGAGCGGCCATTCGACGAGGATCAATTGACGATGATCGGCGAGGAGCACCATCCGGTGAGTCCGGTGTCTCGTCCGCTTCCGTTTCGGATTCGTCGTCTTCATCCTCCTGGTACACCTCAAAGGCTATCCATTCTGGGTCGAGCCCGGCCGGGAGCCGCCAGCGGTCGGGAATGTACTTCTCTGAAAGGGATTTGTAATATCGATTCTCGCTGAGCCTCAATCTTTCGCCATTGAGCTGCGCATCGAGCTGAGCCTGAACTTCGTCCACTTCCTCATCCGGCTCCAGATCCGCATAATCGGTCTCCTGCCGCTCAAGGATGCGCCGCGGAGGTATGGCGTTGACATCCCGTTTTAGCAATAACACCGGATTGTTCACTTCAGCTTCTGTGTTAATATTGAGCATCTTTCCCGTGTCGGCATAGAAGATTCTTGAGATATGATGGACGGGGATGATCTCTCTCATGCCCGCTTCAAGAACGCCCTCGTAACTATCCGGGCCATCTCCTTCCTCAAAGTCATGCACCCGGCCGTCATCCAGGTCTTCCACAATTACGATCTGATAGGCGTACTCGTCGGCGCGTGCTGCGCCCAACACGTGGGACCCTTGCTCATCTGCGTCGAAGAGCACGTCAATTGGCACTCGCCGTAGCTTCACACGTGCCTTGTGGATGACTTCTTTCCATGTAGTCTCCCTAACGCTCTCCTCATCATGTGGCCGGATGTGTCCCGCAAAAAGCATATACATCGACAGAGTAAAGGTAGGGCCCACTTGGACTGCTGTGGACGGAGACATGGAATATTGTGTATCGCATGCCGTGAGAAATGTGCTCGCCTGTAGCAATCGCGAGGGCGATACGGTTGCTGGCAGGCTGGTCGAAAGCGTCGCTCCCGATGTGGTGATGGCCAAGTTCATCAGCGGGACCGCGTCCTCGATCCGGTTCAAGACTCTTTTGATGTCTGCGATGATCTGTTTGATCTCTTCCTCATTCCGAGCCCGGCGCTGAGAAGACGTCTTGTCTTTGCGCGCAAGCTCTTCCGCATTGGCTGCCTTCTCCAGCCGTCTTGCCAGGGACTGAATGTCATATCTGAGGGACTTGGTCAAAGACACGGCCGATTCCAGGGACGTGTTGCCTCGGGCAGCAATCAGCTCGATCATGTCAATGGCCGGGGAGATCACCTGCAGAGAGATTGTCAGCATGTCCGTCCGATTCTCGCAGTAAATCCTTTACCGACTTTGATCTTGCTCTGCAGCCGCTCCTGCAAAGCCAGCAGCTCTTCCCGATCAACGCCACTGACATTCTGTTCCGGAATATCAGCCTGAAATCCCATCACACACATATGTGTGACCAACCTTGAGGAGTCGAGACGATTGTCGGATCGCATAGGTTGCTGTAATTGTGATGCCAGAGCTGCCCACCGTTAACCCTATTCCAGCTTCAATGCAGAAGTGCGTACCGAATGGCATAGTTCACCGCTTGTTGAGTGACCTGCGGCGGTGGTCAGCAGCAGTCTAAGACTGTCGTCATGGACACTCACCCTTGCCAGAAAGGCCTCCATCCTGTCTCTTTATGAAGGAGCGTCTCACCGGTAGTTAAGTTTGGTGATAGTAGTATTGCAATGAGGCTGGAGGAGCCGTTGCTGAAAATGATTCCCCGCAGGCAGCCATCAGCGCGATTCCAACCTTCGCATGTGTGACTGTACCCAGAGACTATAATGAGCAAATCATCGAATCCTCTGAAATCAATGGCCACTCTGGCAGGCAACTCGTTCAGGGGGTGTGCACGGAGTAGTTCATTGAAATGAAGCTCCAAGAATGAGGGGCTGCTTAGTCAGCGTGCAAAATCTCCCCGCTTTGAGCATTGAAAAAAAGCCCTGCACGATTCAAAAGAATCAACACTTAAAAACCAACCACCAACGACCAGAAAGCCGGTGTTTGTTCTTTCTTTTCGGTTGATACCCTCTCGGCTCTGGTCGTCGAATTCAGAAAGGGGTTCGTTTGCGTGTCCCGCCTGGCAAAATGGCCGATCAGACCCCCGATTCCTGGGAGGACGAACTCTCCCGTCAGACGGAGAACGTGAACCTCGGTGGCAACAACCCCAGCAATCTCCATGCGCAAGCGCCGACTTTTCACCCCAATGCGCCTGCTTTCCAGCCTGGTCAGCCCTATCAACAGTATGGATATCCCCAGTACCAGCAGTATGGCCAGGGGTATGGATACCCCGCCTATGGGCAGCAGGGTTACGATCAGTACGGTGCCTATGCCCAACAACCGGGCCAGTTCAACCAGATCTATAACAACCAATACGGCGGCTATAACAATCAGTTCCAGCAACAGCAACAACAACCGCGCCCGCAGCAATCCCAGCCGCCTCCCCAGAACACCTCTCAGGGCCAGAACGCAGGCTCTGGCATTAAAGCGAAGGTCCTTTCCATTGGCGGTGATGCCAAGCCAAAGAGTCAGTCAGCGGGCGCCGAGTCGGCCTCCGGCCAGAAGTCTAAAGTGCTCTCGATTGGCGTGCCGTCGACTTCTGGAAAGTCGTCGGCTGGTACCGTTCCGGGTGACACAAAAGGTGCAGCCGCTGCCGAAGCTGGCAGTAAAGTGACTGCGGCAAAGGCAATTGAGAAGACAGAGAGGAAGGCTGAACAAAAGGCGGCCGCGAGCGGGGACAGTACCCCTGCTCCCTCTTCCGGTCGCAGCAGCCCCGGCCGTAGCAGCCCAGCTCGTGGAGACGGGCCAAAGGTGGCACGGGATGCTGATGCCGTTGCCCGCGAACAGCAGGCCGATGTTGATGAGGAGACATTGAAGGAAATCTACGGTGAGAAACGGGAGCACGTCAATATCGTGTTCATCGGCCATGTCGATGCTGGCAAATCGACACTGGGAGGCTCGATCCTCTATGCCACTGGAATGGTCGATGAGCGTACATTGGAAAAGTACAAGAAAGAAGCCAAGGATGCGGGACGTGAAACGTGGTACTTGTCATGGGCACTGGATCTGACGAACGAGGAGCGGGCTAAGGGCAAGACGGTCGAGGTCGGTCGAGGTTACTTCAAGACCACACGCCAGGCCCCAGATGGCCCTGTAGAGCGTCAGTTCACCATTCTCGATGCACCTGGCCATAAGTCGTTTGTGCCGAACATGATTGGCGGCGCGTCGCAGGCCGATGTGGGCGTGCTGGTCATCTCCGCCCGAAAGGGTGAGTACGAGACCGGGTTCGAGAAGGGTGGTCAGACACGAGAGCACGCACTCCTTGCGCGCAACAGCGGTGTCCGCAAGCTTGTCGTTGTGGTGAACAAGATGGATGACCCAACGGTGGAGTGGAGCAAGGCTCGGTTCGACGAATGTACCGTCAAGGTGGCCAAGTATTTGGACGCCCTCGGATACAAGAAGGACGACGTTACATTCATGCCGATTTCTGCCCAGAGGACCATTGGCATCAAGGACCGTGTGCCCAAGGATGTGGCGCCATGGTGGGACGGCCCGTCGCTGTTGGAGTATCTGACCAACATGCCAATGCCCGATCGGAAGCTCAATGCGCCATTTATGATGCCCGTCAGTGCCAAGTACCGAGACATGGGAACCGTGGTTGAGGGCCGCATTGAGTCTGGCGTCATCAAGAAGAACGGCACGTATCTGATGATGCCCAACCGCGACGAGGTTACGGTCGCGGCGCTGTACGGAGAGACGGAAGACGAGATCCAGACGGCGTCGTGCGGCGATCAAGTTCGCATCCGCTTGCGAGGCCTGGAGGAAGAAGATATCATGCCGGGATTCGTGTTGTGCTCTCCAAAGCGACCGGTGCATTGCGTATCCTCCTTCGAGGCCAAGATCCGTATCCTGGAGCTGAAGAGCATTCTGTCGGCCGGATTCAACTGCGTCATGCATGTCCATTCGGCGGTCGAGGAGGTTACCTTTGCGGCCTTGCTCCACAAGCTTGAGCCCGGAACCGGGCGCAAGAGCAAGCGGCCTCCTGCGTTTGCCAGCAAGGGCCAGACTATCATTGCCCGGTTGGAGGTGACGGGCTCCGCGGGAGCGGTCTGTGTGGAGCGGTTCGAAGATTACAACCAGCTCGGGCGGTTCACGCTGCGTGATCAGGTGAGTTGTGAATAGTGACTCGATTAATATGAGAATGATAAGGCTAATTGGTTCCAGGGTCAAACGATCGCCATTGGCATGATTACGAAGCTGGTCACCACAACTGACCAGCAGTAATGGGCTGGTGTGACATGTACCATGAGAGCCGCTACCGCGAGATCAACCGTGCTGAGGATGAGGAATTGATGATTATTATGATTAGAGTATACTCCTGATATACTGTTCAAATATGACACTGTCCTAAACTGGATGTGCGCAATGAAATCTTGATCACAGATCTCTGTAGTCGCCATTTTTCAGATGCCCATTGGTATCCCGGTAACATGAACACAAACATCAATCATTTGAAAACAAGCATCATCGTTTCCTCCTCCCAACCACCTTTGTAAACCCTTCCTCATCGACCTCCGGCTCCGGTTTTTCTCGAGGCGCTCGAACCGGGGCAGGAGCATCATCCATTTCGATATCACCATCTTCATCACCCCCATCGTCGTCGTCGTCGTCCTCGTCATCATCCTCCTCCTCCTCATTCTCCACCCTCTTAAACATGGCCTTTTCCGCGCCCGCCCCCTTCTTCGCCATCTTCTCCTGATACGCCGCCCATAAACTCTGCACCGTACCGAACTCATTCCTCGCGCACTGCTCCCTCAGATCCATAATCTGCCGCGCGACCTCCGCCGCGCTGCCATCATCCACCACCACGTCAAACTCGTCGTTCATCACCTGGATCAGAACCTCCTCGAGGTCCTCCGCGTCCGTCTCCGGCCGCTCTGTGAACATCTCGCTGACCGCGCCGCACAGCCAATCGCGCTTGTCGCCCGATTCGGGCCCGCCCCAGTTCGAGGCCACGGCAAGGGAGAGCGCCGGCCAGCCGTTGAGAGCCAGGGTGATGCCCAGGTCGAATTGTTGCTGTTGCTGGGCGGTTAGGATTGCGGGTTGTTCTTGTTGTGGTTGTGCTGTAGTGGGGGCGGCCATTGTTGGTCTGGTCGGTCACCGAGGAGTGGCAGTGGTGTTATAGAGTCGAATTCTCTGGGGAGTTGTAGGGTATGAGAGCTGAGTGAACGTCCTAGCGAGGTTGACGTACTGCGGTTGCAGAGGGCGATAAATTTGATCGTGGGATGCTTATCAATCTTATCGGCGAAGCTATCTTATCTTATCGGCTAGGTATCTTATCATTTTCGCTGAGTTTTGTCTCTGTCGTCTGAGGCTCTGAGCTGCTTCGAGGCTTCGAGCAGCAGTCAGAGCTTCAGGGTAGTTTAATTCTTTTCGTCATTGTTCTGTTACAAAAAACCAGGATGGGTTAGTATTGGTGCACAGTTTCTCCAGACCTGGACTTAACTATACCTATATTGCCGACTTACCACCGAACTGCAGGTGTCAGTCAACGAAGTTTTGATTCTCAGCATCGTACGAAGATTGTCGCCCTTCCGTTCTTCCCCAATTGAAGCCCTTGTAGATTTTTACCGGAGTATCTGTATGTAGTACGCTGTGACAGTGAAGAGTAGTACAGCACTGTCCGCCTCCATTGCTAAGTACCCCGTCTACCAGAGCAATCTTCGCTTATATTAGAATGGCCTTACCGGTCCTTATGATATTACTGTCAACGGAAACAACATCTGATGATTTGACACTGAACGTGCATTCGAGCCTACGGGGAACTGAGAATGAAGTGGCACGAGACCTTTCCCTTCTCATGAAATGTCCTTTTCGACGAACTTAACTGCGGACCGGGCCGAACCAACTGTGCAGTCTACAAGCCGATATCGGCCAGCCGAATGCCTCTGATTTGTTCTCACCAAGTGCTCTATGAATCAAAGGTGGCTTCGTTGCTCTGGCCTCTGGCCTTATGATGGCCTTGAAATTCTCTCAACCAATGAGAAAGCCTATGTCACATGACTCTGCCAAGGCCCCCGCTCCTCTGCTCAAACAGGCATAGTGCAGAGGAGCGGAGGACTGTGCGTCCAGTGGCCGTCCAACCCACATTCACTCTGGCGAAGATCGGGTGAAATGATCGATCAAGAGAGGGTCATCATGGATGCAACTTGAAAACTCTATGCCAGTCATTTGATCAAGATAACATGATCAATTACGCATTTTGCGCGCATTGACCCTTGTTGGATCGATCCAGATGGGGAAGGTTGACGCTGCAAAAGGTGCGCATGGGACAAGTAGTACGGTACTTACCATGTCAACATTACAGTACCTTGTACTGGAGGTACTCCATATACGAGTCCAATGGTCTGGTCAGAGCAAAGATCGGAAAACACAATGCCGGGTGTCGTGATTCCCGTGAGCAAAAGAAGGATTGAATGAAAATCCTTCAATTCACCGGTCTTGTTTCGGAGATCTGCGTTCTAGATTGACGCCACGGTGGTGATGCAGCGAAGGTACTCGACAACGGAACCAGACACAAGCCACCAATTGCGCCGCGAGCAAGTCGGCACTTTTCAGCCATAATTACATTCTGTACAATAATGCCCTTGTCTTCTCTCCAGATGGCGCTAAAGCAAGCGAATTTTTTTCGGCGGTTGGCTCAGAAGTGGATGAACGTGATTGGCTGGGGCAGTGGACTCCGATGATCGGGCGTGATTTGGTGGGCATTATTAGCCTACTACTTATCTGATCAAGTGAAAAGTTATCTGATCCGCTCAGCCAGCGTTATCTGATTGATTCGAGCCCTACTGGATGTGGAAATGGAAATGGGTGGATACAACAGTATCGTCAGTGATAGGTAGGCGATCCGGAACTTTTTTTTTTTTCCCTCTGTTTCTTTTTCTCGGGGAATTTATATATACCCCTTCTCCCCGGCCGTGATTCTCAATTGCTCTTCACTGGATGCCGCAGCATTCCGTCGGACTTCTGTCCTTGAGTGCTTTTATTCTCCGAGGCCCCTCCCCCAGTCCAGCCCCTCCCCCTGGTTTTCTCAATTCCTCCTCGCTTGGAAAAACGCCATGGGAGTGCTCGACTTTATCCGCGGCCGAGACGATGCGCATCTACGGAGTGCGGTTGCAGAGCAAGGCACCGCGGAACCGAAGCGCTACGAGCCAGGTGCCCCGCCGGATCCGTCCGGCAGCGACTCGGACACCCTGAGCTTGGAGGCGCGCAATGAGAAGGAAATCCAGGAACACCCCAATGAGGTTACCAAAGATGCCTACTCAGGTGTGCAAAAAGCAGAGGCCGCCGCCCTCGTCTGGAGCAGAAAGGCCCTTTATCTCACCTATGCTTGGTATGTGTGGACAAACTGCAGTGAGTTTCTGGCCGGCAGGGATACAAGAGGACTAAGACGACCAAAGGATCTGGGTGGCATACTTTATGCTCGCCCTGCAGCAGTCCATTGGATTGAACGTTCAATACTTCGCCTACTCGTCATTCCAGTCGGCGCCCGAAATCAGCACGGCCAACATCCTGGGCACCATCATCGGCGGTGTTTTGACGCTACCAATTGCCAAGATCCTGAACCTCTGGGGCCGTGCGGAAGGCTTTTTGATCTTCATTGTGGTCTATTTGCTCGGGATTGTAATCCTGGCCTCGTGCAACGGCCCGGATAGCTATGCGGCCGGCTACGTGCTCTACGTGATTGGCTACGATGCCATCTATCTGATCCTCAACGTCTTCGTTGCGGATACTTCGGGGCTGCGCAACCGAGCCTTTGCCTTTGCCTTTGTCAGCACCCCCTTCATTTGCACCGCCTTCACTGGTCCCAGGGCTGCCGAGTCGTGGATCAGGATGACCACTTGGCGCTGGGCGTACGGCGCGTTTGCCATCATCATGCCGGTGGTCTTCATGCCACTCGTTGTGATCTTCAAGTACTATCAGCGCAAGGCCGAGAAGATGGGCTTGTACAAACGGGAGCGCAGTGGCCGCTCGGCTCTACAATCCCTTCGCCATTATATCCTTGAATTCGATAGTAAGCGATATCTGGCGTTCTTACCCAAGAAACTAGAAAGCTTACTTGTCACGCACAGTTATTGGGGCCTTCCTGCTCATGGCCGGGTTTGTCCTGTTCCTGTTGCCTTTCAGCTTGGTTTCCAATAACCGGGCCCAGTACAAGAGCGCTACATTCATTGCAATGGTGATCATTGGAGTTCTTCTTTTCCCTGTGTTCGCCATCTGGGAGCGATTCTTCGCGCGCACCCATTTCGTGCGATGGGAGCTGTTCAAGAACCGGACTGTGCTCGGAGCCTGCGTGCTGGCTGCCGTAACCTGGTTCAGCTTCTACTGCTGGGACCTGTACTTTTTCTACTTCTGCATGGTCGTGTACGACCTCACCCAGTCGGAGGGCGGGTACATGCAGCAGATCTACAACATCGGCTCCTGCTTCTGGGGCGTCGTGTTCGGCATCTGGGTCCGCTACACCAAGCGCTTCAAGTACACCTGCCTGTTGTTTGGCCTGCCGCTGCTGGTGCTCGGTGGTGGGCTCATGATCCACTTCCGCGGCCAGAGCAACGACATTGGGTACATCATCATGTGCCAGATCTTCATCGCTTTTGGCGGTGGCACCCTCGTCATTGGCCGCGACATGGCCGTCATGGCCGCCGCCGACCGCGACGGCGTCCCCATGATGCTCTCCCTGCTCACCCTGACGGCCAACTTTGGCGGTGCCATCGGCTCGGCCGTCTCAACGTCCATCTACGGCGCGACGTTTGAGAAGGCGTTGGTCGAGAGACTCCCCGAGAGTGTCAAACAGAACGCGACCCAGATCGTTGCGGGTGGGTACACCGCCCAGATGCAGTATCCGGTGGGCACCCCGGAGCGAGCCGCGATCAACTATGCCTGGGGCGAGAGCCAGAAGTACGGCGCCATCGCGGCCACGGCCATCTTGGTTTTGGCTTTCCCTTCCATCGCCGTGTGGAAGAATTACCGCGTCGACAAGCAGCAGAACAAGGGTCTCGTGCTGTAATTGCTCTCTTGGTTATAAGGTTGGTGACGAAAGAACTTGCTCGTTGTTATGTCTCAAGAAACAAACTTTATTATGATGGATGATTCCTGTTCTGTCATTCCGTCGATCATATACAGTCGGGGTAGATTAATCAACTAATCGTTCACATCAAAGATACACAAATCATACTAGTAATCAACGTAAAACGAGGTAAAATGCATAGAAAGTCTCCTGTCCCTCATTCACTTCCTAGGTTCAACATGAATCACAATCTTCCCCCGCGCTCGAGTCGTCTTCAACCTCTCAAACGCCTTGACTACATCCTCAAACGCGTACGCCCCATCAATCGGAATGCGCAGCTTCCCCTGCTGCAGCCATTCGGCGATTTGCCGCAGCTGCTCGCGCGAGTTGCCAACCATCAAAAACCGGAATGGCCGCTGACCACCGCCTAGCAAGGACGGCCTCAGTTGACGATCCAGCAGCGTCAGTACCGTGCCCCGTCCAACCTGCACAAACGGTTTTCCGGGGAGCAAGAAGTTATGGGATTCGCGATAAAGCGAAGCCGGCGCATGGCCAACGTTGTCGATCGCAAGACTGTACCGCCGCCCCTGGCGCTTCAGGACGTCGATGACGTCGGTCGCAGTGTAGTCGATCACCTCGTCCGCGCCGAGCTGCTTGCAGAGCTCGATGTTGCGCGTTGAGCAGGTGACGGTGACACGGCAGCCCAGGATCTTGGCCATTTGAATGGCGTGCACGCCGACACCGCCGGAGCCGTTGTTGATGAAGACGTGGTCGCCAGGCGCCAACGCGGCAGTCGGCTCCTTGAGCGCCTCGTAGGCGGTCTGTCCAGCGACGCCTACCGACGCGACTTGGTCGAGGTCGACGCCCTCGGGTACTGGGTACACCAGGTCCGCCGTCGTCATGATATACTCAGCTAGCGAGCCGCGAGCCACCGGCGGGGACAGTTTTCCAAACACTTTCTGGCCGACGCGGACGTCATTATTGGTCTGCTCGTCAACGCCGGGTCCCACGGCGACGACTTCGCCTGCAAAGTCCATGCCGGGAGTGGCCGGGGTTGATACTGCGAACCGCGCGTATAGCCATCCGCCCAGCTCAGGAATCGCAAAGTCTGCAGGATTGAGCGCTGCGGACTGCACTTTCACCAGGATTTGGTTGCCCTGGAGCGTCTGCCCGGGTCGTTGAACGGTGTCGGACAGGTACAGGTTCTTTTCCAGGCCTCCCGCTGTGCTTGTCCAGAGCCATGCTCGCATCGTGGATGGTGGCGACGCCATGGTGTTCGTTTCCTGCTATGGAGTTTACTTTTTTTTTTTTTTTTTTTTTTTTTTTTTTGTCTTTTGGAATCTGCTCGTTTGGGCGCGAGACGCTATGACGTTTCAAAAAGTTGATGAGGTTGGGAGCTCTTGATTATGATCTAGTCCTGAATACCCCTGATTACGTTGGGCTATCCATTGAGAGGTTCTAGGCACTTACATGAAGTTTACTCCTAATTTGATCCATCCTGGCTAGGGTAAGGTCTACTTGACCACGTTTCCTTGATCGATCGAGCATCGAGAGCATCGATCTGTCCTTGCCTAGGTCCTTGGCTAGCACGTGTTTGCTGCCTGGGAATCGAGGCATTAGCTGGGACTTACCTAATGCCTCGGATTTAAGGCAACAATACTATATACTCCGTACTGTGCTCCGTAAACCATCCATCTAGCCCTTCTGAAATGACATCATGGCCTGTGTGCATGGTTGACGGTTGGATTCTGTACCGCATCCTTAAGTGTCGAGTGTATTCATATAATACCCGATTGGCTGTTTAATCCAGCGCATGAACACCTAGGGATGCCCCTCACCACGGCCTGCATAGGCGCTCACGTCACCCCAGCTGTGATCTCAACGCTTATCTCCCATGTCTGTCTCACACACCTCCAGAGCTCTGATCGGCTTGCTTGCTAACCGCGGCCAGTACACCGATCGAAAGTCGAGGCGCCACAAACCCACCGCCCATGTGTCGTACGACCAGGGCCTTAACGTGATCCGCGCGTTTCTGCAACATGCCGCGTACCACACCGTCGAGGACCTGCAGCGCTTCACGGCGCAGCGGGTCCCCACGCCGAGATGGGTCAGGGTCGAGGAGGTGACCATCCCGGAGGAGTATCTCTCGCAGGCCGCAGACAAGATCACCGAGCAACTCGGCCCCAGGGGAATCATGCGCGTCGGGGGTTCTACCTGGTGGCAATGGCGGGGGCCCATGAAAGATCTCAAGGCGGAGTGGATCGAAATGAAGAGCGACTATCGTGCCAGAAAGCGCGCGAATGAGCGCTGTCGGCGGGTCATGTTCTATGTGCATGGCGGTGCGTATTTCTTTGGCAGCATCGATACGCATCGGTATCAGCTGCAGCGCCATGCGAGGAAATTGAGAGCTCGGGTATTCGCACGGTACGTTTTGAAAGGGCTTCCCTCCGGGAAGTTGTTGGCAGTCTGCTCACCCCGTCGGGCAGTAAGTTTGTCTGGATTCGCAGTTCTCAGGCGTGTCTCTCACGAGCCCGTAGCTTCGTATCGCCTGGCACCTCAATTCCCTTTCCCTTGCGGTTTGCAGGATTGCCTGGCGGCGTACCTCTACCTCCTGACGCTACATGACCCGTCCGAGATCCTTATGGCGGGAGACTCGGCCGGAGGCGGCATGGTCGTGTCGTAAGGCTATGTCCACATTCTGTTTCAATCTCGAGGCTCTGCTGATACATTGGCTTGGTAGGATCCTGGTTACGTTGCGTGACCGCGGCTTGCCGCTGCCGGCCGGAGCGATTCTCCTTTCTCCGTGGGTAGATTTGACCCATTCGTTTCCATCCGTAGAAGCTGGAAGTACACTCGATTATATCCCCGAACACGGCTTCATGCACACCCCATCCGGTGCGTGGCCTCCTCCCAACGCTGATGACCTCATGGATATCCGCAAAGGAGCCGCGCAAAAGAAACCCGGATCACGAACCAGTATTGGCGACGTACAGCCGACCCGCGACACAGAAACTGCGATCCACGGATTCGACGTGCGCAAGGATTCCGCCCCGGCCGTCATCGCCCCCGGTGGCCGGGCCTATCCAGGGCTGCAGCCGAACTTGACGCCAGTGACGGCCGAGCAGATCCTCACCAATGAGGCCGATCAGGTCACGGTTCGCATGCCTGATGGGTCGACTGTAACGATCAAAGACCAGATCCAGATGTACGCTCCGAATCAGCTCTTGTCCCATCCCCTGGTCTCTCCGATCCTGCAGCCCTCGCTTGGTGGCTTGCCACCGCTAATGATTACAACCGGGGGCGGCGAGTTGCTTCGAGACGAGCAGATATACCTTGCTCACAAGGCAGCGAACCCATCCGCGTATCTGCCCTTCGATGCGTATTTAGACGAGCACGATCCAGGCCGGACTATCGTCAACAAGTACAAGCCCACCTATGTCCAGCTGCAAGTCTGGGATGACCTCTGCCACGTTGTGCCCACACTCAGCTGGACACGCCCTGCCAAAGCCATGTACCGGGCCGTTGCCCAATTCGGCGCCTGGGCGCTGTCTCGGGCACAGAAGCAGGCAATCGAGATCCCAAAGCACGAGGTGACCAGCCCGAGTACCAGTAGTGGCGGATCTGGCCCTTCCACGCCCGGTAGTTCCGACGACTCAGCACCCAGCCGAGTGGGCAAAGCTGGTGACCCTCTTCCGCGGTTCCACCAGCACATGATCCGGCAACGAGTCGACCGCCATGGAGCGATCTTCCCTCTCGACCTGCCGGAGTCCCTCCCAGCGCTGCAACAGCCCCGGGACAAGATCGGCGCGATCAACCCCATGATCGTTCAGAAATGGCTCGGGGCGAAGAAGGCCTGGGACGAGCGCTTCGCCCGGGAAAAGCTTCAGGTGCAGCAGCGGCGCATTGAGGAGTTCAAGCGCGGGTATTTTGGCTTCGACGGCGAGATGCCGCCCGTGTGTGCGCTGGCCAGCAGAAGGCTAGAAAAGGACATCACGCCGCGCGTCAAGGCGGAAAAGAGCTATGCGATGATGCTCTGGTCGTTTATGGCTAGCAAACATGACCGCGAGATGGCGGAGGGCCAGAAAAGCGCGGAGAAGGTGGAGGATGCTGCTCGGCGGCGCTCATCCGAGAAGACGAAGAAGCATCGTCCCTCAGCGGCGTCCCAGCCCAGGGCTCAGTCGCAGACGGTGAGCGATACGGGGCAGGCAAATGGTAGTGACCAAACTACCGTCGAGGAGAAGTCAAAGGCCACACCAAACGAGCAATCTGAGTCTACCCAGCGTGCAGACTATCCCGCGGCTCCCTCATCCACGTAAGTCTTGAGTTTGTAGGCCCATAGCCCGACCGTTGACTTGTCTGCCATTTGGTGATTCCCGGTTATATCGCCGTCTATTCTATTCGAAGCTAGGGTTGCTTGGATTGCATCATTCGCAATGTTTTGGTCATATGTTCCTATTTATTGTTCCTTCCTCTTGATTTCCCCTACATATACTTTTCGATCTACGAAAGCTTGTTTTTTCGGATAGCAACGAGCGGTGATATAATGACAAGATTCAGACTTGGATATGATAACCGTCCCAGCCAAAACAGTCTTCAGGTGAAGGTGAAGAAAGGGCGAAAGCGCAACTCGGTCACCTCTCGGGACGTTGGCCGTAGACGACATAGCTGCGAGAGTCATTTCGTGGTTAAAAGCTATGGCGATACTCACACACCGCGCTTCCGGCCATTGGCACGAGCCTCGCTGGCAAGAAGAATAGACTTCCCTCTCTGGACCATTGCTTGTGCATGGTCAGAGCGGCCAGGGCTTCGGCTTGAGCCTGCATCCAGGCGCCGATCACTGGACGGAGAGAACAATGTTAGATCAGTTAGTAATACTTTTTGGGAGACAAGAGGAAAGAACTGACAAGATGGGGATCCTTTTTTTTTTGTCCAGACGCGCCGGTAGGGAACGGGAAACTTCACAAAGCCCTGCATCCTTGATGCCACTGCTCCAACTTGGGCCCGGCCCGAACTCATCCAGGTTATGCCTTGAACGAACGAAGAGAGTGAAAAGAGTCCGACTCCGGGACGCTGCAGGAAGACTGAACTACAGCAGGCAAAAAGTACATACTCGTATCATCTCGTGAGCATCCCAGCGGCAAAAGGGGTTCGGGTGTCATTGGAGAGAGCGTGATGATCAACAGAATCGGGCGTACGTATCTTCGTTGTCTAATATATACATAAATAGCTGCAATATACATTCCTCGATGTCTGCATAACGCCGGTGTCGTAGGCACAGTACTGTCACTGGCACTCATCTCGAAGAAATTGTCAAGCCGATGAGCATCTTTCACACCTTTAGAAAAAAAGGTCCTGCTTGTACGTGTCAGCATTCAGGGCATGCGCTTCGCCGCGCGTCAACCAGTTGACCAGAGTAGTGTTGATTGTGCTGAAGATATCTTCGGGCGAATATCACAGGTTTCCAAAATCCGTGCCGAGACTGACAGAATGCTTGCTTCCTGCATTCCGAGTCCAAAGATACCTACCTCTAGGTGCCTGAGGTATGAGAATCCCAGTCCTTGTACTCCGTATTCTGACTAGTTTCAATCACTGAGATGGAATCTTGCGGAAACATCAACGAATCAACGTTCCATTTGGCCTGAACCCAAGCTAGGCGACCCGTAGCAACAATACAAGCAAGTCAGCTCAATTCGAGAGGAGAACGCAAATACCATAACGCCCAAGCGAACATTGAACAGCCGAACGAATGGGAATCCAGTCCCAATGCCACCAAGGATATCTAGACAACAGGAACGAGAGGAGAAAAAAAAATCACTCCCAATCATCGTCATCACTATCATCAGCCTTGTTGTCCGCCGGTTTCTCCCTAGGACTCGCCGGCGTTTGGGTCGTTGCGCCACTGACCACGTCGTAACTCGACTCGCTGTCAGGCTGAGATTGCTGGTCGTTGGAACGCCGCGGCTCCTTGAGGGTGGCGTCGGAGACGGAGAGATTCTGCGACGAGGAAGTCGTAATATTCTGCTTAGTGTCCATGGTCGCGGCCGATTTAGCCTGCGGTGTCGACGGGCTCTCTGCCTCGGAATCGGAGTCCTCGTCCCAGGCGACTTCTTCCTCGTCTGCGGTGGTATTGGCGCCTGCACATTCTTTAGTATCAAGAACTAGAATACAAGTTCAAGCTTGTCTTGGCTTACCTTTTAGCAATTCCTTGCGCTTCTTCTCCTCCGTTTCAATGGCTAACCGGAGGAAGTAATAACGTGCCCAGAACTGCGCATACTCGACTGTATCGGGGACCAGCTTCTCCATCGCCCTCCGCAGCTCGGGATACTTGTCCAGGTCCCGAGCGATGTCCTCAGTTTTTGAGTCCACGTCGAACTTCTCCTGGAACGACGGCCACTGGTCACTGTCCGGATCTTTGCGGAAACTGTCCAGATTGGTATGGACCACATGCAGCTGGGCGTCAAACCGCGTCGCGTGGATCACTCGCTTGCCCTCTGCGTCCTTGCTTTCGAAAAGTACCTGGTCCTTCTGGTCCGCGCCGCTCTCTGGCGGCAAAATGCTGACCGCGTCGCGCAGGAAGTTGCGAATGTTTGTCCCGAACCGCAGCAGTGCCTCGTCGGCGGCCTCCTCGGCCCGTTCAATATCCTTCAATCGCTTTGCGGCCTCGGCGCGGAACCGTGCAATAAAGCCCTCGCCGCTTTCCTCCCCGGCGCCGTCTGCCCTTGTGGCATTCTTACTCTTCTCATCATTCCCATCCCCCGACGTCGCCTCGTTCTTACTCTCTCCGTCTGTCCATGAACTTCCGAACCCGGAAAACGCACCGCCCAGCGACAAGCCTCGCGTGCGCCTAACGATGGTGTTGCGGAGATCGTTCAGTCCCTTTGAGGCCTCCTCGGTCACAGCGTTGTATTCCTGTCGCGCCCCTTCGTAGTAACTCTCGCCGTGCTTGCGAACATTGTTCCAAAGCCCGCCGATCCGTGCACCCCATGGACTGTTTGAAAACGCTTGCAGGGTTTCCTGGAACTCCGCATTGAGGTTTAGACTCGTCCGTCCCTGCCCACTCTGCGTGGTGTCATCGTCGCCTGATTTGGCCCGTTGGCCGGCGGTAATCTCCCCCTGAATGTGGTCGTACGCGAAATCCATTGCTCCGTTCTTGGTCAGGCTGCTGGTTAGTTTTCTCACCAGCGTGATCCTCAGTCAGCAACAACTGGAGCTCTGATCATTGCGCAATCAATACCATGGGGGAACGGGGGTTGCATGGGGACCTCGGGGGACCCGGCCGGGAACTTCCAATTACTAATCACGTAGCACACCTACCATTTTAGGTAGGCGCAGTAAACATCCTCAATGACCCCCAATCCCAGGATTGTTGATCTTGGTAAAATGGGCTATGTAGAATGTACATGTAAAATAGATTATGGATCTTCGATCTCATCATCTTCAATAGGATATGGCTCGCCCACACTATCCTGGCTTTGCATCCACGGAGGCGCGGGAATACTCTCCATCACGCTGTCTGTGAGCCACTGCCCAGCAACAATCAGCTTCTCAGACTCCGGTATATTATGGTTACTATGTTGTCGATTGAGTCGATCAACTAATTGTGACGACTCCACGTGCACCACTGGTCGCTTGGATGGCGGCATTCTGTTGGTAAAGGTCGGCGACGAGAAGGTGTTTGCTGCTTGAACGGGTGACGACTCGGGAATGACCTCTGTTGTTGACGCGTTTGAGCCATCTGCTGCGTCCTGGGATTGGGACTGCGTCTGAGTTGTCCCTTTTGTCGGCGATTGCGTCTGCGGACAGAGGACAATGGCCTGACGGCTTCGTTCTGTCCGTTCGTCAGTCGCGCGGTTGGCAGAACTCGGTGGTCTGCTTTCGCTGGGGAATAGCTCTGCCATCTTCTGTGTGTTCATGAGCGGCACAGGTCCAGTGGCAAACTGTGTGAACTGAGGCGGTCGACGGTAGCATATGGACGCGTCGGAGGGTAGGGCGGCTTCCGAATCTGTGATATCGTTGCCCTCGAGATTAGTACCTGAGTTAGGGATGTTCGGAGGCAAGTCATCTGCGTCGTCACTGCCAGAATCATTGCCAATTTCTGTATGTGCGCCGGTGTTATCTGGCAGCACTGGATTCCCTGGCGGACTGGATCGTTCGAGAAGGTCGTCGTCTATGTCATCGTAATCTGTCTCGGCATCGGTTTCGTAAACAACGGTTCTCTCAAATCTCCCCGTAGGGAAAGATCTTTGACTTTTGAGTTGCGGCCCCTTGTGCGCCGACTCTGTGGATTCTTTTTGTGAAGCATTTCTGCATTCCGCAGTCGGTGATTCTGGAATGGTAGACTTGATATGTTGCGCCTTATTGTTCGAAGAGGCTTCGAATGGGCCGTGGATAAATGATTTTGAATCTGCGTCTTCGGGGACCTCGTCCGAAGGCTTGACTGATGAGACCCACGCTGTATATCCACGGCCTACTGGAGATGGCAGATATTTCTGACGCGGCGTTTCAGGTGTTTGCGAAGACGGGATTTCAAACTTTGGTTCCTTTTTCTGCGGGGTGGAAGGAACAGAAGCACCGATTGCTTTCGTGCTCGATGATATTTCCTCAAATTTCCTTTTCTTTGACACCTCAGATGTGGACTCTGCTTCGCCCCTCTGCTGTCTGCTTTGCTCCTTCCGAGCGATGTCCGGGGATTTAGCCTGCTTTGAATCACCGTCGATATAATCCAGCGCAGGGTCCTCGTCCGAGTCGTCGAGAACGATAATCCGACGAACGAATTTCATCTGCGTGAGGGTCTTGTTTCTCCCGCTGCTATCAATCACTTTGCCGGCGCGGCTGGTTTTCGTCTTCCTGGAGGTTGATGATGCTGGCCTTGCTCCGCTGCCGACACTTCCAGAGCTTCGCCGTCCGGCACTGTCAAGTAACGTTTGATTCCCACGCCGTTTGTTCCCTGTTCCATTGCGGTTTTTACCGGACCGGCCAGACGGTGGCCACATTTCGCCGGAATCATTCTCGAGATCGATCACGTTCGTCCCATCTCGGTGCGTTGTCTCGTTGGCATGGACTCGTCCTGTCTCGGCCGGTTTGTCGAGCGCTGCATCGGGCTGGCCATTTTTTGTCCGCGCATTATTCCTTGTGCCCATCTCCTTCCATCCCGTTCGAAATCAGTGTTAAATGGTGGAAATCGAGCCTGTCCCTGACCTTCAAACATTGGCTCGCTTGCTTGACATTTGGCTGAGTAAGACGCGTCAGGACGCGCGTAGAAAGAGGAAATTGCTGGCGGAAGAAACACGCTAGTACTGTATAGGAAACAATTACTTAAGTAGGTACTCGTACGGAGTACTCCTTACTGTCTAAAAGGAGCCTAGCGTACGAGTACTTACTCCGTATAGTACTGTTAGTAGTATTACTACTTTCAGAAGGTAAATAGTACTAGGCCTACTTGGAAGGAGTACTCATCATGGACGTGAACCTGATGTACATCAGCAGTTCATTCATGCGTTCGACTTCAATTGACACAGTTACATGGTACAATTGCTTCTTCTAAGTACGAAGCATGAGAAGACAAATTCGGTTCAAATCTCCAAGTATAGTATAGGCAGGGTAGTACCTACTACTCGGTACACATCTTCTGTACACCAAACATCACCCAACACAGAGCTTAATCAGACAGCAACCATTCCGGTTCCGCATCCTCATCCTCAGGATCGTGTGACAAAAGCGACCGCTGCTCCAGATTGCTATCGTCATCACTAGAAATGACGTCTTGCGAAGGCGCCCGTGATGAGGAACCCGAAGGCGGCCTTGATATGACTTGCACACTCGTCGAGGATGAATCGACGACAATGGGTGCTGATTCTCGAGAGCCTTCCACATCTTTTGACGAGTTGTTTGTGGTTGTCTGTTCCTGCGGGCCGGGGGACTTTGCACGAGAACCAATGTCCGAAAGCCGGGGATCCGCTGAAGGCACACCGTCCAAGTGTTGTTGCTGCTGGCCTTGCGGTACAACCACCAAAGTGTAACGAGAGTGTGTCTGGTGGTTGTCCCGGGCCTGTCTGGGAGCGTGGCTTTGGGTGTCTGCGACTGCTGATGTGTCGTCAGATTCAGGAATGAACCCTCCTCCGTCATTCGTAACTTGTTGAACGAAGCCGCCCGGCTCAGCTGGGGTGTCAATTGCTTCATATACACTTGTGGGTTGTGGAGCTTCTCCAGCCGGTTCCGGGAAAAAGCCGCCTGCTTCCTCATTGCTTCTAGGATCAAAGTCTTCCTCGTCCGACTCGCGCTCATCCTCTGCATCTTCGCCTTCAAAAGTATATCCCTTGACTTTTTCGGCGATTCGTAACTTGATCAAAAAGTGCTTCCAGAGTCGTAGTACTTCCTTGCTTCTCCTGTCTAGAGCTTCTTGCACCTTTTCATCCTCGATGCATCTAATCACTTCCTCAAGTGCTTCCCGATATTGGACTGCGGCAACGATTCCATTGATCACAGCCGTCCCGCGCCTGCCTCGGAACTCAAACCCTGTAACGGCGTCCGCATAATCAATGCCCAAGATTCGCGCTGCTCGGGCCGCCTCCGGATGCTTGAGGTGGAATGCTCCGGGCGGTACCATACTTGGCACGTAGACATCCAGATTCCCATACGCGTTCTTCGGAACCTTACCCTTGACTACGGGCGGCGGTTGATAAAGCTCTGTTTGGTGGAACGCATACATGGGAACCTCAGTCGTCATGTCCTCCCCGTCGTCCTGAAAGTCAGATCGAGGTGCGACGGCCCGTACTCGCTTCAATGGCTGTTCTCCGACCTTGATGTCACGGCCCAATCGGTACCAACTGTCGGCACTCCGAACAACGTGTACATCGGCTCGCCGATAGACAGGTTCAGTGATGGGGCCTTTTTCGGAGTCGACTTGCTCAATCCAACGTGCCCAATTACTCGCTTTGGGTGAATGACTTCATTCCGACGCAAATGTCGTTCCAGTGCATAGATGGGGTGGTCTTTGAAATCTTGAATGTTTCGCGGCATTGGTTCTGCTGCAACTTTGGCCGTCAACTCCGCCATCTCCAACTGGTCACGATCTTCCAGAAACGGCTTCTCGAAATGGTGAAGAGCCTTTGTCCACCACTCCTCCCCGTCTTTTGTGCTTTCGACGCGTAATTTTCGGGTTTTTGCGTTGAAGTACTTAACATAGCGCCTCGTTACATCTCTCGCAGATGCATCATCTTCGAATGCTATGACATATGACATGTTGTTATACTTGTCACTGGCAGGAGGCTCAAATTTCGAAGGTTTGGCCACCGATTTCGTGACCAATGGGTCAGCCGGGATCCATTTCTGGACAGCTTCATTGAAAGCTTCGACCCAGAATACGGGATATGATGACAACTGTAGTCTTTTAGGGGTATCTGGTAGGCATCATATCAATATGTGCGTAGCTCCGGATGGGGGTTGGACGTACCAACATGAGTCGATGACGATGACGAAGAGGCAACGGTGTTGAAGCGAGGTTGGCTAATCCTTTTCGGCTTCGAAGGCGTGCCCGGTCGGCTGGGTGAATGATCATCGCTAGAACTCGCGTGGTCGTCCGAGGATATCACAATATAGTTCCGGGTCCTCTCAGCCTTTGCCGGAGTGGACTCTGTTCCAGCGGTGGAAAACGGCAGAGGTTGCAAGGAGCACACAAGTCGCGTGTCGACGCCAACGGAGCGAAGTAGCGCACAAAACAACTGAGCCCCAAAATCACGAGATCCCTGCATAGTTCTCGCCTGTTTTCGAAAATCTTCTTTGGACAAGATAGTTTCTCCATCGCGCATGATCTCTTCGGCTCGACTACGGGCGGCCTCGGCATTCTCAGCCCATTGTGGCCGCCGTAGTCCGGGAGCAGTTACTTTGAATCTGCGATTGAAGGTTTCCATCGCTTGCGTCAAGCCGTCTATAAAAGTTCTTGACCGGGCGAATTGCTCCATAGATTCCCTGGGATTGAGATACGAGATCGTCTGTTTCGAGAGCATCTGTTTCAGGAACTGCTGGACTTGGTCGTCATTGCACCACAAATTGCGCATGTGAACATGACCTAGGAGACAAAGTACATGAACTTTGTGAATATCTAGTCTAAGCTGCTTCTCTGCCGCGGAGACACGTTTTCGCCTGGCAACGGTGGTCTTCGGCCTGTCGTAGCCCTTGTCAAGGGTGATCTGGAGTGATTCGGCTTCGGCTCCGGCGGCTGAATCTTGAACCGTGGGAGGTGGCTGCTGTATTTCGACCTCTTCCCATTCCATATCAGAGTCATCAGAAGCATCCAGATCAAGATCATAGACTGTCTGTATTTGCGTGGTTTGTTCTCCTTCCTTGGAAGCAGTGGGCATTTCATTGTCCACAAGTTTGGGTGTACTAGACTGAGCCGCTGACCTCTCATCGACCCGGCGTCGTTTTCGAGGTCGATCGGGCTCCGGCTCCTCTGCGGCTCGCGCTTCTGCTTCTGCGAGCATTTCCCGATAAACCTGGGGGATGTCATCCTCGTCATCGCTCTTCTGACGAGCAGACGCGCGGCGGCGCGATTTGCCTTTGGATGCTGACGGGCCTCCGCGAGCCATGGTGTGGTGTTCGAACTTTGACGGGCTGACGCGTATCAACAAGCCACGAGCGAACGCGCAACGCCAGTTGCCATTCTGGCATCAGTAATAACAGGGCAATACACAGTAGCAGATTTGACCTTCACATGTCGCTAACCATGGCCCAAAACTTGCCGGGCCTTTGGGAATACAAACTGTGACGAAAAACACGCCGGTGTCCGAGATTCGCGCAGTTCGGCGACCTGGGAGCTCGGGATAGCCTATGGGACGGAGTAGGCACTCGTACACTTCTCAGGTCGGTGTTTAGTTAATCCGATTTCCGTCTCTTCAGCCAATGAGAGGGAAGAGATATTGTTCTCTTCCTCCGTTCTGCATACTGTAGGTTTTACCAACTGGTCTTGAAGGGTCAATAAAGGGTACCTCTATAAAAATATGCTTGCTGGTTGTAGTCTTCCGAGTCAACTGTCGAACTTTCAGATCTTGTATCTGCAAGCCCTAACTGCAACCCTGCAAGTTGTTCTAGTTTGTGTTTTGACAGTAGCCTACACAACTCTTAAGCCATACGATGAGACATCGTTGCGTCATACAAGAACACCGTTGACTCTTTACCATGACCAGAGCTTTTGTAGGCTCAATCGACAACTGAACTAGAAATAGGCCTGCCAACTACCGGCTGAAACTTTCAGAAACCATGCTCTCGAACATAGCCCCTGGACGGGCCACTGGCCTGGTTCCACGGACTCTGTGCGCAAACCGGCGGTTCTTCGCCAGGGTTGTCAACACCGATACGATCCCAACGGTATATCAAGTAGCGATGCATTCTTCAGGTTATGATAGCTGAAACTCTCCCAGGAAGATGACAAACCGTTCAGCGTTCCAATTCCACATGACAGTTTCGACACGTACAACCTGGACCCGCCACCCTATTCCCTGGAAACCACGAAGAATCAGCTGAGACAGCTGTACAGGGACATGTTGACGATAAGGTACGCCACCTTTTTCTGAAATAGTCTCTTGGCTGATGACTCACTGTACAATCCATTATAGAAGAATGGAGCTAGCCGCGGACAAGCTATACAAAGAGCAGAAGATTCGAGGGTTCTGCCATCTCAGTACTGGTCAAGAAGCCGTTGCAGTCGGAATTGAGCATTCCATTGCCCGCGATGATTCCCTAATAACAGCCTACCGGGCCCATGGATTCACGTACATGCGGGGCGGCTCCGTGCGATCTATCATCGGCGAACTCCTAGGGAAGCAGGATGGAATTGCCTATGGCAAGGGTGGTTCCATGCATATGTTCCTCAAAGGATTCTACGGGGGCAATGGCATTGTAGGAGCGCATGTGCCCGTTGGGACCGGTTTGGCCCTTGCCCATCAGTACTCTGGACAAAACACGATGACGGTATGTGCTTACGGCGACGGCGCGGCGAATCAAGGCCAGGTGCATGAGGCGTTCAACCTGGCAAAGCTGTGGACCTTGCCAGTTCTGTACTGCGTTGAGAGTGAGATAACCGACGCGTCCGCCCGAATAGCATGGAGAGGCATCTAACATCACCACCTGCAGACAACAAATACGGCATGGGAACCTCCGTCGAGCGAGCGTCGGCCAAAACCGAGTACTACGAACGGGGCCAGTATATCCCCGGCATCCGGGTCGACGGGATGGACGTGTTGGCAGTGATGTCCCTGGTCAAATATGCGCGAGATCTCATCGTCAACGGAGCCAACGGACACCGAGGTCCCATCATAGCCGAATTCGTCACTTACCGCTACGCAGGTCATTCAATGTCCGATCCGGGGATTATCTACCGCACACGCGAGGAACTGCAGGAGAAACGGAAGCAGGATCCGATCTCCCTGCTGAAGACCCGGCTATTAGAAATGGGGGTTAACACAGAGGACGAACTGAAGAAGATAGACAGGGAAGTTCGGTCGTTCATCAACGAGGAGGTCGCCGCCGCAGAGAAGATGGATGATCCACCACCGACGCCGGGCACACTCTATCAGGACATCTATGTCCGAGGCAGCGAGCCGGAGTCGATGAGAGGGCGATCTGTTCACGAGACGTACTACTACCAATAGTTGATGACTTAAATGTCCTTGAGTTGCCTTCGAACTGAAAAATCAGCTGACCTCTCTAGCTAGGGCTTGATCTGCCCAGAATATTCCCGAATAGGAAACTTCATACCAACCGGCGTTGTCATCCGATGTCTCGATGGGATGGCACGTCATCGTGACATGAACTGAGATTTCAGGAGATCAAGTAGCAAACATCGTAGTGCTACGATTTCCTCTGATGGTACCCTCTCTAGAAGGAAACACGCAAACTGAAGAACAGACAAGATGGCCTCTCCCGTCAACATTGGCACTCTCGTCACCCCAGCGCGCTGCACGGCCGATTTTTCCCTCGTTCCAGTCAGTAAATCCTTTAAACGCCCGAACTAAAACAGCAGCAAACCAGTAACTATCTAACCCGGACGCAGATCGGCCATCAGACTACCTCCTTTGCACAGCAAATCGCCGACATCCAGCGTCTGGTGCAGCAATCTGGCCTGAAATTCATGATGCATTCCACGGGCACGACAGTTGGTATGACTTGAATTCGCCGTCTTGTTCTACTGATTACACAGCAGCAAGCCAAAGAGCCTCACTAATGCCCCGGCGCATACAGAAGGACCATGGGATCAAGTCATGCAGGTCATCGGTTGGGCCCATTCATTGGTCCACCAACAGGGAATTCCTAGAATACAAACCGACATCAGGATCTCAACGAGGTAAGTGCACTTGATACCGGATACGATTGACGCCGGATATTGGAACTGACGGACAACTCGTGAAAACCCAGGACGGATAAGGTCCAACCAATGGAGGGACAAGTTGCTTCTGTGGAGAGGATCCTTGCGGCTTAAATGGTGTATATGCGATATTTGGATCACCAGATGGAATATGACCTGTGTAGTGGAAGAAACCGTGAATTTGTTGACAGCGGCATCACCTGGATGCCAATGATTATTGAATGATATGGCCACTATTCATGCTTCCTTGGCTCGATCAATCTAGTTGCGAAACAGCCTCAGCCCACTTTCTTCGATATCTCTCTCCGATTCAGCTTCACTCTCTTCCTCATCGTCTTCTCCCAGCACTTTGCTTGCCGGTCGCCCAAGTAACGACGCAAAAAATTCATCTCGAGCTCGAGTGCTCCACGTTGTCCGATCCTCAGGCGCCATGAAATTTTGCAATTTTTCATGCACATTGAAGCGCATTTTCCGTCCCTTAGACGCCCTCGTGTCGACCACGTTCTTCACTTTGTCCTTACGCATGCCCGTAATGGGGTTGATAGGGAGTTGAATTTGTAGCGAGTCGATGCCATTGGTGATCGCGTCCGAGGACGACATTCGCTGCTCGACAAGGTCACGGAGGAGGGCTTGGTAGAATAATGTATCGTCGTAGACGATATTCCCCGATTCTTCTTGACTCCTCCGCATTCGCTTTGCGCCGCGTTCTCCCTGTTCGGCTGCAATATGAGTTTCCAACACGGCCATGATGGATTGTTGGTTGCTGTTGCCAAGCAGTTTTCCTCGCGCGTCGGCCAGAGTAGCACCAGTACCACGGATTTTGCTGGACCATTTCTCGAACACGGCGCGACGGTGGGATTCTGATTCGGCTTCCAGGTCGGCCATGCGCTTCCACAACGATTCCGTCGATGTGCTTGATGACACTTGCGGAGGCCTCTTGCGCTTTTTGGAGGTCTCCTGTGACCGTGCATCAGAAAGAGCCAAGCGCAAATCCTCCAACGTCGACCATAGCGACAGGGCCGCCGACTCCGCCGATTTGACGGCATCAGTGTCCAACGCATCCACAGACAGAACCGAGGGAAGTTCGTTGATCGCTGCGAGTCCCTTTTGAAGTTTGATGCGCGTGTTCAGCAGCGCATCGAAGATCCGTCGTTGCTGCTTGACAGCCTTTCCCTTTGCAGCATCTGCCTTTGCAGCCTGCGAAATGGTTGCAGCTACAGTCTTTTGATCGGCCGCCATCAATTTTCGGAGTTCTTCGCGTTGGGTTGACGCATCACCATTGGGTTTGTCCTCTTCGTCTGAGGCGTCCTCTTCATCCGAAAAACTGTCGATCACGCTCTCACTCTCACTTTCATCCTCACCGTCGCCCTCGCTCTCGCTGCGACTATCGAGCTCCGACTCTGACTCGCTTTCGATGCCGTCCCCTTCCATCTCGCTACCTTCCTCCTCGCCATCCTCTTCCTCACCGGACTCCTCTTCGCTACTCCCCTCGTCTCGACGTGCAAATGGGTCGTCGTCACTGTCGTCGGCCATCAAAGCCTCCCTGCTGATGCGAGATCCAGCATATTCTTTTCCCAACCTAACAGGCTCGGGCTTGCGCAGCTTCGATTCACTACGATACTTAGTTCTTTGCACGAAGAGGAATGTATGCCCAATGAATTCAAGGAAGCTCACCTGACGACTTCGTAATGCTCACGGCCAGCATTCTCATCAATCTCCGCGCCACTTTCATCTTCAGTTTCCGGCTCAAACCCGGCATCGGGGTCTTCGGGATCGAAATCTGCCCGCAGATGAGCTTGCCCGTGCTTTCGAAGGTCAATTGGGATGTTCGAAGCTTACCTCTTGGAGCGGGATCATCCAGATTAGCTAATTGATCAGCCAGACTTTTGAAACCGGAGCTCTTCTTTGATTTCGCCATGGCGGACCGTATGAATTATCCAAAAATAAGTCTCTGCGATCGCAACAATGCACGAAACTTGCTGAACGATAAACCTCGATAGGCAAAAAAAAAATCAGTGGGTCCTGGCTTTGCGAAGTGAAAGACTTGGTGTGGAGCTTTGGTGCCAAGCCGATTATGTAATAATCTTAACCAACAGCTTCACCTGCCTAAATAGGTAAAGTCTCATCTGAACGACCTGTCGAATCGCCGAATTGCCTGCAGACTCGGGAACTTGGACGATGCTTCATGTCATGCTCTTCGTTCACAGCTCACACAATAATGCGCCCAAGGCGACTATTCTCTACATGTCGTGTCCTAAGACATGACAATCCTCTTGTACGATACCAACAACAAGGATGGGACAGACAATCTTGAACTGATAGGCTCAATATAGGGACTCCCTCGTTCAGGAACGCCGCCCCAATTTCCGCGACGACGTGGGTTGCCAGAGAAGCGCAAGATTCGAGATGTGAATAAAGTCATTGTTGTTTCCTCAGCGAAGGGGGGCGTGGGAAAATCGACAATAGCCGGTTTGTCGAGTTATGAGGCCATTCTACTCCCATCAATATCTGATGATTCTTGTCGACAGTGAATCTGGCTCTTGCATTTGCACGCCGCGGTATCCAAACAGGGATTCTGGACACGGATATCTTCGGGCCGTCAATCCCGACATTATTGAATCTGCGAGGAGAACCCCGGTTGGATGAGAACAACTGTCTCGTACCGCTTACGAATTATGGTCTCAAGTCGATGTCCATGGGATATCTTCTTCCGCATGCATCAGGTTCTGAAACTTCCTCGACGTCTACTGATCCTTCTGCCCCACCGCCAATGGACACAACACCCATCAGCTGGCGAGGTCTCATGGTGACCAAAGCCATGCATCAGCTTCTCCACTCAGTATCGTGGGGTCCGGCACCACTGGATGTGCTGGTCATGGACCTACCGCCAGGAACAGGTGATGTTCAACTAACCATTAACCAAGAAATAATAGTGGACGGGGCAGTAATAGTGTCCACTCCGCAGGATATTGCCCTGCGAGACGCGGTCCGCGGATATGGCATGTTCCAGAAGATGGATGTACCAGTGCTGGGCATGATACGGAACATGGCATATTTCGCATGCCCACACTGTGGCAAAGAGACGAAAATCTTCTCGCACGGCGAGCATCACCACGGTGACAATGGCGTCGTCGCGCAATGTCAGCGGCTCGGAATTGATTTCTTGGGTGACGTCCCTCTCGATGCCCGAGTTTGCGAGGATGCCGATCGCGGTGTACCGACGGTCGTTGCGGAGGAGGGAGATGATCGTAGTGCCAGACGGAACGCGTTTCTGCAGATTGCAGAGAAGATTGCACGCAAAGTCAGACTTGATTGGAAGTGATACTAGGTAGTTGTTCAGTACCGACTCAAGTAAAATGAGGTTCGAATTGCATGATATGTACCTTGCGGTACCTACCTACCTCCTCACACTGATGTACGAGGCAACACACTGCGGGCATCGAGCGGCGTGGTCAGGAAGGCATGGAAATCCATCCAAAAATAGGAGAATGGTGCACGAAATCATCCCTTAGCACGCCTTCAGCCACTGTCCATGCGATCAGTACAGGTATCGTGGGTCGTCGCGGTCATACAAAGCAGCTTATGTTCCTGAGATGTTGACACTATCCTTCGCATCCCGGAACTGCCGACCTCGGACGTGAATTAGGGTTAGGGTTAGGGCAATACTCATGTTATAGCACTACGAACCCATACAGGCTACGGTATCAGAATGACGGCCGCAGTTGTGAAGACGGACCTGGTTGGAACTCCAGAACGGCAGAGTCGAAGTCGTCTGGTGATGAACTGTGGTCCGGTCTCGCCTCGCAGGGTAAGCATGTGCGGGACTCTCGTTGCAACATAGGTAGTAGGTAGGTGCTGTCGAAAGAACAGGTGAGGGATGATAAAAAGGAACATAATGTTGAAGAAATGGGCCACTCCAAGTAGTCCATCCTCGACAGTGGCGATAAGGAACCGCGACCCGCGACCGCGAGCCGGCCGATTGCCCGGCGCCGTTAATAAATGGATGGTTGTACGGGACGACGGAGACTGTCGACAGGGCTGGACTGTGCAGCAAGAGGATGCAGCGTGTAATTTTTCGTACTATAGTACTATCTTCATACATCTGGGATAGGCTAGGGCTCTGCTCTCTGCCGCCGTGGCTGGAACCATGTCCATTCCGTTGAAGGAGAAGGCAGCGGTAACACAGCTCTGCCTGTAGATTATCATCAGTCCCTGGTAGCGATCAGTTTCAGGCGACCTTCGTCTTATTACACACCGCGTCTTCCGAATGTACCGGTGATGGTGCGCTGAAACATGCCATAGCCAGTTGTCACTCGATACTCCGAATTGAAGAAGCTGTATGGAGAATCCATATCTGCGCAGGCCATCAGCGCCAGCGATCAAAACTGGTAAGAGAGCATGCTTACATTTCGTTCCCAGCTTCTCCTGCAGATGCCAGTTGGATATCGCTTCCGAGACAGAGCCCTAGGGAAAGTAAGCCGAGTCCGTTGATGCTCCTCCAGCGAATTTCGCATAGTTCTGCATGACATGCACCATCTGTTATTTCTGAGCTTGCTTTTTTTCTTGTCCAGGGACCTACCTGGTAAACGAAATCATCTCCTTCCGTCAGCCCAGTAATGGTGCATCATATGAGAATATCAACCTGGGACTTACATTGGCATGGCGCTCATTTAGTGTTTGCCGAAAGTGTCGCGAACAGAATCAGTGGAATGAACTCGCTATCATGAGCCATACTAAGCTGTCGCCCTGGCGTTCGCGTACTCTTTCCTTTAACGTCCATCCATAAAGTCATCCTCTCTCGAAACCTTCAGCTGCCTTATGCGCTCTCTTGCTCCATCTATAGCTCGATTCCGCGACATTGACTCCCACAACTACTAGTAAGGCTACATGGGCGTCATTTTAGCGTTCTGTATGCCAGTCAAAATTCGCTTCCATAGACGACAAATCCATCCTGATATAGGTTCCAAGTCCCCTTATGTCGGTGATGGAGGGAGAGGTACGAACATGAGGATTCCCATGCCCTGACATCCCGTTATCGAATGGTTGGTCGATACTAATACCTACTAGCAATATGCCTTCAGCTGGGGTTACTTGGTCATCATAGCTGAGCAGCGGTTGATCCGATTGATCATCAATGCCAGCTACACTCGGCGATCACTGACTTGTGCAACTTGGGATCGTGGTAAGCAGCGTCATGATAAACCTCACGAAATCGCCAAGCTAAGCCCCAACTTCGGATAGCCTACACCACTAACCGCACTGACACTCCTCCACAGTCCAACCTCCGGGCCCTCCCTAGTCCCACAATCTATGCTCGAAATCAACAGAGATCAGAAACGACGACGATATTAAAAGTCCCAAGCTCCCCGCGCGATGTTTGTTCGCTCCACATGCCGTGGCCCTGAATCCTAATGTCTCTATCGCCGTTGCTCTGGCATTATGAGGCGGTCTGGCGGCTCCTGGCCTTTCGTACCGACATTGACGATCTGGTCATCGAGCTGCTGGGCCGACTCTCCTTGGAACGCATCTATGCAGACTGCGACCGTCGTGCGTATTCACAACTAGTACTCACGTTATTGGTGCAATTGAACAGCATCTTCTCTCTCCAACGCCTATACTTGCCGAAAGACAAGCAACCTTCTGCGCGGGGTCTCTCTTACCTAGTAAGTTGGGAGGTGACGATGCGCACTGTGGAGGTCGTTGTGCAGCTTGTCGTCGATGGCAAAGAAAGCCTGTGGGAGATACATGCTACGGCTTGCAACGCGCTGGGCAAGTTCCTATTGTCGGCCCTTCGGGTACTCACTCTCCACCCAAAGCCAACGGGTATTTTGGATTTCACTCATCGGGACCGCGTTACTCGCCTTCATAAGCTATTAGAACTGGTCTGCGACAACTACCCTGACTCGACAGACCTTCTGCTCGTATGCAGAGAAGTGACCAGGGCTCTAAGCGACAATCCATATTCCCTAGCTCCCCCGACCTGGTTGAGATGCCAGCTGTCGTCACTAAAGAGAAAACTGGTATGAAGTTCTGTTCGAATGATGCCCTTGCGCTTTAATCGTTGACGCCAGCTCGATCTCTAGTATCCACTTCCCGACTGTTTATCACCTCACTATGCTTCGACAATCGTTCCGCCAGACGATTCATCCTCCGGCTGGCTATCCCAATTTTTGGCCTTGCATGACATGTCGCAGTTCGTCATCGGGGCCCTGATTCAACATGCAGTCGACGAAGGCACTTTAGAAGAGAGTTTGCAACAAGCGGCGATACGGTCTCGGAACGCCATCCTGCAGACTGCTAAGCGGATTCGTTTGCCAGATAACCTTGCAGGAGTTCAATTGCTGCCCATTCTCGAAAATGCATTTGGCGTTGTCTTCTCAGATAGTAAGCCTGAGCGTCCAGAAACGACGGGCTACGAACTTTACGAACAACCTGCCACAATCGAATCCCTCAACACTTTTTGCAAAAGGTTGATCGACCGACAGATGAGTCATCGTTCCAGCGATAGAGAAGTGACTCAAAACATACTCGCGATCACACAACACCTGTCACGCCTCGCCAGGCCTTCATCTCACAAGCCGGCTGAGATGACACCACGCCTGTATGTGATCAACTGTAGCCAGACTCACCTTGTCGGCTCTTTTCATGTTAGACATCTGTTGCATCTCTCAGTCGAAGTAAGCACCTACTTTCCGGCATGCCGCGAGAACTTCATTGACACGTTTGGCGAAGAGCGATGGTGAAGATAGTCCCGAGATCTCTCTTCCACGAGGAACAACATGTCCCTTCTGTCACGAAAAGGTCACAATGCTACGGGAGATCACACTTGCTAGGCATGTCTGGGAGCTACTTCATCCCCTCCAGACAGATGATGATACCGTGGATACGGAGAGACATTCACCTACCCAGTTTCTGTTGTCACCTGTGAAGCCAGGAGCGGATACGTATCATCATAGAAACAAATCACTGTCTTCCTTGAAGCGAGAACAATTACAGCAACACGCCTACTTCGCACACACTTGGGATTTTAGTGCGATACAAGGCAGCTCAGGAAGCGCCGGGGAGAAGTCAGCGTTATTGCATGGAGAGTTTGAACAGAGTCTCAGTGAATCCAGTCGACGATCGTCATCCGTTCCGTCTATCGGACCGCTACCAGGTTCCCCTAGCAAGGAGATCTCCGCTCCCGACGCAGACAGGTCGAGGTTACCATGGAGGAAGCGGTTGACGTTTCCAAAAAGAAATAGCACTCAAAGCTCAAGTGATGCCAGTTCTATCTCGACGTGCGAAGTAGAATTCGAGAAGCTGGAAGAGATCTCGCTTCAGCAACTCAGAAACACCTCGAAGGCGCCCGGAGAGGACAAGACCAACAAGAGCATATACGTGTCTCTGTCACAGAATTCAACTGACGCCGTATTTTGGACACAATCCTCGATCCAAGTTTGGGATGTCGGTACATCACCGGCGACAGTCGTTCAGTCCTTTACCACCGAGGGGTCATACATCGTTGCCGCCGTCTCCAAGACGCATTTGGCATACATTTTCCTGTCCCGAGACAGCACACTTATTGTAAGGAGCCCACAGAGAGATGCAGAAAAATGTGGCCCACTAGCTGACACTTGACTTTGCAGCTGCAAATCAGGAACTTTCGAAACACATCCGATCCGATCGTCGAGTACCGAATGAAGAATACACCTTGGTGTAAGAATATAGCAATATCACCAAGCGGGCATATTGTTGTTGTTGGATTCGAGAATGCGACGGTACAATTCTTCGATACTACCGGGATGGTTCTGCCTCGCGAGGACCGCGTCCACTGTCGACAGTATCAGATATGCAACGGGTGCCCATCCATCGAAACCCTATCATTCTCCAATGATGGTTTGAACGTTCTTGCGAGCACTAGAGGTCATACAGGAATCATTCAAGTGTACCGCTGGCAATATCCCTTCGAAGAACACCAGGAACTGGAATCATGTCGATACCATGTACCTATGCACGAGCCAGAAGACAACGGCGTGACAGCCGTTCTATGTCAACCAACGGCGAGCGGCGAAGGTGCAGTTTGCATCACCACCTGGACACAATCAGGGATACCCGTGTTAGTTCATACAAAAGATGGTTTCCGCAGCGAGATCAAGGGTCAAGGCCAAGGAAGCCATGGCCAGTGGAAAGTGGGGACTCGCATTCAGAATGCAGCTTTCTCGCCATCCGGAAGAGAATTAGCGCTCCTGAATGACAACGGCTTGGTGTTCCGGGTTTCGAGTCCCAACGCAGCAGTCTTGGACGTGAGAAAGATTGCGCCCTGGACGAAACTCACTGCGAGATCGGAGTCGTTCTCCATGTCCTTCGTGAGCGTGCCCAACGAGGGCGATATGATCATCCTGGCTTGGGTCGATGCATCCAAAGCAATTGGCTTCGTTAAAACAATACGCATCCCAATAAGTGTGAGTTTCTATATCATTGTTTCGGTGCAGTTCAATGTTACTAACAATGCTTACAGGAAACGCAGTTTGTCAGCCAACTGACGGCGCCGTTCCTGGTCAGTCCTGTCTCGAAGGCAAGAAACTCGTCCAACTACTTCTCAGAAACATTCGCGAACGTCACACTTCTTCAGCCACCGGTAGAACTGCCAGCAGACGAGAATCACCGGGACAATCCATGAGCTATTCAACTGGTCTTCCTTCGGAGGGACGCCTCCGAATATTGAACCAGCGAAATGCTATTCCTCAACCGCTCAGCGAGTCACCGTCCTCTTGACTTTCAATATTTGAAACGGGGTTTTGCTGTTCACCGGACCTGGAGTTCACGGTACCGGTCAACCTGCGGCACAGCGACGCCATGAATTGAGACATACAGTACGGAAAATCTAATGAATGTAATGTCATTAATAACTTGCTGGATACTGATCTCCAGTCAAACTGCATGTACAGTATTTTGTGCCACCATCAGATAGTTCAATGCATGTATCCGCTGGTGGGAGAAGGAGATGGAAAGAGAAATGCGAAAAACTTGATTGTCCCCATTTGATGACACGCCTACTTTCCTCGAACTCGGACCGGGACGATAGTGGGAGTTACTATGTTCTAGAATGGGATCAAAGCGACCTTTTATTATCTTGCCAGCGACCGACAGACTTTCTTTCTTCCTATCTTTATCTACAAAGCCGCTCGCCATGGTCGAGAGAGTCAGTGGCATAGCTCCAAGAGCTTTGCAGTCGGATTTCAGGACGTAACGGAATGCGAATGGTGTGACTCTTGGTTAGAAGTGGGCATACCGAATGTTTATAGATAGTGGGTAATGAAATCTGGGATATTCGACGCGGAGGATGAGTTTTCCTGAAGAGCGGGTTTCGACTGACCGAACCCTAAGCGAGGTTTCCGAATTCGGAAACGATGTCAACTTCGTCATGGGCAAGGAGCAACACAGTTCGACTTACCTGACATCATTTTGACCATTCCACATTTGTATTGTCTAGCATTGGGCTTTGTCGAAGTTGTCTTCATTCCTTATGAGCTCTCCGGATTTCTCATCCGGCACTACGTGTAGAAGTCACCCTGACGTAAAAGAACATGTGGCGAAACTCCCATATACAAGTTCCAGCAATCTGCCATGGTCTAGGGACTCTCGTGTGAGAAAAAGAAAATAGTATCCCTTGACCAATAAAACAGCCATTAGCTTGTGACCAAAGTTATTGTCTGCTCGATCATGTCACGCAACGTCTGTATTACCGCTGTCGAAGGCCACACTGGCTTCTTGATTGCCGAACTCCTTCTCACCAATGACCTCTTTAAGAAAGAGATTGGCTCGGTTGTCGGTCTGGCCATTGATCCCAATGCCCCTCATTGCAAGGAATTGGCCGGCAAGGGGGCAACTATCATGCCTCACAAACCCGGTAGGGTCCGCGAAGTTGTCAGCACCTTGCAGAAGACCAAAGCGGACACACTATGCCTGATCCCGCCAGCTCATGGCAGCAAGGCCGACGTTACCTACGAGCTCATTGAGGCCTCAAAAAGGGCAGGTATTCGCAATGTGTGCTTCCTTAGCGCTGCAGGGTGCGACCTTGCTGAGCGCAGTACTCAACCGCGGTTGCGGGAATTCATTGACTTGGAGGCCGAGTTCTTGAAAACCAAAGGAGATCCAAACACAAGTCCTTTGTATTCCCCGGTGGTCATACGGTGGGTGTCCAGTATTTCATGCTTCATGCTAATGAGACTGACAATCTTTACAGCACGGGGTTCTATGCTGAAAATCTTCTGCTCTACGCGCCTCAAGCTCAGGAAGAGGGCCTGTTGCCGATTCCCATCGGCTATAATCATAAATTTCCTCCTGTTGCTCTAGGAGTGGGTATATTCCGCATAGTTCTTGCTATTTCCCACTTACGTATTCCCAGGACGTGGCTCAGTTGGTCGCCCACGTCTTGACCAGCAAGGGCAAGCATGGTTTTAGTGACCAAGTTCGTGGTCAGCTCATGGTTTTAACCGGTATGACCGCTTTCCGGAGGACATTATTGGCCAGAAACTCACATAAGTATAGGACCAGCGCTTCTCAACGGGGAGGAGTTAGCCCGAGCAGCTAGTAAAGCACTTGGAGTGGATATGAGGTTCGAGGACATCTCCGAGTAAGTGTGACCCGCCGGAGTCAGATCGCCGGGCGCAGTGTTTGACAAGCACACAGAAACGAGGCGCGGCGAGTGCTACGGCAACAGGGAGATGCCGATGACGCCGAGATCCAGTACCTGCTGGAGTACTACTCACTTGTCCACCAGGGTAAAACCAACTATATCTCGACAACAGCGTTCCATGACATAACGGGCAACTATCCGGTTGAACCTCCCGAGTTCTTCAACATGTACAAGGAGGAATTCCTTCCGAAGAGGGCGACCAAGCAGCGCAAGGTTGATGGGAAATAACGCCAGGGTGCCATTTGTAGATACAGATCTCGAAAACTTCATTGTAAGGGAAACAGAAAGGCCTATGAGTGAACAGTAATATTAGCTACTTCTCGGGATTTGACAAAACTTGAAATGTGCAAGATGAGACTCTATGATGGGTTGAAGGTCGATGAGGGGTCGGCAATTCGGCATTCATCAGACAGCTCAAGAGGGCCATTGTAAGGTTGACTACGGAGTACTTCAGGTACCGGATCAACAGGGGCGATTCGACAACATGACAGGCATGCAACTCTCCCTTCTCAAACTGCTGAGAGGCAGATTCGTCAAAGGAATCGTATGGCGAAGCGAGTCGGCCTCGAAGGAGATTCCCGGGAAGAAACAGAACAGAGAACGACTCCAAACTACTCCTGCTGCAACCCTATCCCTAACTTAAATAAGTATCTCCAGACCTTCCTGTAACAGTAGGCGGTCAGATGTGCTTACCTAAGGGCTGGACTACATGTCGGTTGAGAGACATCCATGTTACATCATCAGTCAACGCTGGAACTGACCCTCCAGGAACCGTCAAACGGGGCCTGTTCTTGTCGCAGCCAGGCTTTGTCTTATCGCTTACTTCATAAGCCTGCATAGAATCCGATTCTTTTGTGCGAACTCATCATTTGCATTCCAGTACCGATCGATCAATCTGTTCGTGGTGTCTTCCTCAAACAGCGGTTCATCGGCGCCTCGCGATCCTTCCCCCGTGCTCTTTTGCCGCTTGCGCTTCTCGGATGGCTGGCAGTTCCTGATTTGCTCTCCGGATCCGAAACTTGGGTAGACGAAAGAGGGTTCGGGCTGGTTGCGTCAGCCCAACCTCTCACCCGCAACCGAAACGATGAGATTGTTAACTGCAATGCCCGTACTTCGGGGATTGCTGTCTGGACTGCTTCTTTCCGTTGTCGCTGCACAGGGAGAAACGGCTATACACGAGAGGGGTCGTTGTGCGATTCGAGGACATTGCGGAAAGCAGAGCTTTTTCGGCGGAGAGCTACCATGTCCAGACAATGGATTGGCGCGGACACCTGATCCCAGTGTCAGAGACAAGTTAGTCGCACTGTGCGGCGACAAATGGGCGGACACTCCTGTTTGCTGTGAGGAAGAGCAGGTAAGTCTGCTCCGGGACGTTCACCACACCGCATCTAATCGTGTCGGTCCCAGGTGGATGCCCTGAGAAAGAACCTGAAGCTGGCCGAAGGCATCATCGCGTCTTGTCCAGCATGCCTTGACAACTTTTTCAACATATTCTGCACCTTCACATGCTCCCCCGATCAGTCGCTATTTGTCAATGTCACGAAGACGGAGAAACACAGCTCGGGAAAATACATGGTGACCGAATTGGACAACCTGTGGTCATCGGAATACCAAAAAGGATTCTACGATAGCTGCAAGAACGTGAAGAATGGCGCATCTGGCGGGAAAGCCATGGACTTCATCGGCGGAGGGGCCAAGAACTACACCCAATTCATGAAGTTCTTGGGCGACAAGAAGCTTCTCGGAAGTCCATTTCAAATCAACTACATTTCAGAACCCAGAGAACCTGACCAGGGCATGCAAGCGCTGCCGTTGCGTCCGAAAGCCTGTAATGACTCGGACCCAACTTATCGGTGTTCTTGCGTTGATTGCCCCGACGTTTGCCCTCAACTACCTGAAGTCAAGACACAGCATGACTGTCGTGTCGGGCTCATGCCCTGTCTCTCGTTCGCGGTGATTTTGGTCTACTCTGTCTTCCTTTTGCTGGTTGTCTCGGTGGCTGGCTACGTCGTCTATCGCGATCGGCGCTATCGAAAATCAGAACGTCTCAGACTCTTGCAGGATCCGATACCGAGCGATGACGAAGATGAAGGCGATATCGTACACGGAATCCGAGCTCTGGACCCTCCGTTCCGCGGATATAGACTCAATAACGTCTTCCATGCGCTGTTCAACCGGCTCGGTGGCGTTTGCGCCCGCTTCCCGGCACTGACTATTTCAATAAATGTTCTCATCGTTGGCCTTCTCAGTTTGGGCTGGCTGCGTTTCGCCGTCGAAACAGACCCGGTTCGTCTCTGGGTCAGCCCGACTTCGGACGCTGCACAGGAAAAACAATACTTTGATGAGAATTTCGGACCCTTTTATCGAGCCGAGCAAGCTTTTCTGGTCAACGACTCCGGCCCGGTGTTGAGCTACGATACGTTGATCTGGTGGTCTGACGTCGAGAGCCGAGCACGACGCATGATTTCTCTCGGCAGGGGTTTGTCGTTGGATGATGTATGCTTCAAACCTGTCGGAGATGCGTGTGTGGTCCAATCTGTTACCGGTTACTTTGGTGGCTCGCTCGCCGGAGTGACACCAGACAATTGGCAAGACCGAATAAAGCATTGTGCCGAGTCTCCAGGGGACGCCAGCTGCTTGCCAGACTTCCAGCAACCACTGAAGCCGGAGATGATCCTCGGAGGTTATGAAGAAACAGGAAATGTTCTTGACGCCAAATCTATCATAACTACTTGGGTTGTGAACAATCATCCTCAAGGCTCTGAAGGCGAGATCAACGCCATGGACTGGGAAGACAGCCTACAGCAAATTCTGGCGGTCGTTCAAGAAGAGGCACACGAACGTGGGCTTCGCGTTTCCTTCAGCACAGAAAACAGTTTGGAGAAGGAGCTGAACAAGTCGAGCAACACGGATGCTAAAATCGTGGTTATTAGTTACGTTGTCATGTTCATCTACGTCTCATTGGCATTGGGTTCAGGGGCCGTGACTTGGAGATCTCTATTAAGGAACCCTGCCAACGCCCTGGTGCAGTCAAAGTTCACCCTCGGCATTGTTGGCATCTTCATCGTCCTCATGTCGGTATCGGCATCTGTTGGGTTGTTCTCCGCAGCAGGCGTGAAGGTCACACTGATCATAGCTGAAGTGATTCCCTTCCTTGTGCTGGCTGTCGGCGTGGACAACATTTTCCTCATTGTCCACGAGTTTGATCGGGTCAACATCAGCCATCCAGACGAGGAGATTGATGAACGGGTCTCCCGTGCGGTGGGCCGTATGGGTCCCAGCATTTTGCTATCGGCAGTCACCGAAACAGTGGCCTTTGCAATGGGTATTTTCGTTGGCATGCCAGCGGTCAAGAACTTTGCAGCATACGCCGCTGGTGCAGTTTTCATCAATGCCGTGCTCCAAGTGACCATGTTCGTGTCCATGCTTGCTTTGAATCAGAGACGAGTGGAAAGTTTGCGAGCGGATTGCTTCCCATGTCTGACGGTGCGCAAAGCCACTTTCTCTGGCCTGGCGGATGAGAATAGCTACGACGACATCGCTGGAGATGGCTTCCTTCAGGAATTCGTTCAGCGGGTCTATGCTCCGGTTCTGCTTGGTCGGCGCGTGAAAGTGGCAGTGATCATCATCTTCCTTGGCATTTTCACGGCTGGGCTGGCGCTTTTGCCTGAAGTGAAGCTCGGCCTTGACCAGCGAATTGCTCTCCCCAGCGACTCATTTCTGATCGAATATTTCAATGATATGGATGATTACTTCAGAACCGGCCCGCCTGTTTATTTCGTCACCCGAAATGTGAACGCAACCAAACGAGTCCATCAGCAGCAGCTATGTGGCCGGTTCTCCACCTGCGACGATTTCTCGTTGAGCTTCGTCTTGGAACAAGAAGCAAAGCGATCCAACGTCTCGTACATATCTGGATCGGCGGCTAGCTGGATTGATGATTTTTTCTACTGGTTGAATCCGCAACAAGATTGTTGCAAGACCGAAGATGGGTCTGCGTGCTTTGAAGATCGATCGCCTCCGTGGAATATCACCCTTTACGGCATGCCTGAGGGAAAAGAGTTCATCGACTATGTTCAGAGGTGGATTGAAGCACCCGCAGACGCGTCGTGCCCGCTCGGCGGAAAGGCTGCTTATGGCAATGCTCTTGTCATCGATCGCGCCCGCCTCATGACCAACGCGAGCCATTTTCGGACTAGCCATGTTCCCCTCAAAAGCCAGGATGACTTCATCAACGCCTATGCCTCTGCTCGCCGCATTGCGAGCGATCTTTCCAACAGACACGGCATCGATGTGTTTCCTTATTCCAAGTTCTACATATTTTTTGACCAATATGCCAGCATCATCCGGCTGACAGGCACCCTCGTCGGAACCGCAATGGCTATCATCTTCATTGTCAGCTCCATAATTTTGGGGTCTGTTGCCACCGGGGCCGTCGTCACAGCGACGGTGATCATGATCGTCGTGGATATCATGGGTACCATGGCGGTCGCCGGCGTTTCCCTCAATGCCGTATCCCTCGTTAACCTAGTGATCTGCGTCGGCATCGGCGTCGAGTTCTGCGCTCACATTGCACGAGCCTTCATGTTCCCCGCTCGCGGGCTACTCGACCGTGCACCGACCAGATTCCGGGGCAAAGACGCGCGATCATGGACGGCGTTGGTGAACGTGGGGAGCAGCGTGTTCAGCGGCATCACTATCACAAAGCTGCTGGGAGTATGCGTGCTAGCGTTCACACGCAGCAAGATCTTCGAGATTTACTATTTCCGCGTCTGGCTGGCCCTCGTGATTTTTGCTGCTGTCCATGCCCTCATCTTCTTGCCCGTTGCTCTGAGTTATTTCGGTGGCGATGGTAAGACTTTCTTTTTCCATCAGAGTTGTCTTGTTCAATTCATGCTAATGAAACCTTTCTAGGGTACGCGGATCCTGAGTCCAATGGCGGCTTGGAAGAGAATCTTGCAGCTCGAGGTTACCGATCCTTGCTGATGGATGATGATTATGATTCTGAAGACGACTGATGGACATGTAGCAATCTCGCATTTATCGTTCTCCCATTCTCCTTTTATGATTTTGGATACACCTATCGCAGTTGTTTCTTGATGATCTATGGGGAATATCACGGTTGGCACTATTATAATGTCATCTATTTGAATTGATATTCCACTTTGTTCCCTCTTCACCTAAATATGACGTTCAGCAACCTTATGGTTTGCCTTTTGGAACCCCATCGTAACTTCTTACCAGGATGACTTCACGATGCACCAACTCCTCGTTGGTTCCCGTCTTTGTTCCTGTATCGTATCCTTTGGTGCGGCCTCCTGGAGTTCCATAAGTTTCTGTTATTTTTTTAAGTACATACTTTTATTTACGTCCTACCGTACCTAAGATACCTACCATGTATGAGCTGCCACCTACCAGCACAATTTTCCCTACCCCCTGTGTAGCCTCCAGCGCCTGCCTTCGCTTGGGTCGGGAGATGGAAAGCTGGTTCAATCGCAAACTGGAAGTCTTCAATCATGTTCGAAAGGCCCACGAAGATACATCTGGGGTTCAAATTCACAGTTTGTCCTTGTTCATCAGGATATCAGCCCTCGAAACTCAATGCTGGATGCTGCTGGGAAACTCTGGTTAGTTGACTGGGGCTTTGCTGGCGCCTAACCTCTCGCGTTCGAACAAGCAGCGATTGCCTACAAAGTCATAGTTCCGGAATTCAATACAATGATCCTTGATTTTCCTTCCAAAACACCTTGTTCAATCTGTCGAGGTACAGCTCGCGATTGTTTCGTCCATTTGTTACAACAATTGCCACATGTGCAACAGCATATTGACTCCTTCGAGTTCAGTCAATAATGAATCGACCAGAAGCAGGGATAACATGCACAGTCTGCCTCCTGGATTGGCGCGAGACCTGAACCATCGGATATGGGACTCGGAAGTCAGTCGGAACCCGTTGAGTTAGGGTTGAGGATAACCTAGGGTTTAGGGTTAACTAAGTTACAACCCCGAAGACCACGACGCGCAGTCGCGCACTTGTCACATGTGAACTGGCAGCGAGGGGCTACCGTGGGGTGGATTTGGGGTTAACCTCATCAGGAAAGAGACGTGGTATTTTTTTCTCTTCGCTCAGTGCACCAAAACAAAATTTTTTTTCTACATGCACCCCTCGCCTGTTTTTTCTTGAATTCTGAATCTTCTTTTCTTGGTGGATCCTGGATCCGTTCCTTGAGATCCTGGTCGCCAGTCATTGGGTTGAAGTGGGAAGAGCTCGGGAGAATTCCAACCCTCACGGCTTGGGTGTTTGTCGAACACTTTCACCTGGATATACACTGTCGCAAGGGTCTGCGACGCTGAGCGTCGGTTTCTTTCTGTTTTTGATTAGTATCTGTTGTCTGCCATGGATCAGCAACGATTCCTGCAGCAGCTCCAGATCATTCTGGATCGTGAGAATCCCTTCCCTCCACCTTCTGACCGTCGGCGGGCAACTGACCAAGAATTCGTCTGTGCTGCACAGCTGCCAACGGAAACCTCAAGGATGCCACCAGCGTCTTGCAGAAGGAATTTTATGGCAAGCCCGAGGCCTTTCCTTTTTCTGCTTCAGCTAGCCACCACTCATGAGGATGCCAATCTCCGTCAACTGGCAGCCGTCGAGGCCCGCTCTCTCGTCGGCAAACACTGGCTGAAGATGACCGCGGAGCAGAAGCCGCAGATCCGGGAGCAGTTATTGCGCGCCATCATGGGCAACAACAATACTGACCTCGTTCGCCACGCCATTGCCCGTGTCGTATCCTCCATCGCAAAGATTGACCTTCCCGACGGTGAGTGGGCGGACCTGCCGCAATTCCTGGTCCAAGCCGTGCAAAACGGAAACAAGGATGAACGGGCGATTGCGGTGTACATCTTCTTCACCGTCCTGGAGTCGCTCGGGGAGGGTTTCGAGGACAAGTTCAAGGATCTGCTTGTTCTCTTCAGCAAGACCATTCGTGACCCCGAGAGCGCTGAGGTCCGCATCAACACTTTGCTCGCTTTGAGCAAACTCGCCATGCACCTCGACTCGGATGAAGACGAGGCTGCGGTAAAGGCCTTCCAGGAGGTCTTCCCGTCCATGGTGGCTGTGCTCAAGGATGCCATTGACACGGGTGACGAGGACCGTATCATGCAAGCGTTCGAGGTCTTCCAAACGCTTCTCGGCTGCGATCCTCAGCTCATGAATGTCCATCTAAGAGACCTTGTCACCTTCATCAACGAGGTCGCTGCGAACACCAACTTGGCTGAGGATACCAGAACTCAGGCCATCAGCTTCCTCATGCAGTGCGTCAGGTATCGGAAGCTGAGGATTCAGGGCATGCGCATTGGCGATCAGCTTACTCGTACGGCGCTTCACATTGCAACAGAGCTTAGCGATGATGATGACGACGACGAGATCACGCCCGCACGTTCCGCATTAGCTCTCCTTGACATCCTTTCCCAGAGCCTGCCTCCTAGCCAAGTGGTCGTGCCTCTGCTTCATTCTTTGGGCCAGTACTTCAACAGCGACAACCCCGACTACCGACGTGCTGGTGTCTCCGCTCTGGGAGTTTGCGTTGAGGGTGCTCCCGACTTCCTCAGCACCCAATTCAAGGAGATCTTCCCTATGGTTCTCCACTTACTCAACGACGCGGAGCCCAAAGTCCGTCGGGCCACGATGCTCGCTGTCGCACGTCTCGCCGATGATCTGGCCGTGGATGTCGGTCAGGAGCATGCTCAGCTGATGCCGCTGCTGATCCAAAATTTGGGTACTGCCATGGAGAACTACAAGGGTGAGGAAAAGGGCCCGATAGTGGAATTCATGAAGGCCGCAATCGGCGCTATTGATTCGGTTTTGGACGGTCTCGACTCGAAGGCGGTGATCCAGTATCAAGATGGACTGGTTCCTCTGTTCCACAAGCTTTTCCAGCACCCTGATTTCAAGGTCAAGAGTCTCACCGCCACGGCTCTCGGCTCCCTGGCATCATCTGCTGGAGAAGCTTTCTTGCCGTACTTTGAGAGTTCGATGCACCTTCTGTCGGAGTATTCGATGAAGAAGGAGAACGAGGAGGAGCTCGATCTGCGTGCTAGCGTTATTGATGCCATGGGTGAGATGTCTGCTGCTGCAGGTCCTGAAAACTACAAGCCCTACGTCCAGGCTCTGATGAACGCCTCTGAAGAAGCTCTTCACCTCGACCACTCCGGTCTGAAGGAGAGCACATACATGCTGTGGGGCGCCATTTCCAAGGTGTACGGTGAGGAGTTCAAGCCGTTCTTGGACGGAGTCGTCAAGGGCTTGTTCGAGTGTATCGAGCAGGAGGACACCGACGTTGATATCGAGCTGGGCAACTCTGCCAAGGATCTTGTCGGAAAGGAGGTTACTATCGGCGGACGTAAGGTGAAGGTGGCTGCCGCAGATGACTCCGACGAGGACGGTGGCATCGAAGACATTGATCTCGATGAGGAGGATGACTGGGAGGATTTTACGACGGTCACTCCACTTGCTCTGGAGAAAGAGATTGCCATCGAGGTGATTGGCGATGTCATCAGCCACACAAAGAGTGCCTATCTGCCGTACTTTGAAAAGACCGTCGAGCAGCTGCTACCTCTGATCGAGCATCCTTACGAGGGTATTCGCAAGAGCACCATCAGCACGCTGCACCGTGCCTACGCTACTCTGTTTGCGCTGGCCGAGGAGACTGGTCAGATGCCTAAGTGGCAGCCGGGTCTGCCGCTCCAGGTGCAGCCGGCCCACGAAATCAAGAAGTTCGGCGAGATCCTGATGAAGACGACGATCAAGATGTGGTCTGAGGAGGCTGACCGGTACGTATTTGCTACATGTTTTGCCCCAATGCCAAATTTGTACGATTGATGCTCTGCGAACCGGGCTAACTACGAGTCATTTAGCACTGTCGTCTCGGATATCTGCGCACACTTGTCTGAGAACCTCCGATACACCGGTCCTGCACTGATTGCTGATGGAGAAGTCCTTCAAGAAGTGGTCAAGCAAGTGGTCGCCTTGATTCAGAAGAAACATTTGTGCCAGGAGGATTTTGATGAGGATGAGGAAACCAAGGAGATGATGGAAGAGACCTCCGAATTCGACTGGATCGTCATCGACCGGGCATTGGACGTCGTTTCTGGTCTCGCTGCCGCACTCGGAGGAAGCTTCACTGAGCTATGGAAGATTTTCGAGAAGAGCGTTCTTCGATTCGCGGACAGCAGTGAGAACATCGAGCGGGCGACGGCCGTCGGCGTTCTGGCAGAGATCATCACCGGCATGAAGAATGCCATTACCCCGCTTACCGGCCAGCTGCTGCAGCTTCTTCTGCGTCGCCTGTCGGATGTGGATCCGCAGACCAAATCCAACGCTGCCTACGCGGTTGGCCGACTGGTCGAGTTCAGCGAAGCCGACGCGGAGATCGTCAAGGAGTACCCAACCATTCTGAGCAAGCTGGAGCCATGTCTCGAGCAGCAAACGTCGCGTCTTCCCGACAACACCACTGGCTGCCTCAGCCGGATGATTCTGAAGCACCGCGATCAGGTCCCGATTGGCGAGGTGCTTCCGGCGATCGTGAAGATTCTGCCGCTGAAGAACGATTATGAGGAGAACGATCCTCTCTACCAGATGATCTCCCAACTCTGTAAGTCTATCATAATTCTGTCTGCAGCGAGGTTCCTGGAGCTAACACATGGGCAGACAAATGGGAGGACCAGACCGTCGGCCAGCTCACGCCGAACCTGGTGCCCATCTTCCAGGAGGTTCTCAGCGATGAGCAACAACTGGAAGATGAGCGTCGTCAGGAGCTGATCGAGCTAGTCCGATACCTGAACAAGGCCCAGCCTGGCATTGCGCCATGGATCGATCAGGTTGCCTAGGCAGATAAATCGTTTTCCCAGAACGAGTACGAAGGCCTGGAAAAAAAGAACCATAATGCTGACGAATTGATACCCCGGCACGATCATGATCCATGTGTGGTACATTGTATTGGAGAGAACCTCTAATAGATGATTGCTGATTAGTTGGTTAATAAATTTAACTTTGATTACCTGGAAATGTGTGCTTCAACGGCGGGGATAAGTACTACTCGCCAAAACTCGGTTGAATTCAGAGTCACTGGCCAAGGAGCCGAGTCCTTGCAGAAAATCTTTGCTACTACTGTGGTCCTGCACAGATATCGTCAAGTAAACGTGACCAGAGGACCGAAATGGACAACAGGGATGAAATCTATAACATGGAGTTTAGATTTGCCATACATCAACGACCAGGTTCAGGCTAAGAGGGATGGATGCATTGGATGTATGCGCCGATGGTCAGATCTGGATATAGATCTGAATCTGATCGCTCGTGAATTGTCGTTGACTTTTTTCTAACCATTCGATGGCATCTTCTATGCCATGAGATCGCCTTATGTCCCATCACTTTTTGAGATGTTTTTCTTTAGTTAAACTTTTCTACGCAAATTTCGAAATGATGAAGAATGGAAGTGCGAATAAAGACATGAGTGGACTTTTGCCCTACCATTCTGATACCATATGAGCGAGCTTTCTAGGGTTTATCCACCCTACTGATCTGGCGTTCCCCAGGAGCTACCGCTAGAGAAGATAGATGCTCGACAATAGTAGACCTCAGAAGCTTTCAATTGCGCACCTGCGCAGTATCATCGTCGACTAAAGGTTCGAGTTGTCAGCAACAGTAGTATCCTAGTCTACACTAAACTTTCCTCACCTTTCAACGTTCAGTGTTTTTTTCCATTGACAGAAGTGGAAGAACCTGAAGACGAACAAATTTGTCCAAGATTCAGCATCCCTGCAAGATTCGGATCAGAAACTCCAGTCGGTTGAATTCGACTCATTTCAGTTCAGCCCTCACTCTCGGAGCCAAAACAACGCCCGTCCGGAGTACAGAGTTCGGTTGGTTTGATTATCAAGCAGGTTGATTATCAATCCAACTTTGCCCGGTTGGTCGTCAGTCAGTGATCAACAGGACAGGGGACGCCAAGATACCGCAAAAATTAGGTACCTACTAATAGTAGTTAGTACTAGTTACTATTCATCAGCCCTATTTTGGCGCCATATTGTCAACTGGCAACAACATTCCAGGCACCGTGTCCAAAGCATGCTGCACTCTGCAGTAGTGATTGTGGCTGCTCGTATTTTTGCCGTGGCTTCTGTGTCCCTTTGGTGATTGATGTGTGTTAGTTACTTAGGTAGTAACCTGATACAGTAGCAGGTCAGGTTGAAAAGAGACATCGAAATGATTGAATAGTTGACAGTCTGGGGAGCTGCATGGCTTGCATGCATCAGTGGAAGGTCGCAGAACACATGGAAAGTGTCAATGATCAAAATGTCCACTGAGGTCTTCGGCTTGCAGTTGGTTGATTGAAGGTTTTCACATTGTACTATAACTAGTATAAGTGCCTAGGTAATCATTGTCGCCGAGATTGTCTCCAACTCCAGCTCGTAATCTGACTTCGACGATAACCTATCCAGTGTAGCCCCTGCATTTACATGACCAACTATAGTATGCGGAATGCACTCGGACTTTGTGACAAATGTATGTCGACTCCAGTAATCAGATCGCTTTAACGGCACATCAACATTGGGTGTCCTTCGGACTTTGCACTCTGTAATTATTAATCATCATACCCATGGTTGCCTATGCCATGATGCTTTGCCGACGGCCAAATCCATGTGTCCACGGTCTGAGCTTTTCCAACCCTAACAATACTCCAAAGTCCGGGGCACGGCTCGGCTTGCCGACCTAATCTCCGCAGGCAGATTCTCTAATCTCCGTCATTGTCATGGTCAACTCTGAAGTATGAATATGGGGGGGAGACTCACGGTCGACACGGCCAGGACTTCAACCAGCATCGTCGGATCAGATAGAGAAGGAAAAGCGCTCTATACACATTCTAGCGTTGCATACTCATCATCGGCACGTACAATAATTGACGAACATGGCTCCTACAGCGACAAAACAGTGGACTGTCAAGGGTACGGGTGGCTTCGACGACCTTGTCTATACCGAAGCTTCCATTCCATCCGTTGGAGAGAATGATGTTCTGGTGCATCTGCGTGGTGCCTCGTTGAACTACCGTGATTTGATGATTCCAAAGGTGGGTTAGACCGCCATCCCCCTTCCGTTGATGCTGGATATTGACGTGCTTGCCCAGGGCTTTTACCCATTCCCAATCAACATCCCCGTCGTTGCCGGCTCTGATGGCGCTGGTGAGGTCATCGCCGTCGGGTCCAAGGTCACCCGATGGAAGCCAGGCGATCGAGTCGTCACTCTGTTCAACCAAACCCACTACTATCAGCCCGTCGATGCCGCCACCGTCAACACGGGCATCGGTGGGGCCCTGGACGGCACTCTGCGACAGTACGCCGTGTTCAATGAGAACGGCCTCGTGCGCGCCCCGAGCAACCTCGACTATGTCGAGGCATCGACGCTCACCTGCGCTGGCCTGACGGCTTGGAATGCGCTCTTTGGGTTAAAGCCACTGAAGCCTGGCCAGTGAGTGCTGGTGCAGGGAACTGGTGGTGTCAGCATTTTCGGACTTCAGGTGCGATCTATTCCTCCAGTCTCTGGCTAGCAGAATAAGTAGGACTGACAACAGGGCAAACAGTTTGCTGGCGCTCGAGTTATCGCAACTACGTCCTCGGCTGAAAAGGCCGAGATCCTCAAGAAACTCGGCGCCGACCACGTCATCAATTACAAGGAGGACCCGAACTGGGGTGAGACCGCACGCAAGCTTACTGGCGGCGTGGGAGTTGACCAGATCCTGGAAGTCGGCGGTCCGGGGACGGTCGATCAAAGTATCAAGGCCGTCAAGTTGGATGGAGTGATCAATATCATCGGCCTCCTTGGTGGACCGGGGGCCAATAGCGAAGCCCGAATTCTTGATGCTTTGAAGCACCTTTGCACATTCCGGGGTGTCTTCGTCGGCTCCAGGGAGCAGATGGAGGATATGGTCCGAGCCATTGAGGCGAATAACCTCAAGCCGGTCATTGACAAGGAGGTCTTCCCGCTGGAGAAGACTCGGGAGGCCTACGACTACATGTTGGCGCAGCGTCATTTTGGAAAGATTGGGATTGCGATTGACTAAGGGATCTATTGATAAGGCTGATACGAGTTGCATGTATATACACTTGGGTAGTGTGTGAATAGTACATACTGCCAATTGGATACTATCTCTTCAGCACGGCAGTACGATCTGAGCAATCTTATCTGCCTTCGCTAGGACAGTCTGTATTGACCGTATCCCTGTTAAGATGATCATGTCCAAATCATGTGGTGAAATTCCTGGCTCCGGACATGGCAAGTTGTGTTGAATTTCTGGTGCATGCAGAAGAGTACCCGGAGAACTGACCAAAAAGACTTTGACTAACCCGACGATTGTCTGTTGCTTAGTTCTGCTTTACTTGCACCACGCAGTGGATGGGCACCGTCCCTCCAATTTATGTACATGAACTGCGAGTGACAAAGATCCAGACAAAAGTGCACGCAACCATCAAAGAACACACAGAAAGGAAAGCAAATATATTTAGGGTTAGGAGGAAGATTCTCACAGGAACATTTGTAGACCAAAGCATAGCTAGTCGATAACAACTGCAAACTCAAAACGGTCTTTTCGTACAAATTGGTCCCACGCTTCACTGCTCATACAATTAACGATATCCGATCTGACTGGCCCTCCAGCCGAAAATGAGTCGGATGAGGCCGAGGATAAGCCCATAGAAGGCCAATACAAGGGGGACGATTTTCGTCATAAGATTTCCACGCTAGGTTGTCTTCAACGAGCGGGTCTCGTAGTGTAACGGTTATCACTCCGGATTCTGATTCCGGCAATCTCGGTTCGATTCCGAGCGGGACCTGGAAACAAATTTCTTTTTTCTCAGCCCAATCGTTTTCCATTTTCTGACTGCTAGACAGGTGCCAACGAGGGGCCTTTTGTTTTTTTTGTCTCTTGAATGCTTGGACCCTGACACAGTGTCGTTGGTGGAATCATTGTGTTGTTAATCAGGGCCAATATATGCTTTCAAGTTGAGCGATGCCCCGCGTGAGTCTGGACTCCTGCAGCTGAAACCGAGAGATTGGACTCGATATCCGCGGTCACTACAATTACTTACCTCGCAGTTGTACAACGAAGTTCCGGGATTCAGCGTTTGGAATCGTGAATCGTGCATTGACCAGGATGGGATTCGCGTCGGAACGCGCCGCCGGTACCTACTACGTAATGATGAAATCCACAAAGGAGAACCTCCAGTCATCGAGTACAATTGAGCAGAATCAGAGAATGCTCTCAGTCGAAGATCTAATGGATTTAATGCCACATCATGCCGGATGACGAATATAGCTAGCTATATTACCCATCAAAGGAATTCAGGCGCCGTCTCGCTCCTTCAACAACTCAACAATGTGCTCATTCAACCAATATCCTTGCAGCTGCTCTCTCGACATGTTCTTGGCTCCGTCAATCCATCCTTTGCAGTTGTCCGCACCGCAATTGCACTGGAACGGCTGATCCATCTCCCACTCCGTGCTGGGGTAAAAGAAGGTCACGGGCTCGCCTTCCCTGAGCGGCCGGTCGTCCACCACCCGGACTTCCATCTTGGCCATGTCGAACACCACGGACGGACGGCACGAGTGGTTGCAGTAGACGAGGTCGGAGTTGAGCTCAATGTGCTGGGTGCGGTTGATCTGCACCGTGGTGTATCTCTGCTTCGGGACGATGCTGGCACCGGTGATGCGGGCGAACAGGGCGCCCGCGGGCAGGGAGACGCGCGAGATGGCACCGGATGCGAAGGGCTTGTCGCTGCGTTGCACGTACAGTCGGTCTGCTAGGAGAGCAGCGGATTTCTTCGACGCCTCCACGGTGGTATCATTGGGCCTGGAAACGAGATCGGGTTCGGCGATGGGAGCCATTTGCGAAGGCTTGGTAGATCAAATTGGCTTTCTATAATGACACAAACAAACTGGCTGTCGCGGCGAGGGGTTCTTGATCTCTATCCAATGTTGACTGAGTAATTACGGAGGAGTGGACTCTCTTACTCATATACTCTACGGACGAGATGTCTCCATGGATCACCCTCTCCAAAGCGGGCCGCTGTCGAACCACACAGTAACCACAGTTGTCCCGACAGACCGAAACCGTAAACGGAAGAGTTCATTTCTCAGACCACGGTAAAAATCAAGGTTCTCGTTGGCTCGAAGCAGAGGAGCGAGAAAAAAAAATAATTGCGCAGTGTCATCCGTTGGCTGCAATCAGATATTGGGTCCCTTCCCCCCCCTCCCCGCGAGTATTTTGTGAGAATCCTCCTTTGTACCGAGGGCCGAAAGGAACAAGCGATGGAGCGAGGGGCAAGCTGTCCGAAGTCCGTGACGAAATTCAACCATTGCGTTGCGAATTAGAGTTGAGCGAACTTACCGTACCTTCCAAAGGAAGTTAGATACTGGCTCAGTGAAGAGATCGGCTTAACTTTGTATGGTTAAGTTTGAAAAAGAAACTTCAACCGAAAAGTCCGCGGCTGTTCGCCGATTCCGCTTGCCTAAATGCCTCGGCCTCATGTAAGTAAGCAGTAAAGTACAGGATGTTGAAGATTCATATGTTTTGGCAAGCAGGTAAAGGGCGAGGAAGGTGGAAAAGGTGGAGGTACAAGCCGCGGTCAGTCATTACGAGGAGTAAGTCAATTGTCAAGGAACAAGCACATGGTATCAGAATTTTATTGCATTCTTCATATGCTCCATCACAGTGTTTATAAATCGGCAAGACTCCGTATGCGTCATGCTCAATAATCGCCCCTCGAAGGTGGCAGGTGGGATGAACCCACATCAGGATCGCAATGCTTCGAACCAAGAGATCGCTTCAACTTCCATGCCCAACCCACTCCTTTGAAGTTGAGTGGTCGCAGGCTGGAAACATCTTTGGTGTCTGCGTATCACTTGGAGTTGGGACCGCCCACTGATACTGCACGCCATAGTTGAATCGATATTTGTCCTGGCCTTCATATCATTCCAAGGATCTCGGAATATCGATCAATCCATGACACTCGCAATGTCGCTCAGGTTGACGAAAGACAGACAACACCCGTCACGACTCACGCCTGCTCTTCCGTGTCTTGTGACTGCTCGTCCTTCGGCCTCAGCTCCCACAACCTCGTGGCAAGCTTCTCATGACCGACAAAATTGGCAATCTGGTAAGGCAACCAGCGTTTGTTCCCCGCTGGTTGGTTCGGATCGGCCCCGGCGGAGAGAAGCCGCTCTACAATTTCCTCATGCCCCGCCGACGCTGCAGCGTAGAGCGCCGTGTATCCGTTGTAGTAACAACCCGGGGCATTGACATCTGCTCCCGCTTCTAGCAGCCGATTCACAATATGGAGGTGACCACCCAAAGCAGCAGCCTGCAGCGGAGTCAAAGCTTGGTATCGCATCAGAGGCGTGTTGACTTGAGCTCCCTTCTCAAGCAGTAGTTCAACCAATTCGAGGTTTCCAGTCCCCGCTGCAGCTTGTAGAGCAGTTCGACCAAGGTTATGGCAGGCCGGCGCATTGATTTCCGCTCCTTTGTCGAGTAGAAACTTTACGACATCCAAATGCCCCCCTTCTGCAGCCGCCTGCAGAGCAGTGCGGCCGTTGTACCGGTGTGCAGGGCGGTTGAGTTCTGCGCCAGCATCGAGGAGTCGCTTGACGATCTCCAGATGACCTCCTCCTGCCGCTAGAGCCAATGCAGTCCTTCCGCCATTGTTTCCACCGGGTGCGTTCACGTCGGCGCCAGCTGCGAGCAGTTTCTCGACAATGGTGGCATGTCCGTTTGCTGCGGCGGCTTGCAACGCCGTTTGTCCCGACCAGCCATGCGGCGGCTCGTTGATATCCACACTGGGGTCTTGGAGCAATTTGATCACGGTGTCAAGGTGTCCATCGCGTGAGGCTTCTTGCAGCGGCGACCAGACATTCTCGTCCTCGGTTCCGTCGGCCTCCTTGAGTTCCTCGAGCTTCTCCGGCGTGTTGAGGATGATCTTGCCGTTTTTCCGCGGTTTGACCTTTGGGGGATCGTCACTCAACGACCGCAACATTTTTCAAGATTCTGGATGCAATGCAGACCTCGTCGTGATCAGGAAATCTTCGACGTCGCGAAATGGCAGTTTGTAGTCATGATCTTAGGGCAGCCATCGTACGGGAGGAGGGAGGGGGGATATGTGCACTGCTGAGGGATTATTGGGTGTGTCGTAGTGAGTCGGGATGGACAAGATTGATCACCGAATGTTTGTTTGGTTGGCTACGGAGAACCAAGGAAAAGAAAAGAAACACTCTGCAGCTGATGAATCAACTTTGGCACGAGGCCCTTGGCCCCTGATTGATAGGCTTAATAAATAAATCCAGAGTGACAGTCAACGTTTTAATCACTCAAAGCCATGTCAGAATCATTTGCATTTCTGTCGACACTCGACAGCAGTAGGCTTTTGGCCTTCATTCATTCCTCCGATTCAAAATAACCAAGACAAAGCCAGAAACTGCCCAGTGTTTTGCCTTCATATCGTGAGTCCAGGACTCCTACTACCTGAAAAGGAGAAACTGAACTTGTTGTAGTGCCAATTTGCCCCTCTTTTCACCCAATCTCTGATGAAGCCGACACGATAACCCTTACGACTTTGGTTGATTCTTGTTGGTGCGCTTGGCTCGCCTAGCTTGAATGGCTTATCGCGCCATGGGACGGGATATTGGCCGGGGGCACTTTGGACCGAGTCCACCACCCCCGCGAAAAGCCGGGAAACTCCTTCGCGGGCCGGCCAATGTCGCATGCTCTCAAAAAGTCAAAAAGCCGAGCATATCCTATCGTATTCCCCTTGCCAGTTCCCCTGTTCCATGATCGGTTGTATGGTGCTGATCGCGGTGTTGGCATTCGATCGTGGGGAGGGGACTTCGCCGGGCAGTTGAGACGGACTGCCTCTCGTCATGTCGGTCACGACGACGACTGCTACTCGTTCGTCGAGCCGTGGCCCCAATCTCCATGGACCGCCGGGTTTTTTGAGTTTGAACTCTGCCTCGTCCTCTGGTCAATCCTCAGATATGTCTCCGGTAACCGAGTCTGTTGAGTCTTCGATGGACCTGACAGACGCCTCCGCATCACATAGCCCTGAAGACTCGTCCCAGACGACAGCAGCCACGAACAACAATACCAAGCCAAAGCGCGTTTCGACTGCATGCGAATTCTGCAGGAAACGCAAGAAGAAATGCGACTTTCGATATCCGAATTGTTCGGCCTGTACCCGGGCCGGCGTTGTTTGCACTGTTCTCACGCTTGGCCAGCCTGTGTCGAGTCAAGGCGTGCCTCGCGATCAGATCGAGAATCTCCAGAAACGGGTCGAGTGGCTAGAGCAATTATTGCGAACAAAGACCGGAATTGATGTATCGGATCGACCAACAGGTAGTGTTGTAGATGACGACGAGCAATCACTTGATTCATGGTATCAAGTGCCGCACTTGATGGCACAACCTCGCGCAGGGATCGGACCGAGCGCCCAGGAAGATGCAAACGATGGCTCCAATGCGTCCGGCGAAACGATCACATTACCCCCGCTGGACAGTGAGACCTTACCGAACATCACGGAATTGTTCCGTGACAAACTCGAAAACCGCCGACATCCTCTCGCTCGTCCACGCCCGTCGATCATCCCGCCAGTGCGGCTTTTCACGTCTTGGGAAGAGGCGGAGCAGCTGGTGGAGGAGTATTTCGAAGGTATCGGGGTGCAGTATCCTTTTCTCAATCGAACCGAGTTTATGCGCAACATGCGCCGGATTTACCAAGGACAACCTGTATCACCGGAGGCCCAGAACTCTTATCATATCACCATGGCCATTGCCATTCTCACGACCACTTCGGACTCGAGTAAAGCCACGGCGTTCTATGCACTGGCTCGGGAAACCTTGGCACCAACGTTGCAGAACGAAGATCTTATCGCTCTGCAAGCGCTGCTTAGCATGGCCCTCTACTCGGTCTCCTCGCCATCGGGACCCAATTTGTGGCAGATCATCGGAGCTGCCATGCGATTAGCAACGAGCCTGGGCCTTCATAAGAAACGACCGTCGCCCACAACGACAAAAGGCATGGTAGAAGATGAGATGGCCAAGCGGGCTTTTTGGAGTCTGTATGTGCTCGACCGGGCCACTTCCGTCACACTCTTCCGTCCATTGGGCATCGCCGACGAGGACATCACGGTCGACTTGCCGCGGGAGCTGGACGAGAATTGGGTCGAGGCTCCAGGTGCTTGTCAAATGTCCATTTTCATACAGGTCATTCAAGTGCGTCGGATTTTGTCACGAATCTACCGATGCTGTGAGTACTACAGATTACGCATGGATGGATCGTGCATCAAAGCTAATGTGTCACGCAAAGTGTACACTCCGCAGTGCCAGCCCGGCAGCGATATCAAAATGATCCTTGATGGGTTCCGGAGAGAGCTGGATGAGTGGAGAATGTCGGCACCTTTTATCCCAAGCTCTCTGCTCTACTCGACCAGCTACTATGATTTCCTCTACCACACCACGATGCTCCATCTGTACCGGCCGTCATCGCTGAACCCAACGCCCGACGAAACATGCATCGTCGGGTGTGGCGACTCCAGCGTCCATGTAATCGAATCCTACTGGGAGAACTATGCGGCCGGCAAGATCAAATGGGTGTGGGCCACGCTGTGCTACATCTATTCCGCCGGCGTTACTATCCTCTGGTGCCTTGAGCAGAATGTTCGTGCCATACGGCAGGGCCGACCGCCACTCTGGGACAATCCGCACGCCGTTCAAACTATTGACGCAACCCTGATGCTACTGGAGCAATTTGCCAGCAACCGCAGTGGAGCGGATCGATTCGTCAGCCAGTTTCGACGACAGAGCGCCCAGGTCCTGGAGCGAGTCGCACAGGTACAGGCATCCATGGAGCAGCAGAATTGCCAGAATATGACCGAGCCGGTTATTACTACGCCCCCGATGGATCCGATGTTTATGGACCAGATCCTTTACTCATACAACTGGGTCGGCCAGGAGGTTGCTTCGTTTTATGCATTGTGAGTCGCGTTTCCGAATGAACATACCACAGCATGTCGTTTTTCTAGTGTTTACTTTGGCTTGCGGATATGGCGTTGGCTCGGTGATGGTTAGAGAAAGGCCGGATGCATGATGCAGTATTGAATTCAAAGCAATGAACTTGAAACCACTCCCGGACCATCTTCATTTGGTCAAATCAACGATGGGGAATTGTCATTGGCCATATTCTTGGAGGATTTAGTGAATCAAGAAAAGCGAGCTCATTGGCAGATAACAGCCCGGCTAGCTCAATCGGTAGAGCGTGAGACTCTTAGTTCCTGGGTTCATCTCAAGGCTGCGGGTTCGAGCCCCGCGTTGGGCTTCATTTTTTTTTCCTCCTCCTACGGAGTACTCCGTTATAGTCCGTACCACGTACGACTCTCACACGGGGTATCATGATATTTCAGAGCCAACATTCAGTGTGTGGAGCACGATACTGTAATCAATGGGGGCAGAAATGGCAGACATGTGGGTAGGAGAAACAATGCCAACAAAATCAGGATAGAAGCTTCGAACTGCTGAAAGCATAACAATCCCATTGATATCTACAGTACCCACATGACACCAGTAAAACTATCCAAAGAATGCCTACTACTCCGTACACCAGGAATCAACGGAGACTTGGAATCTTTAACCGCCACCGCTCATCATCCCGGACCACATCATGGCATGGATCCCTCTTCGTCGATCCACCTCACGTTTAAGCATGACCAGACAGGTCGCGACGACAACGCTCTGATCGATCTCCTTAATCGAATCCTGATCGATGAGCAATAACCCCCCATTGCCGGCGTCCCCCTTCGAGGTGCCGGGTGTCCGCGTCTCCCTTGATCGCACGAGTTCAGCGAGAATCTTCCCATCACTGTCGCTGTTGCTGTCGCTGCCGCTGCCGCCATTGGGGCTCTTCCGCCGCAAGACGAGGAGGTTAGCTTGCTTGCCAGTCTGGGGATCCTTCCGCTTGGCATATCGCCATTCGAAATGCTTCTCAGGACGGCCGTCTAGTGCTGGGACGATGAAGTCGGTTGCTCGGGTTGTCCAATGAGTCTCGACCTTTATGGTAGGAAGGGAATCTTGATCCTCATTTTCGTCCTGCTCTTCCTTCCCCGAGAGGATCTTCAGGACTGGATCCTTTCCGGGACCGAAAAAGTACCTTGACTTGATGAGCGTCTTGCCCGATTGATCAACGAGGACCGCGTCGCCGAAACGGCGCTTGTGCCGCTTTGAAACATAGACGGGTTGATCCGTGTCGACATCGACGATGGGCACCTCGAGCTGCGTGTCTATAACGGGCAGGAACTGGGGCTTGCGCACGAAACCAAGGCCCAAGGCATCGATCCGGAGTCGCCGGCATGGCACTGGCGCAGAAGACGGACTGAGGGAGAGGAAAGTCGTTATGTCCGGGTACTTGGTGGAGCCGGTTCCAGAAGTGCAGATGGACGAACGGTCCACTTCCAGCTCGCTGCTCTCGGTAGGAATGGATTGCTTCTCACTAGGGGTAGTATGGTGCGAGGACCCCTCTGTTGGGATTTCAGAGTAGGGGGGTGGTGGGTAGTAGTCTTCCCCTTCGTTTATGATCGGAGGAGGCCGCTGAGCGTAGGAGGGTTGACGGGTAGTATTGGGATCGCGTGGTTGAAGCTTCTCTTCCATGATTGCGATTTGATAATTGACTGATTGAAGATTCTGATGTCTGAGTGATGTATATGACCCTCCCCCTTCTTCGAGGGGACAACCCCTTTTATAAACCTACTGAGCACAAATACGAATCTTGCTTATTTTCCTAGTCCGGTAACTTCTTCCAATACGAAACGCCCGATAGCTCTCGCCATTGACCACTCTGCACTCCGTAGTCGTCAGCAAGCAAAAAAAAAGCATTGGCTTAGTCAAGAAAGGATACCCAGGGCTGAGCCTGAGGTTGAGAAGAGCCGAATCATTCGACGAATGGGTGTCCAGCCCTAATTGATGATCTCTGCGGAGACTAACCGCATTCGGAAATCTCGTATTGAGCTCGAAGCTCCACGACTGGATCCAGAGGCAATGTACTCGGCAGTGCCAACAAACCATGCGAACTGCTTCGCCCAACGCCCATTCTTGACATATTCACTACTGTAATGGTGTCTACAGTACTCGTCCCAGAGATCGCAGTTGCCTACGATTACGGAGTAGAACGGCAAGTCGCCTGACAAGGAATCACGAATTTCTCCCGTACAGAGTACTCCGCAACCCATCGTGATTACCATACAGAGTAATCTACTCGTACTGGCGATAAGATAACGAGATACGGAGTACGGAGTACATGTGACCATGTCGGGGAGCTAAACTTAATTAGGCCAAGTCGTATCAAAAAATAGGCTTATCACGTGGATCACATGCCTCCTTTGTCATATCTATCTTGGCAGTTGGCACGGGCCGGAATTTCATGCTTTTCCGATTCTCTTGGCTTTGCTCACCGCCTTCGGTGACAGCGTCAACAGTTCGCTCTACCCCGCGAGCAAGGCCGCGATCTTGATTGAAGTCAGGGGTTGAATTTGCCTGTTGTCCGGATCTTCTTTGGATCGTATCGGATAGGGATTGATACCGATCACAATGGGGTCCACGGTGGAGATTGCGTCCTCGTTTATTGAGGGAGCCCCGCCAGGAGAAGTTCGTCTTACCAATGTGATTGTTTACTACTACGTTCTACGGACTAAGAGTGCTGACGAGCATTGGATACAGCTTGGCGACGTCGTTGCTGGTAAGATTGCTCCCAAGACGCTCTTTTCCTGCTCGATCAGATTGTGCGTTCTCTGCTGACACGGTGCAGACATTAGAGCCCTAACGTCTGACGGACCCGATATCATCCCGTCCCTGGAGCCCGCTTTCCGAAAGTACAATGAAACCCAACTTGCAACCGTCAAACTGCCAGGAAGCAGTCAGGAGGTAGCACTTTCAAATTTTGGGAAAAAAAATTTGAACGGGCGTTGATCGGGGAACGCAGGTGATTGTGAGCGAGTTCAACAAGTTGGACGATGGGCGGTATTTCGACGTGGAGAGTTCGACATCTTTCGAGTTTGATCACGTCACGCAAGTACGTCTTGGATCGAAGCATGAGAAAACAACGTTCAACTGAGGGAGGGATCTAGAAAGCATCGGCCGTTCAATCGCATCCGCTGGAATCCCAGAACGCGGAATTGATGTACGTCTCCCCCTTTCAGCCCCGTCGTCCATGGGACTGCATCTGACGGGGTGTAGAAAATCACTTCTCAAGTCTTTGTCGAACCATGCCAAAGAACACTACCCCAACTCATCGTACGGAGTGTACCCGATTGAGAACGATTCGGCCATTGCTCTGGTCTTGGTCGCCAATCGTTATTCCCCGAATAACTTCTGGTACGCCCCCAATCTCTCCTTTGTGTCACCGGACGATTTTTTCTTATCTCACATCTTAACAGGAACGGTCGATGGCGCGCTATCTATCAGATCCCCGTCTCAGCATCGTCGACAACGATCACCGGAACCATCAAAGTCGATGTGCATTACTATGAGGACGGCAACGTTGCGCTAAACACAAAGAAACCCATTTCTCTTTCCGTTCCGTCGTTGACCGCGTCGGCTGTCATGTCCAAGATTTCCGTGGCGGAGCGCGAATATCAAGAGGAGTTGAATCGGGCGTTCAGCCGGTTATCGGAGGACGCGTTCAAGAGTCTCCGCCGTCAATTGCCGGTCACGCGGCAGAAAGTAGAGTGGGAGAAGGTTGGTGGGTACCGACTGGGACAGGATATCGCCGGTGGGCGTGGCCGATGAATAAGTTACCTGAATCCTGTAGTTGAATATACCAATCCACTATTTTGAGTCATAGGTTGGATGACCTGATCGTAATTATTACTGATAGAGAATTACACTGCAAACGATTCATGCAACGCAAAAAAGAAAAAAAAAAAAAACCCTGTGACAAAACAGACCGGAAAAAACTCCTCAACTCCTCGCCCGCTCTTTCGAAAAATGCATGTGAATAAGCAATGACTGGAAGAATGGTCAAAACCCCATGACTAAAAGCTCACTCAATGCTCATGTTCATCAAGCCATCATTGGTCTCGTTCATGCCCTGCAAACCAACGCGCTTCAAGTTGCTCGCCGGCCCAGAGGCCATTGACGATTGGTTGAGCATAGGACTACTCTGCGCACTGACACCGGGAGACACCGCGCGTCGCTTGAACGATTCGGGATCCAAGTCATCTTCCCGACGCCGCTTACGGCGGAGCTCCGTTGCGTTGGTGGGGTTACCCGACTGCGTGGATGGTGAACCGCGGCCGCCAACCGGAGTGATGGTCGACTGTGGAGTGTCCATGTTCACATCTTCGCCGGCACCGGACGAGTGCGTTGACATGGCTGCTGACGGCGGTGGGGTTTGGCATCGATTGTCCAACGATTCCCAGAACTTTGCTCCTCCAGAAGAAGTACGACTTGCATGGCTGGGGCCTTTATCGCTGGAGGTCAAGCCTTCCAACTTTTCAAATGGGAATGCCGTCTCATGAGCAGGGACCCTTGGGTCACTCTCACGGACTTGCCGAATAACGTCGGCTTCTCGCTTGGCTTCACTGTCGAGCGGCGCGCTCTCTTCCATGAGTTCGGCGCGTACCCGAGCAAAACTCTTGGGCTTGGGCTATAGACAAATGAGCCGTTTGCATGAAGAAGAGCTCGCTAACCATGCAACTTACAAGAAGATTTCCCCGTCTTGTCACAGGGCGCTTGATCACACCGCGAGGGCTATCCGCACGCGAAACATCCGACGAACTTGTGGTAGTTTGCGCGACTTGGCTTTCATTGTCATCGCTCATATCCGACAGGTGAAGTTTTGTGAGTACCTCTCGCGCAAAATACCCTCCACCGGAGCTTTCACTGCTTTTCAACACTGGGGGCGCCGGGCTGAGCTTCGAGCCATTCCCACTAGTCCTGGAGCCATGGCGGCTTCTGCGGCCATTGCGAAAGCGCGCTTGCTGGAAACTCGGTGTGTTTGGAACAGCCGGAGAGGTACCCCCAATCCAGTCGCCCAGTGGATTCTGCGCAGCCGGCGCCCCGAATGGCCTTGCAACAGCGTCACCAATCCTATTGGCTTGTGCCACCAAAGTAAATATCCCATCATCCCTGTCATTCATGGAGTCATCGTCATCGTCATCGTCGCTGCTGGAGGTATCCGAATCCATCATATTGACGCTGGAAAGCGAGCTGGCCACGGTCCGGTCGGCCGAATGGCTGTGAGAATTATTCCCTGACATTCCCGGTGATCCAAATGTGGATGACATGGTAGACCGGCGCTGGGGAATGTTCACTCCGCGTCCGCCGACAGTGGGGGATGAGTCGGGCGACGACTCGGCCAGTGTAGAGTGATGTAGATTTGTGGAAGCGCGCGAGAAATCGAGCCCTCGTGAGCGGCGAGGGAGCACCGAGGCAGGTGATCCATAGATCTGAGCGGAGTCCAATTTCGGAGAAAGAGGGGCACGGTTCAGTGGATGGGAGGGACTAGATGTTGCTGATTGAGCATTTTGTCGCGACTGAAGCTGCAGGGCTGGCAAAGACGTCTTCTGCGGCGTTAACGGATTATTGGTGACGCCTAGGTCATCTTTGGCCATTCGTTGTTTGTCGGTGATGGTGATGGATTGTAGATCCAGGCTCGGCTTAACTGCGTCTGACAAAGAACGTGATTTGGGGGATGGCTTGGAGCGTTGTTGAGGGGAAAGGATGCTGCCGCCGTTTTGATTCGCAGAGCGCTCTTCTTCATTGCCTGGCAGATCCCGTGGTTGATAGCTCCGCTGCCAGACAGATTCCGCCATAGCACCCGACATCGTGGGCCCGGAGTCGCTCGAGAAAGATGGCGGAGGCACCGAAGTCGAGGCCGACGCGTCTGACATGGTATACCCGGTCCAGGTCTGACGCGCAGATCAACATCTAGTTCGTAACTGTGGCCATCACCGTGCTCTGGAGATCGAAGGCATTTCCTGAACACGCGTTCTTGGTTGTCGGGATTGAGTCGTCGTCTCGAGTTGTGTCAGGTATTGAACATTGCCAGTATCTGAACGCGTTTAACCGGGCGGGAATCAATGCTTGTAGCAAGCGCGTCTCTATCAACTTAACCAAGTCTCTCGGTTGCTCGTCGCCTCTCTGATTCTGGCGCATCAAGATGTTGACGGGCGCAGCCAATCATCCACTCCCACTCTCAATCAGAGGAGCCCCGCAGCGGAACGCGAACACGACCGCTTCAAAAAAAACGGGAAAAGTGACGTAAATTACAGGAATCGTGCAATTGAAAATACTGAAATGAGACTAGTGGTAAGAAACTAATACAACCATGTATGATTCGTGTCATGCATCCGCTTCCGCTGGATAAAATACGGAGTATACAACATGCATATCACGTGACGAACCAGCGTCGGGTGTTTGCATCACCTGTCATCTCTTGGATCGAGCGTCCACAGATTCCCAACTGGCATTGGACTTGTCGTTCATAACCGGTGTATCAGATCGTGTGTAAGGACCCTGCTCGGAATCTAACGTTTCAAATGACCAGGCCGGGGACGGTCCGTGCATTGACGGTGGCCCAAGCGAGAACTCGTTGGTGTTGTTTGTCTGAGGGTAATGGCCATTGGCATAAGGAGATCGAATATGATGCGACGGAGCGATATCGTCAATCTCCAAATCTTGGTTTTTGAGGTCTTCGGCCTTTAGCTGGCGACGGCGGCGGCGAATGATGAAGACCACAACCAGGATCGTCACCAGGACGACCCTATCAGACGCCCTCTTCATCAGCATCATGATACCTCAATGAACAGAGTGGAAGAAGACCACAAACCCTGCCAACACGACCCCCGGAATCACGGTCAGCATCGTCTGGTCGACGGGCTTTTCGCATTCGGCACCGCTGTCGCCATCTTTACATTCTCGGCGGAGGATGTGTCGAAGAGCTGCCATGACTGTAACCGTAAACCGTACGAGCAAAGTCGACTGTAAACGAGTGCAACGAGCCAGCGTTTGGAAATGTCGACAGCGAGTAGATCAAGTAGTAAAGAGCGACTCAGTGGAACGATCCTCGCATTTTTTCCCCTTTTTTTTCTGACAGGAGACTGTAGAGAGTGAACTGGAAAGCACGAGAAAGGAACAGAAGTGATGGACTGTGGCTGTCACCAAAGGGCCATTCTCCTGCAACGAAGAACGATATGGTTGTCTTTGTCGTTCTGCTCGTCCAATGATGACTGGTCAACTCTCCAAGATGCTACGCATGCCCCCTTACAATCATCCATGAAACACCTGGACGTGCCTAGTCCGAATTCAGCTAGAGAATCCTTTGATCCTTGTCCCCCAGCCTCCCCCAGAATGCCGATAGCCGCCAGATCCGATGGAGATAAGCCCCAGAAGGCCAGGACCAACACATTACTTATTGTGTTGGTCACCAGCGGGTGAACCCTGCATGCATTCAAGATATATCTATATACGCATGTTATTATTGAGTGATTCGGGCTTTCGGCAAGCAGAAAACAGCCCTAGGCAGTCAGCCTCACGCAATACATACTGCAGCTCAAGCATTGGCACGTGATGCGTATGGTTACTCACGCTGTAAGCCCGTCACGAATCAGTTATTCGACGTACGGAGTATTGATAGTTCACTATCATGAATTCTTCATTTGCCATAGCCCATAGGAATAGCTGGTCGCAAACGGCCAGTTTTTGGTGATGAGTGCAGATAGAGTTCAGTTACGAAGGTACGGAATATACTCCGCAGTACCAGTACGAAAGACGGATACATACTGATAAGTTGTGTACCCTGCCCTGGAAATACAGATGTACAAGCTTGTCTTGGCATATATGAGTTTTCACTTGAGCCTTCGAATGCATGAAATCTCTGAATGCAGATCCTTGGACCTGGACTTGGAGCCTTGAACTGCTTGGAGGCTCGGAGCCATGAACCCGATGCCAGCGATTCAGCAGTCGTAATCAGGATGGATGTTCTCGTACGAGCCTCGTATTGTATCATAAAATTGTCACGGCAAGTCACGTGGCAGGCACAACCTCATCAATAACCAATCAAACCAAAGACACTCGACGTATTGAACGAAACGCGAGTTGGTACTGGGAACGAAATCAAACGTCCATTGGACGCGTCGCAACTCTCTACTCATCTTGCTGAAAGCCTAGAACAACATGGCAGAACAAGGCAATCAAATCACCGGAATCAGATTTCCAAACGAAGGAGAGTCAGATTCCATGGCCATTTATTAAAGGACTAACTATCGAGCTGAACGCTTCATCCGCGTTCATCTTCATCTCATCCCGACGAGTTCAATCCCCATCGTGCATCCCTACCTTACCGATTCGACCGCAAGTTCGGATTTCGACGAGCAAAACCTATTCTGTGGCGTTAGTTGCGCACTTGCGCAAGCTTCCATGGAGCAAAGTTCATTTTCAACGAGGGCCGAAAGGCCTGAAAGTGACGACCGACCCAACGGATCCCCCATGCGGAGCCGCACAAGAGATCCCATGGCATTGGGTTTGAATTCAACGCCCTCTTCCTCTCCATCCAATCGACTTCCTCTTCCATCTATGGCCAGATCATTTCCGTCCTCGGAATCTCGATCAGATCGCAAGCGCCCGCTTGACCTGGGCAACTCGAGTGACTCCGACTCAGCGAAGCGGAGAGTACCTGAAAACGGCTCAGCATCAGCGTCGCGATCGCCGTTAGCGCGCAATTCTGCGAATGAAACTACATCGGATATTGATGATGAAATAGATGAGGATCTCCGAAAGTTTCTCGGGTTCGATGCCGATGAGGACCTCGAAGCGATGCGGAAAGAGCAACTGGAGGCAGAGAGATGGCTGAAGGAACGTGCAGAGCAAGAAAAACGAGATGCGGAGTTTGCACGGAGTCTTCAAGAGGGCTGGCGAGATCTCGGACCCTCCCGCATGTCCCCTGTTTCCTCCGATTCCAGCCGACAATTGCCCTCAACAATGGAACCGACAAGGGCTCCAGAACAGCCGTCCCGCTCAGGGGGTATGGACTTATTGGATCGTTCGTCGTCCCGTTCGATTCTTGGGTATCTACAGCCTACAACAGCTCCAGAGCAGCCTCCCAGTACAGTGGGTGTGGAGCCGCCGGGCCGTTCTTCGTCCCGCTCGATGCTTGGGTATCTCCAGCCTACGAGTACTTCACAACAAGCCGCTCAGACAGCGGGAACGCATTCATCAGACCGCTGGTCATCTCGTTCAGTCCACAATAGTTTTCTATCCGGGACTCAGAATCCCACAACTGCAGAATATCAACCATCCCTCACAGCTGGAATGAATTCATCGGGTCATTCGTCGCCCGGCCCAATGATGGGATATTCATTCATGCAATACCAGCCTTATACCTCCCAATCTTCAGGTCAGTATCGCAATGCCTCAACCACGAGCAGCAATGACAATGAAATCGTAGAGATCTCGCGGAATGATTTTCTGAACGCTACCCGGAGGGAAACGTCCCAGCCTCCATCCTCAAAGGCACTTTACATCACTCCATCTTATGATTCTTATCGGGCCCCTGCGACTTCTGGCAGCTCTTGGAAAGCGGGTGGCCCGTCTGGGAATCACTCCTATTCCTTGAGTGGCTTTCCCTCCAGTGGCTCTTCCAAGGACAGCTCTTTCGTGGACGGCTCTTACATGAGCGGCTCTTACTGGGACAGCTCTTTCCTCGACAGTTCCTACTTGGGCGGCTCCTCCACGCTGTACAGTTCGAATTATTGGGGTGGCGCCGACAGGAAACAAACTGAACAGGAAATCAAGGAGCTGCTCGAGAACATCTCTTCCGATGATGTTCTTCCGCCCAAGGAGAAGCGTGAAGAAACCCCTCCGGCGTTGAAATATCAACTCCTCGAGCACCAGAAGATCGGTTTGAGTTGGATGAAACGCATGGAGGAGGGCCCGAATCATGGCGGAATATTGGCAGACGACATGGGTCTCGGCAAGACAATGCAAGCAATTGCGCTCATGATGGCACGGCGGTCCACGGATCCGCGGCGCAAGACGAACCTTATCATTGCTCCAGTCTCCTTGATGCAGCAATGGAAGCGTGAGATCGAGCAGAAGATAAAGCCTGAGCACAAACTCCAGGTGTATATCTTGCACGGTGAAAAGCGAGGCGCCAAGTTTGATCGGCTCAAACAGTATGACGTGGTTCTAACGACGTTTGGAACGCTGGCGGCCGAGTTGAAGCGCTACCAGAAGTATGCCGAACAGTCTTCCGCCAGATTGGCTGCAGCACAATCCGAACTTCCAGTTCTGGGTCCGGAATCTGCCTGGTATCGAGTAATCGTTGACGAGGCACAATGCATCAAGAATCGGTTGGCGAAATCAGCGCTCGCTTGCTGTCGTATTAAAACCACCTACCGGTGGTGCATGACGGGCACGCCGATGATGAACAACGTGGAGGAGTTGCACTCACTGATCAAGTTTTTGAGGATCCCTCCATACAACGATACCACCAAATTCAACCAAGATTTCACCAATCCACTCAAACATGGGCCGTCGTCGCCTGCGTACGAGAAGGCACTCCAGCAATTGCGGGTTCTGCTGAAAGCAATCCTTCTCCGACGCACAAAGGATTCAAAAATTGATGGCAGACCGATCTTACAGTTGCCACCTCGGATGACGGAGAAGGTTTACACAGTCTTCAGTGAGGACGAGAAGGCTTTTTACAATTCATTGGAGACTCGAACACAGATCCAGTTCAATAGATATCTGGAAGCCGGAACGGTAGGCCGGAATTATTCGCACATCTTGGTCCTGCTCCTTCGCCTTCGACAAGCATGCTGCCACCCTTTCCTGATCAAAGACATTGCTGAACCCACCGCCAGCTCCGCGACTAAGGATGATGGAGTGGATCTCGTTGAGAATGCAAAACGATTTGATGCGGACGTGGTTCGGCGATTGAAAGAGAATGAACCCCTGGATTGTCCAGTGTGCATTGATGCAGTCGAGAATGCCGTCATTTTCTATCCTTGCGGACATGCGACCTGCGCGGAGTGTTTTGCACGGATCACGGATCCGGCAAATGCCATTCGACAGGGCCTCAACGACGGCCAGGCGGAGGCCAAATGTCCCACCTGCCGCGCCAGGATCGATCCGAAACTGATTACCGACAAAGCGTCATTCAAGAAGGTGCACGCACCCGAGACGCTCGGGGACGGGGCCGAGTTTGAGCCAGCCAACAAGGCAAACGAGGGCAATGACGGAGGCCCAGAAACCGAAGACAAGGAGAAAGATAATGACGATGACGATGACGATGATGATGACGATGACGACGACGATGACGACGACGATGACGACGACAATGATGTCGACGGACCGAGTCAAAACAAAGGCAAAGGGAAGAAGCCCAAGACGATCACCCTGGGCATGCGGCGCAAGGAAGCAGGGAGAAACGCAGCATCGAAGCGCAAGTACCTAAAGAATCTGGAAAAGCGGTGGATTAGCAGCGCCAAGATCGACAAGGCGATGGAGATCCTTCAGGAGATCCAGGATGTGGGCGAGGGCGAGAAGACGATCGTCTTCAGCCAGTTCACCTCCCTGCTAGACCTGCTGGAGATCCCCATCCGGCGCAAAGGCTGGCAGTACATGCGGTACGACGGCAGCATGCGCCCCGCGGAGCGCAACGAGGCCGTGATCCGCTTCAGCGACGACCCCAACTGCAAGATCATGCTCGTCTCGCTCAAGGCCGGCAATTCGGGCCTCAACCTCGTCGCCGCCAGCCAGGTGATCATCTTCGATCCGTTCTGGAACCCGTACATCGAGGATCAGGCCATCGACCGTGCACACCGCATCGGTCAGCTGCGTCCCGTCTGCGTCCATCGGATCCTCGTGCCGGATACGATCGAGGATCGCGTGCTGGACTTGCAGAATCGGAAGCGGGAGTTGATTGAAGGGGCACTGGATGAGAGTGAGGCCCGCAAGGTGTCGAGATTGAACTTGCAGGAGCTGAAGTATCTCTTTGTATGTGTGCTTTTTTCTTTCTTTCTTTTTCCATCCAACCTCTCTTCAGCCAAATCTCGATCACGGATGCTAACTATTATCTTCATTTAGGGTGTCCGAGATAACTGACCCGACTATGATCCCTCGATGCTACATACCTGCTTCTCACGTACATACGTTTTTTTCTCTCCTGGGCGGCTGTTTGAAATTTGAGATAAAGACCTCAATACAATGTTGCACCTTTGTTAATCACTTTCCCCCCTTTGTACTTTTTTTTTTTTTTGTTCTCTCATTTTCTTAATCTTGGGTTGGCCCTGTTTAATAATTCAGTACAGCACACGATGCGCATACTGGGATATCCGGCATTAGAGGAAGACGGTGATTAGGTGACCTGCAATCAGTTACACCTGCCTGTTCATAGATGGATACAGTAGTACGGAGTACTCAAGAAAGAAAAGAAAAAATAACTCATCTATCATCATCATGATTCTCAACTGAATACAAAACATTCTTTCTGTCCTAGGCTTCACCTCCGGCAGAGAACATCATACATATATATGTATCCCGGGTATTACTTTCTTTTCATTCAACTGGCATTAACCCTTGTAAAACAATGTGTCGTGCATAAAAAAAAATCTTTTCTCTACAGGTCGTTGTCCTCCTCATCAGGCAGCGGCTGTTGAGCAGCCTGGTTCAGCTCGTCCTGGTACTTGGCCATGACCTCGGGGTCGACCTGGACCTCCGGAGGAGCCAGGGCCGGAGCAGCAACGAATTCCTGAAAAGTATTGTCAGTACAGAACTCACGAATATCATGAGACCAAGAGGGGTTTGGGGGACATACCAAAGTCGGGTTGCCGACCAACTTGCGAGCGAGCCACAGGAACGGCTTCTCGAAGTTGTAGTTCGACTTGGCCGAGATATCGTAGTACTGCAGGTTCTTCTTGCGGTGGAAGGTGATGGTCTTGGCCTTGACCTTCCGCTCCTTGACGTCGACCTTGTTGCCGCACAGGACGATCGGGATGTTCTCGCACACACGCACCAGATCACCTGATAAACGTCAACCTTCGCTATCCAACGATAGGAAGAGGCAGGGGTACGTACGGTGCCAGTTGGGAACGTTCTTGTAGGTGATACGCGATGTCACGTCAAACATGATGATACCACATTGGCCGTTGATGTAGTATCCATCACGGAGACCACCGAACTTCTCCTGGCCGGCAGTATCCCAGACGTCAAACTGAATGGGGCCAAGGTTCTGAACCAAACCGTCAGTATTCCACCCTCAGGTTGGTTATGTCCAGGGCCGTCACGTACGGTGGTGAACCCCAGCGGGTGGACTTCCACACCCAACGTGGCAATGTACTTCTTCTCGAACTCGCCAGTCAAGTGGCGCTTGACGAAGGTGGTCTGTGTCGGACATCGCAGAGTCAATAACGGTCCCTCCAGAGATGACAATCCTGATGGTGACGCGCTGCAACAAAAAGGGGATAGAACAACGCCGATCGAGTGGATCGATCAAGCCGGGCGGGGCTTAGGAACGGAGGACGAAACAACCGGGGGGGGGGGTTCGCAACGGAAGGCTCGAAACCGACGAAAAAATTCGATCGCGATGCGAAGCGTCAAGGTGCTCCCAACAAGCAAATGATCCAACTTACCTTTCCAGTACCGCCGTCACCGACGAGGACCAGCTTGAAGGTCGGTGGGGTTGGTTGAGCCATGTTGATCAAGTGACGTGATAAGGAAAAAGAAAAGAACGATAGAAAATGGATATGAAAGTCGCGTCGCTACACTACGAGCCGCTTCGACAGGTGTCTTCTGATGTTGGGCGGCGGATCGGAAGCGTCGCAGGGAGATAATCACGGACGCAGGGGTTGGAAAGAGGAAGTTTTGCACCTTTCGGTGATGGAATTTTCGCGGATAACAAAACGAGCGGCGGCCGGTGATCACGTGACGTATTTACAGGTTTGCCCCTCTCCGCCCCTCCCCAAATTCCATACAACAATTTTCTTCCTAGGGCGCAATCAGCATGCCTACAACGCGTCATTATTCCCTAGGGAGCGGTGGAATTACCGCCGCTGTCTGACCACTCATTGATTGCTTATCCGAGAGTTCTTTGAGCTGATGACCTTTGATCACCATCTTCCACCAATATGACCCCAATTCCGGTAGTGTCGCGTGGCCTTTGAGAGGATGATAGATCATGGATTTGTACGAGTACACATTCTGGCATTGGTATCGTAGCACGTTAAGTAAAGTCATCATGAACACATGGCAGAAATGCAGATGTTTGATGTCACAGCGGAACCAAGTGGCAGCCCAATAGACCTCGACCTCCCCAGTCGCGTCGTGGAGTGAGAATAAGACTAATATCGCGAGTTCCTTCTCCGTCTTCATCCTTGCGCGTCACCTTGACTACCAGTGGACGCTAGTGTTTTCGTCAGCCATCGGAAATGACACGATCCAAAGCAAACAGTGTGCATACCCCCTCATTTTGTTGGACAACCTCCCCGACCTTCCTCAGTCGTTCGTGGTTCACCCAGTTGACACTCCCGAAAGTTCGGACGATGTCCCCAGCTTTCAAGCCAGCTTGAGCGGCTGGGCTGCCGTCCGCAACACTATTGACCTTTGCAAATGGAGTTTCTACTGGTGGCCGGGACTCGACAGCATTCTGCGGGACGGTTGATGACGTCGTGGATGCCGCGCCGCTCTCCCTAAGGGACGCGAAATGTTCATGGAGCTTGGTCTCCAGGTGCTTCATCACCTCTTTGTGGTCATTTCGAAGATGGATGATGCGGACCCGCGTATGACGAACTAGGTCGAACGGTCAGAACAAATCTAGCCAAGTGAGGGGAGAGCGTAGAAAGGGGCGTACTTTGTGCCACGTCGATGTCGTTGCGAGGGAAGCCATCCGGCGTAGTCAAGGGCGTCTCCATGGTGACTCCATGCTGTCAAAGAACTTAGTCAGTATGCTATGGAACGTATTTCGATCGGCGAAAGTTGCTACCGAAGTCAGGACACTGCTGTAGGCGCGCAGCTCAGCTTCAATCCGGTCCTTCTCATTCATGAGCTCGAACAACGAGAGCTTCGACAGGTCCGGGAAACCGCTTCTTGCGGTTGTAGGCCCCGAGGGGACCGTCGGGGCATGAACATCTCTATTATCCATAGGGAGTCCCATACCATGAAAAGTTGAGATGTCAAAAAAAAATCATGGTTGGTGAGTCGCTGTCGCCGAGCTCAAGAGTGAGCCGCGGAGGCGGCGCCCGCGGCCCGGATTTCCTTTTTTGTCGCCGGCCCAGAGGATGACATTGCATACAGCTCTGTTCCAACTAGATTGCTCGTGCTCAAGCTCATCTCATGCTTCTTTCCAATCACACTTTTCAGACATGAATCCAGGTCCAACGGGATTTGTTCTCGTCAGGCTGAATGTCAATATTGTGCCAAAATGTCGCTGTCAACTCGAACATCACCCCTAGAGAGACTTGAAGAGAGGGATGTCCCAGTGCAACCCCTGTCACGACCAACTAGTAGGATAAACAACCGGGCTAAGCATCTGAAAGCGAAACTCAGCAGAATCTTTTACCCTCAGGAGCATTTCCGCCCTCGTGTTGAACTCGCTGTGGACAATACCTACTACTTGATGCGTCAGATCTCGGCCAGATCAACCGCTAATGAGCCCAATTCATACTACTAATCGTCGACATGGCGATTGTTCTTCAACACAGAACCCAAAAGTCAGGCCCCAGTGGATGGCTGTTGGCAAGAGGACGAGACTATGGTCGACCACCTTGTTCATTGCTAACAATGTACCATTTGTTGACAAGCCGAACTTCCTTACCTATCGGCCTAATAAATCCTCGACAATGACGGGCCTCTATGTATCTAGGTAGTATCATTTAGAACTGATGGAGTAACTGCGCTCCTTCCCTTCCTGCAGTCACGCTTTCCATACCTGGCCCTTCCTCCAACTTCTCTTGTTTCTCTATCAAAATGCTCCCTCGATGGCTGACACCTGTCGGTCGTCATGGAGGACGACACCATCGCCGGGGACGCCCAACGAGGCCATGACGACGTCACGGATTATCTCCTGGATCTGAAACCAGACATATTCTGCCTGGAAACAATCGCTCCTGCTGCTTCAGATACCGGGGCAAGCCGTCCCTTCAAGAAATGGGTCGACAGCTTCCGGTCAAGGAAGCGTGTGCGTCCAGTCCCTTCGGTGTGGGTTGATGGCTGGCCGGACGAGGCCCCGGATACGGCCGCCTCGTCCCCTCCAAGTGAGCATCAATGGGACCAGTCGTCGGCGGGCTCGTCGTCGATTCTGGGGACAATGAAGACGACGAGTCTCAGCATGGTCACCTCGAGTGTGACGCGGTCCCGGGCCAATACTATCAGTAGTCATCAGAGTGTATCCTTTGGCAGTGCGAAGCCCAACTCCGACCTGCGAAAGTCCATCGACAGTGTCGGCGTAAGCAGGTCGCTGTCATTGGAAAATGCAACTCGTACGCGAGCAATCCGACGCCGTCACCTCCTGCATGAGATATATGCCTCCGAGTCGAATTATGTTCACGGTCTGCAGACACTTATCAAAGTAAGTATACGAGCACGTCTGGATGATGATGGCTAACGATTTACAGCTTCTTTCGACATATCTTACCACACGACCAGCAATTCTTCGAGACTTGGAAGCAATCTACAGCATGCATGAGTCTTTCCAACGACGCCTACATATTGTTAGCCCACTATCCACCGAACCGCCAATCATGAATCTTCCTCCTGTTGAGATGCCTCGGCTGAGGATGAAGTTTCAGACCTGTCAAGGTCCGTCTTTACGGACCCGAAATCTGAAGGCGTTAATAGACTCAAGGCTTCGGAGGACCGCTGCCGATCCGTCCGAGGCACTGAGAGTAGCTAAAGAAATTGAGAACCTGGTACGTTTCCCACCCTGAATGGCTGTGCCCATCTGACCAAACACAGTCCGACGGATTTGGGGCCTACGAGGGTTTCTGCAGTAGATACCACTTGCTTGAGGGTGACTTGGGCCTCTTGCGAAAGGCACTGCCCGCGGATGGCTTCTGGGCTGAAGGCATTGAAGCCCTAGCAAGGTCGGTAGACTCGGCCCAGAACAAAAAACAACGATAGCAAAAAGTCCATGACAGTCGACGATTTGATCATGAAGGTACGGCTGGCTCACGCTCTGCATTGGGTACGAGGTCGATCTTACTTGATAGCAGCCAGTGCAGCGAGTGTGCAAATACCCGCTTCTCCTCGCGGAAATGCTCAAAAACGTACCAGCAGGGGACTGTCCCTCAACCCATAATGAGTTGATGCAAATTCTGGACAAAACTCGCCAGATGGTCAGTCGGGTTGACACGGCCACTGGCAATCCAGCGCTCAAGAATCGTATCCATAGAACCATGTCGCTACAAGAGCGCCTTGATTACAATGGACAGGTAAAAGAACTCTCGGAGACAAATATACGGTGACTGACATCTCGGATTCAGACGACCCTCTACGACGTCTATCAACAATTAGGTCCGTTGAGTGTATGCGGCGTCCTCCACGTGGCCTACAAGACTCCCGACCGAATCACTGGGGAGTATCTGGTGTGCATCTTGTTTCCTGGGTACATGGTCCTTGCGCGTGCAGGTTCCGAGCATCGTAGACTTGTTGTGGTAGCGTCACTCTATGTGCTGGACATGACTGTCGATGCCGTGTCCAACGGCCAGGGTAGGAATGATTCTTGATGAACACGGAAGCGAGAACTGATGTGGTACAGGGCTTACTTGCTACGATGTGCCATATTCTTGGAAAGTCATCTTCCAAGATGGAGACCATCGTTACGAGCTTATTCTTAGTGCTTCTTCCGCATCGGAAGAACGATGCTGGAAGACTGAGCTACTAAAAACATCGGCTATGTCACCAGCAGAGTTACCTACTATATCATTAGAGCCTCGAGAGCTTGCTTTCTGTTTCCTCCCCGTGGTGCCGTTGGATGCTATTGACAATCGAGCCGGCATTCTTGCTCGACGGACATCGGTTCGGTCCCTCTCTGCCAATAACCCGAAACGTCAGCCAGAACAGGTTGTCATCAAAAGGACACATAACCCTCTGCACGACGACGAAGTGCGATCCCGCCAAGAAGCGGGCATTGTGCGGACTCGGTCAGCTGTTCGTGAGCATGCTCCCGTTATACTGTCCCCGCTGCGGCAGGACCGGGTTCGATTGGAGCGCAGTATCGCGGATATCTTCAGCCGCGAGATTCTCCCATTTCCAGGAATGGTTATGGGACGCGGAGACTATCTGCGGTCACAGTCTCTGATGCGGGGCGTCCCCTTTCGGACGCCGTTCAGCAGTCGCCGCTCCGTTTCCATTAGCAAGATCACCGTCAGTTCCAGCGACGAAGGTTGCGACGGCCAAGACGGCGGGCAGGCAACGGAAGATACGACCAGTCCGCGGAGCCATGAGAACGGATCCCCGATCCAGCCGGTTTTCTCGAGAAGGCACCGGCATGCGAGGGCAGCATCGGACTGCTCGAAACACAGTGCCGCTACATGTGAATCCAAGGCCAAATCGAAACCCTCTAAACGGTGGCTATCTGCGTTGTCCATTCTCGGCTTGTTTGGGTTGAGCCGCGACCACGCGGAGCAAGAATGAAACTGGTGAGCTTCCAGAGGGTTCTAGTAGAGTCCATCTGGCAACCGGGCAATGAAGTATCAGGGAGCAAAGGAGAGTTGATGGGGATGGGAGATTACCAGCGCTGTGGTCTGCGGGGAAGCCCAGAATAGAATTGGATGCAGCATATTTAGCCAGGAGAACGAATGGAAGCATTTGATACGATGATACCTGTCTTATTCAGCAGAGGTACTTTTCTGATAACTGAATCCATCTCTTTTCTACAGTTGACCTTGTTCTTGGACAAGGTGGAGCTCCGAAGTTGGAACCCTACGATGACGTCACCGACCTTGAGTTTCCATCCGCCGGTTTCCAGCATATAACTAGACCCTGCGCTGACTGCTATTCGAGGTATTCAGTTGATTTGAGATTCATATTCGCATAACGCTCTCATCTATCCGTCTTTTTTGTCAGTTACCAAGCTCTGATTTCTAACCTCACAACCAAAGAAGCGGGAACAAAAAAAGAAACGCTCCATTCACCATGCCGCGAGCGAACGATCAAGCCACGAAGATGGTCTACCGCGGCAACGCGGATGACTTTGTCATTTTCGTGAACGACATCGCGTCCGTGCACAACTGGCGCCGAAACCGATCGATTCCTTTGGCCGAAGTAGTGAGTGGGTGGAAGGTGTTTGTGACGCACAAGTAAGTCCACATCACCCTGAAGCTTGACCCTATATCCAAGGGGATTCATGCTGACTGATTGGCTTATAGGCACGGTGCACAGGGTGTCCTTGACGGCGCGAGCAAGGGCATGCTAGAAAGCGAGTTTGGGACATCAAGGGACGAGGACGTTGTCACGCAGATTCTGGAGAAGGGGGAGTTGCAGTCATTCACGGTATGATTGAAGTTCTTCGCACGGACACTCTCTGTTTTGCCTTTTGAGCTCGCGCCGTTCTTCGCCGTCCATGATCGTGTGATGATCACACACGATGATAGTTGATCCAGCTGATGGATGACAGACCGCCGAACGTCAAGGCGATACGAATGTCCTTAACGGAGCCCCGCTCCGTTGAACGGGTTCTGGTCTCCGGATGGGGTAGTGGTATGGGGATGATATCGGGTTCCTCGGTCAGGCAGTTGCAAGAGCCAGAGAAAAGATATTGTACTTGGTAGTATCGTAAAGTCAAGCGACATGGGTCAATCAGAGGATTTCTGACCAGCTTCGTTTCGTTCCTTTCTTCTCTGAACAACCCACCTCCCCAACTCCGCCCAGACGGCTTCCTTCTCACTCATACTCATCCCGGCCGCAAGCCCGCTTGTCGTCGTAGCGACAAAGACCCGAGCCCCCTTCCAATCTGGCGTCGTACCCAAATTATACTTCTCATCCTGCCACCCGTAGTGAAACTCGTCCTTGCGAATTGCCCTCCCGTTATGCTTGACCCTCCACACCGCCTCCCAGATACTCTTGCCCACCAGGGCCACCGCCTCGGGCCGCTGCCGCGCAATCTTCTCCTCCAGTACGGGCACGCCGTCGTCCATCTCCTGCTTGCTCAGCATACTTGCGTCCCGCGTCGGGCGCGCAACAATGTTCGTGTTGCCGACCGAGTACAGTTCCGGCAGCCTGTACGTGTCGCTCGGCGGGTGCCGCTTGTCGGTGATGCCGGACGAGTGCAGCAGCTTCCAGAAGAGGTTTGAAGGGTGTGCGTAGGCGTACCCCGTGGCGCCGGTCATGAGACCCGGGTTGACGCCGACGAAAAGGAGGATGAGATTGGGGGGGATCGAATCGCGGAGGAGGTTTGGGGGGTTTCTGGGTTCGGTGCGAGGGGAACGGCGCTTGCGTTTGCGGGAGGAGGGCGTGGGCGTGATGCTAGTACCTCTGGTCGCGCGGGATCGGGATGTGGATGGGGGTGGGGACGGCGAGGATAATGGGGTGGTGGGTGTAGTGGGAGTCGTGGTGTCTAGAGTCGAGAATGTAGTAGATGTAGGTGTAGAGGAGGATGACGGTGAGTCGGATTGCGCGGCCGCGGCGGTGACGGACCGCGTTAATGGCCTTCGTCCCGCAAGATCCGAAGTTGCGGCTTGTTTTGTCGGGCTTGTATGCCTGAACCGGGATAATCGCTCGCGAAAGGCGCGTGTTTTGTCCGTGGTGATGCTAGGCACTTCATCGTCCCCTGCGATGGGTGCTCCTTCAAACTCTTCTTGGTCGTTCAGATTCTCGGCATCGTCCCTTCTAGAGTCTGATTGTAAAATTTCTGGTTCCGCCATGATGAGTGGTCGATCGGGGGTTTGTTTGAGCGTTTATCTGAACTCAGCAGCGTTGGTTGCACAACTACTTGCATGGTACTTGCATTCGATCGAGACTTGAGCTTAGCGTCGGCTTTCAGGAACGGGATCCAAACCCTAACCCTAGAACTAGAAGACGGGCAGAATACTGTACGTACACTACGACTCATCCTCTACAACCAAACAAATACTCGTCAAATCATTTCATGAAAGTATGTACACGTTAGACCTTCTGTGACGGACTTGACGTGTTCCTTTTCGGTAGTGTCCATGGTGTCGCGCAGACCACCTTCAGCAACGTCAGTAATGGAGACATCTCACCCACCCAAAAAGCCGGCACTCACCTCACCCTCGCTATACGCCCAGAAATATGCAGCCATCCCGATGAGATAGTAAATCGCGACATCCCCCGACTGGTACATGAGCGCACACAGCAGGGCGCCCAGCGGGTACACCAACAAGCGGAGCACGATGCTGCGATGCGGCGGTGTGCCAGCGATGAACTTTAACGGCCACTCCCATGCCAGCACCAGGAGCCCAAATACGAGGTTCAAAATCTGCAGCACGGGGATCGGTTTGACGGCAACATCGAGGCTGGTCGTGATAAAGTCCCAGAAGACCTTGGGCCAGAAGAAGCCCTCAATCGCGGCGCCGACTTGCCCTATATATTTCGCTTGTCAGTGGATCGGATCGTCATACGGTGGCGATGGTGGAGGGAGGGGAATACGCACATCCCGCGGCAGAGAGCATGAGGAGGCGTGCCCAGTGGTTTTTGATCAGCCGACCCATGTTGGAGACCAGCTCAGCAGAACAAAATGAAAAATAGTACTCAGAAAATATGTCCAGAAAGAATGAATCTCCCTTCGACCAGCGAAGAGATCGGCAAACAGAAGTGAAAGAGGCACACCACTGGTTTGCACTGATGAAAACACCGTCTGAATGGTGTTTATAGATCTTGAGCGACCAAGATCAGGACCGACGGTCGTTTTCAAACAATCGTCGCTTTCGAGTGTCCGCTTTTGCTCCAGTTTGTTGCGGTGTGGTCCGAGACGGCAAGACCAAGTCCGATTTTGTCAAGACATCATCTTGGAGTCCAGCTAGCAGGTACTCTATCCGAGCATAATAAAAGGGATAAGGGGATCGTGACTTGGTGAGGGGAAATCCAGCTAAAGTCACTCTACCTCTACGGCAAATGTACCGAGTATGTGATGCATTTGGACCAACTCCTCATTCACATGCCACGAGTGTGCAGCAATCGGCCAGGAGCGGTGACGATAGAATATGCAAGGCTTGTCTCCCAATCCATATTTTTGGAAGCGATCGCACTTTTGCATAATAGTGTTCCCCTCGAGTGGTTCGAGGCGACGAAAGCTGCAACGAATGATGTTGCAGATTGAGCCTGAATCCTGCAACGCTTGGTCCGTGCAGAGGTGACGGGTCTGCTTAGATGCAGCAGATTGTGCGGGAACATGCGTTAGCGTCTTGATTCTTCTTCACTCTTTCGTGAGTTTCGTCATGCTGCGGAGTGCGGATTGCCTGACAAGAATGAACATCGCATGCAGCAGTTCGTTCGGCATTTGTTCATTTCGTCAAAGATCATCCCATACTTGTGAGGACTTTCAACATTGCCAGAACTCTTCAGTCAATTCAACCACACCATTCTCCCATGGCCATTCTCAGCAATCCGGTGGTTGTATATTGAAAAAAAGTCTGAAATCCTGCCGAATCGTCGTCTGGGCGAGCGCGTGCTTGCTGTTGCAGATTGGTTGTGCTTTGCTGCCTGAGGCCGCTAGCGCATCGCCTAGTAATCTCCAAGCCAATCGGGACGCACTGCTGCCAACCCCCCATGCTTAGTCTCTCCAGCCATCCATGCGGCCGTTCAGCATGATTTGTCCATGCCCTCATTCCAAAACTCCCGATCGGCTCCCACCCCGCCAGGAGGTGCATGAAGAGGCCTGGAAGGAGGGACAAATCAGAGACACGGAGATGCTTCGGAAGCGAGGCACGGAGGAGTAAGAATAGCATCAGGCATTGCGATTGGCGCTAGCTTCAATGGTCCACGAGATCCGATGCGAGTTCTGTTCGGGCGGGACACTTCCTTCATGCAGAGGGACTCTCGCAGTCACGGGCCAAGAGCCCTAAAAGTACACAGTGCACAGCCATCGTTCAGACCGACGAGGCTCGGCGGCTCCATATTGAAGTGCCGTTGGAAGCGGCGTAAGCGAACAGAGCGAGCCCGTCGGGGAGGAAGATCGTTCGGCTGGGGGGAAACCAGTGTCGACAATCATCGTCTGATCCGGAGACCATCACACGGACTCCAAACAGAAAGAGTTGGGACGAGAAGAAACGTCATGGCAACTTGCACGCTGGAGCGAAGTGCTGCTGTGATTCTTTACTGCCCTCCTCGTGATTGTCTGGCGCAATACTCTTCAATCTCAGCCTCGAAAGCTCTGCAACATCTTCTGTCTGATCTTTCAACCCCAGAGTCCACAGCATAAAATACCATCCCAAATTGAGACATTCAACACGCGACGAACTCCGTTCTCCAACGGGACCAAATTCCATATTCATCGATCTGGGGACTTCCGTAGTCTCATCGTCGACACGGCCGTCGATCGCTTTGACGTTCGGTTCCTGGTCTCCCACGCGACAGCCGACTATCCGGACGGAGTTCCCGATATCGCAACGAGCAACCGTATCCCGTTTCCAACATCATGGGTCTCCGTCTAGAAAATTCGTAGCGATCGGCAAGCCTGAGATCTCGGCATTCAGGGGGTCCCAATTCTCCCACCATCCGACGGGCACGCGAAATCAGGCGATTGAGGAGCGGGTGGTGGGCGGAGCACTCCGGGGAGAGTTAAGATTCAAGGCTATCGAGGACTTTGAGAACTCGAACGCCTTTCTTTCTCTTCTTCATCGACGTTCCCTGGGTCTGCCGCTCTTTTCTTTTTCAGTTCTATTCTGCAGATCGCTGGTCGATCGCTCTTTTTTTTTTCTCAACATGGCCGCCATAGATTGGAGGTCATTATTTGCCCCAAGTAAACTTATATTCTACACTTGGTTTTGGGGGGCACATATCGCTCTCTTTATTGTCGGATGGTACGTATGCGCCGGATCACGCAAAGCCATCTGATTCGAATTGCAATTGACGGTACTCGCCAGGATTTCGCAGGTCCGGAATGAGAAACTTGCTGGCCTCAATACCCTGCAGTATTCCGTCTGGATTTCCCGCGGAGCCGGGCTGGTCTTGAGCTTCGATGGCGCCCTGATCCTCTTGCCGATGTGTCGAAACCTGCTGCGCTTCATCAGACCGAAGGTCCGATGGTTACCTCTGGATGAATCGATATGGTTTCATCGCCAGGTCGCGTATGCCACGCTGATCTTCACAATCATCCATACGGCAGGTCACTATGTCAAGTAAGTGTATCTGCTGGCTGTGCGCTACTTTTCGACCATGCTCACGATCAAACACAGCTTCTACAACGTGGAGAAGTTGCAGCTTCGACCGGAAACGGCGATCCAGATCCATTATACGCAGGCTGGTGGTGTCACGGGCCATGTCATGCTGTTGTGCATGTTTTTGATGTACACCACCGCGCATGCCCGGATTCGGCAGCAGTCGTTCGAGACGTTTTGGTACACCCATCACCTGTTCATTCCGTTCATGCTGGGTCTCTTCACACACGCCACGGGATGTTTCGTACGCGACACCGCAGAACCGTACTCCCCGTTCGCCGGTGACAACTTCTGGAGGCACTGCATTGGCTATCAGGGTTGGCGATGGGAGCTTTGGGGTGGTGGGATCTACCTGTTCGAACGTCTCTACCGGGAAATCCGCGCGCGACGAGAGACCAAAATCACCAAGGTCATCCGCCATCCGTACGATGTGATTGAGATCCAGTTCCGGAAGCCCAGCATGAAGTACAAGGCCGGTCAGTGGCTGTTCCTGCAGGTCCCCGAGGTGTCGAACACGCAGTGGCACCCGTTCACCATCACCTCCTGCCCGTTCGACCCGTACATCAGCGTGCACGTGCGGCAGGTGGGCGATTTCACGAAGGCACTGGGTAACGCGCTCGGCTGCGGTCCCGCGCAGGCCAAGGATCTGGAAGGGCTCGATCCCATGGGAATGTACGAGATTGCGACGCAATTTGGACAAAAGATGCCGGAGCTGCGAATCGACGGCCCTTACGGTGCTCCAGCGGAGGATGTATTTGACAACGAGATCGCGGTGCTGATCGGCACGGGTATCGGCGTGACCCCCTGGGCATCGATCCTCAAGAACATCTGGCACCTGCGCGCCGGACCCAACCCGCCGAAGCGTCTGCGCCGCGTCGAGTTCATCTGGGTCTGCAAGGACACGCGCTCCTTTGAATGGTTCCAAGCGCTGCTGTCGTCGCTTGAGCAGCAGTCCACCGCCGCCGCCGGCGCCCAGGGCGGAGAGGAGTTCCTGCGCATCCACACCTACCTCACCCAGCGCCTCGACCAGGACACCGCCGCCAACATCTACCTCAACTCCGTCGGCACGGACGTCGACCCGCTCACGGAGCTCAAGAGCCGCACCAACTTTGGTCGGCCGAATTTCAAGCGTCTCTTCATGGCCATGCGGGATGGGCTCATGGATCAGTCGTATCTCGCTGGGTTGGAGAGCAGTATCACCACCGAAGTTGGTGTTTACTTTTGCGGGCCTAATGCCGCGGCCAGGGATATCAAGCGGGCTACAAAGGAGGTGTCTACCCGCGAGGTCAAGTTCAAGTTCTGGAAGGAACATTTCTAAGAAAAAAAAAAAGACATTTAAACATTTCTCTGGAATCATCATGTAAAATCTCTTAGGTATGAGCTACGTAACAGCCTGAATCTATTCTCGTGGCCTGCAAAACAATATGTACATATCCAACATTAGATACCCTAATCATGCATTTTCGTCACCACTATCCTCATCATGTGGTAGCTCAATCGGATGCTTTCCCCTGAGCGACATCCTCGAATCCAGTTTGGCATTCTGCTGGTCCTGCTGCTCTTTCCGGATCGCAACCATCTCCGCCTCTTCCAGCAATTTCTCGTCAAGCTCGACATGAAGCCGCAACTCCTTGTCAATGAACACATGGTATAACCTGCGTAGATCCCAGAAGGTCATCCGCTTCCTCCTATCGTCCGTAGCGGCTTGCTGCTGCTGCTGGAAGTACCGAAAGGCGAGGAGTAAGATGTCCTTGGACCACGGACAGAGGCGCACGGCGCGGTAGAAGACATCTTTGGCTTGTTCTCTTGTTGAACTGCCGGGGTTGGAGAGGGCGTGTAGGATGTAGAGCTTCCAGACCGCCAGGGATGAAGCTGCTGCTGATGATGATGATGAGTTGGTGACGGCGGCGGGTGCGCGATCGGTGCCGGCGGAACCGACGGCGCGCTCAAAGGCCGCGCGTACGGAGTGCTGTGTCGCGCCCGCGTGTACGGGACGGTGCAGCTCGTGCGCGATCGCAAACAGATGCGATGTGACGGGTGTAGCCGCGGCTCCGTCGCTGGACCGTTGGGAAGAGCGCTGCCGTGGAGAGAGGACCGTGTCCCGCAGCGTGTCCCGCACACGGTCGTCGATGCGGAAGCGTGCCTCGTTCCAGGCGAAGAGGGAGAGGAATATCGTATTGTGCGGATAGAGCGTGATGCTCTTCCGGAGCAGCTCCCGGATGTCTGCCGGTCGATATATTGTATGTCGCTTGTGCACGTGGTGATGGATCACCCGGCTGCGGGCTTGATGGAGGAGTTCCAGTGCGAACCCAGCGGTCGATCGCATTGTGGCAGTTGATGAGAGTTGTTCCGCGGCGCGATCGAAAACCTGCATGCTCCCTGTCAGGTCGAAGGAGTTGGCGAGGTAGTGCAGAAGAGCGAGGCAGCCGGTCCACGTTACGAATGCTTCAGAGTTGCGGGCTGCTAGCGCATGCTCCACTTGGTTGGACAGAAACTGGAGGTCGTTAGTTTCTTCTCCTTTTCAATACAAATGGTGATTATTTAGTAACATACCCTTTGACTCTTGAGCAGTTCCGTCGGGCTGACGGTGGCATCCGTGGGTGCTTCCTCGAGCGTTTTGACGTCCACGGTATAGCCCGGGATCGCCAACAGCAACCGCAGCGCTGCGCTCTGGCGCCCTTCGGCGAGCAACTCCCAGACCCATGTCCACAGGAGCAATCCATAATCAAGCTTCTGCAGATCTGATATTCCCGAAGCCATGGACAAAGTCATAGCCCACACATGCGCTGCCGCCGCGGTGTTCCCCATCCGGCACTCCATCAATGCATAGGCGTTGTATAGCCTGAGACTTGACGACCTCTTCTTCAGCAGCGTTTTGGCGAACTTCTTCGCCTCTGGGGGTCGGACGGCGAACTCAACGGCAAGTACGTACTCCGCAAAGATGTCGTCTTTCCGCACGTCGACGAGAAGTCGCAAGCAGCGGAGGACCCAGTCCACGTCCAAGGGAGAATGCTCCTGCGACACCAAGGCAGTCCACGTAGCTAATGCCGAGAACCACTTGCCATTCGCGAACAATGTGTCCACATTGTTTAGGATATTCTGCACTGGGGTGATTTTGAAGGGATTGGAGTTCTCGGTTCCCCGAGATAAGAATTCCATGAGCATCGTATCTGGCAGACCAGCGAGTTCATTTCGAATGAAAGGGTCTCCGCGGCCGAAATGTGGAGACGTCGCCAACGCAACTGGCGGCAGGTGGCAGAAGCATAGAAAGCTGTCCACAAGCACATCCGACGATTCCCACTTCAGAAAGAAAGGGAGGAAGTCTTCAACATCCGAGGACAAGACTACTCGGTAAGGATCATCGTCTTCTACTTCATCAACTGATCGGGCAGGAAGACGAGCACTGCGACTTCGAGCGACCTCGGTCTCCATCCATGATTCGAATATAGCTTGAGACGATATCCGCGCATGTTCAGAGGGAGATTTTTGGGCATCGAGGTGGGGGTTGCTCTTGCTTTTCCAGCCCTTGGCCCCTGGCTCTCCGATGCGAGTCACCTCCGAGTTCCAGAATTCACCAAACGCGGAGACTACCGTCTCCGAAGACGCTTGTCTGAGCTCTTCCGGACGGAAAAGAGTAAACTCGAGAATGGCCTGCCACAGGCCGACCGCCAGCTCCGTGAACCCGGCTTCGCGCATGAAAAGAGTCATGCGAAGAAAAAGGTACATGTGAATGGACTCCTTCTCCTCGTTGTGAACGCTTGACGCGTTGAGTTTCATGCAGTCGACAAAGACTTGCCTGCAGTGGCGGAACGTAAACTCAAGAAACTCTGTTTGTCGATAGTCGAGGTACTTCACCCACAGCTGAATTAGGCCGGGATTGTCCCTGAGAACCGCGTCCCAAGTGTCTGCCAGTTTCTTGCTGTCCCAGAGCTTCGCGCCCTCCGCCATATACCCCAAAAGTAAGCGGTCTTGTCCTATCCGAATATCATTTTTAAGAGCCTTTTCATAGAGTGAGAGCTTGATATCTGCGAGACTCCTTTGCTCCGCGCCGGTCAACTGATGGACGTCGCGAGGTCCGGCAATCAGCGTATCTTGAAAATCGATAAGCTCCATCCAAGCATCGACATCCTGAGGGTGGTCCTGCGTGCGACGCGTGAGTTCGGCGTTTCGTTGTCTGAGATCGCGATCCCAGTTGACGAATGCGCCATCGTCGTCACTTTCGTCGCCCGGTGCGACTTCCAGATCACTTGGAATGTCCTGCTCCGGCTTGGCCTTGCCTTGTATTGATCGATAACCGTACTTTTCGGCCTCCGAATCGGATTCATAGCGCGGGGAGAATTCGCCAAGTAGCCGTCTGCGCTTGCGGCTGCCATTAGACTCCAGCGGAATAAAGTCCTTGTCGGCATCATCATCAACGGGCGGGACAGCGTCTTGAGGTATTCGAAAGACGCGCTTTGCTTTCGTTTCTGTCTGCGAAAGGAGGCTTCTTGCGTTGTGTCTCGTCGCGTCACCTCGCCATGTGTCCGTCCGGATCAACACGGTACCTTCATCTTTGTAGTCACGGTCGATCCGATACCTCCCCGGCAGCCCCAGCACGCGCCCGTTGCCCACGCGATGATACGCGGGGATGTTATATCGGTGTATTGTGCCATATATGAGATTGTACTCGTCACCTTTGCGGTCGATTATAAACAGATCCGAATCCTCATCTGGCCGCGACGACGCGTCTTTCGAGTCCCCGCGGTGCTTTTTCAGCTTACGGTACTTCTCGTGACGCTCACGCGAACGGCGATCATGCGAGCGGTGTTCCCGCGACCGCGATCTACGGCGATGACGGTGCCTGGAGCTCTCTCGCCGGTGGTCATCTCCATGCTTGTGTCGGCGGCGGTCCGATTCGCGATCCGGCTCAGTGCGTGTGGATGCAAGTTCTGGCTTAAAACTGGAGAATTTTGGAATCGCCTTCGATTCTTGCATTGAATCAGCACTGCGCTGAGGCAGATATTCAGAACCCTGCCTCTTGTTTATTCCACGCTTGTGATCGTTGACATCAGGCTCATCGGCCAGCTTCGGCGGACTCCGAGAGTTCTGATTGGCGGGTCTCGGAAAAACGTCGGCCCGTAGATTTTTTTTTATCAAGACCCAGATCAAAATCACTGCAAGGTTCTATGGTAGATAATAGACACGCTCCTCGTCGGGCTTCATCTGCAGGGACTTTACTTGAAATGGACCATAGGCGGTGATCGGAGGATTCATCCGCCATGGCGACGTCCCTCGCTGCGCAGTTGTCGCAGATTGCGGCAACTTCGATCGATCCACTCAATCTCAAAAAGCAACGCATTGCACACTCGCAGTCTCTGATTTTCGAGAGCAAAGTCGCCAGCTCGCAAGATTTTGACACGATCTATCAAATATGCTACGAGGGATTCCAGGAGTTGTGTCGCCTGGATGCGCGCTTCACGCAATTCGAGCGCACCATCTTCAGTCCCCACAGCAAGACGGAGGATCGACGGCAGATGACGCCCGCGCAAAATAAGGAGCTCGATGTGGCTCTGGAATCGTTTCTAGCTCTGGTCGGCGCGAGGCTGCTGCTCAGTCCCGCCATCAAGGCTTTGGACTGGCTTGTGAGGCGCTTTCGGTAAGTTTTGACACTTCCCTTTCCCTTGGGTCTCCCACTGACGGTCCTCAGCGTTCACGAATTCAACACAGCTTCGCTCATTCTGACGTTTCTTCCTTACCATTCGGCTCCGATATTTCTCAATTTGTTAACCATCCTACCAGAAGACTTGACGCCGACCTTCAAAGTCCTCTACCCATACAAGCGAAGTCGCATCAATCCGCCCCGGGAGGCGCTCGTGAAGAGCGCCGCCAAAAACCAAGCCTTTGCCGCGGCGCTGAATCGACACGTTCTCGAGGTCTCCAAACTGCAGGCTCAGCATCATGGGCTTTTGGCATTCTGGGCTGGCATCATGACCGAGGCTGTGTCGGAGATGCTGGATTCTGCGCGGTCGGGCCGTCTTCATGTAGAAAAGCAAAACCACGAGGATATCTTGCTGCGCTTTTTGCCGTTGCTGAATGACGGTCTGGCTATGAAGAAGGTCACCGAGTTGGTCGTCGGTTGCTACATGATCACGGTGGTCTTCGCGACCAAAGCGGCCCTCAGCGAGACAGCACTCGACTCATTGATGGAGGCCGTGGTCGGGTCCTGGACCCAAGAGACGCTTAACTCGGGCATGGTTTGCCTGTCGGTGCTGGCTCAGCAAAAGGAATCGCCTACTCTCCCCAGGAAAGTCCTTCGCTCCGTCTTGAAACTGGAGGATCTGGTCGATTTGTTGATCGACCTTAGCACACAACACAAGATCACCGGACTAGTCTTGGGGTTGATTTCTGGTTGTATTTCTGAGATGCAAAATCAAAATACTCGTCCTGAAACCGATTTTGTCTCTTCTGTCTTCCAGAAAGGACTCTTGGATGATGACGGAACTCGACGTGCCATTTCACTTATTCTCCAAGCCACTGCTGAAGTGACCCAGAATGGCCAGATGACCTTGGACTTCCAGGGCCAGATCTCGGACCTCATCCAATTGCTGAACTCCTCCGATAAGCTCCGGCGACTTCTGAAGAAGGCGACATCGGACTCTGGCGTTGATATAGCAAGCTTGGAGCATAGTTTGGAGACCGTCATCGATCGGCAGCCCGTGCTGCCGCCTTCTGAAGACGTCGAAATGGGGGATGTGGCTGATCAGCAGGAGTCCGATCCATTCCCTGAACTTATGGATGGGTTGGCGAAGGAGCCTCTGTACCGCTCGTCTTTTCTTGCCGAGCGGGAACCTGCACTTTTGGGCCGGCTTGCTCAGGCTCTCTCACTTGCAATAGATTCTCCCGAGCGATTAGAAAGTTTAGCGAATCTTCCAGCTCTTGGAAAGGACCGTCTTGCAAACGATCCGCAATTCCTATCGTTCTTCGCCCGGGTTTCTACAGGTCCCTATCCAGTGCGTACGCGCGTGGCTGCATTAAAAGTGATGTCCACCGCTCTGAACGATGCCGCTCCAGTCGTCGATCTTCAAGGGCTCTTGCCCTACATCATTGTCGCACTCGCAGACATCTCCACGACGATCCGAAGGGAAGCCGGTAACCTCGTCGCCACAGTGGTGCAGTTGCAGCGCAAGGCAAAGAAGGCTGATCATCCCACTGTTTGGGCCAAGGACACGCTGTACGGATCGGGCTCAGCATCTCTTCACTGGCTATCGGCGCGCGATGTGCAAAAGGTCATCGACCGCGTGCTGCGTCCTAATCTCGAAGGATACGTATTGGATGCTGGTCATGTCGGTGCCTCGATCGAGCGCGCCTTGAAGAGCAAATCGTCAGACTCGAGCGAGGATTCCAGCTCAGCCGAATTGAAAAAGTCATTGCGACAGAGTTTCTACTCATTCCTCTGCTCGCATATTATTCAGACTCCCTGCTTTGGTGTCAAGCTGCGGCTGCTGAAGATTGTGAATTCTGTCGATAAGATTGGTTCGACTGTTCGCACAACCGAACTCGGACCACTGTTGGAGGCGTGGCGGACGCTCTCCGACACTGAAATCTCAAGCATCTGCGAGAAAGAACAGCTTGTACGAGAAGAGCTTGACCAGGAAGTTCTGACTATCGTCAGCCACAAGGACAAAGAGGCTGAGAATGTCGTCCTTTCTATCATCGAAAATGCTTCCGATACCCTCCGATCCGGTTTTGTGTTCGCCGCCTTCACCCGCCTGGGACAGATCTGGCGTCGGCTCGGCGAAGAGCGCCAGATCGCGGCGGCGAAGCGAATGCTCGACATTGCCTTTCATTCTCCCCCGACGGTGGAGATCAACGCCAAGGAGACTCTACGCAATGTCAAGCTTCCTGAAGCTGCCCTGATTGACTTCGTAGACAGGATCCCCGCCTCCATCTCCAAGCTTGAGGGTCAGTCGCCGTCACCCAAACGCCGACGCACCGATGATGGATCGGCCGCTAGCACAACTGCTCAGGAAGGACTTGATCAGACTATAGATCAGGTCACGTTCATCCTGGAGCTTGCGGATGCTTCGTCGCCAGATGAGCACCCAGCTATTGTTCCCAGTTTGTTCCGGGCGCTTGACGCCATCTACCATTTCAAATCCCGAATCCAGTCTGGTATGGGATATCTTCTCAGTCTTGCTCTCGGTAGTCTCCTGGCTGTGGTCAATCGCTCGAAGGGCTCTGCCAAGCCGCTGTTCGACACGTCTGTCGTCCGAGCAGATCTCGTCGTGGACTGCGTTCGCACGACAGATAGTCCCCAGGTACAGAACACCGCCCTGTTGCTGGTCGCTGCCCTGGCCGTGATCTCTCCAGAGATGGTTCTGCACAGCGTCATGCCAATCTTCACATTCATGGGATCGAGTGTCCTCAGAAAGGACGATGACTATTCGGTTATGGTCATTGATCAGACAATCGACCAGGTGGTACCGGCTCTCGTCCAGTCGCTGCGTAACCAGAAACGGGACATCGTTGCTGGCACCTCGGAGTTGTTGTTGAGCTTCACTGCCGCCTTCGATCACATTCCCTCGCATCGTCGACAGCGATTGTTCCAGGCTTTGGTCACGAAGTTGGGTGCCCAAGACTTTTTGTTCGCCGTTTTGGCGATGCTCGCCAATCGGCACGGGTTGGATAAGAATGTGTCTTCACTGATGATTCAACTCGTGTCCAGTCTCGGTTCGGATGTGCAGCTTATCGTAAGTGTTCTTATGATGATAAGTTCTGCGGGCAATCCACTGATTACTCTCTCAGACGTACAAGAAATATCTTGACCTTGTCCGTGACTGCTTGCAACCAAGACCGGGTATTTCGCAGATCTTGCTTGGCGTCGGTAACGAGACCGCGCCGCCCAAGGACAAGCTGGTCGAAACGCTCCTGCGATCGCTAGCATACGTGGTGAAACGCTCTTCACTTGCAGCGAAGATGTCGGCTCTTCAGGATTCGGAAGAGTCGGACACCATCACAACAATCAGGACGCTCTTCTCGATGATCCTGCAGCAGGTTCTTTCGCTGGCAGAGAGCGTTCGCGATGTGAAGAATTTGAACAACGCATCCGGCGAAGTCCTCGGGTCCATCCTCGGGGTGCTGTCGACCATCGACTTTGTTGATACCGTGGAGGTGCTGCTCAAGCGACAAGATCCCGATCTCGAGCGCAGAGTTCTGCGCCTTCTTGAGAATCGGCTGGGCGAGAATCCGGACAACGACCGCGCCTCCCAACTTCGGGTGTTGGAGTTCACCTCGACGCTGGTTGAGATTATTCGGTCCTCGGAGGATATCTTGTTGAAACACGCGGCAGTTGCCTGCGTGGATCGCATCGCCGAGAAGTATGGCAAGAAAGACACCGGAAAAGTTGTCGAGGCTGCTCAAGTCATTGCCGGAGATGCTTGTATCGGTCAGTCCGACACAAGAATCCGCGTCATGGGTATCTTGTGTCTTGCCTCAATGGTGGATGTTCTCGGCGAAGCGATTATTCCCGCTTTGCCGGAAATCTTGCGGCGGTCGCTGTCTTTACTCGAGGACAGCATCACGGGTGATGAGGTGAACGAAGAGCTGCACAACGCGGTCTACACGCTCTTGTCGGCCTTTCTTGTTCAGATTCCATTCATGCTATCGAGCAAGAACCTCGATCAGATTCTCCTGCTCAGCAGCAAGTCGGCAGCTGCGGATCTGTCGGACGAAAGCGACGACGCGCGCCGTGACGCTCTGAAGTTGCTCGCGAAGAAGGTCGACGTCAGGGAGTCGTTCGGCGTCGTCGAACGCAACTGGCAAGCCATAGTCACGCACGGCCCAACAGCCGTAAAGGAGAGCCTCGAGGTTGTCAGCATCGCCATCGAGAAGCATCCCAAGTCTGCCACGGTGAAAAACGTCGACATACTGCGGAAGCTGCTGATCAAGACCTTCGACCTCCGCCGGGAGCAGTCGTCCATTGATAATGAGGAGAGCCACCTCTTCGACGAGGACGACCTCGACGCCGTCGAGCAGCTGGTCAACGACGTCGCGATCAAGATGATTTACAAACTCAACGACACCATCTTCCGACCGATGTTCGTGCACCTCGTCGACTGGGCCACTACTGGACTTGGGAAGAGTGACACGCGGGGCCGGATCTTGCGTCTCACCTCCTTCTACAAGTTCCTGCAGGTGTTCTTCAGCACTCTCAAGTCGATCGTCACGAGCTACGCCAGCTACATCCTGGACAACGCCGTGGAGGTTCTCAAGCAGGCGAAGCCCAGCAGCAAGGAGTCGAAGAGTCTATGGCTGGCAGCTGTGCAAACCCTGCATGCTGCGTTTGAGAACGACCAAGATGGTACGTTCCCAATCCCTTCCCCCAAGGACAATTTGTTCCGTCGCCATTCTAACCCCGTACACAGGCTTCTGGCAATCCCCATCGCACCTCAACGCGGTGTCTGGACCACTAATCTCTCAACTTGCACGGGCCACTGGGTCGTCGACATCGTCCGCAATCATCAGCTACGTCGTGCCAGCCATTGCCGAGCTCGCTGTGGCGACCGACTCCCCCGACAACCACAAGGAGATGAACACTGCCATCATGAAATACCTGCGTCCGTCAACCTCGACGAATCGCGGTGGCGGCGACAGCCCTTACACGCGATTGGCGGCGCTGAAGGCCGAGCAGGCACTCACCGAGCGTCTCGGCGAGGAGTGGCTTGCCCTGCTGCCGGAGATGCTGCCGTACATCAGCGAGCTGATGGAAGACGAGGACGAGACGGTGGAACGCGAGGTCCGGAAATGGATCAAGGATATCGAGCAAATCTTGGGCGAGAGGTTGGATGATATGTTGACTTGAGGTATGAATCTGGACCTTGCATTCGTTTCTGGGCATTGGTGTGCTGTACATGTATGTATATGAGCTACTATTATGGAGGGTTGATTTATTAGAGCTGGTTCGGAAGAGAAAAGTTCGATGATTTTCGAATAAGAGTTTTCACGATATTTACATCCTTGGGATCTAATGTAATCAGTTTTCAGGAATGACATGGTCCGCAGCATCGACACCGGCCTTCCATCGGTACTCCGCGGCCGGGTGGTCGTCCGGCGGACCGCTCTGGCCCTTGATACCGTAGAAGTTCTCGCGGTATGTGCCACCCGGAACGGCGTAGTCATCCCAGAAGAGACCTCGCTTTCGCAGCTCGGGAAGCAGAAGCTCAATGATATCAACAAAGGTACCCGGCTTGACGGCATACGCCTGGAGATACAGTTGTCAGCTATGAATTGAGGGACATTCAGGGGAGAAGAGGGAGGAAACGTACAAAATTGAAGCCATCAACATCCGCCTCCTCGACCCATCGCTCAAGCTCATCTGCGACCGTCTCCGGGGTGCCGACAACGGTTGCGCCCAGCCCACCGACAGTGATGTGTTCAGCGACGGTTTGCTTTGTCCACTTGCCGATGTGAGGCGAGGCCTTGCTCCAGCCCTCAACCGCCGAACGGATAGCATTGCTCTCGACATGGCGCAGTTCCTGGTCGTCGTCGTAAGCCGCCAGATCGATACCTGTCCAGCCGCCGAACAGGGCAAGAGCACCCTCGATCGAGCCATGCCGGCGGTAATCCTCGAACTTGGCCTGAGCCTCCTCCTGCGTGCGGCCCAGCACGGGGCAGAGCATGGCCAGGAATTTGATCTTGCTCGGGTCGCGCCCGTACTCGTTCGCGGCCAGGGAGCGGATCTCGGCGATGTTCTTCGCCACGACCGAAGGGCTATGGCCCGCGACGAAGATGGCTTCGGCGTGCTGCGCGGCGAACGCTTTGCCGGCCTTGGACGTGCCGGCCTGCATGATGAGGGGTGTCCGCTGCGGGCTCGGTTCGCAAATGTGTGGGCCGGGGACGGTGTAGTACTTGCCCTTGTGGTTGATCTCCCGCACCCGAGAGGGCTCTGTGTAGATGCCCCGTTTGGCGTCACGGACAACAGCATCGTCCCGCCAGGAAGACTCCCAGAGTTTGTAGGTTACCTTGACGTATTCCTCAGCGATGGCATAGCGGTTGTCGTGTTCTGGTTGCTGGGTGTGGCCGAGGTTACGGGCGGCCGAGTCGAGATAGCCGGTGACAATCTATAAGAACAAAGATCAGCGTGGAACCAAGGATAATGTTTTCTTTTTCCATAAGCTAACATTCCAACCAACTCTGTGGATTCATTAGCCCCGCATATTCCTCTTAAAAGTGTAGGCAAGCGTCTTACCGTCCCTTGGTCAAATGATCCACCGTTGACAACCTACGCGCCAAATGGTACGGCTGCTCGTAGGTCGTAGCAATGGTGATACCAAAGCCGATATTCTTCGTCGCCGCTGCCATCGGTGGCACGATGGCCAACGGCTCATTGACCGGCCACTGCGCGCCCGAGACGATGGCCGGCTCGAGGTTCTTCGGGCCTTTGTAGACGTCGTATCCGCCAAGGACGTCCGCGATGAAGATGCCATGGAACTTGGCGTTCTCCAAGAGTTTAGCCAGCTCGATCCAGTGGTCCACGTCGTTGAATTTCCAGGACTCGTCTTCGGGGTGTCTCCAGAGGCCGGGAGATTGGTGGCCGCTGCCTGTTTCTCATGCTTAAGCATCTGCCAGGAGCTTTCTTCGTGCTGTGTCTGTTACTGAGGATAGCGCATACATGACATGACAAAGGCATTGATAATTAGGCTCTTGCGAGCCCGGGACTTTTGTGTGTCTGCCATGGTTAGGAGTCAGAGAAGTCCTGGTGTCTTCAGTCTCTTGATGCTCTTCCTGCTCAGAACAAACACAATTGACCATAGACAAACTCCTGGGGAAATGCTGTTTTTTACATAACATTTAAATTCTGTTTCCCCTCCTCCAAGCTACCCCGCGATCGTTGACCGATCGTGTGTTTGCTGCTTGGTCCCTGGGGTGAAGGGGATAACTTCATCGCGGCCCACTATTGCGCGATGTAGTCTAACGCTTTGCCAACCCCAAACTTCTCGTCCATATTGGCTGCAAAACGATCGCTAGGCCCGATCGTCTGGATCCAACTCTGAAAGGTCCTTATTGCGGGCAACAATATGACGAATCTGAAGCAATAATCAAGAGCGCTGGGGACACATTCAATTCCTAGTGGACGCTGCCCCCGAAAGGCAAGGAAAAAAAAGAACCCTAGGGCTGGGTCCAGTCAAACCCTAAAAGACACTACTAGTACGTAGGCTATATGAGCACACCAACGACGAAGCTCCCATCTCCTCGGATCAGGCCACTTTATAATCGGATACAATTAAGATCGCCTTCGTCAATAGCTTCCACTCTCACGCAATTCGGGACCATTCATCGTTGTCGTTGATAGATCAGTCTAAACCTAAGGTTGTTAGCACGATTGTGCCATTGCGGATCCAAATCATGCTCTAGCACTCTACACTTTACAGAATGGCAGTCGGTGAGCTTGAAGACAGAAAGAAAGAAAGTGAAAAAAAAAATTCTATCGTCCTGGATGAACTGAAGGATAAATTAAATACCGTAAATGCCATGTACGAACTTGTTTCGACGTTCAGATCGTCTGCCTTGGTCAACGGACCAGCTGCGCTTGAGAAGAATCTTCATTTGTATCTTTAGTGTCCGGGAATTCTGATTGTGAAGACGCCGTAAATCAATCAAAACAACATGTCGGTCCTTCAACCCAGGGCCGGAAACGCAGACTTAAACGCGAGGATTGAGCCGCCGCTCTCCCAGACGGTCGGCTACATCGTCGTCGTGCTCATCGGCATGATCATCGCATTCGGTTCGCCTCCGCGCTCGGTGATCTCGATGGATCCGAAAACCGCGCTGACAGGGTCCCAGTCATGATGATGATCACCAAGGTGCTGACCGTTACCGTCGGCGAAGACAACAAGAAAACAGAAATGTATGATTCAGTTTTGATTCAGCGTCATAGTGTTTGCGTTGACGTGCCTGCTCCAGGTTTATGACCGCCAATCGAACCGTGCGCACCGGTCTGACAACCTCCGCGGTGATATCCTCGTGGTTGTGGAGTACCGCACTGCTAGGGTCCGGATTGGTAGGCTATACGTACGGCGTGGCAGGTCCCTTTTGGTTCGCCGCCGGCTGCAGTCCGATGATTGTCTTCTTTGCGCTCTTGGGGGTGTCCTGCAAGAGGAAGATTCCCGAGGCTCATACTTCGTTGGAGGTTGTGAGAGTTCGTTATGGTGAGCTTCGTCGAAACCGTTTTGGCCAATTTATATCTCACTCTCGGCGGCAGGACGCATCGCGCATGTCGTATACATGATGCTGTGCTTGATCAATAACATCTTTGCCTGCACGAACATGTTACTGGGCGCTTCGGCCGTGATCGCCTCCATGTAAGCATGATCCGATATCATCCTTGGAAGTCGAACTGATTGCCCTAGGACCGGTATGCACATTATTGCCGCCACATTCCTCTTGCCAGTCGGTGTAGCGCTCTACACCTTTGTCGGCGGTATCAAAGCAACGTGCGTCTCTTGAGCAAGTCGAAACCTGCGCATCCCTGACTAGTTCCAGATTCCTCACCGATTATTTCCATACCGTGGTTATTCTGATCGTTTGTTGCTATTTTTCCATCAAGGCCTTCACCTTTCCCGAGATCGGCTCCATGGGCCGCCTGTATGACCTCGTCAAGGCCGCCTCGGAGCGCCATCCAGTGGCGGGCAATGAGCAAGGGACATACTTGACAATGACGTCCAAAGACGCGATTTTGTTTGGCATTATCCATATCTGCGCCAATTTCGGCCTCGTGGTCGTAAGTAGCATTGGGCTGTGGCTTCACTGTTGGGGCGATACTGATCACCCATAGATGGATACCAGCTACTTCATCAAGGCCTTCTCTGCCTCACCCGCGGCTGTCGTCCCGGGATACACTCTTGGTGGAATCGCATACTTTGCTATTCCCTGGGGCGTGGGAACCATCATGAGCTCCGTTGCGCTGGGACTTGAGAATCAGCCTATCTTTCCAACCTACCCCAGGGTGAGTCCAATGCCAGGGTCTGCGCCAGAAACGATCTGACTAATCTCGTGTAGAGAATGAGCGCCAGCGAAATCAGCAATGGTCTCGTCGTGCCTTACGCAGCCCTGACGCTCGCCGGCAAAGGCGGCGCGGCTGCTGTCGTTTTGATCATCTTTATGGCCGTGACCTCGACGCTATCGGCGCAGGTCATTGCCGTGAGTTCCATCATCAGCTTCGACATCTACCGCGAGTACTTCAACAAATCCGCCACGGACCGCCAAATCATTCACTGGAGCCATTTTGGCGTCATTTTCTTCGCAATCTTTTCGGCTGGCTTCAGCACGATGCTCTACTATGCCGGCGCTGACTTGCAGTGGACGCTGTACATGCTGGGTAAGTTTGTCTTCGAAGAGGAGCAAGCCAAGGAGTTGATTGCTCAATGCCAAAACAGGCGTCGTCACTTGCCCTGGCATCTTTCCCATGGCGTTCACCGTTCTCTGGCGCCGCCAAAGCACGATTGCTGCCATCACCTCGCCGGTGCTTGGCCTGATCAGCGGCCTGGCGATCTGGCTGGGAACCGCGCAGAGATTTCACGGGGAAGTCACCGTCGCCTCTACCGGCCAAGTCTTACCATGCGTCTACGGGACCGTTGCGTCTGCCTTTTCGCCGATTCTGTACTCGGTCGCCATCACCTATTTGGCCGGGCCACAGAACTACGATTGGGCAGATTTTCAAAAGGAACATCTCGCGCTCGAGAAGCTGGGCGATGACCTAACAGCAGGTCACCACAACAAGGATGATAGCGTAGTCATCAACGAAGAGCCGAGCGCTCCGTTGCGGAACCGAACAAAGGAGTTGAAACGTTGGGGGCGCATTGCAGCGTTCTGGTCCATTGCAACGTTTCTCGGCCACTGGGTGCTGTGGCCGCTGCCCATGTACGCAGCACAGTATATTTTCAGCAAAGGGGTAAGAGATCATCACTACATGAAGACGGCCATTGTAATTTGCTGATCCATGTGTAGTTCTTCATCGCCTGGTTGGTTGTGGCCATCATCTGGCTAGTGGGGCACGATGCTGGTAGCCACGTTCTACCCTCTGTTCGATGGTGGGATCCAGCAGATGCGTCAGGTCTACCAGTACTGGAAGAAGCGTCGAGAGACCTGACCTGAGCTGAGCAAACCCGTCACGAAACTTGAAGTCTTATCGTAAAGAGCAGATAAACAGTGATTAGAGAATCTAGTATTATTAAATAGCCTACCTACCTAGTACGAAGTTAGGTAGAGCAGCCAACCTAATAGAGATGGGTAATCAAAGGCACGAAAAACAGTCAACCCCGTCTTTGGCATACCTCGAGCTAACGAATTCCTGGGTGTAACGAACGATTTCGTCGTGCTGATTTGTTTGCCCATACAATTGACGAATAACCTGGACGAGTGGGTTGGCCGCCGTTGTAGCCTCCGAAGGCCGATACCTCGGGACTAGCGCGACGCAAATGGACCTTACATAATCAACTGTCTTAGTTACCTAGGTAGTTACGGAGTAACTATTTCTTGTTTTCCCTCCCTTTTTACCCTCCGCGCTCGCCCACCACACAGCCTGTTTTATCGCGTCCATTTCTCTCCATCAATCTCAACTGCCAATCTTTGCGACTCATTTCGTTGCTCTCTGACCCTCCGCGATGGCTTCTCAAGGATACGACGAGGACTTCTGCAGTATCTGCAAGAAGTCTCGCCCTTTGGTGATTTCCTACTCAACAACCAGGGGAAATCGAACAAAACATGCAAGCGCCATAGCCAAAAACGTCCTCTGCAAATTGATGATTGGGATGATTTCGTCACGTTGATCCGCAATTGGAACAGACCAGTAAGTAATTCCAGAGTTTGCTCAAATCACATTTCATTGGGCACGCTACTCATAACTTGCAGGGTCAAAATGAAGTCCTAAATGCAAGTTACACGTTCAGCTTGGATGCTCTCCCTGTCAGATTTGGTACCTACCGCGTCCCGGGACGTACAAACGATTCTGGGCCTAGTAGTGCCGACCCGAAAGAGTCCGAAAGATCGCAACTGAACGCGGCAATGCATGATCTCGCCGAAATCATCTGGAAAGAGGGAGGATTTCGCTTCAGGCACACTGCGACTACCCACCGGACTTTAACGTATTCCTACAACTGCTCACAGGATGCCAAGTATGCTCAGAGCTATGAGTCAAGAGTTGCGCCAGAGAATCGGCGAGATGGTAGGCGCATGATTCGTTTTCCATGCCAAAGCAAGCTCAGCATGCGCCCCTGTTTTCAAAATCGAACGCTTTCCCTGTCGGTCCACCATCAGTGGCACGAGCCGTACCAAGATATCCATTTGTCGCCTCAAGCTCAAGAATTGATCAACTCAATGGTGTCGACGAAGACGCCTGCTGAGATCTACCGCGAGATACAAGACTTTCCTGAGGCTGAGAATGTTGCCCGGTATCAAGTTTACTATCTTTGGCAGAGAGCAAATGGCGGACTTTGGCAGCGAGACGCTGATCCAATGAAATCAGCTACAATACTCCTTCAGAAGATGAACGCTATCGAGGCGCGTATGACTGCATTCCTTGGAAGAACGTGAGGGCGTTGTTCTTCTATTCCCTGGAAATTATTCAGAAGCTTGCGGGTTCGTCGGACCAACTGGTGATGGACGCGACATACGGCACATATAACGGGGGCATGGACCTTTTCTATGTCCTAGCTGAAGTCGATGAGTCGGGCATTCCACTTGCATACTGTCTGGTGGAGGTTACATCACCACCCCAAGAAGATTCTTCCGGCAAAAAATCCCGCCGTGCCAAACCTGGCGCCATTGGTTATGTTCTCTATCAGTTTCTTGTGCGCCTGAAAGGATTTGGATTGGACGCGATTGACAAGGATCCATCAGAAATCGCTGCCGTGGAATCTGTCTGGCCTGATACGAAAATCCAACTTTGCTATTGGCATGTGAAACGAGCGGTCAGCATGAAGATGAGCGATTCCAAGCCGACAAAAACACAGAACAATTACAAACCCGAAGAAGCCCAGAAGTTCATTCCCGGCTTGGAAATTTGCTGGGGATGTAAGCGCGATCGCCGTCCCGAGCCTCATTCGTTTGGAGGGTGCCAATGCCCGTCGCGAGCACAAAGTGTGACAGGTGAAGGAAGATTGGAACCTCAAACTCAACAAGAGCGGAACACTGTGTTGGAAATAATGTGCCGACATTTTCACCTCCATCCTCTAATCCCAGACGACAACGGCACATTCAAGTCATCGGAGACAATACATTGTGAATCCGCTACCGAGATGTACACCTGGTGTAAGGCCCGCGGGTATCCCCGCCTGTGGGCCTATCTTTGGGCGAATTCGTACTCCGAGGAGCAGTGGAGACGGTGGGCGTGATCAGCGAACCCTTCCGCAATTCCTACTGTAAAGACAACGATGATTGCGGAATCTCATTGGCGGACAATAAAGCAGGCTTATCTTCATCGCTTCAATCGCCCTCGCGCCGACTTAATGGTCTGGATATAGCAACGCGTGTGCTTCCTGACGCTCTTCGTCGATTGACTGCAATCCAGAACCACGATTCAAGGATCCACAAAGTTCGATGGCGGGAAGGTTTCAAGAAACAATGGAAAGAGGATGCAAGTAAGCTTGTGAACCCAGAAAAATTGGTGAAGTACCATACAGACCCTATGCGTTGGGTCTGTGGTTGCAGGGCCTTTTTGATGAGCAGATTCATGCTCTGCAAGCACATCGTCTATTGCTTCGAGCCACCTAGTCCGGAGGTGTTACGAACCATCAGACGACAAACAACGCCACCTTTCTGGAAAGACGACCGATTGGTCTTGCGACCAGAATTTGCTACGTTGGCAGGCCCTGACATCCAGGATCAGAATCAGACACAGGGGGGCAGGAGGACTTGCATGAAACAAGTACAGAATCGGAATCCGAGTACGGGTCGAGCTCGGAAGACGAGGATGACGAGCCGCCGCTGGAAACCAGGTTTTCGAAGTTCAAAGAAATGATCCGGGAGGCACTAGACTTTGCAGAAGAACAATTTGAGAAGGGGGGCGACAGGTTTGTTGAGAAATTCATGCTCTCTGGCGAGCCTTATCGTGTGCTGCTCCCGCCCAGCTGTGCGGCAGCGATTGCGGTAGACGGGGGCAGGATGATCCTAAGCACGGATGACTGATCGATGCTACGGGTTTTAGGTTTTGCATCCGTCTCCCGGGGGTACAGTTTTCTGTATGATACCTAGGAAAAGAAAGACCACATGGCCAAACGGCCGGGACACTATGTAGAAGGGCCTCAGATGCGATGATGACGCAGGTTGATGAACTTGGGGAGTCAACTTTGTGCGCGCCAAGCTCCAAGCAAGCGAGGCGACACTCGTTACTTAACGTAACCTAAACTGGATAAGGTAGTATGCTGGGATCAGATGACTGTTTAGGTTAGTTTGGCTTTGATCGTGTTGCTTGTAAGCTAGACCTGACTGGGTTTCACTTGGAACCCTGCTGACTAATATTTTATATCACGTGATCCACTTCTCCGCTTGTCCAGCGGAACCATCATGTCTGACTGCAGCAGCCAAGCAAGCAGAGCTTCCTCGGCTCCAGTCGTCGTGCAGCGCGCAGCTGACACTTGGATCAATTGGCGATCTAGACGAGAGGTCATTTGACCTCTTCTATCTCGATCAAGGATTGGTTTTCCATGCCTAACCGAAAGCAACAGTTTGCTGTCGGCTACGAGGCGGAACTGATCGAGCTGTATTCACATGCTGAGCAGGGACATTCGCGTATCTTCGGTTGTTGACTTGGTCGAATCCTGTACAAGTCCTGAATAATGCAGTAAATACATACTGTTAGTGGAGGCGAGGTATATGAAATAGATCAAATCAAGCAAGGTTCGCCGAGGCGTATGGATGCCGACATCGGCGGCGTGATGGATCATGTACCTACACCGTAGTATTTCCTTACGAAAGCAAATGTCAATGCGCCATAGGTATTCCGATGCCGACGGGGAATACGAGAACTCGCCCGTCACACGGACTTGGATCCTGTGTGGTCTTCGAAACAAGATAGTATTTCCTCATGGCTTCGGGTAGCCATTGTTCTAGAGTCTGTACCTCTGTAAAACACTCCGTCAAAGAGTTTAAAACAAGTATATACTTGAGTCATGAGATGAGGTTGGAGAGGTCTAGATGTCATTGGCTGGCGCCTCTCCAAGGGTGGGGGGGAACATGGTGGGGCAGCAGATGACAACGTTTAAAAGGATAGGGCGTGCCGTGGAGGCGTGGCCCATCGAGAATACGGAGGAAGTTAGGAACTAGGAAGGGTCCACAGAATGTCAAGTAAAAGGCGTGTTGGATTTTTATTTTTTTCTTTCTTGTTCTTCGATGATCCGTTGATACGGAACTGGAATGTAATTTCTGGAACCTGCTTTAACAACTCCGTAGTACTGTATCTCAAGGGAGATCTGGGAAAGATGAGTGATTAATGATTATTGGCATTGTAGCATGTCGTATCTCTATCGATGACGCGATGATCTCTTACTCTCTCCTTTCTACAGATCAAGACGATGGTCAATAATAAGTTTGTTTTGATATGAATGTAGTCAATGCACCATGTCTTGGGGTCAATATAGCCAATGAAGGTTGTCTTGTGACGAATGTAGCCAATGGCCATGGATTATGGATGCACTGTCCACCCGCTAAATCAAGCCTAATTCGATACACTATTAGGAAAAAGCTCTCGAGAAAGGCTCCAGAAAGAAACGTCTCTGACGACGGATTAAGGGTCGGGAAACCCCCGGGAATTAAACCCATTGGACAACTGCGGAGGATGGACATGCTAACTTGTCCTAGGGCGTGCTCGAATGGACGGGTCGAATACTCTGTACGGGGATCACAATGACTCAGGAACCTTCTTTCAAGAAACCCTGACTGAAAGCTTAAGCGATTACTAATTGACATTTTGAGTTTAATGCCCTAATCTGGTAAACGATGATGGTCATGACAAGGGACTTTGGATAAGCTATAAGACTCGTTTCTCCCATGTTTCAGCTGGACCGGGAGCAGTCGAGTGCATCGAGCTCATTGAGTTCTATCTGCTGTTTGTACTCTAATCATTCTGGGGAGATTGAATGATCTGCTGTTTGCCACTGAAGCTCTCGACATTGGTATATACCATCGACAAGCTTGGGACTTTCGTTCTTATAAGCAAATGGCTTCCTTCACGGCCCTATCAGCCATTGGCTCCAACGCCGTCGAGTCAATCACGCGCCACATGTCCCGCGTAAAGGTGGACATTGTCCTTCACGACCAGCCCAGCGGAATCGTCGCGTCCTACACGACGCGGGACCGCATCGCGGGCGAGGTCACCGTCACCACGGAGCAGGACACAAAGTTCGATTTTGTTGAGATCACATTCGAAGGTGAGTCCTCGTCTGCGCGATAGCCAACTCAAAGGGAACAAGGCGCTGACTGTGCCTCCTGCAGGCGCAACAACCACCTCCGTCGAAGGACGAGGCAATATCCACCCATCCATCACACCAAAGGCATACCACAACTTTCTGAAGATGAAACAACCCGTCGACGATTCGCAATATCCGGAGCCGCGGGTATTCAGTGCGCAAAAGGTGTATCGGTTTCCATTTACATTTGTCGTTCCGGATCAGCTCCTCCCGCATGTCTGCAGCCATGGCATGGACGATGAGAATCCTCTCATCCACCACGCCCATACACAGCTTCCGCCCAGCCTCGGCGATCCCATGGTCGCCAGCGACGGCGTCCGGTTGGTCGACGACATGGCGCCCGAGTTTATCCGCATCTCGTACATGATCCGCGCGACCATCCGCAAGAAATCCGCCCCTTCTTGCTGCTCCTCCGATGAGGTTGAAAACAGCAAGTTCCGGACCGTCGCATCCGTGGCGAAGAAAGTGCGCATCATCCCGACAACCCTAGAACTACCCCCATTGGACAAGACCATCATCGACGATTTCGACTCCGACTACAGCTTGCGCAAGGAAAAGGATGTCCGACGGGGTCTGCTACGAGGGAAGATGGGCCGGTTGACAGTCGAAGCCGCCCAACCCAAAGCCCTAAACGTTCCCATCAGGAGAAGTAAGACGGGCAAAGACAACGACGACGACGACGACGACGGAAATGCAGCTAGCACCTCCGTCAACCTCCACCTTCGATTCGACCCCGACAACTCCGATGAGCAACCCCCGTCGCTGCGCTCGCTAGCCACAAAGCTCAAAGTCATGACGTTCTACGCGGCTCGTCCCTGGACGCGGTTCCCATCGATGAGCTCTATCGGCGCCATCGACCCTTCACAAGGCGTGTATTCCGAATCCATCACCTTGTCCCGGCTGTGTCTCGCCCGGGCCCAGTGGGAGAAGCACGGCGATTCTTCCTCCTCCTCCTCCGCCCGCCGCACATCATGTCAATCCACATCCTCATGGTCCTCTTCCTCCTCCTCCTCCTCCTCTCCCCCCTCCTCTTCATCATCATTCTACCCAGAAAAGACACACTACACCGCATCCGTCGTCGTCCCCATCTCCCTCCCCCGGGATAAATCCTTCGTGCCGACCTTCCACTCCTGCCTCGTCTCCCGCATCTACGCCCTCGACGTGAGCGTCAGCTACCAGACACCAAACGCGAACGTAATCGCGCCGAGTATATCCTTGAGGCTACCGATGCAGATTACTAGTGGTAGTACCTCTTCCTCACCGCGCAATTCGAAAGCGCTGCTGGATGCCGACGCCCTCGAGGCGGAAATGGCGCGATTGTGGAGTCAGGAGGATGAGGAGGCGTTCTTCCGGCCAAGGAGTACCATTGCGTCGCCTCCGCCGGAGTATTCACCGTTGCCCGGTGTGGGGAGGGAGTTGAGGAAAGGACAAGAGACGAGTTGTTAGGGTTGAATTTTTTTTTTTTTTTTTAAATTGTTGTTGAACCTATGCAAAGAAGAGTACATGATTCCCTACTCGGTTTGGTTTGGATCTGAGCAGCAGCAAAAGCTTTTCAGTTGGGCAATGTTATTGGCATTGAAGAATGGCATTATGTATTACTGCTACTTACAATTTGGATGACTTCATAATCATGTCTTGATTCATTCTCTCCATACATACCGATTTACTCCTTGCTAAGTACAGAACAACTTTTCCTAACATCATCAACGAAGCCATCGAACTCGTACATATGTACTGCAAACAATCCAGAGTCACATGCAGTGTACGGACTGGACTGTCCAGCATGGGCATCATCAGTCAATGGCATGCTCATCCATGAATCAAAATCATCTTTGTTTTCTTTTTCCTCAAAAGTAAGAACCCAATCAACCCAAAACGACCAGAAAACCAGGGTATAGCGCCGTGCTAATTTCACACACCACCAATGATCAGATCAAACCGCACCTAAGCTGAGATCAACGACTCGCTAAACGATTCAGTTAGGAAAGAGAAGGGGAAGAGTCTATTTTTGCACCCGCGGCCACCGTGACACATACTCCACATCGTCCAACGGCCCCTTGCTATGATTCCGCACGTACTGCGTGCTGGGATCAATGCGCGGCTCGTAGTCCCACACCGTGACCTGGCCCTTGATGAGAGCGGAGTAGACCAGGCGCCGGCGACGCTGCGATGCGAGCACAATCTGGTGAATGGCATCGAGGTCCCAGCGCGCGCGCACCTCGTCGACAAAGTGCGCGAGGAGCTCCGCGGCGTTGGTGGTGTCAGGCAAGGTCAGTGGATGAGTAAGGTGCGACGGCGGGCTTGGGGAGCGCGGGGGCGTGGGAGTCGGGATCTTGGGGAAGAAGGATCTCTCAGTGCTGAGGAAAGGGGTAGCAGCCGGTGGGGTGTCGGCGGGCGTGAGGACCGTCGGGTCGGCCGGTTTCGACTTGGCAGGGGGGAGGAGCTTGCCGTTCTGATGCGACTGAGGAATTGGCAGCCCCGCGACCAGGTTGTTCTGCTCCAGCGGATCGGTGGCCAGGTCAAACAGCATGGGCGGGTCGTGCAGGGAGTAGATAAACTTCCACCGACCGCGGCGGATCATCACGACAGGTGTCTGCGTTCCCTCGGCCATGTACTCACCCAGAACGGTATCAGTCTTTGGCCCCTCGCCACCGGTCAGATGCGGCAGCAGCGACACGCCGTCCATGGGCAGGCCCGGGACGAGCTTGGCGCCGACTAAATCGACGAAGGTCGGCAGAATGTCAATTGTGGACACATTCTCGCTGACACGCTTGGGCGAGAAACGGTTCGGAGCGTGCACGATGAACGGCACCCGCGCCGAGTTCTCGAACCACACCATCTTGTACCACAGCCCGCGCTCGCCAAGCATGTCTCCGTGATCACCGGTGAAGACAACGATGGTGTTATCCCTCAGGCCAGTCTCATCCAACACCTTGAGCAGTTTACCAACGTTGGTGTCGACGTACGTGCAGGCGGCGTAGTACGCGCGGCGTGCTGCCTTAATCCGTTCCTCGGGAATCTCCTTGCCCCACAGATCAATGCACTTGAGCACCCGCTGCGAGTGCGGATCCTGCTGGTCGTGCGGAATGGCAGCCGCCTTGGGCAGAGGAATCTCGACGTCCTCGTACAGGTCCCAGAATTCCTTGGTCATGGCGTACGGGTCATGGGGGTGCGTCATGGACACCGTCAGGCAGAACGGCTGGTCACCACGCCGCCGCACATGATCATACAGGTACTGTGTCGACTTGTAAATCACCTCCTCATCAAAGTCCAACTGATTGGAGCGCACAACGGGGCCGGCCTCCAGAACCGACGACATATTATGGTACCAATCTTGGCGGATTTCCTAGAATCATCAGCACAGTCGTTCTTCATGATCATGTATGTTCATGGCTTACCGGCTCATCCCAATTCACCGACCACCCGTAATCCCCCGGGTAGATATCACTGGTCAATCGCTGCTCGTAGCCATGCAGCTGGTCCGGCCCGCAAAAATGCATCTTGCCGGCCAGTGCAGTGTGGTATCCCTCGTTTCGCAAGTAATGCGCATACGTCGGGATATCGGCAGGCAAGTCGGCGGCGTTGTCATAGGCTCCAATCTTGGACGGCAACTGGCCAGTCACCATGACGAAGCGCGAGGGGGCGCACAGGGGCGAATTGCAGTAGGCATTGTCGAAAACCACGCCCTCGTCAGCCAACCGCTGCAGGTTGGGAGTCTTGATGGGCGAGGATTTGTCGTGAAAAGACAGCAATGGCGCGGCCATTTGGTCGACCATGATGTAGAGGATGTTGGGTTTATTGGCGGGCATGGTGTGACGGCTGTTTGACCACGTTGACCACGTTAAACCACTATTGAATGTAGCTGGAAGTATAGGTGGTAGAGAAAGATAGGAAATCCTGCAGCCGATGAGCGACCTGTTATAATCCGCCTATGTAGTCCTCGTGCTGTACACCTGGCACTCCTCTTGACCAGCTTCTGGAAGAAAAAAAAAAAAAGAGAAGAGAACAAACCCTCATAGTTGAAAGGCTCCTTATGTAAGCCCGATCTTCATCCATGTAAGAACCTGCCTAACTGGGACTAGCACCGACCTCATTCCCGGAAGCCAATACCACTTATGATGGAGCCGCTAAGCGCATGAACCAATCAGAGCGTCGTACTCCGGATGGTGTGACTAGTCTTGGCGATGGCGGATCCCGCAGATCAGGAAGGAGGCGGGATGGTGCAATCCTTGCACTTGATTTCGAGATACATACTTATATAAGCCAGCTGGACCCAACGGAGAGAATAAATGTCACATTCCTTGATGATGTATGTTGTTCGACCTTGTGGAAAGTATGCGGCGGTCAAGGTTGAATAGATGAAGTTTTCCCAATATGGTTAAAGTTCACAGTACGGAGTAGTAAAGGCTGCATGGCCTTATCTGGCGGTGGGTCCATTTTGAGTTATCACACCACCGCTAAGGACTGTGATAGGCTGCCGGAAACGTGGGGCCGAGGGGCAAGTTGCACTGCTTGGGAATGGACACCTTAGTGCTCAGGCATCAACTCCGGGCGGAGTTCTTTCGGCTCGGAGTCGGAGTCTCATCTCTCATTGATTTCTACAGCACATTAGGATTAACCATGGCAGTTTTGACAAGATCCAATTCAAAGCACTATGCAAAAACCAAACCACACCATACACCACACGCCGTCGTCACGTCAATGAATGTATTATCAGTCCACCTTGATGACACTGCGACAGTTAGTCCATGTCTAGAGGAATGAGAAGGAGAGATAGAAACATACCTGTATATCCGCCGAACAAACACATACGCCGTCAAAAAGCCAACCGTGCCCGTAAGCAGCCCATACACGACACAGGCCAGGAAGCTATAGCTGAAGAAGAGGAGACTCGACACAAACCCGGTGATGTGCAGCTTGAACATGTAGTACCAAATGCAGTACACGAAGACCCAAACCGCGCTGCTGCCGCCGGTCATGAAACTGCGCCACCACCAGTGATAGTTCTGGATCGAGTCAGCAAAAGCCTTGGGCCATTCTTAAGATATAGTCGTACCTCGGCACACAACTGTCCATAGGTCGCGATGATGGTCATCTCGCTGACCGTCACGAGAAGGATAGCGCACACCACACTCAGAAATCCAAACTTGTAGTAGTACCCGCTCTTGTCCTGCCACAGATTGCGGAACACGAACAGCAGCTCGATAAACAGCACGGCAAACGGAACCAGCCCAGAAAGCAGAGCCCCGACATAGTTGCGCAGGTACCATGGCTGCCGGGGGATCTGCCGCGGGATGGCCGACGTTTTGGTGGGATGCTCCCACGGCTTCGCCCGCACGTAGCCCATATAGCTGCCTGCGTACACGAGCGGCACCTGGATCAGGAGCCACAGTGCAACCAACCCGACCAGGGTTCCAAATGGCAGCGCCGTGCTCGAAGCTTGCGCCCAGACAAACAGGTTCAGAACAAAGATCAAGGCAAATGTCAGACCGGGGAACAACGAGGCAGTCTGTGTTCATTAGCTGGGACCGAAAGATAAAGGAAACAGTGGTCAACTTACAATCAACATGTTTTTCCTCCAGTGCTGCCCGCCAAACGTCCTGTAGAGTCTCGCCGAGAAGTACCCAGAGAACAACCCAGCAAACACGAAGAGCCCGATGCCGACGGTGAGAAATCCGCCACGAAAGCTTGGATTCAGGATACCCAGGCAGCTGAGAATCAACAGACCCCCGGCGACAACGAGCAGCTGCATGCCAGATCCGACGAGTGGCGCAAGTAAGCCGCTGTATGCGGGTGTACGGAAAACGTCTCCGTGGAGCAGTTTCCAACCGGTGACATCTTCCACCTCCTCGTCCGAGAAATCGTCTGAACCTTCCCCGGGCTGTTCCAGAACCCCCTCGCGAGATTTCTCCCCCGCCAGCGGCGACCGGGACCGCTTTGACCGAAGCTTGAGCTTTCCATCCTCCAAAAGAACACCGTCGCCACGGCCTTTGATGTCCCCCTGGACCGTCCGGTTCCAGATCACCAGCACGGTCACGCCCAGCAGAATCGAGATAACCAGCGAGTTGGCGATGGCGAGCCAATGCGTCGCGGAGCTCTCAGCCTGGTCGGTAAAGTACAGGTCCCAGCGGTTATGCCAATCCACGCTCTCTTCTTCCCGGAAGTAGACCGAATAGGTATAAGGAATCTCGAGTGTCGCGTCTTCATCCTCCTCGTCGCCTTGCTGAGGAATATACGAGGAATCGGGATACTTCTCCTGCAGCCGCGTGAAATTGGGCCGAATGATCAACTCAAGCCCTTCATGATCCCCATGCGGATCCGTAGGGCAACCATCCTCTTCCCGCGGCACATCGGGGGCGAAACTCTTCGGATACACCTCGAATCCCACGATCACCTTACGACCATTTTCACCATCCCGGCCCGGAGCTTTCCGCCAGCGGATCACAATCGTGAAATGGTTATGAATATATGTTCGCGGCGAGCCATCGGCCGGCGAGAAGTCTTGGTATCCGAGCTTGAACCCGCTCGCGTAGTACTTCCGGGACCGATCAACGGTCACAAAACTGGTGGCACCGGGAAGATTGTCTACGATCCACTCCACCACGTACCCGTTCTGGATCAGCTGCCGGCCCCACTTCACAGCCTTGCGATCGACCTCCCGTGTGCACAGCGGACGGCACTTCACCTCCTGGCCCATTTTCAGGTCAAAGTCGGACGTCATGATCCGGTCGCCGCGCAGGATTTCGCCAAGGTTCTGCGAAATGCTCTGGCCCGAGACGAACGGAGATGTGCCATGGCGCTTACCCGTCGGCGGGCAGACGAACGGAAGGTCATAGTATGCGTACTGCAGCTCGGTGTGATCCGAGAAGATCTTGTTCACCAGCAGCGGAATGGACTCGTCGTCTCGGTAGCTGACTATCGAGTACCCTGCTCCCTCCATCAGTATCCATATTCAACACTCTGGTACCGAGCCGCACTGCGCACCTGGAATATAGAAAGCGGCGCATGCCGAAACCAGTAGTCCGAGACACAGGACCAGTGCCCGGAACCCAGTCCATACCATCTTGACTCCGCAGAGACGCCGTTTCGACCAATACTAGCTCGGATGCATGGAAGAAATTGAGTCGCGCGGGAATTCTTGGATCTAGCAGCAAGACCCCTAGACGGAGTAAGGACGCAACGAGCGAGAGGAAATACGGATGGGGAGCGTTGAATCGAATCCTGCCTAGCGGAACGAGCGGAACGACGGACGGTAACGAGCGAAACAGGTACAAGATACCTGCACAGTCGATGGCGTCGGGATCAGCCTGAGATTTTAGTATTAATTAATATCGTGAGACCGATTTACGGAGAACTGCTGGAATCTCGAAGAGCCACACTACACTGCTGGCCTGTTTCTGCATTTCCGCGTTGGGTTTAGCGTCACTATGCCCGCCGCATTGTCCAGCTTAGTCATACTCCGTACTTATTAGTAAGCATGATTACGAGGACCGTCTAACCAGATCAGGCAAGACTATATACAAGACCAGTTGACGCCTCTAAGCGGAACGAGCTGAACACGACGGCAAGTTTCTCAGCGAAAAGGCTGCGACTCATAAACATACGTCCAGTCCCGCAAAAAGACACATGATGAGAATATATCTTGAATAAAGCGAGGACAAAAAATGGTACAGACAGAGGGGCATCAACGGAACAAAGTACAACGGGCAATTCACGACGGATGGTTCAGCAAATATTCCACCGCTCCCTGCACGCTTCCGCCTGACCTTCGTAGTGCCTCAATGTTGCGTTCAAATTCGTAAAAGCCCATGTCGTTCAATTGACGCAGCTGTTCCGCGTAGCGCTCCTCCGGCGGCCGGTTGTCTGGTGGCGGTGGTGGAGTCCCAAAAAGAGCGGCCAAAGGGATGGTGCCTTCACTCCCCTGGGCCTGGCCCTGTCCCTGACCACCACCACCACCAAACGCCTGCATGACGTTCGCCAACAGGGCAGGATCGCGGAGGAATGGGTTGTACTGAGGATTGAAAAGGTTCGCAAATGACGGTTGCTGTTGCTGCTGCTGCTGCTGTTGTGCCCCGTCTGTTTGAGCTGGCGGAGCACCAAACAGTGCCGGGTTGAAGAGCGCCGCAAATGGGTTCTGAGCCTGTTGATTTTGCGAAGCGCCTGCAGTGCCCGTCTGCGCTCCGGTGTTCGCCTGTGCTCCAGAAGTCGTTTGCTCACCCCCAGACGGCGCGGTTGGTGGCGGCGCACCGAAAAGGCCGGCAAATGGATTCGCAGCGAGGAAAGGATTGACCGGGGTTGATGTTGTCTGGTTGGAGCCCGTCTGTTCCTGCTGTTGTTGTTGCTGCTGGCCCCAGTTCTCCTGTGGTGTTGTGTCCGTGACACCAGGAGCAGGGAATCCGCCACCTCCCGCCCCTCCTCCAAAAGGAAAGCCACCCATGGCGCGCCGAATCTGTGCCATCTGGCGGATGGTTGCGGGATCTGTCACCATGCGACGAAACTCTGGGCTCAGCATCATCTCGCGGACGCCAGGCCCCATGTCTCGGAGCATCGGATTTTGCTGAATCATCAGGTCAATCAGAGCCGGGTTCTGCAGTGCTTCGTTCATCGTCGCTTGGACTTGGGGATTCTCGAGCATGCTGAGCATGGTTTCCGGATCAGGAGGAGGTCCCATCTACCAAATGTCAATATCCGGGAACAATAATTTCAACGTAACATGAAGCGTCAACTTACTCCGCCGTCGGGGCCAAACATGTTTGCCCCCGGTAGTTGTGCAAAGCCCGCATATCGAGCGCCAGTTAGGCCAGCAAGAGGGTTGTTGCCGGTTCCTGCCGCAATATTCGTCGGCACTCCCGGTACGGCCTGAGGTGTCGTACTGCTAGTCGTTCCTTGTTGAGCAGGAGCAGCCTGTTGTCTCTGATTGCTCGCGGCGCTCTTCACCAAGTGCACGGTATGCCCATCCTTGATCTTGTACGTGGCCAACGTTTCATGGTCCTTGAGAACCCGGCCCGAATAGATAAGACGTTGACGCTCGGCTGGTGTATCTGCATACTCTGAGCTGGCCAACTTGTTCTTCAGATCGGCAACAGACGTCGACAGAGGCAATGTTAAGGTGAATTTGGCATCGTTGGAGGCTTTGATGTGAAAGGTGATGGGGGTGTCCTCCCCAGAGGGAGCGTCGTCGGCCATGATGATATCACAGAGCGGCGAGAGGTGGGCAGAATAGTACGACGTCCGAGCGGCGTCTTCACCAGTGAATTCACTGGTCCCGAGTAATTCGAGTCAACTCTAGTCTGCGAAAGCGACGGAGAGAGATGTTCAAAAGAGTCCAACAGCCACGGCCCTGACTGGCGAGGATGTCGTCAAGCGGCCCAGATGCCAGCAGAAGGTGGCAGAAACGCTTGGTTTCTGCCTGAGGCCATAATAATTGCCTCAGGCATAAACACTGATCTTGGCACGCGCAGAGCTTTTCTTGACTTTTGCTCTTTGAAAGGAGGAAAAGCAAAGCTCTGCACGCCACAGAAACAGTTCGATTCTCCCTCGCTGCCCACTTTCCGACGCCATAGCAAGGCACGCGCGGTTGCTGGCGAACTTTTCTCCAGCAGCAATGGGCTTGCGCGACACTTGATTGAGATTCTTCTCGCTGTAAACGCACATTTTGATGCCCTGGTGCTAACCGGGGCCCTCAAGACTGCCCGCCATGGCGACCATCACGTCGAACATGTTCATGTATTCCCTGACGATCCAGCCTCCCTCGGCTGTGACGCAGGCGATTCTGGGCCAGTTCTCGGGGACCAAAGAGCAGCAGATCGTGACTGCATCGGGTTCGAAGCTGACCATCCACCGACCCGATGCGACCCAGGGCAAGGTCACGCCCATTTACTCGCAGGATGTCTTCGGCATCGTTCGCACGCTAGCCGCCTTTAGGCTGGCTGGCAGCAGCAAAGGTATGTCTTTTCCGTTCCTCCGGCAATAAGATACACCATAGTGATTCGTCAAGCTCCGGGGCAGTGTGATCGTGCGCTGAGCGTGCCTCGACCGGCGGCCTTGACGACGTGATACCATCAATGCCATTTGTTGATTGGGCTGGATGCTGAAGCTATGCAGATTATATCATCATCGGATCGGACTCGGGTCGCATCGCCATCATCGAGTATGTGCCATCCCAAAACCGCTTCCACCGAATCCACTTGGAGACGTTTGGGAAGTCGGGTGTGCGAAGAGTCATACCCGGGCAGTACCTGGCTGTTGATCCCAAGGGCCGAGCTTGCATGATGGCGTCGGTGGAGAAGAACAAGGTGGTCTACGTGCTGAATCGCAATGCGCAGGCGGAGTTGACCATCTCCTCACCGCTGGAGGCACACAAGCCCGGCGCCTTGGTGTTCTCCCTGACAGCCCTGGATGTTGGCTATGAGAACCCGATTTTTGCGGCCCTCGAAGTGGACTATTCTGAGTGTGACCAGGATCCAACTGGCAAAGCGTATGAGGAGGTGGAGAAGCATCTGGTGTACTACGAGCTTGATCTAGGTCTGAACCACGTGGTGCGCAAGTGGTCTGATGCCGTCGATCGCACGGCCACCTTGCTGTTTCAAGTGCCCGGCGGCGCGGATGGCCCTAGCGGTGTGCTCGTGTGCGCAGAGGACAACATCACATATCGACACATGAATCAGGACGCGTTCCGCGTGCCTATTCCTCGACGTTCCGGTCCTACGGAGAACCCGGAGCGTAAACGCTACATCACCGCTGGCGTCATGCACAAGATGAGAGGAGCCTTCTTTTTCCTGCTCCAAACCGAGGACGGCGACCTTTTCAAGGTGACCATTGACATGGTTGAAGATGACAAGGGCCAGTTGACCGGAGAGGTGCGGAGATTGAAGATCAAGTACTTTGACACCGTGCCGATCGCATCCAGTCTATTGATCCTGAAGAGTGGTTTCCTACTCGTGACCAGCGAGAGTGGAAACCACCATTTCTACCAGTTCGAGAAACTGGGTGATGATGACGATGAGACCGAGTTTACGAGCGACTCGTTCAGCGCCGACCCGTCGGAGCCTGTCACTCCGGTCTACTTCCGCCCCCGAGGCTTGGAGAACATCAACCTAGTTGACAGCATGAATTCTTTGAATCCGTTGATGGACTGCAAGATCATGGATCTCCTTGGTGATGATTCCCCACAAATCTACACAATTTGCGGAACAGGAGCTCGAAGCACGTTCCGAACTTTAAAACACGGCCTGGAAGTCTCCGAGATTGTTGAGTCGGAGCTGCCCAGCGTGCCGTCGGCGGTCTGGACGACCAAGCTGACCCGAAATGACCAGTACGATGCGTACATTATTTTGTCATTCACCAACGGAACCTTGGTGTTGAGCATCGGGGAAACCGTCGAGGAAGTGACCGACACGGGGTTCCTCTCGACGGCGCCGACCCTTGCCGTGCAGCAGCTGGGGGAAGACTCTTTGATTCAGGTCCATCCCCGGGGCATTCGACATATTCTTGCTGACAGACGTGTCAACGAATGGCCCGCCCCGCAGCATCGGACGATAGTTGCAGCCGCGACGAACGAACGGCAGGTGGTGGTGGCGCTCAGTTCGGGGGAAATCGTGTACTTCGAGATGGACACTGATGGCTCGCTGGCCGAGTACGAAGAGAAGCGTCAGATGTCGGGCACGGTGACAGCGCTTAGTCTGGGCGAAGTACCCGAGGGGCGCGTCCGCAGCTCTTTCCTGGCGGTTGGCTGCGACGATTCAACCGTGCGGATTCTCAGTTTGGATCCGGAATCGACCCTCGAAAACAAGTCGATACAGGCGTTGACATCCCCTCCGTCCGCGCTCAACATCATGTCCATGCCTGATTCGACGTCTGGCGGGTCAACATTGTACCTGCATATTGGGTTGTACTCGGGCGTGTACCTTCGTACGGTTATAGATGAGGTCACGGGCGAACTGTCCGACACGCGCACGCGGTTTTTGGGCGCAAAGCCCGTCAAGCTCTTCAAAGTCACGGCCAAAGGGCGAACCTGTGTTCTTGGTCTCAGTTCGCGGTCATGGTTGGGCTACTCTGATGTCCAGACCAAGAGCTTCATGCTCACTCCGCTGGACTACGTTCCGCTCGAATGGGCATGGAACTTTTCAAGCGAGCAGTGTGTCGAAGGCATAGTCGGGATTCAAGGTCAAAATCTAAGGTGAGTGCGCTCTCTCTGACTCCGATTCTGCAGTCTATGATGAAAGCCTTGTATTCCGAGTTTCCATGTGGAAATCATTAATCTTTTATCTCCAATTGTTCCTACTGAGACTGTCATTACATCGCGTTGCTATTCCATGCCGGCTTGTAGTTGACTTGCGCTAACGTCCATAAATTTAGGATTGCCTCCATCGAGAGCCTGGACAACAACGTGCTCCAGTCATCGATTCCCCTGTCGTATACTCCGCGCCATATGGTGAAGCATCCGGAACAGCCCCTGTTCTATGTCATTGAGGCAGACAATAACATTCTGTCGCCGTCGACACGGGAAAGGCTGTTGCAGGAATCCAAAATGCAGAACGGGGATGCCGCGATACTTCCGCCGCAGGAGTTTGGTTATCCAAAAGGAACCGGACACTGGGCATCGTGCATTGAGGTGGTGGATCCCGTCCACTCCAAGTCAGTGGTGTCGCGCCTGGAGCTGGAGGACAATGAGGCTGCGGTCAGCGTTGCCGTTGTTCCGTTTGCCAGCCAGGACCACGAGGCATTTTTGGTGGTCGGCACCGGCAAGGACATGGTGCCGAGTCCACGGTCCTTCTCGGCGGGGTACATCCATATCTACCGGTTCCAAGAAGATGGCAAGGAGCTTGAGTTCATCCACAAGACCCAAGTTGAGGAGCCGCCATTGGCGTTGCTGCCGTTTCAGGGCCGCATGCTGGCAGGGGTTGGCAATCTCCTGCGGATCTACGACCTGGGAATGAAGCAGATGCTTCGGAAATGTCAGGTGCAAGGGTCGCCGCGGCTAATTGTGGGCCTGCAGACGCAGGGCAACCGAATCGTTGTGAGCGACGTGCAGGAGAGCGTGACATACGTCGTGTACAAATACCAAGAGAATCGGCTAATTCCGTTTGTGGACGACGTTATTGCGCGGTGGACCACGACGTCCATAATGGTGGACTACGAGACCACGGCCGGTGGGGACAAGTTCGGCAACATCTGGCTGGTTCGGTGCCCGAAGAAGGTGTCCGAGGAGTCGGATGAGGAAGAGTCCGGTGCACATTTGATCCACGGGCGGCCGTACCTGCACGGGACGCCGAACCGACTGGACCTGATGATCCACTTCTACACGCAGGACATTCCGACGAGCCTGCACAAGACGCCGCTGGTGGCGGGCGGGCGGGACATCCTGGTGTGGACGGGCCTGCAGGGCACGATTGGGATCTTTGTGCCGTTCATCAGTCGCGAGGACGTGGATTTCTTCCAGAACCTCGAGTCGCAGATGGTGCAGCACGCCCCGCCGCTGGCCGGGCGTGACCATCTGATCTACCGGAGCTACTACGTGCCGGTCAAGGGTGTGATTGACGGTGATCTCTGCGAGATGTACTTTTTGCTGCCCAACGACGCCAAGATGCGGATTGCGAGCGAGTTGGATCGCAGCGTGCGGGAGATTGAACGGAAGATTTCGGTAGGTATCTCCTTCAAACCACGAGATCGATACGGAAAGCTAACAGGAACAGGATATGCGAACCCGGGTGGCGTATTAAGGCGTTTGGATCTGGATCATGTTTATTTCTGATCTGTTTGAGAATACAATGGATTAATGCGTCAATCAGATTGTGTTTAAATTCGTAGGACTCGTCTCCTGCCTCGCTCGATCGATGTTGCTCAATGATCGATCTTGAGCTGGATGCACGCATTTGTCTTTCTATCCATGTAGAATGCGTGTACGAGACAAGAGAAGCCCATCCGACGCGTTTTGAGTACGACACCGCCCGAATCTTCTGGCGGATATCGTAATTACCGTCGGGACATACTCATTCCTATTCTTGCTGATGCTTATAGACCTATATACATTGAAAACAACGGAAACAATCAGGAAATCAAAATGCCGGGGGAGACAAATCTAACCCCTCCACCGTCAGTTTGAATGCATCATTCCGCGAGTAACTCCCCGCGGCATCGAAATCGAGCCGGCCCCGCTCGCAGTCCTCAAAGTCGACCTCCGCGATGACGAGGCCGTCGCCGGGGGCATCCGGATCATCGTCGGTGCAGACGTCCCAGATGGGCCCGCCGAGGACGTCGCCCAGGGGGCCGACGATGCAGGAGCCGCCGTGGCTGACATAGTCGGAGGCTGGGGAGGGGCCGTTGGGGATGGCGTTGGGGCGGGAGGCTCCTATACAGAAGTTCTCGTTAGCCAAAGCTCAGTTGGTCGTTGATGAGGGGACGAGAGGGGGTCAAGGTAGGTAGGTAAGGTACCGGTGTGGGCAGAATTGTCCACGGCCACGCTGGTCTTGTCGACGACGGAGTCGCGCTCGGTTGACTCCTTATCCGGGTGGATTTGCTTCGCGGCGCCGCCGGGGGACTGCGGCCAGACAATCTCATGGGGTCCTTCAGCGGTTGTCCTCCTTCGTCGTGCCTGACCCCCCTCGTTCGAAGAAGAAGACACCTGCGGGGACGAGCGAATCCACTCGGGCAACTCCGAGCGCCGCACGCATTGATTCGCAGACAACACCACAGCGCGGCCCTCGCACGCCACCGTGCGCATCAACGGCAGCCACGTATCGCGGCCATCCGCCGTCGGCGCCAGATACAGATTCACGTTCTGCGCGTACAGGCTCTGGCGCAGCAGCGGCATGTAATTCTCCCAGCAGATGGCGCAGCCAATCGTCAGGCGCACGCCGTCGATCTCGACGGGCACGGCACGCAGCGTGGAGGCGCTGCCTTGCGCCCACACGAGCCGTTCCGCCCCCGTCGGCATCACTTTCCGCCGCTTCGCGACCGTGCCTCGCCGGGGGTCCACCAGGACCACCGCGCAGTAGAGGCTGCCTCCGGCGCGCTCGATCACCCCGACGGCGAGAAACACCCCCGTCGTGTGCGCAATCTGCTCCAATGCTTCACGGGTGCCATCCCCACGCATCCTTGTACTCTTATTACTCCCCGAATCGGAGATATCCGAATCCGGAAGAGGAAGCTGGCGCTTGATCCATGCCTCCCCCGCCCCCGTCGGCGTATCCCCCAGGTCGACCGCCGACTGAAAGTACGCGAGGAACTCGTCCCGCCCTTCCGCCGTGCGTGCGCCGACCGACGTGCCAAAGGTCGCCATCCGGGGGTATCCGCCGAGATAGGCCTCGGGAAAGAGCAACAGCTTGACCCCACGCGCGGCGGCGTGCTCCGTGGTGCGGCGCAGCGCGGCGAGGGTTTCGGCGAGGGTGGCGCGCGTGCGGGATTGAGCGACGGCGACGGTGAGTTTTTTGGGCATTTTTTTTTCTGATCTTTGTTCTCTTTTACTTAAATTATGGGAAGTTGAAATGTTGAAAGGGAGTGAGGAGTAGGTACTGTACCTCGGAGATCCCTCCGAGAATTAGCTCATGAATCATGACCTCAAGTCTAAACTAACTGATGTAAAGCTTAAACCAGTTGATAGAAGAAGAATGTCAGTAAATATCATGACGTACACATCGAATCAAACCAAAACCAAATAATGAAAACGTCAAACAAAACAAAGTAGTCAAAAGACACATCACTCGATCGTATATACAGGACTCTTGACAAGAACATTGTTACTCGACCGCGTCTTAACCTCCACCGTCATAAACATCGACACCCGCACCCGCGGGCCCTTGTCCTCCTCGTTTTGCTGCTGCTGGTCGCGGTCCTTATCCCTGTTGTCCAGCGCAGAGGCCGGCCTCTGCGACTCAGACTGCTTCTCCTGCGACTGCGACTGCGATTGCTGCTGCGACGACGATTGCGACGACACGGAATTATTACCGCCCCCTTTCTTGATGAAACTGCTCAGGCCGTACTTCTTCTTCGGCGTCGGCCCGGAGCCAGCATCCCGTGGCGGCGTCTGGGTACCTATGCCATTCTCCGTCTCCATCTCCTCACCGCCGCTGGGTGAGCCGCAGCCTCCCGCATTGACCTCGGCCTGACCCGATGCTGGAAGGACTGCCGCGGGCCGCGTCAGCGGCGGCAGGCCAGACTCCACGCGCATCGTGGCCTCCGACACCGGTGTTCCCGGAGTGACGTACGAGACCTGGATGTCGCGCGCCTCGAGCGGGATCTTCTCCGCGATGTTGATCGCGTTTTCCACGACCATGCGCGCTCCCGGCACCAGCTCCGGCGGCGGCGGGCTCTTGAGGTCAATCTCCAGGGCCGCGCACATCTTCTCCACCAGATGGTCCGTCAGACTGGTCATGTTCGCCTGCGCGCCGGACCCCTGCAGCGCGTCGGTCAGCCCGTCCAGCGTCGTCCGCCGCCACGCTGAAATGCGCGCAATCTGGTTCTCCTTGTCTTCCTCTGTGAAGGCTTGTCCCTGCTGCCGGCGCAGGTTCGTCTCAATCTCCTTGAGCCGCACGCTCAGCATGGCCTCCAGCGCGGGATGGAAGTGCCGCTCAAAGATCTCCTCGACAACCCACCGCGAGATCACCGCCCGACCCACCGACGTCATCTCCTTGGTGCCGACGCTCACCGCGTCCTCGTTGATGTACGCCGCCAGCCACTGCGGGATCGACTTCCAGTCCTTGCGGATCGAGAAGGCCAGGTTGTTGATCGCCCCGTCCAGGCGATTGAACCTCTGCGTGTACTCATTGTCATCCAGGACCGTGCGCGACACCGCCAGCCGCTGGTGCGCCACGGTGTTTTGTAGCTGCTGCACCTGCGCTTCTTTCTCAAAGTAGTATCTCTTGACCTTGGTGTATTTGGCCTCTGCGGGATGGAATTAGCGGGCATTTCGCAAAGAAAAGGGGACGGTGACCGTACGCAATTCTTCGTGCTTGCGCATCAATGCAGCAACATCTACATTTTCGATGTCCTCTTGGCGTTTATTACTGGTTTGACCGGACGAGCTCTCCTGATTTTGCTGGGCGGTCTCCTGGAGGTTCTGCGCGGATTGACCCTGGGACGGCACCTCATAGGGACCCTGGCCCTGGGTAGCCGGTGCGCTACCGCCAGCCATTTCACCTTGCTGTGTGACCTGGGCTGGTTGGACCGACGGGCGACGCGTGGGGGGAGGAGTCTGTGCGTTGGAAACGTCAGAATCATATGCCGACGAAGCCATTGGACGGGCGGACGATGAATCCGGACCGTAGGGTGGGGGGCCGGAGCCAAGCTGATGGAGTGCGGCACGATGGGCGGGATGACGGGATGGAACCTCCTTGGGCGGGGCCATGGTGGACGGCTGCTGCGACGGGAGATTGTTGTTACTACTATTAAGGCTCACCTGACTGGGAATGGATTCGCCGCTGCCGGTCCGGTAGTGGTGAGGGCGGCGTCCAAACGGCGACTCGGACAGATTGTTCGGGCGCGGGTCCAAGGGGGAGCCGGACGACGGCGAGGCGCGATTGGAGTCGGCGACGTGGTCCGGGCGCGGGGTCAGTCCCGACTGGAGCTGCTGATGGTCGTCGAGCCGCTCCGCCGAAATGTGCTCCGACTCTCGCGTCGCGGGTTGCTGCTGAAGGTGAATCGGGCCCGAAATGTTCATGGACCGGACCGAGAGGGTCCGCGCCGGCTTGTTGGAGGACGACGGCGGCGACGATGCCGGCGTGGATTTGTCGGATTTGTCGGATTTTTCTTTGTCCCGGAGAGGTCGCGAAAACAGGCCGCCCTTTTTCCTCAAACGCTGGCGTCGCTCGCGGGGGTCGGGCCACGACTGGTCATAGAGGCGGGCCTCGGCGTCCACGGTCTGCGCCGATGGAGGAGACTCTCTGGCGGGGTCCGGGGAATCCGGCACCACGCTGATGGACGGGCGGCCGTCGAGCGAAAGCTGGGCGGCGTGGTGCGAAATGGGCCGATGGGCAGGATGGTGGGTGAGATGGTCGATGTTACGCTGATGATCGTAGAGCAAGCCGGGGATGGGAGCCAAACTGGAGCGACAAATGGGCAGGATGGGGTCGGGATTGGAGCGGGAAATGGCAGTGCTCAGATCGTCTGCATGAGATGGTAGGCGGTGTGGTGGTGGTTGTGCGAGAGGGAGATTGTGGTCGCTATGACGGGTGGAGTTGGCGTCGTTGTTGTTGTTGTTGTTATTATTATTATCGGGCTGATTATGGTTGCTGCTGCTATGGCCATGCCTGTAGGCGTCGGTGGCCGCCGGCGATTCGATGCCGTCCAGCGACGCCTGCGAGCGGCTCTTCCGGCTGAAGATGGCGGGCATCGGGCATGCAGACTCGGGCAGCAGAAAGGGAGCGGAAAGCTGCCAGCGGGAAAATAGGAAATAGACGGATTGAGAGTTCTAACTGCTAAAAGCATGCGCCAGTTGGGCTCTTAATATTATTATTAGAACCGCGAGTTTTTAGTACGGAGGAATAAAGTACTTAGTAGTGTTGGTGGAGAGCAGCGCCCGTCCGTCAGCTGCGGGGGTGTTAATTGCTTCAATACGATTCAGTTTATCTGTTGGACAGGGTCGGAGGCAGATAGTAAGTTGTTATCTCGAGGAGTCGAAGAGTAGAAGAAAAGAGCTGTTTTGAAACATGCACCATGCTCCCCTCGAACGGCCCTTTTGGAAGAACGAAGAGAGTTTTGTCCAAATTTTTTGACGCACCTGACATAAGTAGTACTAGTGGCCGACTAGCATTTCGATAGTCGCTCGCCGCCGCCGGCCAAAAAATAAAAAAAAAAAAAATACTTCATCCACTAAAAGTTCGGAGAGATCGTCCCTACCCGACGACCAAAGTATACATCCAGAGGCTCAATTGCAAACCCCAAACTGGTACTGCTCCCCCCGGTCCAGGTACACCACCCGCGACTCAAGCCCGGCCCGCCCCACGGCCTCCTTGAAGTCCGCCAGCGGGCTCGCAAACACATCATAATCATCGTAATGGATCGGGATCGTGACGTCCGGCTGCAGGAGCTGCATCAGCTCCCGCCCCTGCGCCGCGTCCATCGTCACCATCACGGTCATAGGGCTCATGGCGGGCGATGGGATTGTCGTGCCCCCGAGGTGCATCAGCATCAGGTCAATGCGTTGGCCCGCGTATCGCTGCGGGATCTGCTTCAGGTCGTCGACCATCAGCGTGTCGCCCGAGATGTAGATGCGGTAGGCGACGGTAAAGTCCTCGTCGGACGCGCCATAGCCCAGTTCCACCATCCAGCCATGGGTCGGAGGGATCTGCGCCGTGAACCTCTTCCTGTTAGTTATCCCCCGACTCTTGCTTTTGGATGGAATGGAAAATGGAAAACACCCACCGCCTGGAGCATCTCGTTGAGCATCTGCAGAGGCTTGTTCGGCACATGCTGCCCCGGCATGGCCGTCACGCGGATCCGTGGTTGCCTCTGCCCGGCCGAGCCGATGCTGACCATCATCTGCTGGAAAACGTCCAGCGCGAACACGCGCGTGAAGGAGTCCTGTGGTCCCTTGGACGTCAACCGCGCCTGGGCATGCGGCGTGGTGATGATGGGAAGATCCCGGCGGAGGGCTGCCTCCACCTTGTAATCAAAATGGTCCCTGGCGAGCAGTTAGCTAGCAGCATGAAGGGAAGGGCATGTTGCGTTAGAATCGTGAGAATCGTGACTAACCCATGATAATGCGACAACAGAACTAAATCAATCCGGGGGAGACGGTGCAGATGCACGGCAGGCTCGGTCAAGCGAACGGTGGTGACTCCAGGTCCCAGATGGACTTTGTCACCACCCTGGAGGAAATTGGGCTGTCGCTCCGGTCTCAGTCAGCATCAGTTTCCGTCCATCACGGACTGGAACCGACATCGGTCATCACCCGAATCCCCTCCCACTCCCTGCAGTCCAGCAGTCAGCGCCGACGGCTCTGTCATGATGAAAAAAAAACAAAAACATGGACGAGCCTGACAAGATAACCGTCGCCGTCCCGACAAAGTATATGGACGCATTCTGTTTCCCATTCCGGCCTGGATGCACCTTGGTCCCCTTCGCAGCGGGCAACTGGTCAGGCACCGTGGTGCCCGTTGGAAGATCCCGCGTTGGGGGCTGCGCAGCCTGGGGATCGAGTGAGAGGTGCTGTGTCGACATGGTGTAGTTTGATCGTGAATGATGAACCTGCACCTCGGCTCAATCATTGACATGTTGATGTCGGGAGCTGTCGTCTGCTTGACGTCACGGCATGGTCTGTGCTGGCGAACATCCATGCCCGTCAAGCGACCGACTTGGAGCCTCTCTGATTGAGATCGCTTGAGTGATCTGATCCGCGGGCGAGCTTGACGTTAACCAGTTGCTACTAGACCACAGGCAATCGTGATTATCCTCGCACTCAGCTTGCTCTGAGCATTGCCTTCGTTTCTTGAATACGTTGATGCGGTGATTCAGCAGGCCATCATGTCTTCCTTGCAACTCATAGATTGCTGAAGCACACAATATGGCCCGCGGTAGGACATGCTCGTCGTGCAGTCAAAACGCCGTCTCTTTCGCATGGTTTCTGCTTTCTTGATGGGAGTACTGTCCTCGATCCAGCCATACTAATACTACCAGCCCGCACAGGTAGATTCTAGCTGCTCTACAAATACTTCTGATTCCGAATTCCAAAATACAGAATAGAAGTATGGTGTTAATTCTTCAGTTTCGACACTCTCTTGTATGTAGTTCGTTTGGTTGCTGTTGCTTTCAGCACCACCCGGCCCATCCGGAGATACGGCCTCTGTGAGCATTGTTCAATGCACAGGACTCGGTTCCTTCAATTGATACTGGCGAATGATAAGGAAAAAAAAAAAAGACGAAATGACCTCTATTCTGCACCCTGACGTAATGTCCTGCATATCAAACGAATCATCGTCTGCCGCGTCAGTTCTTTATCTTTAAAAACTATCCTAGCATTTCATTAGGCATCTGCAGAGGCCCAAACACATGGAAAATTGATTCGATGGAAGAATAGCAATAAAGACATGAAGAAAGCAGCCACTCCAGTGATGTGTACAGTACCAACCAAAGATTAGTGTCATGATTAATCTATGTTACAGCTTCGAATCACTGCAACATTTATCATACATTACCCATTGGAACGGATACAGCATCACAGGTTATACCAATGTACCATCCGCGCCTCCCGAGAGGCTTTGACTATGACCGACGATGATATTCACGGATTAAACTCCGAGCTTCTTCTTCAGCCATGACCGGAAGCCGCCCTTCTTCTTCTTCTTCTCCTCCTCCGTCTCGTTGGCCTTTGCGTCCTCGGCCGCCTGGGCGCTCTCTGAAGGCTTCTCGGGAGCTTGCTCTTTGTCTTCTGGCTTTGCGGTCTCGACAGTGGAACCCTTAGCTTCTTGTGTCGGAGTCTCGGTTGTCGCATCGGCCTTCGCCTCCGCCTTCGCGGTAGAATCGTCGGTCGCGCTAGGTTGTTGCGTCGACTCTTGCGTTGCCGCTTGGGTTTCGGTAGGAGCGGATGGTGGTGAGGGCGCGGTTTCTGCGGCGGGCGCCGCTGTTTCCCCTTCGGCCTTGGGAGCGGCGGCAGCGGGGACTTCTTCGGCCCTGTTTGAACATCACGTCAGCCAGCTTCTCGGAAAGGTGATCGTCCCTTGGGTACTGACGCTGTAGGTTCTTGAGGCTTGTCCTGGGACTCGACCGCAGGTGCAGCCGGCTTCTCCTCAGCAGGTTTCTCCTCTACAACGGGTTTCTCCTCTGCAGCGGGCTTCTCCTCGGCAGCGGGCTTCTCCTCTGCAGCAGGCTTCTCTTCTGCAGCCGGCTCCTCCTTTGCAGGAGTTTCTGGGTCCAAGGGTCAGCAATGCACTTATCGTTGGAGGACAAACAATCATACCCTTCTCAGCCTCTGCGGCTGGCGCACTCGGTGCTTCCGGTGTGGCCCCGACATCACTTGCGGCCGTCTCCACTGGAGCCGGAGTTGTCTCCTTGGGAGCCTCTTCGGCCTTGGCGGGCTCCTTGGCGGTATCAGCTGGTTCGGATGGTTCGACAGCAGTGGCGGTCTCTGCAGAGCGTGTGTGAGTATGACCATTATTCTTCCAGATGATTGTACCAGTCGCACCTTGCTCTTGCGCAGCGGCAGAGTCGTCCTTCTTCTCCTTTGCCGCAGGCGCGGTTTCCTGTGGTTGAGCTTCAGCGGTCGGCGCTTGCTGCTCCTCCGCTTCCGAAGGTTTGGTCTCTTGCGCCTGAGCTTCTGTAGTCGCAGCTTCATGCGTCTCAGTCGCTGCAGGCTCCTTTTGTGCCTGCGACTCTGCCGGTTGGGCTTCCTGCGCCTTGGCTTCCGTGGCCGGCGCGTCTTGCGCCTGCGTCTCAGAAGGCTTCGCTTCCTCCGCCTGCGTCTCCGTCTCAGAAGGCTGTGACTCCTGAGCCTGAGTCACCGTAGCAGTTGCTTCTTGTGCCTGCGCTTCGGAAGGTTGAGATTCTTGCGCTTGGGTCCCAGCAGGTTGGGCTTCCTTCGCCTGTGTCTCCGCCGCTGCTTCTTGAGTCTCAGCCGCAGCCGGCGCTCCCTTCTCTACGGTCTGTTCACGATCGGAGACCTCGCTGGACTCCGCGGTCTCCGAGGTGTTAGTGGCCGCGACTCCGCTTTCCTCCTTTCTGCGACTTCAGTCAGCTCCGAATGTTGCGCGCAGGGCTGGATGGTACACTCACGCGACATCCTTCACATCGGTGGTTTTCGCTTGGGCCTTCGCTTGGGCCTTCTTCTTTTGCTTCTTTCCTCCCTTCTTTGCCATGGTGGCGCTTTTCAGTGAGATACGTTAAGCGACGCGAAAATCGCTACGGTGCGACAAAAGGGTTAAGATAAGAGAGGGGGATTTCGAGGGGGAGAAAGTTGCAGAGTTCCTTCGAGTTACTTGGGGTTCAGCAAACACGAGAGGCAAAGTGGATATTACTCGATTATGTAACCATAACTTCCAACCCGGGCAGTCCATCCGGCCCTCGACTCGGACTTAGATCGGAGCTGGCCGACTTTTCGATTAATAAAATCCACGTTGGTTGGGGGCTTTTGAAACTCTCAAGAGCTGGTCAAGCGCGATAAGTACAGGCACTCTATCAGAGGACTTTTCCCGGTTGTCATGCTGGGTTCCTATTTGTGTCGCCACGATGATATGTACGCAGTACTACTATCTTCATGATATCACGAACGCTTTTCTCGTTCGTCCAGTCCACCGTAGTATACCGTATCCCTTTTCACTGTCCAGATGAAGATATGAATAGAGTGAAGCTTGAACAGGCCGAAGAGGACCTTGATTGATGGTGCGCCAAAAGAACGAGAAACCCCTGAGATGGTCGACTCGCGGACATTCCGACCTGGACTGGCGGAATGCTGGCTTCAAAGATGGGAGCTAGCAACGTTAAGCAGGTTATTGCTTGGCGCATTTCATGATCAATCAATCAGCAAGGGATCTGTCAATTTGACGTGCTCGGCGCGGGGGATTTGGCGCTGTTAACTCGTTTCTGGCGGCGGGCGTCGTCATCGACCAGATCCGGGGCAGATCTGATTGACGGCGCAGGAGATCAATAAACACCATGCAGCATTAGCAGAATGCCTACAGTTACTACTGTAGGAGACAAAGCTTAGCTTTTTTTGCGAACATACAGTGGTTTTCCATCTCTTGAGTACTAGTAGGTATGTCGACGCTCAATGAAGTCATGGGCTACCCGTTTAGGAAACGGAATCTACACGGTTAGCATTGTACATCAGACCCTTAACCCTAACAAACGCAGCCTCAATTCGATGAGAAACGATCACCGTGAGTCTATGTTTTCGAGATGCAATTGCGCTTTGATTGAGAGCTTCAGGGCCAGCGGTGTGGAGCATCCGATGGATGCGCCACTCAGCAGTCAGCGCCCCTCAAGCCGACGATCCCGATCTAATCTATGACTCGGACGAATCAACCTTTTGCCATCTTCTGGAAGAGTTCTCCAATTTCCAGGATGAGCACGCGGGCTGATCCACGACATCAGTATCCTCAACGCTGGACTTCGTGTCAGAAAGGTCAATGCATGGCTTGAGACAGCAACTGCACAACACAATCGCATTGAGTGCGCGCCATTGACCCAATGTCCGCGACCGGAAGCGTCTCGTCGACGAGCAGTCCCCGCACGCAGAGTCGTTACCGGCGCATTGTCGACAGACTCAGAACGACATGGAGGGGCCTGGGGATCAATAGGACAGTCGCGATGCTGATGATCAAGTAGGAGGCTCCCATTCGACTGATATGAACAGTACTTCTAATGAACTCTAGGGGCGCACTTCCGCCGGTGATAGCGGCTTCGATGTAGGGCATCCCAGACAGTCGCAACAAACCTAACGACAGAAGCTGATTTGTTGAAGGTGCCAGTCCAACGCAGTTGCCAATACATTCACCACTCTGAATTACCTCATCCCGGTCGTTAGCATCTTCGGCTTCCCCATCTTGCCGCGAGCCAGGTTCCTCCAGGTGTTCCTGCTAGACCTGGTCAGCGTGTGTATGGCAGCTGCTTTGTGTTCGTTGATGATTTTCTGCGCGATCAAGGCGCGCGAACACACCGCCGGACCCGCGCCGCCCCCCACGACATCAGCGTCAGGCACGCAGAGAGCTCCGTATAATTCTTCCGCGTCCGTGGTGGCTGGCGTCTGGCTGTTTTTCAAAATCTACATGGTCAACGTCGTGCGCGCTAAGTTTCCGCAGTTCACTTTCCCCGTCATCATGTACTCCATTATGTCCATCGTCACTGCGACTTATACACCCATTTTCCCCTCCGTGGCCTATGGCCTGGCCTATATAAGGAGGATCTTTAAGGTGTTTCTGACGGGGATTGGGATTGCCGCGGGTGTGTCGTTCTTTATCGTGCCCATGACGTCACGAGACATCTTGTTCGAGAGAATGGCCGAGTTTGTCGACGCCCTGCGAGGCACACTGCGCGCGCATGCAGATTACTTCCAGGCCATTCAACACCGGGACATGCTTGGTCGGGTTGAGACATACGACAACCAAACGGAGAAGCGCACCAAGGACGGTAAGAAAGTGTACAGTCCCGAGGCGGGTGCCATCAAGGCGGCCGTACGCAAGGTCACGGAGCTGCACAGCAAGGTCCGGGGGGATCTACCCTTCGCTAAGCGCGAGGTTGCCTTTGGGTATCTCGGCCCCGACGATTTGACGGAGCTTGCCCGGAAGCTGCGTCGGGTGATGGTGCCGATTGTCGGCTTGAGCGCGACGGTCGACATCTTTGAGCGGCTATCCGAATATAACAAGTGGAACCGGCCCGTCTATGAGGAGCCTGACGTCCACACGGCGGCGGTTCATCAGAAGGTCGTCCACGACTGGAACGCGATCATGACATCGGTACACGTGCCATTCACGCATCTGATCGACGTGCTTGACAAGGGCCTGCAGCATGCTTTGTTCCAGCTCCGGCTTGCAAAGCGACCCACGAGACCCCAGCAGGAGGACATTGAAGCGGCCGACACCGCGCCGGCTCCCGGAGACGAGGGCTTCGCCAAGTATCTTGAGCGACAGAGCGATGAGTTTTATCGGTCGCGGCTGATGACGCTGCGCGAGTGGTGTGCTCAAAAGGGGCTTCAGTTACCTCAAGATTACTTTGAGCAACCAGATCGAGCCAATATAGAGGTGCCTGACGATTGGCCGGGGGGCCGGGGACGTGACCGAAATGAAAGACAGCTCTACATTCTACTATTTGTACGTAGAAGGGATGCTATGCTAGAAGTATTGCTGACGCGAATTGTCCAGATGGAGCACCTCCTGTACACCGCTAGCCGAGCGGTGCTGGAACTTGTCCAGTACGCGGACGATCGGGTGGCCAGCGGCAAGCTGAAGCGGAAACGGCTGGTGATACCCGGCAGCAAGCAGGTCCACAAATGGGTTCGGAGCATGTTCCAGGTACAGGATTCGCACGATGACGGAGGGATCGGCGATCTGCACGGCCAAGGCGGCCCGGCGCTGTACCTGGGACAAGCGTACTCGGAGCGCAAGGACCCAGAGCATCTCCCTCCGGAGAACAGGTGGGAGCGAGCGGGGGAGGCGTTGCGGCGGATTCCGGGGTTTCTGCGGTCTGCAGATTCGGCGTTTGGATTTCGGGTCGCCTGTGGGACGATATCCGTGTTCATCATCAACTTGCTGGCGGACTCGCAGAGGTTTTTCGTCCGACAGCGGCTCCAGTGGGGCTTGGTCATGGTGGCGATCAGCATGACTCCGACGGCCGGGCAGAGCATCGCGAGCTTCGTGCTGCGGATCGCAGGCACGGTCGTTGCCGCGGTTTGCAGCCTTCTGGTGTGGTACATCCCGGACGGGCACACGGCGGGCGTGATCGTCTTCCTGTTTCTCTACAACGCAGCGGTGTTCTACATCCCGATCCAGAAGCCGCACCTGTTGGTGATGGGTCTGATCAGCATCGTCACCACGAACTTGATTGTCGGGTACGAGCTGGAAGTGAGCAAAATCGGCCGGGAGCGCGCCGCCGCCAACGGTCAAGTCTACTACCCGATCTACCTGCTGGCGCCGTACCGGCTGGCGGTTGTCGCCGGCGGTCTCGTCGTCGCCTTCATCTGGACGGTGTTCCCGTTCCCCATCTCCGAGCATTCGGTGCTGCGCAAGAACCTAGGCGACGCCCTCTACCTGCTCGCCAACTACTACTCCATTATGCACGAGACCGTCACCGCGCGCGCCCGCGGCGACGAGGGAGATCTAACCATAAAAACGTCCGCGGGCCGCCGTCTCGAGAAAGCCCGCCACAAGGTCTACACCAAGATGCTCATGATGCTCAACAGCCTGCACACCTACGCCAACTTTCTCAAGTGGGAGGTACGCATCGGCGGGCGGTTTCCGAAGCGGCAGTACGAAACAATCATGATTTGCATGCAAAAGTAAGCCCTTCCTTTTTTTTCTTTCTTTCTTGTTTTCTCCCAGTAAACCCCATTTCTAACACGTCAGAAATATAGTATCGTCAACTACATCACTCTTATCGAACACGCCTCCAGGACCTTCGCCCAGCCCCCAAGCCACACAAGACCGAACATCCCACCGTCCGACCCCAACTGGTACGAGGACTTCAAAAACCTCGTGGCCACCGCCAACTTCACCACGCAGCAAGTCACCTCGATCCTGGCACTGCTCTCCGCGAGCATCACCACGCGCCAGCCGCTGCCGCCGCACCTCCGCACGCCACGGCCCTACATCTTCATGGAGCGCCTCAAGGAGCTCGACAAGGATATCCTCGGCATCCGACATGCGGCGGAGCCGGGCTACGCGGCTTTTGCCGTGCTGCAGGTGTCGACGCGGTGTCTGATTGGGGATTTGGAGAAATTGGTTGAGTAAGTTATATCCCCTTCCCCCCCACCAAAACCACAAGTCGGATTCATGGCTGACTTTTATTGGTCCAGAAATGTCAGATTCCTGGTCGGGGAGCTGGATTTCTCGTTCCATATCGTGAGTACGAGGATGGGAGCGCGGGGGTCATCGACAGACATCACGACTGCCGAGTCGGAGGGTGAAGGAAGACGGAAACGGGATTAAAAAAGTTGTCTCTAATTAGTTATAGTAGGCCTACGCCCTATGTATTACGGGTCTGTACTTTGTAGGTAAAATAATTGACACTGGAAAGGAGTTGGGAATAAGGAGAAAAAAAAAAACAAAAGAGAAACAAGTGCATCAACCGCGAATCGAACGCGGGCCTCATCGATGGCAACGATGAATTCTACCACTAGACCATTGATGCATTGTCATATACTTTACCAATCATTGTTATCTCAGTAAACTCCAGACCAAGATTGATGACTAGTCACGTGTGCTTGATCACATGATTTTGTAATTTTACTATTCCTAACTATTTGGGTAACGTAATCCGACAGAAAACGGGACACGACAGAAGCCGGAACAATTGTACCAAATTCAGCACCTGGAACAAAAATTTGGCCAAGTCGGAACACTTGATTACGTAATTATTACTTATGTAATTTACAGATCCCCCAAGTCGGAACAGCACTAGTACACAAGCCGGAACGCGCGCTAAACCGAAAATGGGCTGAGTGAAGCGCTTTGACCTCAGAAATCCTAACCATTTAAGGTTTAGTGTGTTCCGACTTGTGTACTAGAGCTGTTCCGAGTTGGGGGATCTGTAAATTACATAAGTAATAACTACGTAATCAAGTGTTCCGACTTGGCCAAATTTTTGTTCCAGGTGCTGAATTTGGTACAATTGTTCCGGCTTCTGTCGTGTCCCGTCTTCTGTCGGATTACGTTAATCAAAATAACCTTAAACGGTTTAGTGGGTTTAGTGTACAAAGTCACATGACTAACTAGTCGTATCCGCTGAGCTTGCTGAGGTAAACTAGCCGTCCCTTTGCATTCAGTGTCTTGGCACCTGGGACTAACCTAGGTAGTAACTTACCTACGAGTACGATACCTACCTACCTAGGTAGGTAGGTACATGAAGGTAGGAAACTCCGTACAAACTACGCTTGAATTGTCTTTCTTCAAAGGCGTCTACTACATACGGAATACTCCAGACTCACGTCCTTACGTCCTTCAGCTTCCATTCCGAGTTTCAGTCAAGTATACGAGTATTCAAGATCACTCCTTGGCGAAGGAACGCGCAGGACTGATGGCCTCTATCATGACTCCCTACCCTAGCCACTCATTAAATAGGACGGTATATAGTAGCTATATATACAAGTGGTTTCTTTATCTTCTCTCCGGCTCAGCATCACCCCCTTCATTGCCAGCCTCTTGATCCATTCCATCCGCCGTGACCAAGTCTGAGGGATCGTTCTTCCTTTCCCCGTCCACTTGCTCCTTCGGGTACGTGATGACCTTCCAGCCATTGTTGATTGCTGTCTCGGGGTTATCGGGGTCTTTAATATACTCCGTCATGGGGAACTATTGCATACTATTCAATACTGCCCACGTGGAAAGGGAAGAGGGGAAACGACTTACGTAGTGATCGTTCTTCTTCATCGTCACCACCCACGGCACATTGTCGAACGTGACCGCGCGGAGGCGGAAGTACGTATTATCTGGAATCTTGCGCACCTCGCGCACAAAGCTATCCAGGTCGCGCGTCTCGACGCCGTTCACGGCGGTGACGAAGTTTGTCGGCGAGAGGTTGTACTGGTACGCGGGGGAGCCGCGGCTGCGCGCGCTGACGTAGATGTCGCTGTGCAGCTGCGAAATCTGCTGGCGCACGGCGTGGTGCGGCTTTTGCAGCACCGCGCCGCAGAATACCACCGCGCGGGTGGTTTCAAGGTCTTCCGTGGGCACGGTGTGCACGCGGATGCGCTTCTCCTGGCCGTTGCGCACGACAAGGGCGTCCAGGGTCCCGTGGTCGTACATCACGTCGAATTCCGACACGCGTGTGATGAGTTTGTCGTTGAGGGTCAGGATGATGTCGCCGTCCTTGAAGCCCTCGGAATCGTCGTCTGCTGAAGGTGGAGGTTGTGAGGATGAGGCCGGTGCGTCCACCTTGCGCACCATGAACAGCTGGTGCCGCGACGGGTTGGCGGCCGTCACGCGGCGGATCCATTCTTCCGACACGCCCATGATGCGTGCCTGGCTCATCTGGATCACGTAACTCTCCATGTTGAGGATCCGCAGCTTCGGGATTTCGCCCTGCTGGATCTTGCGGATGATGGGCAGCAGCGACGGCGTGCCCAGTCCCAAATGGTACTCGACGTCCTTGTGCGAGTTGGCCGTCCGCTCTCCCAGGTAATTGAGCCACAGCGCCTGCACGACGCCGTCGGGCCCCAGCAGCACACCGTTCGTGCACTGGCTGCTCAGCCCCGTGTCCACCGTGATCGCGTCCAGGTTGATCGCCCGATACCGCGGCGCGGACGCGTTCGCGGGGATCGCCACCGTGGTGATGTCCGTCACCACTGTCTTGGCCACCACGATCCGCAGGTTGTGGTTATACCCGACAAAGATCACATCCTGGCCCTGCTTCACTTCCTCGGTGCTCAGCCGCGCGCTCTTTACAGGCGCCTTCACCAGGCTCGGATCGTACTGCACGATTGCGTAGTTTTGCAGCGGGTGCATAAACACCACTTTACCCGACACAATGATCGAGTCCGCGAACGTGAGAGAGATGTCGCACAGGTCGTACGGCAGGATCGCCCGCGACACTACCACCAGCCCTTTCTCCGCGTCAATCACCAACCCGTACCCCGTCTTCTTCGACTGCGGGAACCCGTCGATCTTGAGCGGCATCGTGCACGACACCCGCACGAAGCTCCGCACAATCTCCGCCGCCGTAGGCGGGTTGATCCCATCCAGCTGGATGAAATCCGCTTCGCGGGGCACAGGTGGCTCTGCGGGGATGGGCTCGGCGATGTCCTTGAAATCCCACAGCCCGGTCTCGTCGTTGCGTATGGCAAGCGACATTTTTGGATGCCAATGGCGATCAACGTAGATAATGCTCGTCCCCCGGGTGTGCAGATCCCTGATATGTCTGTAGGAGATGACCACTCTTGCACGGTCTATCAAAGTTAGATAGGCGGCCAAACCAACCAAGCAGGGAACAAACCAGGTATTGTTTTCATAACATCGATAAACTCTTGTAGATTTCGAGTCGGTCGCTTGTCCACTGAATCAATGATCCAGCCGGACAGCGTATTCTCCAGTTTGAACGAGCCGGCTGCCTCGCAGACATACACCCCCTTGACCGCAATGGCATACAGCCGGGCCTGCTGGTAGGACAGATCATGGAACGTCCCTCCCGCCACGGTCACAAAGCGATCCGGCGTGATGGCGTGCAAATCTCCAACCTCGCACTCCACCTCGACGTCCTGCCCGCCGCGCTGGACGAGCAGCTCCACCTTCTTGCCGACATTCGAGTCGAGAATATCGTCTAGTCGCACGAACTGCGTCAGCAGCTCGCCGTTGACTTTGAGCAGGACGTCGCCTTCCCGCAGCTTGCCGTCGGCGGGACCCTCGGGCAGCACGATCTCCGCAACAAGCATCCCCGTCTCGTTGGGTGCCATTTTCCGCACGGTCGACTCCCACTCGGGCGTCAGCCCGAGCCGCCGGCACTCGTCAAAAGGCTTGATCATCCATTGCGTCTGGATGGTGCCACGCGTCACGGGCTCGCCGCGCCGGATGCACTCCAGCGCCCGCAGCGGCCGATCCAGCGGCAGGAAGTAGTCCGTCGCGGCGCCGTCCGCGCGCCCGCCGGCCTGCAGAGCAACGGCTTCCCCGTCAATGTTCACCACGGGACTGCCGGAGCTGCCGCCACTGGCGGCCGCGGCGGCCTGGATGTAGTTGGTGTTGAAGTCGCTGTACCCATCGCCGTAGTCGGGCGCATTGCGGTCCAGACGGCTGATTACACCGGACAGAATGCTGAGCTTCTCGCCGGCGTCGTTACCCACGACCCGGATTTCCACGCCGACCTTGGCAGCCTTGGGGTTGAGCTTGAGCTCCGTGAGCTTCATGTATTTGATCGCCTTGGGGTCGAACTTCAGAAACCCAAAGTCATGGACGGGGTCCCGGTAGATGGGGCGCACGTCGCACTCCTCGTGGTTGTCAAAGATGCAATACCCCCAGAACGGGCCCGAGCAGACCACATGTCGGTTGGTCAGGATGATTCCGCGTTCGGCATCGACGACAAACCCAGTCGCCTGGCTGGACATGGACAACTCCGTGTCGAACGAGCAGGTCTGGCAGAAATGGATCGAGACGACGCTCTTGACAACCGACTCGATGGTGGCCTGCCACTCGGGCGAGTCGGCTGCTTGGGCCGCGCCGACGGACAGCATTGGCCCGACATTGTCCATGTCGCTGTCCTCGCCGGAGGCGTCCAGTTCGTCCGGCTCGTCATGGCCTTCCATGTCGTACCTGACGCCGTTGGCGGCGGTGGCAGGCGTCGTCGCGTCGCTGGACCCCGGGGTCAGTCCGGCCGCGTCCCCGTCTGGCCGCAGGTGCTTTGCCGGGCGATCCGAGCCGGCGTCGGGGCTATGTTTTCGCTTTACGCGAGCCGGGTCTCCGGGTAGATCCATCGTAGCGGTTGCGAAACCACGTCGAAAAACGGCACTGTCCGGCGGACGACGGAGCGGGGGAAACCACGCAAAAGGGAATGACTCGGGTGGGCGTAACCAAAATCCGTCGTAAACCGGCGACGACCCGTATGATCGAATAATCGAAGGCGTCGCGAAGGAGCAGTGTCGTCGGAGCAGAGCTGCTGGGCTGAAGGCGGAGTGCAGGAGGCCCGGTCTGCGTGCCCAAAATGCGACGCAGCACATCCACCAGAAGGACACTCAGGGATAGAGCCCTCCCCGATTGGTGGAGGATTCAAGGATATAATCGGGGAAAAGAAAAAGGGAAAGTTGTGGTTGTAGAAACTGATGTAGGGAAGAAAATGAAAAAATGATAATAACCATGACTGGGTCTGGGTCCCTGAACCTTGAACGCGGACCTTTGGAGTCGATGCCCGGAATCAGGACAAAGCTTCGAGAGTCAGACACGAAGAATGTCTAGAGAGATGAAATTGCATCTCAGGCCTTGTACAGAATAAAGAATGATGCCGTTTCTACCGCTTGCCTACAAGATGGTGCAGACAATAAGAAGATGACAATCTCTGTTCGCTAGTCGAGTCGCACTATGACCAAATCTACGATCCAGACCAATTCCTCCAATGGCCCGCTCGCGGCAGTTCATTGAGCGTAACGGTGCACAAACTCGACCTTGGTGCGACAATGGCTCGGCGACGATCGGCGGGTTCCGGCTGATCGCATCCTGGGCTGGTTCAGGCGATCCCGCCTGTCGAGCACTGTCTTGTAGAGACTCCTGGCGTCAAGCTCGAGGAGCACGTCCACGTCGAGCAGTAAATGCAGGAGTATAAGTAGATCCTGCTAATACACTGGATTCAATGCACAGCCTTTGTTTTTCAAGCCCCGTTATCTGTTGCAGCTTGCGGTTGAGCTTGGGCCGGAACTGGAGCCGAGACAGGCGCCGAGGTCATAACAGGGCGCAGCTGTTGCTGAGCGGGCACGACACCACGGAAGAGCTCGTTCAGCTTCGCGTAGGGCTCCTTGAGGCTTGGTAGCGTCGGCGGCGGGGTCAAGATGGCCGGGGCCGGCGGCACCCCGCCGGGCTTCTTGTGGCGGTCAGCAATGGACGCGAGGTAGCCCAAGTTCGCCTGCAACCGGCGCATGCAGTCGATGAACTCCGGGCTGGGCGTCTGCTGACCTTCTGTCGGCGCGCCGCCCTGCTGCTGCTGCTGCTGCTGCTGCTGCTGTTGTTGTTGTTGTTGCTGCTCCTTTGGCGAGGTGTTCACGACCGCGCCGCCCTTGCCGTCAGCCTGGAGCTTGATGACTTCCTGCAACAGAACCGAGTTAATGTCGAGCAGGGTCGCGATACGCGCGCGCTCCCTTGCGATGGCGGCCTGGGTCTGCGGCGAGGCCATGGCGGCAGCAGCAGCAGCCGCGGCGCCAGCTGGCGTCTGCGACCGCCGTTGTTGTTGTTGTTGTTGTTGTTGTTGTTGTTGTTGTTGTTGTTGTTGTTGTTGTTGTTGTTGTTGTTGTTGTTGTTGTTGTTGTTGTTGTTGTTGTTGTTGTTGTTGTTGTTGTTGCGGCTCAGCATCACCCCCTTCATTGCCAGCCTCTTGATCCATTCCATCCGCCGTGACCAAGTCTGAGGGATCGTTCTTCCTTTCCCCGTCCACTTGCTCCTTCGGGTACGTGATGACCTTCCAGCCATTGTTGATTGCTGTCTCGGGGTTATCGGGGTCTTTAATATACTCCGTCATGGGGAACTATTAACGCTGGACTTCGTGTCAGAAAGGTCAATGCATGGCTTGAGACAGTCGTTGTGTGTCGTCGTCGTACGTCGTGTACGTGTCGTGTCGCCTGCTGCTGCTGCTGCTGCTGCTGCTGCTGTTGTTGCTGCGGCGCTTGCTGCGGCTGCTGTGGCTGTTGCGGTTGCGGCGTCATGGCCGCAGTCATATTCTGGGTGGTAGGCGGCATCGATAGATCGGTCGCGATGGTCGCAGGCATGGAGGCAGGCGGAAAGGGCGAAGAGGTGGCATTCATGCCAAACGAAGCGTGGTTGGCGGGAACACCTGGCAGGAAATTACACATTAGCCTCATGCATAGCCACGAATCGATGAATTTAACCCTTCAATCCTTCTGTTTCCCGCTGCAATCCATCGAAATCACTCCAATGGGAGGGTGCGGTGGCCATGGCACTCACCAGGCAGACTGGTTGCGGGCACCATCGGCCCCGTAGTGGCCTGCAGGGGCAGGGACATGGAGGACATGGTCGGCATCGGATGGGCGTGGTGAAAAGCCTCTTGGGGCAGCGAAACGGCGGCCGTCTGCTGCATGGCCTGGGGATATCCCGGCACGGGGCCGCCATAAAAGGGCTGCTGTTGGTTCGCGTAGGCGGCCAGCATGGGGTTTGGCGGATTCTGGGCGGGATAGCCGGTGGGGGGATTCATGGTTTTTCCTGCTGTCTAATCGTTCGATATGCCCCTATGGACTCCTCCTTTTGCTGTGGACTCGGGATGAGGGCGTGATCTGAGCACGGGAGCCCGGGGAGTTTATTATTGACCAGTGGAGAAGAAGATCAGGAAAAGCCTTTCTGCGCCCTCCGATTGGTCCAAATCCGCGAATGGGCCCAGTCTGGCGGTGAGTGGCGTATATGGTGCTGACTAAGCACCTGGTTCGCCAAGGGTCCAAGGCTCCTGCACGCACTAGGTTACTAAGTTAGCGCTGTCCAAAGTTGCTCCCGAACGCTCCGCAGGAATCCAGGGATAGGTTATGTAGGTAGCTTCATTTGTTGAATAGTACAGTATAATCTGATGAATCGCATACATTAATGAACTTCCCTACATGGCTCGTAGCTTCAGCTCCTCTGCACTGCATTTTGAAATTCAAGTCGTCTCGTTCCTCGCAATGACAACGACTTCTCACAACCATGAAAGTCTCCGACAAAATTTGCACCCCATTAAGGCCCCTTGTTCATGCAGGTGAGAGGTGGAAGAACGTATTCTTGGCCAGGCAACCTCTCGTTCAGGGTTTGTCAACCTCCAGCAGCACTTCCAAAGCAAGCCAGGACGATGAGTCTTTTTTCCAATATACATCCGGGCGCTGGTTACATGATGAGCAACTCCAACTTGAAAGGCGATATATCACGTTTGATATCGACGCACTCAAAAACCTGGCCGCAACGAAACTTGGCTCTCGTTGCTCACAGATAAGAAAGCTCCTCGAAGGACTTTACAACAAGGTCTTCTCATTGCGAATGGAAGATGGCCGAGAGATCCTCGCCAGGATCCCCAATCCAAACGCTGGACCTTCACGCTACGTAGTTGCAAGTGAAGTTGCTACTTTAGACTTTGTATGTTGGATGTCATCCCTTCACATGATGGATATCGCTAATCTAGCTGTGGTGTCAATAATGCCGCTAGCTTCGAAACATTCTCGAAATACCAGTACCCGAAGTGATCGATTGGAGTATATCTTCAGAGCAACCAAACCCAGTGGGTGCTGAGTACATACTCATGGAGAAGGTGAAAGGGCTCCAACTCAGCCAAGTTTGATCTACCATGTCCGAGACGCAGCGATTCGATTCGGTCAAAAGTGTAGTGTGGATAGAGAGTAAGATTTCGACAATGAAGTTCGCGGGCTATGGAAGCCTGTATCATCGGAGCTTCCATCCCAGCGGCTTGGATATCATTGATGCGGATACTGTATGTCTAAACATTCCGACACGGAGGCTTTCCGAAGGTTTGTTATCGGACCTACAACTGAGCGGTCTCTTTGGGTTGATGAACTGAAAGAACTTGAGTTGGAGCGAGGACCTTGTAAGTAATCCTTGTTCATTTTCCAGTGACAATGAGTCAGGAGTTAACATGCATGAATGTGGCCTGGATTCAGCGAAAACGCCGATGGAGTATCTCTCTGCCATTTCTGAGCGTGAGATTGTTTGTTCTCGAAACCCCACGTTCCGGGAAGCTGGAATCGATTCGATGCTTTCGACTAGATCTGGTGCATCGCGCACAGAACAAATTCGACTCCTTGGAAGTTATCTCCGTGTCCTCCCCTACATCTTGCCGCCAGAGAGGATCCTGTCGGCCGTCCTGTGGCATCACGATCTTCATGGAGATAACATATTTGTCGATGATGCGGATCCGAGCAGAATAACGGGCATTATTGATTGGCAGGCTGTATATATCTCCCCGTTGTTCTTGCAAGCTCGGTTCACTCTCGTGTTCGATTGCTCGGATCCATATCCACGGGGCGCAGTTCAGCCACGGCTTCCCGATGATTTCGACACCTTCACTCCAGAGGAGCAAGAGGAAGCTAAACGCCAGCATTCTCGTATCCGACTCAAGAAATTTTACGAGATCGTATCAAGGAAGTTCAATCCAAATCCTATCATGGCAATGGACATTATGAGAAACGAGAACGACCCTTCTTCTTTCATATTCGATATCGTCAGCCAGACTTCCATCGTGGGTCCAGTACCTCTGCGAAAGGTTCTGATGCAAATTTATGAGAAATGGCACTTGATCTCGGCGAAACGGAAGCTCGAAGTCGAATGTCCAATTCGCTTCACCAAGGAACAGATGATCAAAGCCCGAGAAGCCGCGGAAGAGTGGGCAAAAGTGTTCAATCAATTCGAGAGTCTTCGCTTGGAGCTTTTGGGAAAAGATGGCTGGGTGAGCCATGAGGAGTACGAGGAAGCGAAAGCCAGATTCGATCAGCGCAAAGGGGATCTCGAGAACCTTCGAAAGAGACTTGATGAGCTTGCACTGATTTACTGATACTGGTGTAGATATTGTGTATGCCTCTAACTCTACACACCTTTCGCGGTTCGCTTTGTCTGTCCTTTTGGGAAATTGGAGTCGATGCCCTTGGCAACTTCATATTGTTTGGCTTGAAGTTACTCTTTGGAATTTGTTCAGCATCCGGTTGACCTTCTGGTAATCAGACTAACATGGGACCCGAAGTACTTGGTCTTTTGTCTCAGGTTTCGTTCCTCTCTGCTCAAACGCCGTATACGAGATTATCCAGATTCTGCTGGTTCCTTTTGGCCTTATCATATCATGGTATCGAGTGAGTGTTGATGCATGTGCTCCATGATTGGTACCAGCGCTACTTGGAGGCCCCGATCCCTCTTGAGACCAAATGTATTTAACTGGCAACTTGATTTAGGGACACCCATCCCAAGCTCGTTGACTCTTTTCCGTGAATACGAATCTCGATTCACCCTTCAACCATCATATCCTATGTCCTTGACTGGTGCGTTCGATTGGTTATAGCACAGCATATGCTTACTGAATCTCTCCCTAGCGCTGAATGAAGCTCTCACCAAGTTTTATTTACCTCGAGTCAGGTCGTGCCATCCCTGCCGACGAATGGTATAAGAACCCATATCACGAAGCAGGACTTGACGATTCTGAGGATTGGATGAGCAAATAGTTTTGATCGACTTGAATGAAAAGATAGAAGGAGTTGGTAGTAACATTTAACAACTGACAATGGCTCACGGATAGAGTGTGTAATAGGTAGGGATATTAATTTTTAGGTAAAGAAGTGAATCGGCCCAATCGGGGGTGCTAGCCGACCTAACGTAATGGCGACTAACACATCAGCATTCTGAACAAAATCCAAGATAACTCCACCAAAACAGCAAGTTTACTCTTCAAAATTTCGCCAGCTATTCTTAAGCCATTTGACTATGGACCTTTTAAGTTTGGCTCGAATTGATTCAGAAATGAGCGCTACTGAGCAGAATGAAAAAAACGGGTCGGTGAATCGGGAACGGAGCAAACAAGTGAAGAACATGAGAAATGACCGCAAAAAACGACCTTTTTTAATTCTAAATTTGACCATGCCATTCTGCAGGCAGCAGGTTCCAGATTTCGTACTCTGCAATTAATTACGATTTCCAGTTTGTGTGTGGCGAGTTTGAGGCCCTTGAAGATGTCCTGACCTGGTCCGGACGCGCCTTCGCGACTCGTCCGATGCCGTTTCTGGCAGCCCGCTATCCGGCACTCGGGACTAATATTGTACAGAGTATAGTTATTCCCAGATATCGTTCATTGATTTGCACCGGCTTTGCGCGCCTTAAAGTCCTCAATAAACCGCGATGCCTCTACTGTCGGAACCACGATGATCTTCACCATATCGTCAACCACCTCCACCTTACCCCCCGACAGGATTTGAAGTAGGGGCACCTTCTTGCCCACCTTGATGAGCCCGCCGGTGACCGTCTCCATGTAGCAATCGACCTTCTCGGGCTGGTACGCACCGCGGGTGTCCCACGGCGGCGGGAGCAGGTAGTCCCGGAAATGGTCGAGCAAGCGGTCAGATTCCGAGAAAGCCTGGATGAAATCTGTCTGCGCTTGGAGTGGGTAGAGGATCATGCTCGGGAAACAGAGCGTGCTTTCGGGGGAGAGAGGGTCTGGGGAGAGATGGACTTTGGCGCCCTGCAGGTCCGGTGGCTGTTCGGTGCGGCGCACCCGGATCGAGCGGGCCCGGAGCGCGGTGCGCAGGAGATGCTGCTCCTTTTGTCGTCGCTCCCCCTCCTCCCGCTTCCGTGCAGCGATGCGGTCGAGCACCGCTTTGCGTTCGGCGATCCTCTCAGTGAGCCGCTTCAGCGCCGTGTTGGACGGATCAACGGCAAGCCCCCGCGACGCCGCGTCCTGAGCCTCCTCGATCTTGTCCAATGCTAACAACGCGGACGCAGACCGGTAGTAGGCCTTGACGTTGCGCGGATTCAATTTCAGTACTGCCGCGCAGTCGAGCGTCGTAGAGCGATAATTCTCTAGCCAAAGAAGAATCCCAGATTAGCCCGAGACCTCGCACGGGCAGCAGTAACAAATGAAGAAGAATAACCCTACTCAGCTCCAGATTACACAACGCCCGATTAATCAGACACGCCTCGCGCGCCTCCCTCTGCATCCGCTCCTCCTCCTTCTCATCCTTGGGCTTCTCCCACTTATCCTGCTTCGACCCAGGCTTCACATTCAGCACCGCCAGGCCCTTGTCATAATACTCCTTGGCGTTCTTCCAATCCTTCGCCTTGGCCGCCTCGTTCCCCTGTTCGCGGAAATTGAGCGCGACCTCGCCGCGGGTGCCCTCGTGCTGCAGTGCACGGATCGCGTCGAGCATGTTGTTCGCCTCCTCGTCATCCCCGGCGTCGTTGATGTCCGTCATGAACAGCGGCGTCTTCTTCATCATGTCCGCAAGTTCCTGGGTCGAGTGTGAGCGGACGGACGCCATCGCCGGTGGCAGCTCCGGGGCCATCGGGTCCGCGGGTTGGGCTTTTGAGCGGTCAATGGGGAACGGCGCCTCGGGCGCGGGCTTCGGTGCTGCTGAGCAATCATTCTGACCATCGTCTGTGGTTGATGTCGGCGTGGACTTGCTCAAATCGAGAGACTCATCAAAGTCGTCGGGAAGCTCTTCGATCTTGCCCATTGTGTTAGGTAGCCTGCTTATCCGTCAATTCTATGAACACATGACTCGAAAAAGAAAAAGAAAATTGAACGATATGCAAATCGAAATCCCGCTTCGATTGTTCTGAACTTCCATCTGCTCGAAAACAAAAAAAAAAAAAAAAAAAAAAAAAACCCCGAACGGATAACTGATGACAAACAGTGCAAACAATGATATCATCGAAGTAGCCATTTCTGAACTTAAGTTGTTCAAGTCTCGGTCGAAATCTGCGTCCAATTTGAGTAGACAATGCAAGATCCTGAACCATGCAAGTCATGTAATGTATTACAATCCAAACCAATCTACCAGTAAACAACACAACGCCCAACTCCCAATGCCCATAACACAACCCCCAAAACAAAACCCAACCGCTCAAAATGCATCGTATGACCACCCTCCCAATTGCCGGAGTCGCTGGCGCGCTGCATTATCTTCGGCAATCTCCTCCTGCGTCAGTCCGTCGCCCGCAGCCCAGTTGGCGCTGCTGGTACGGTTGCGGTACTTCTTGACCTTCTTGTCCGACTTGAACGCCTCCTCCAGCGAGAATGGTGCAATCGGTCCAAAGATCTCCTCGGTCGAAACGCCTTCCTGTTCGCGTAGGATCCGATTCAGCTCCTCCGGCTGCGCCCAGGAGGCGCAGGGGAGCATATCGTTGTCCGAATCCGAGTCCTCACTGTCCGTGTTAATCTCCGGAAGATGGATGTTCTCGCCGTTGGGGTACTGCGGGGAGGACTTGGCCGGCGCCATGCGCGGTTGGCTCTGGCCTGGCGTTTTGTGAGCCGCAGCGGGTTGCGGATTAGGAGCCTCAGCGAAGGGAATCTTTCCAGTGGCGTATTTGGCCATATCCATTGGGTGAGCAGGTCGCTGAGGAGGCGCCGCGCTGGCGTGCTGCGTCGGGTACGGCGCCGGTTGAGCAGCCCTGTACGCGGACGACGCTGGCTGGTGATGGGCGGCCGGCGGCGGCGCCTGAGGGTAGTTCTGACTGAGGATCGAAGGCTTGTAGGATTCCTGTAGCTGGTCAACCCACTGCATCGTGCCAAAAACAGACGAGGATTACCTTTCTGATACTAGATGGCTGGCGGATCGGTGGTGCCATATGCGACTTGCCCGTTGGAGGAGGATTGTACTCATCCTCGGTCTTCCTCCTCTTCGAATCAGTCGTAAAATCGCTTCCGTGGGCAGTCATTGCACCTGGACCACGCTGTGATTCGTCATCTAGAGCGCGTTTTGCTGGTTTGGCAGGGTTCACCGGCGGGTGGTTCACAGATCGGTTGAGAGGCTGCCCAGATCCCAGTCGTGATGGAGGCCGAGCCGGCACTGCCGCCTTGTCTTGTTGCGAGCCCAGGTTCTGCGCAATTAGCTTGCCAGTCGTCGTAGACGCGATAGGACAATCTGACTTACCGTCTCATTAGCCGTCCTCGGGGGTTGGCTCCCCTGTCTTTCCGTGCGGCGCGCGTTCTCCATTCTCCGCTGGTCAATCGCCTGCCGTTGTGCGGCCCTTTTCGGGTCTTCAGGCACCGACCGTTCTCGTTCCTGTCGACGTGCCTCCTCTTGTTGCCTCTGCTGTTGCGCTGCTCGCTTCTTTTGTTCTTCTCTGCGCAGCGCCGCTTCCCGCTCCTCCTGCTTCCTCTTCTCCGCAGCTGCAACTTGAGCCTTTCGCTGCGACTGGCTCGACGCTGAAGACTTGAGGCTACTGTTTGATGCCGCTGTTTGCAAAGACGAGGAGCTCGCCTTTTTAGCCAGAGTCGGTTGTTTCGACGGTGTTGGCACAGGCGCGGACGACGATGCCGGCGCTGGTGCTGGCGCTGGCGTTGGAGCAAGATTGACCTGCTCCTGAACACTCGATGACAGAGAGACGGTCGTCAATGGCATCCGAGAAAGCGTGCTGCCCACTCGGATCGATACAGGTTGCGGCTTGGGCTTCTGAACCGCCTCCCTCGTGGGTTTGACAAGCCGACGCTCGTGAGCTTTGGAGGGCCGAGGCGGTTGACGAGCAGCGGCGGGACGTGCCGTTGACGACTTCGTCGCCGAGTCCAGACCGGTACTCTGCGTCTGCGAATTCTGGCCCTTGGCCGGGCTAGACTTGAGAGATGGAGTCGGGAGCGGGACCTTCTTCTCGGAGACCTTGGAACCTGAGGCGGGAGTTCTGTCCACCACGGGCTCAGGGTCTTGAGCTGTAGCCGGCCTTTCCTTTTCTAGCACCCGCGCAGGCGGCTCTTGCAGCCTGCGCTCGTGATCCTGCTCGGCTCTACTCAATTCTGCATCACTGTGGCTTTGTGTGGGAAGCTTTTGAGGGCTAGGAGATTCCCTCAAGGGTGATTGTCGGAGAGACGAGGCACTGGCCACGGAGTCCTTGCCAGGGCTTGGTGAGCGGCGGGGAGCGCTTGGTGACGACTCCAACTTCGCCGCCGCCGAGATACTGGCACTGCTCATGAACAGTCCCTTTGCCGTTTTCATCAGGGACTGGAATTTAGCTTTTGGCCCGCTGAGAGCGGCATCCAACCGCCTCGGAGACGGCGTTACAGATGAGGTGGCCGCCTTGGACGCCGGAGACGCGGGATTTTCGCTACGTTCTGGCGAAGGTGACTCGGGCTCGGATGCGATCTTGGTGTGAGCCGAACGGGAGAATGGGCTCTTGAGGAATGGCGAGCCCTCATTGCGAGGTTCACCGGCAGTCTGCGGCCGTTGCGACTTCGGAATCTCCCTACCCGCATCCAGATTGTGGTCACCGGTGCGCCCAAATACGTCGACAGTTTGGCTCCTGGGAATGTTGGCCTTGAGAGGAGACCCCAATGGCTTGATCCAATCCTCCTGGCTTGTCGACTCAGGTGCTGGCGTAGCGCGCGATTCACGACTTGATGTTTCCGACTTGGTATTCGGGAGTTCGGGGTAAACAACCTGTGAGGTTGATGTACGGGACACCCCCAAAATCGATTTGGTTCTTCCCGGTTGAGATTTACCAAGCATGCTGATCTTCTCATGGAGCCTCTGAGTCGACGACTTTTGAAGCTTGGTCGTAGACATGCCCATGTCGGAATCATCGTCAAATGGATCACTGTTCTTTCTCTCCGGATCTGTTTTATCGTCGCCTGCTCTTGGGGCTTCGCGTCCAGTTCCCACTTTAATTGCATCGATCTGGCTGTTAAAGTAGCTCTGGCGTCCTACAGCATTCGTCTTGATGGCTTCAACATGGCTAACGCGAGAAACGCGATGGCCTATGCTCTTCTTGGTGACCAGCGGCTCTCGTGCTGGCAACGAAGCAAAGCTGAGGCTGCTCTTCTTGCGGACCACCGGCCGATCGGGCGTCGAGTTGTCAGAGGGTGATCCAATGTCGTCCGATCGACCATCTTCCACGTCATTTGCCTTTGACTCGACGGGACCGGCGGGTTGGTCCTCCGTCGTCACTGGATTCTCCGGAGAGACAGGTCGCGCCTGCTGTGCACTTTCTTGTGCCGTGGGACGTGGAGTCTCCTCGTTCGGCTTCTCCTCCTGCCTCTCGCTGGCGGTCCCTGGCTCCACGGTTTCGGCACGTTGCCGAAGCTCCTCCTGGGCAGAGTGAAACGAAATTTCCGTCGTCCGATCGAGCGATGAGCTCTGTAAGTCGTGCGTGTCCACTTCCATTTCCTCATGTTCTTCGGGTAGCGGCTGCGTGCTGGTTTCCGTAGCCTGTGTCCCAGCCATCACAACCTCGTCATCCATATCCGGATTTCCATAGTAGCCCGAATCCGTGTTGTATGTAGAAAATGAATTGAGTTTGTTGTTGGCAACAGTCTCCGGGGGATGATCATCCTTCTTCTGCGTGCGATCGACGGGTTTCAGCTCGGGTTTCTCGACAGAACGTTCAACGGGCTTCGGCTTGGGGTTTTCGACAGACTTCTCGGTAGCATGTTCTTTCTTTTGAGGCGTCTTGAGTTGCAAATTCGGCGAGAACACATCTCCAAGAGGCTACTCAATCATCAGCGAACACCTTTTCCAAGACAAGGAGGGAAAGGAACCATACCACTCTAACTTCGCCTGGGTTTCGTTTTCGCGTGGTACGCGGTGTCTTTCCCCGTAGTTTCCCGGGAGTTTTGAAAACCTCCGTCATGTCACTGGCCATCCCATGTCAGCAACAGAACCCGCACAAACACTGCCAGCATTCATTCAAAGGGATGCAACGTACAATTGATCCCTCGAGAAGATCTCGGCCATATGCTCATTTAGCCAGTCCAACTCGTGCATAACCGGAAACTGCACTTCTTCCACCTCCTGCTCGACCACATTTATGACATTTTCCTTCTCGGCGGCGATCCACGCCGCTGAGCCAACGGCTTTGGTCCTGGCCGCCATAGTGGTTGAAAAATGTAATAAACAAACGCGTCGATGTCCAAGTTGGGGTCAAAATTCGGGACCCGATCAACCGGGTCGCGACAGCGATGAATGTAACGGTCCAATGTTCAAGCTGCAAGTCTCGCGTTTCAGGCCATTGGTGATGTAACCGAGTTGGTGAGCTGTCGAACGGGCTGTTGATAGGGATGGACGAGGCGTCCATGAGTTCAAATCAAAACAGTGGACGCGCTAAGCTGATTAGTCAGGTATGATAAGTCACGTGATCGACGCGAATGGAGGATTTGACAATGGGGTGGAAAATGGCGATGGCCCCGGCAATCGAGCAGGCCGATTCAGACAAAAGTCAGCAGGCGACAACATTCATCAGTACTTATGAACGCCGACGATTGATCCTTTCCAACCTATGTTGGTAGACGACAGGTTGTGCTCATCTTCACTCCGCCTAATCAAAGTACGAGAAATAGTTGCCTATTGTAGTTTAGCCTACCAGTATTCTGCCAATCATGACCGTTTATTGTGATTAGATAATCATCGTTCGGCAATCAGGCCGAGGTGAAGCTCCAAGCTGCCTCGAATTGAACTGACAGTCCGTCCGTAGTCAGGTACCTAACTCGATCAACTCCTAGAATTTGTCCTTAATTCTGAGATTTACCTTGAGAATAGGTTATATCGGTGCTCAAAGGGAGGAACTGCTATCTGTAGCCCGGTTCGACACGGTCATCCTGCTCCTTGGGGCCACCGACAAATCGGCAGTGTATTGATTGCTTCGAGACGGAACGACCAGCTTCTCCTGTCAATGTGTTGATTTGCTTTGTTTCTCTCATTGTCGAGCTCAGGTTATTGTATCTTGAACGACTTGGAGAAGACGTGGCTGGTTAACTCTGCGTTTTACACTCCAGTAAAATGGCCATTTCTACGATGGCATCTATCACTCGAGCAGTTGGCGGACGCTGCACCGGCTGGTCATCTCTACAGTCATGCCGCAGGGTACAATCGCTGATCGGGATGCCGCTGCGGTCCAGGAGGGCGTTTACTCAGACATCTCAACGGAGAATCATGGATACAAGCATTTTCACGGAGAACCAATTGATGGTCAAAGATGCTATTTCAAAGATCTGCTCACAGTTCCCTGACGTACGTAGGTTCAATGGCCGAGGAACTATGTCGCAGAGCGAACTGATATCGAGTGACAGGAATACTGGGCTGAACGTGATGAGACCGGGGAGTATCCCCATGAACTCCATGCCGAGTTGGCCAAGGCTGGGTGGATTGGGATTGCTCTGCCGGAGGAGCTTGGAGGAGCGGGTCTGGGTATTTCAGAGGCCACGATAATGATGCAGACCATTGCGCAGTAAGCACCTAAGGTTCCTGAAAAGTCATTTGGCATCTGCTGATAGCCAACCCAGGAGTGGCGCAGGCATGGCCGGAGCACAGTCAATTCATGCCAATGTTTACGCGACGCAGGTGAGTCAGTATTCCGCTGTCGTCTGGTAGAAGGATTGCATGAACTGATGCAAATCAGCCCATTGCCGCTTTTGCCACGCCTGAGCAGCAGATGCGCATGCTAACGCCCCTGATTGAGGGCAAGATGCGAACCTGCTTTGGAGTGTGAGTCCAGACCGAACAAGGCCATAATCATAGCTGACAGTTACAAGAACCGAGCCGAACACGGGTCTTGAAACACTGAAGTTGCGCACACAGGCGGTGCGAGATGGCGATTCATATCTCATTTCTGGCCAGAAAATGTGAGCATTGATCCCTAATGAGTTGTGCAATTGCCATTGACAGATGTAGTTGGATCACCAACGCCCAAGTGGCGAAGAAAATGGTGCTCCTGGCCCGCACGAAGCCAGTGGAAGAATGCAAGAAGCTGTCTGAAGGGCTGTCGCTTTTCTGCATTGACTTTGATCGAGATGCGCCCGGGCTCGAGCTCCGGAAGATCAAGAAGATGGGTGGCTGCGCGGTGGATGCCAATGAGGTATTCTTTGATCAGTATCGCGTCCCCGCGGATACGCTGATCGGCGAAGAGGGTCAGGGATTCAAGATTGTATGGTCTACTACTCCTGCACAAAGGACTGGGCTGACAAAGCCGTGACCAGGTGCTCCACGGAATGAACGCGGAGCGATGCCTGCTAGCCGGAGAAGCACTGGGCCTGGGATACGCGGCCCTCGAGAAGGCCGTCCGGTATGCCCGGGAACGGGTGGTTTTTGGGCGACCGATCGGCCAGAACCAAGGAATCCAGCATCCCCTGGCCGCTGCGTTCATGAACCTCGAAGCGGCCAAACTGGCGACCTACCATGCCGCCCGGTTGTACGACCAGAGCCTCACAGACAAGACAATCCCGGCGCAGACGGTGGGCATTGCATGCAATTCTGCGAAGTACCTAGCGGCGGAGGCAGCGTTTGCTGCGTGTGAGCGGGCAGTACGTTTCCCGGCCGGGGTGTTGGGGAGATTGCTGACGGCGGCCAGGTTTTATCGCTCGGCGGTATGGGGTATGCGAAGGAATACCATGTCGAGCGCTATCTGCGCGAATGTTTCGTGCCTCGCATTGCACCAGTCAGCCGGGTGAGTAAACCAGGTTCTCGTCTGAACTCGAAGTCACGAGACGCGACTAACCGGGAACTCCGCACTTAGGAGATGATCCTGAACTTTGTCAGCGAGAAGGCCCTGGACCTGCCACGGAGCTACTAGTAGAGATCATGTGCATTGCCATGGAGGTTGGCTTTGTCTTCATTAGCAAGTGTTGTCAGCATCTGTCACATAAATCGTGCAGGCATCATTCGAGTCTGTCGGCGTAAAGGCCACATGGCATTTTTCATGAGTAAGATGTGATCCGATGTAATCTGAATGTCATCAAAGACACTTTGATAAACAGTCATTAGGTAATATAGAAAGTGAAGTAGAAATCGTTTGAAATGTTTTGTTTTGATGCGTGACCGGAAATTCCCTGATAAGGCGGGAGTTATTTTGTTTAGTCCAGAAGCACTGCACACATTGCTCGATTGCATCACTTTTTTTTTTGCCAACATTCGTCATCTCAAGCTTCCCTCCCCTTTGCAATCCGGAACAGAAGGCTCCTTTTTGTCACATTCTGAACTGATTCTGCGTCCGGTGAAACATATACTGGCTGTTGCGTTTTGCCCCGTAATTCTTCACGCAATCCCCCATCGCCATCGCCATCGCCATGGTCGAATCCGACGTTAAGTACCCTGCTGTCAATGCAGCCGGTGAGGTAAGGTCGATTCCGGGCGAGTACAGCTCGCTGCAGTTGGATTATAGCGGGATAGAGCTGACTTTGCCATGGGCAGTGCCGTCCGTTAGGTTCCCTTCAAGCCCGCCTCGATCACACCAGATCAAACAATTGCCTACGCACCCGAACCGTCAACCGTAGTAGCACTGCTGACTCGGATCAGGCCACGCCGTGGACAATGTTGCCGCGGAAGCTTCCAAGACGAGCGAGGAGTTCCGCGATCTGAAGAACAAGACTTCTCCGGCCCAGACCACTTCGACCGGTCAACCCTTGACTCGTACGTGGAACCTCGACGGCGTGTGTGTGTGTGTGAATCAAACCGAACTGACGAAAATGCCAGACTACCACTCGCTGCTTTACAGTCTCCTCAGCGTACGTCCAGAGCTACCAGCGTCAGTTGCCGAGCTAACGTCAGCAGTGGGAGCAACCGCGAGCCACCGCCATTTCCTTTGCTGGCGTGGTGACCTTCATCCTCGCTGCGCGATACCTACCTCTTCTACGTTGGTTCTTCAAGTTCTTGTACTTGACTCTGGGATGTGAGTATCGCCGGTCACTCGCGACTCAATCGATTGGAACTGACGGGAATAGCCACCGCCGTGCTCGAAATCGCCGGTCGAGTCGTCTTTGGGCAAGGCTTTACCAGCAAATTCCTGCGACCGCGCAAGTACTACACGATTCCCAGGGAGACGATTGAGAGCATCCTGGAGGACATCGGCCAGCTGTTTGACTTCTTGCTGATTGAGTTTCAACGCACTCTGTTTGCGGAGAACATTGCTTACACCGTTTCGGTACGTATGAATTCGTTGGATCCTCATTGACCTGGTCTGACTGGCAGTAGATGTTCACCGCTGCACTCCTCTCTTACTGGCTCATCAAGATTCTTCCTCTGTGGGGCCTGGCGCTCCTTGCCGTATTCGTTGCTTATCTAGGCCCGCTCATCTACATCAGCAACCGTGAAATCGTCGATGAGCAGATTGCCGAGATTCAGAAACTGATCGACGCGCAGACCAGCCAAGCCCGCGAGCTGGCCAACCAGTATGCTTCACAGGCGTCGGGTGCCGTGAAGGGATACGCCAACGATTACACCTCCAAGGCCCAGGACTACATTCGCCGCTCTGCCTCTCCAGTGGCTGCCAGGATCAAGAAGGAGCCGTCCCCGGAGCCGCCGTCCGCGGCGCCCGCGAAAGAGCAGCCGGAGCAGCCCGCCACGGAGCCCGTCTTCCCGAACGTCCCCAAGACGGAGCCAGTGGAGCCGGCCGCCGCCGCGGAGCCAGTTCCCGAGTCGGTGGAATCCGCGCAGGAGACTCTTCTGTAAGCAACGGATCGACTGCAAGGGCTGAACTGAGGTGATGTGCGGAACGAAGCCTATGACGAGTCTAGTGGGTTCGACTGTGCAACAGTATCATTGATGCGTTTAATTTCTCGTGATCGGGTGTGGAAGCTGTCGGAGGGTGAGTATATTGCGCGCCGAGCTTTCCTGTCGGGTCTACCTTGGTACAGATTAACTCTTAATTGTTCTGTTTATGGCCTGGTATTGTTTTTTATTCGTCGTGTGAGTGTTTTGTCTGGCTGTCTCGATATTTGTTAATTCGATTGATCGTATTGATTTCCGTTGTTACACTTGTATGCTACTTGGGTTGAAATGGGATTTTGATACATGGTTACTGTCTGAAGAAATGACATTCTCTATTCCTCTGGACCACGAATGAAAACGCAAGCGATCTCTATGAGATGACTCAGAAAACAGGCATGCTACACTTTTTTTTTTTTTTTTTTTTTTTTTCGTTATTTAGATTCGTGGAAGCTTTTGATCCGATCAAGCAGACGCGCGTCTCAACCTCTTCCTTTCCCGCATCTCACCTTCCTCGATTACGCCCGACGCACGCAGGCGGCCCAAGCGCGGGAAACCACCCGAGTTCATGGGATCGCGGCTGTTCTTGGTACTGCTGCTGTGAGCCTCACCACCGCCTTGGAGCTGAAGTGTGAGCAAAGCCTGGGCCGCTTTGACTTCGCGGGTGAGTCTCCGCACTACTGTGTTGCGGGACGGTGATGACGACGATGATGATCGGGATGGCGATGGCGAAGCGTCGCGTGGTTGGCGGGAATGTCGAGCCTCCTCCTTCTTCTCATCATCAGCATCTTCTTCTTTTTCTTCTTCATCTTCATCGGTGAAGGAGAAAGAGTAGGAGGAAGAAAGCGACGACGACGACGACGACGATAGCTCGGAATCCGTCATCATGTCGGAGAGAGTGACCGATACGCTACTGTTGTCCTTGGTTGTCCGTCGGTGGCGGCGGTGACGGCTCTGGCAGGGGTTTTCGGTATCGGAGGAGGAGCCGTGTTCGGATTCGGCATCATTGTCATTGTCCTGTAGGCTGCGCCGGAGCTTGGACGACAGAATCCTGCTGTTGTAACCGCGAGAGACCGAGGCCAGGATCTTCGACGGAGACGGGAGAAGTGGTCGTTTCCGAGACCCGGGCGGAGGAGGAGATGATGGGGATGAATCGTGATGGTTGTCCGATCTCCCGTCGACATTACCCCGAGGGCTACGGAGAGGAGGAACACCATTGATCGGCGTGAACGAGGAGCTACCTCGCCGCGACGGTGACCCTGTTGTCGTCGAGATACGGCGGGACGAGGCCTCACTGTCGTCATCGTCCGTGCTCGGCGATGATTCCCGCTGAAGTGACGCTCGATGGCACAGCGGAGTATTAGTCGCCGAGGCCTTTTTCGTCGTCGATGAAGAAGACGGCGGTCTACCCCGGCCTCTCAATTTCGACAGTGAAGGTGATGTGGTCGGTGATGGTCTGGATGTTGGTTCCCGTCCCAATGCCGCGCCGCTATTCGCTTTATTCTGCAACTCTAGCATCCGATACCGCTGCGCGTTCCGGGCCGCCTGCTCGATGACATCGGCGTCGATCAGCATCCTCCCGAAGCCCGACTGCTGCGGTGAGAGGCACATGTCTGGGAAGTCCGTGCCGAAGAGCGGCGTCAGGGCGTAACGGATGCGCCAGCAGAACGTGGCTGCGAGTGCTTTGGCGGCTTCATACGGCATCCAGTAGCCTTGATTCCCCACAAAAGAGTAAATGGTCAGAGAGACGTTGGCTGATTGACAATTGGGGGAGGAGAAACAGACCTTGAGCTGCTAATGCGCCGCCCGTGATGCTGTGGGAGATCTCTCGGAGGCCCGGATTCGCATTGAGGACTTTTGCCGGAGTTGTCTGGTTGGTTTTATTTTTTTGTTCATCTCAGATGCCTGCAGATAAGTGACTGAATCCAGAGATTCGACTCACCTTGGGATAATCGTTGCATTTGAACAGATGGGTGATGCGCACGAGGCCAATATTGTAATCCCACATTATTGTCCAGCCTTTATCCTTGCCTGGGATCTGAAAGGTATACTGGAAGACTATCACCCTCGGTCAGTTTCATGACAAGGGACAGTGATGATCAAGCATACCCTCGAAATAATCCCGTCCTGTTCGATGCATAAACGACTTTTTATCACTGCTGTACGGGATATGCCGTGGATACTCGGCAATCTCACCCATGGGATACAGCTGGAACCGCCGATGCTCCTCGGAGAGCTTCTCGTCACGCTCCTCACAGGGCGGATACCGCAGTTCACCACGGATACTACCGCGCACAAAGACGGGTGCGTCCTTGGGAACGCGGGACTTTCTTGTCCGTGGCTGTGGCTGCTGTTGGCTAGTCACCCCGGATGATGAGGTCCTGTCACGGTAGCCGTTGGCTTTGGGCCCCTGAGAATTGGCTGCCAGAGGCGGCGACGGCGGTGGTGGTGAAGCATCCTGACATCGAGGGTCTGGTTGCGAATCGATCGGCGGCTCTGGGTTGAGGAGAGACTGGATGGACGCCATGGATCTATCAGAATACCTTGAGAAGTGCTTGATTCTTTCCTGCTGGTGACGGGTGATTCTGGAGAGGGTTTCTTGATGATGAATTTCTCTTTGAGGGAGATAATACTGATGGCGAAGTGGCGAATAGTCAGAGACAAGAGCTTCACAACTGGGCAGGAAACAGGACCACTGCCAAACATTTAAAACTGGTGCTCGATGGGCACGTTTCCTCACTCAGTCACTCTTCTTCCTCTCTGTCTTGACAATCCGACAAAGGGTCCAGCTAAAGGAAAGAGAAAGAAGCCTTGCACGCTCTTCCCACCTCATACATATCCAGGAAGAAAGCACACACATACACACACACGCACACTCCCAAAAAAGAACAACGATTGATATCAAAGGTGGAATAGATGATCTGGAAGCGTGCATCAATTTCCAAGGAGACATACATAGAGCAACAGCAACGACGCGCAAAGGTCTTTGTTGATATCCACTTCACTATTATGATCCTGGGTCAGAGAAGAAAGGCCACATCATCCCCATACAGCCCTAGCACAAGATGGATGTATTGTTGTTGGGCAGGGGAAAGGGGAGAAGATGTGAGTGGGTACGGAAACTTGATGCTGGATCAATCAATGGTGTCTTTCCTCTGATCCGGGATCTGTTTGCAGATTGATCTAGCTTTTTGTTTTTTCATTCCATGAGAGAGAGGAGTGTAAAGATAGGAGCGGTGAACTGCGTGAACACTTTTGATGAATGGCACCTGTCATTGCTCACAAGCAAGTCTAATCTCTGTGAGAGGAAGTGAACTGATATATCATGAACATGATCTGCTCAAGCACCTGAGACCAAAAGGAAGAGAAAGCAATAAACTTGTATAACCATGTATGTTCATCTTGGAAACCTCAAGTATGCATGTGAAGTACAAAGTTGCAAGTACTCGTAGTACTACTATCCAACGAACATGGCATCGAGCTTTGACCACAACAGCTCCCGGGTCAATTTCAACTTGCTTCGAAGTCCCTCGACGGCTTGCAGCCCTATGTGTGGTCAACGCGGCCGAGATGAAACACAACGATCCCACCCAGGGCGGCGTCCAAGCTTCCCAGGTCTGATCGAGTCAACTTCGGCCTGCCTTGCCTGGGGCTCTCTTTTCTTTTTTTTTTTTTTTTTTTTTTCTCGTATGCCTCATCGGGAATTCCACAATGCACGGAATTCCCTGAGACCTCCAGCATCGAGCTCAGTAGAGCTCAGTAGCGATGATTCTCAAACCCTATATCTGGCACTGGCAGCGACGACAGACTATTACTATCATTATCACACAGGACGAGAGGGTATGAGTAGACATCCGATAATCATCATCTGGCTAGATGAGTAGTATAGTACCTTCAGATACCTAAGACTTGTTTATGACGGTAGGCTGGCACGGCATGTGAATTCTCTTCTCAGTACCGAGCAGAATGTCAAACACGCTCTAGGACCAATACCTTTTCCCCCCCGAGCGAATAATGACAGGTCGCTCGATCAAACGGTGACACCGGCTCCAGGCTTCGGGATGCTATTCCGGACTACAATTGGAGAATGAAACTACTCAGTCTAAAGACTCAGGAATTCCGACCCATCAGGCCGGGCCTGCAAGTGATCAATATTCCGAGGGGAAAGAAAACAACCAAGCAAAGACAAGTAGGTCTCGTCCAGAACGTATAAGTCTCATATCTATATCTTCACCGGTTGCACGAAGGAAGACCAGGGGAATATCGCGCCTCAAATGGACAGCCGTACGTCCGAGAAACGGCAAAATCTCTGCCTTGGCCACGGGCTTCAGCTCGTACAATATTTGGAATAGGGACCAGATACCCGACGTACGCTGTGAGACTGCAGGGGCTATGCAACAATTGCTCAGAGCTGAGGTAGGATGTAGCTTTCATCGTTGCCAATTACCTACCTCTAGGCCGAAGGTTCCTACAGGGTTAGGTAAATCAAAGTGCATACAAACAAGGCCAAACATGTCTTTTTCAAAAAAAGGACATACTGAAAAAAAAAAAAAAAAAAAAAAAAAAAAAAAAAACGACTGAGCAGAAAGAGCTCTCCCGATGTGTTTCGGATTAGCTGGGGATCCCTGGAGGAGAATCCACTCTCCGTCGATCCGGCGATCGTTTGATGGCATTGATTTGGCCGCTTGACCGACGGTTGGCCCAATCTACATCTTGTTCCGTCAGTGCTTTTCCGATGCATGTTGGGAAGAGTCCATAAGACTCCTGTTGAACAAACCAGTGGTCAATGCTTATCAAACACGGTGGATCGATCACCGTTCCCACCGGCCTCTCAACATGCATTGGAAGACGAACTTTGAGCCGCAAAGGTAGTGGTGCCGACTGTAGAAAACCCCATAAACAATACTATTGAGAAAACGACCGAAAACAAGTAACATACACACAACTGCACAACTGAAATATTGACAATTTGTCCTTTGTTGATACCCGTATAAACAAACAGATAATGCACCTGAAAGAAGCTTCCAATCCAATGTCGACCACTCTACTCAGAGTCATCATTCAGGTCGTCCCCAAAGTCATCGTCGTCATCATCTCCGTCGTCGACGATGGCGTCCTCGCTATCGTCGTCGATCACGTAGACTGGCTTCTTCGCTGTGGCGGCCGCTCGGCGGGCTGGTCGAGAGCGAGCAGGAGGCGCTTTCTCCTCATCAGACTTGTCCCCTGTAGGAGAGTCGAGGATGTCGTTGGCCATGGCATCGATTTCATCATCGGAATCCTCCAGTAGCTTCTTCCTGCCCCGGCCTTTAGCTGGTTGAGTCTTCTTCGCGGCCGGCGCCGGCTCGGCCTTGGAAGCATCTTTTTTCGGACGTCCACGAGACTTAGGAGCAGTCGTGGATTTGGCCGCCGCCGACTTGCTCTTCACGCCAGCCTTGGACTTTGTGGGCTTGATCGGCTCGTCATCGTCGTCATCCTCGGCGTCGGCCATTTTGACATCCCGCGACTTCACCGTCAAGGACCGACGCGGAGAGTTTTGCGGCACAAGCTTGCTGTAATCGGTTTCATCCGCGTCGAACTCACTGCCAAGTTTCGACGTCTTCGTGGTGCTGCTTTTCAGCCCTGAACTGCTCTCCGGCCGACTGGAATGGTCCGAAATCAGGGTTTTGCCTTTGCTATCCCCGATTCCCTTGACCATTTTGCCAACATCATCGAGCAAAGCGTCCCCATTATCCGAGTCCGAGTCACTCAACACCGCGTAGGTGGCTGGCTTGCGCTCGGTTGTTGGTCGACTCCGCGACGTGGTAGACTCCCCAGCGGAGGCCTTCGCCGTTGTCTTGTCCGTCATAACAACATCTTCCTCCTCCTTTGGTGACGCATCCTCACGTTTTGGAGCGGCTCGGTTCTTCTTGGGAAGGATCTCTGCTTCAAAGTCCTCGTCTGACTCGTCACTGGCCGGGACAGGCTTGGTTTCCTTTGGTGTCTTGTTGAGGAAATCAAGAATGCCCCCCTTTGCCTCAGTTTTCTTGGAGGTGGCGGCCTTCTTGCTTCTAGATGGGGCGTAGTCCTCATCGTCATCGTCACCACCAGCCTTGCGCTTCCGGGCCGGAGCCCGGTTGCTCGCCAGTTTGGTCGACGCACGGCCGCTCAGACCGGCCGCTTTACGCTCGCGACGTTCGTCCTCCTCGAGCTGCAAACGCCATTCGTGGATGAAGTCATCCAGATCCTTCTTCCAGATATCTTCCTTGGACAGTCTGATAAGGTTGTCAATCTCTGTTTCTTTGTCAGCAATCTGACGGAGGAGTCGGTCCACGCGTTCCTGTGTCAGCGACCACAGCGGCATCTGGCACGCAAGTCAGCAACAATGATCATGATCATGTTGATAGGTACCATAAACGTACATTGAGCAGATAATCGTAGCCATCGGAAGCAACGTCAGCCCCGGCCTCTTCCGACTCTTCACCGTCCTCCGGAGCCAGTTGTGTGTCAAGAGCCTTGACTGCCTCCGTGACTTTAGGGAAGGCCTTGAAGCCTTTCTCCTGCAATTCGGCAATCAAGACCGACTTCTTCTTCTTGGAGATCACCAATTTGCCATCGATGATCATCTGAACGAACCGTGCCTGGTTCGTCAACTTGTCCAACTCCTTTTGCATTTCGTTCAGTTGGTGTTGCTATGTCTCGTCAGCGCACGTCAAACATGGCGTGATTCTCCGGCAGACAAACCTTGCGCTTCTCGTATAGCTTGATACGAACGGCGTAAAATTCCTTCAGGATGTCTTCCACCGAAGCGTACTTGGTGATCCGACCCTCGGGATCGAAAGCCACCAAGTTTGTGGTCGCAATGGTTTTGGAGAGCTTGAACTTTTCTTCCAAACTCTCATCCTGCGTGCTCTTCATGTTCTTCTCATCCAACTGGATGACAAAGTGAACCTTGGTGTGTGTATTGTAGTCCTTGTAATCTTTGATGAACGACGGAACCTTCTCACCCTTGATGATTTCTTCCAGCCTGTCCTTGAAATCTTGGGTCCAGACCCGGATAGGAAGTTCAGTGATTTCGACTTCCTTGTCGCCAGTTTCCCGGATGATCCCGCTGAACTTGAAACGATCCGGACCCAAGGGCGTGACCTCACCAGTGAAACCTCGGAACCAAGGCTTCATCGGCTTGGGTTCCTCCCCATCCATCATACGTTTTAGGTTCTCAACAATGTCCTCCGGATTGTAGTTGGGGATCTGAGAACTCCATCCGGTACCAATACCGTCAGCGCCATTGATAAGGATCATCGGAACGATTGGCACATAGACTTCGGGTTCGATTTTCTCTCCGTCGTCTTCATTGTGCTTGAGCAATGGCTCATCGGCAGGATGGAAGATCTTGCGAGCAAGAGGCGAAAGCCGCGTGTAAATATATCGAGCACTGGCACAATCCGTACCACCCTGCAGACGGCTACCGAAGTTGCCACTTGGCTCCAGGCAGTTGACGTTGTTGGATCCAACGAAGTTCTGCGCGAGACCGACAATGGTCTGCTGCAGAGAAGCCTCGCCGTGTTGGTATGCCGTCATGCCAGACACGTGCCCGGCCAACTCGACAACCTTAATATCCCGTTTAATGTTGCGCTTGAAGCAGGTGTAGAGGACCTTTCGTTGACCTGGCTTGAGACCATCAACAACGGAAGGGATCGAGCGCTGGTTGTCGGCAATGCTGAAGAGAATAAGCTCCTTGTTGATGAAATCCTCGTATGTGATCTTCTTGGAGGAGTGATCCAGATACGTGCCCGGCTTGAATTGGCGGAGCCATTCCTTTCGCTCATCAGCTTTCTTCTTGGAGAAAGCGAGGTCAATCAGTTTCTCCTCATGCTCCTGCATGGTGTGGAACTCCTTCAGATGCCGGTCCAGGTCTCGGAAATAGATCTGGGCATCCTCCGTAGTGCTTGTTCCCAGACCCTTGTAGTACTTGTGCTGCCAGCCACGTTCATGCTTGTGTTCCTCCTTCCACCGTTCATATTCAGGCATCGTGAAAAACGATATCTGCTTGGTCGGGTGCTTTGGATCGCCTTTCCAAACCTTGACGATGGGCGTGATGAATTCGACCAAGAATTCAGGAATCTTCAGCAGGCTCGGAAACTGGACCTGGAGGAAGTTGATCAAGAGACCCTTGATGTGGCTACCATCGTGATCTTGATCCGTCATAATCATCAAGTGACCATATCGCAATGACTTTGTGTCTGTATACTCCTTTTTGTGCTGTAGGCCGAGGAAAGTCTTGATATTTTGAATCTCTTGGTTCTTCGAGATCTGGTCGATAGAAGCATCGCGCACGTTGAGTAACTTGCCTCGGAGAGGAAAGACGCCAAAGAGATCCGGGCCGACAATGGCTCGACCGGCGATGGCCAGACCCTTAGCCGATTCACCCTCGGTCAAGATCAGGGTGCACTTATATCCATCTTTGGTGCCAGCCTTGTTGGCATCCGTGAGTTTGGGATTGGTCATGCGAGACCGACGGTTGCCATCCGACTTCTTCAAGATCTGATCGGCCTTTTTCTCGGCAAAATGAAGAATGTTGGTCATCACGTCAGTCTTGAGGACCTTTTTAAAAAACTCCTCATCGAGCTGACATTTGCTGCCGAATTGAGAGGGTTTCGTTGTCAATTGTTCCTTGGTCTGTGAGTTGAAAGCCGGATTTACGATCAAAGCGTTCACAAAGATAAAGATATGGTTCCGAATCTGTGCTGGCTTGAGCGTTGCGCCGGTCTTGTTCTTCTTCTTGACCACTTCGGCGAGGCGGTTGCAGATCTGATCGGCAATATAGTTGACGTGCGTGCCACCAGATGTTGTCGCAATGGAGTTGACGAACGACACCTGATGGAAGGACCCATCAGACACGGCAAAGCCGACCTCCCAGCGTGGGTCTGGATTCGCAGTGACGATCTCGCTCTTGTCCATAGAAGCCTCCTCGCCACGCTCATTCTTGATGGCTTTTGTGTACATTTCCATGTATTTCTTGAAGTTCCGGACGGGAATCCGGGTGCCGTTGAACTTGACTGCGACTTTACTGGTTCCCGCCAGGTCATAGACGCGACGCTTTAGCAGGGCCTCGAAGTCATCATCAATGCCGCTCATACCAAACTTGGCATAGTCCGGCGTGAAAGTGACTTTTGTATAGTCTTCACCTTTGCAGTCGGTGATTTTGGCCTTGCCCATCTTGGACATGTTGTCTGTCCATGTCTGCTTGTACTTCTTTTTCTGGATCGAGTCATAGGTCTCGATCGTGAAACTGGTTGAAAAGACGTTACATAACTTGGCACCGAAGCCGTTTCTTCCACCGGTTACCTTCTGTTCATTGTCGTCGTAGTTGGACGACGTCAGAAGGTGGCCGAAAATCAGCTCTGGCACGTAGATCCCTGTTTTCTGGGCAATGTCAGAGACAGTCCGCAGGCGAATAATCTTCCATGTGATTACAACATACTTTGTGGATCTCGACCGGGATACCGCGGCCGTTGTTCCAAACACTGATCTCCCCGGATTCACGGTCCATGGTTATCCGAATCTCGTCCATGTTTGGATCCCTTTGTTTGTTATCTGCTGCGTTGACAATGATTTCGTCGAAAATTTTATAAAGACCGGGCACGTAGGTAACCTCGCGATATTCCATCAACTCGGTAGTTGAGTTGAACACCCACATCTGTTGCGTGGTGGCCTCGATCGAACCAATGTAGGTATCTGGACGTTTGATGATGTGTTCCAGTTGGGTCAACTACACCCAAGAGGCGTCAACTTAATTACTCTCTTTTCACGCGTTAGGGGAACAATGGGATCCTACCTTCTCGTATTTATCTGCTTCACCAGTCTCTATTGGTGCTGAGGGTGGTGCTTCATCAGCACCATTCGACTCATTTGGGACATCAGCCAGAGGCTTTTTCGAACCGGCATTTTTTCGGCCGGCGGCTTTGCTGGCCGGCTTCGGATTTGGAGGTGTGCTTGACATCACCGAGTCTTCCACATCCGACTCAGCATCCGAATCAGGAGCGGGGCGCTTCTTTGCGGGCGCTTTTTTGGACGTGGTCTTGCCCGTCAACGTAGTCTGGGTCAATTTCTTCGGGCCTGACTTATTGCCAGCGGCCTTTGCCTTCGGTTTCTACGCGCCCGACACGGTCAGTACTGCTCTTGCCAGGGGGGTCTCGAAATGGATTATCCCGAAGTCTCCCCGAGACGACAGAAATCAAACATACCGACGCCGCACCAGGCACGAAGTCAGAGCCAGAGTCACTGTCAACTTCGTAGACGGAGCCTTCTTCCGAGATATTCATCTTGGTAACGAGAGGAAGAGATCACGAGGAGCGGAAGGTGAATAGGAAGAGTTAGACGTGGAATGTGGACAAGCAAAACATCCCACAATGCGGCGGCGATAGCGCCTCAATGGATGTTGAAGGAGAACCCGTGTCCTTGTCTTCCGGACAAGGGGATGCCGCTTAATCCGTTTGTTGACAGGATTTGCTGTCTGAGACGCGTTCCGTGTTGGCGGTTGCCGCTTTTGGCCGGGCATTCGGGGCTATGTTTATCCGGGGCGCGTGAAGCTGCGCTAGTATATTTTAGGCAATTCCACAACAAACAATCCACTCTCACCGCATTGATCCGTCAACTGTCGTAAAGAAGAAAATGAAGGATCAATCTCCAGCATCGGAGATCAAAGACGGTCGACCAATGAGGTTCCCTGCACTAAGGTCTACTACTATCTGCATCATGACCGTTGAGAGTGCATAATGAATCAGGATCAGTGACGGAAATATTGAATTGTCTCCGATGACGGCTCCATTCATGCCATTATTCTCGCTCCTCCAAGATTCTGCTCGCAGCGCTTGGACTTCACATCTTTTGACTCTCCTAGCGAGTTCACTGATTTACTGTACGGAGTATGGAGTACTCGTAGGCTAACCTAACCAAATTTCTGCCTGAAATTCAAGGCAGACCGCATCCCGCCGATCCCCATTCATCCCAAAAGTAGAGACGAATCTTGGCGTCAGGGGAAAAGCGGAGCCCGCTAAACTCTAGGCCAAACTTCTCCCGCGCCGGCTTCAAAGAAGAGGCCTGAATTCAAAGCGGCCGATTTGCTCCAGGGCGGAAGAGCGGAGCCCCTGCTCAATTAAGTTAGGCTTGATGAGTGCTGCTAAGCCGCTAACGCTCCCGGCCCTGGAGCTAAAACTACCACGAAACAGGTCAGGCCCTCAGGAGGTGAATCCCTGATTGCGCCTGGATTTTGTTCCTATGCTCACACCTGCGATGTATCTGCCTGAGTTTATCGTCCTCGTCGCGGGTCGCTTCTGGAATTGCTGGTCATTCCATTCGAGCATTGTTCGCCTGAAGTTTTCGATATCAATCTGGCCCTGACTGGCGTCGCGCCGGGTTCGCGCCGTGTTGACTGGACAGATTGAAGTAATGCTTGCTCAATTGCTGGAGTAGTGGTTTCGTTCTGGCACCGGGTATGGCGTCGACAGCGACAATGGACCGCGGAGAGGTGACATCCGCCATGGTGGAGGAAATCCAGTCCCCAATGACCACCGATTCGATGGTCACAGTACCCCTATCGGAGCACCAATCGAGTCACGATCCTGTTCATGACCCGAGCGAGCTGGCCACAATACAAACCCCGATGGAAGAGCAAGCATTTGAGAAGCGCAGCACGTTCGAGAGTGACGCGAAGCTGGATGATACTCCCAAGAATGAGTCGATATCCGAGCTGGATCCGGCCCACCAGGAAGACTCAGAACCCGGACCTGCAGATGGCTCGGACGCTGCCGAGTCAGACAGCCCGAGCATTAAGTCGCCGGCGAGTAATAGCGAGGTGGACTGGGATAAGTTGGACAAAACCGAAGAGGAGGAACCCCGCAGTGAAATGACAGACGAGGTATGTGCTCCAACCGACTGGGTCGAGTCGTCATTGACGTCCAATGCGATTTGTCAAACAGTCCACGGCTTTATTGCTGGCACGTCTGGAGCAAGAAAATAATGCGCTGGCTACGAACCCCAAATCAGGCCTCGCGAGTGTCAAATCGCGGAGAAAATCGCGCCCTCCGTCGATACAGCAGCTCAAGAAACTCGTGGAAGATCCGAGATTGTCACTGAGGTACTCGCAGCTTCCGACTCCACCGATGACGGAATTGGAGTTCTGGGCGGCCCTCGTGGCGGACTACCCTGCCACCGCGCAGCGATTGCCGACATTGACGTCAAACAAGATCAGAGCGGGCATTCCACCGCCGCTTCGAGGGGTGGTCTGGCCCAGTATCGCCAGGGCGCGGGACTCCCAATTGACGGAAGAGTTCACTCGCCTGTCGCGAGAGACTAGCCCCTACGAAGGCCTCATCGGAAAGGACATTGGCCGAAGCTTTCCCAACGTAGAGATGTTCCGTGATCCGAACGGCGAAGGCCAGCAAATGCTGGCACGGGTGCTTAAATGCTTTAGCCTGTACGACACGAAGATTGGATACTGCCAGGGACTAGGGTTCGTGGTTGGTCCGTTGCTGATGCATATGACTGATGCAGAAGCATTCTGCATGCTGGTCAGGTAGGTGCCAGGATGCTCAGCAGGCTGCGGAACAGGTACTGACGGAATCTCAGATTGATGGATCATTACGGCCTGCGGTCCTGCTATCTTCCAGATCTCTCGGGACTGCATCTTCGCGTCTATCAATTCCAAACGCTGCTTTCGCGGCACTTGCCCAACCTTTATGCCCATCTCGAGTCGCTCCATATTGAGCCGCTCTATGTCTCACAATGGTTCCTCTCATTCTTTGCCGTCACGTGCCCTCTACCAATGCTCCTGCGAATATACGACGTCTTGCTGCTGGAAGGCGCGTCGGAGACTTTAATGAGAGTGGCGCTGTCGCTGATGCAACGAAATGAGAAGAAGATCATGGCATGCACGGAAATGGAGGATGTGATGCAGCTGTTATTGTCTCGGAGTCTTTGGGATACGTAAGTGTTTGCGACAGGCCTTCCAAAAAATAAACTAACCATGTGATAGGTACGCATGGAATGCGGACGATCTGGTCAAGGATTTCGTGTCATTGACCCCACTGGTTAGCAAGGAGAGCTTAAAGGCCCTGGAAGCGAGCTATAACCAGTCCCAAGGGGTCCCAACGGGCATCTCGTTCCCCCAAATACAAGCAGCCGCCTCTCGGTTCTTGGGCCGACTATGGGCCGGCTCGGGTTCTCACAAGTCCTTGGGACCGCCGAGCTCGACACGTCCCGACAGCACGATCCGACGGTCTCCGTCCAAGCAGAGCATGGCATCAACCCTCAACTCCTTGGAATCGGCGGCCTCGGAAACCAGCACGGCGCCTACCGAGGTGTCGGCCTCCGGCGAGCCCAAGCCTCGGATCAAATCCACAATGTCGCAGAAGGACAAAGATCTGCATGGGCAGATCGAGGACCTGTTGATGGCGATGAATGACCTGCAACGTGAACAGGCGAGTCTTGCACGAGATCTCCAACAAGAACGAGAGGAGCGGGAGGAAGACCACGAGGTTTCCAAGGCAATGCTTTCGTATATCAAGGACATGGGCGACGATCAGCAGGATTCCGAACTACGCCAGAGTCTAATCTCAAGGGCCGAGGAGCGATTCATGACATCGAATAAGCGGGTGTCAATCGCTCAGACCAAGCATCAACTCAGGGACGAGGTTAGTCGGTGGAAAGAGATGCACGAAGTGGAAGCGGCTCGGTGTACGGAGCTCAGCCGGAGACTTGACGAGTACGAAAGGGAGAATTCACGACTCAAGGAGGAGCTACGTGAGGCTCGTGCACGGATCCAAGAGGGTCACTGGGAAAAGCAGAGGCTGGAACGCACTGTCCAGGAGCTACGAGCTCGCAAGCCGTCACCGTCCGACAGCAACAGGAACAAGCGAGCGTCACTAGGGGACGCAAATGACGGATGGCCGTCGAACACTGGACTGCGAGAAATCAAGTTGATAACACGGACCAACTCACAGAGAAGCGCAAGGAACCCCAAGCGGAACAGTACTATTATCGGCCTACAGGGAGTCGAAGGCAGTACGGCACCGACATCCCCGGCATCTGCTGGGCCGGACGACTCGCTGCTCGTGGAACTTGTGAACGCAAAAACGGCCGAGGCCATTGCGAGACAAGAACTGGAGGAAGTCAAAGCCAAGCTGGATTCGCTGCGAAAGTTGATGGGCAGCCCTGCCACTCCGAGGATCCCTTCTTCAGAGAATCCGCTCAATCTCTCACCACCGAGGACCACATCCGCGACCACAAAGTCGTCACCGGAAACGAACAAGTCTTCGGCGGCAGGGGGGTTCTTCGGTTGGGGGAAGCGCACCGTATCCACTGCCAGCGCAGAGTCGAAGTGATCTTGTATCATGTCTCTCCTGTCCCTTGAGATGAGCGATTGGGAGGTTCTTCAGCTTGTACATACTCTAGCAGCCGTATCATCTGGGCTGTCTGCTCCTGTATATGATTAACCTACATATAATGCATAGGTATTTATTACGATGACATTGGGACCGGCTATCTGATTGGCCGTTGATGGTTGTACCTATTCTCACGTGACCCTCCAGAGATAAGCAGATAACGAAATCTGCGAATCTGAGCCCCTCCTTGCTTGACCTGAATCTGCCGAAAATATCCCCAGAAATCGAGTTTGCTAAGTGATAGCAGGCACGAGTGGCAGTCATGAGCTCAGAAAAAGGTACCACCGAGCTTCCCGAACGGCCCAAAGAGGAGGCGACTCAGAAGAAGGCCAAGGCGCCGAAGCAAAACAACAATGCCAAACAGGCGGGGCAGAACACCAAACAAGCGAGCAAGGCCCCGAAGAAGACGGGGGATGTGATTCGGGATCCCGAACAGATGTTCAAGGTCGGGTTCCTTGCCGACGTCTACGAGGAATTGCCCGTGGAGAAAACGATCGAGAAGAAGGTCCGCACCCGGTTCCCTCCCGAGCCCAACGGCTACCTGCATATTGGGCACAGCAAGGCGCTGGCGGTCAACTTTGGATTTGCCGAGTATCACAAGGGGGAGTGCATATTGCGGTATGATGACACGAATCCGGAAGGCGAGGAGGAGCAGTACTACGAGTCGATCGCGGATCTCGTGGACTGGCTGGGCTTCAAGCCCGTTCGCGTCACGAGCGCCAGCGACAATTTCGATAAGCTGTACGAGATGGCGGAAGATCTGATCAGGAAGGATGGCGCATACGTGTGCCATTGCACCAAGGCGGAGATCAAGGCGCAGCGAGGCGAGGCGGAAGGGAACCGAGGTAAGGGCGAGCGATATGCATGCCCTCACCGTTCGCGCCCGATCGAGGAGTCCTTGGCGGAGTTTCGCGCCATGCGCGACGGGAAATACAAGCCCGGAGAAGCGGCGCTGCGCATGAAGCAGGATCTCTCGAACCCCAACCCACAGATGTGGGATTTGATCGCGTATCGTGTGCTGGACGATGCTGACCGGTACCATATCCGGACCGGGAACAAGTGGAGGATCTACCCGACGTACGATTTTGCGCACTGTCTGTGTGATAGCATCGAGGGCATCACGCATTCGCTGTGTACTACTGAGTTTGAGCTGTCTCGGGAATCGTACGAATGGCTCTGCGATAAGTTGGAAGTCTACAGGCCCATGCAGCGCGAGTACGGGCGGCTCAGCGTCAACAATACCGTGCTCTCGAAGCGCAAGATTATTGAGCTGGTCAAGCGCGGCCACGTGCGCGGCTGGGATGATCCGCGACTGTGGACGCTGATCGCGCTGAGAAGACGAGGTGTTCCTCCGGGCGCGATCTTGTCCTTCGTCAACGATCTTGGTGTCACCAAGGCCCGAACGATTGTTCAGGTGGGCAAGTTTGAGCATATTGTGCGGCAGTATTTGGAGACGACCGTGCCGCGGTTGATGTTGGTATTGGAGCCGCTCAAGGTGATCATTGAGGGCCTGCCGGAGGATCACCTGGAGATGGTGGAGGTTCCATTCTCCAAGGACCCATCGTTTGGGGTATGTTCCTTGTTGGATTTGGAGTATTCGATCAAGCTGACCCATTTTAGACGCACACTGTGCCATTTACGCGAGTGGTCTACATTGAGCGGAGCGATTTCCGCGAGGAGGATGACCCGAACTACTTCCGACTAGCGCCGGGCAAAACCGTTGGTCTGCTCAAAGTGCCTTACCCAATCACGGCGACTCGGTACGACAAGGATCCGACGACGGGACAGGTGACGTGCGTGTACGCCCGATATGAGAAGCCGGAGGAGGGCGCAGCACCAAAGCGGGCCAAGACGTAAGACCTACCCCGCAAGAGCAGCGGACACGCTCAGGATCTCTGACCTTTCTCAGGTACATCCACTGGGTTGCGGAATCGCCGCAGCACAACAGCCCGATCCGCGCCGAAGTGCGCGCGTTCAACCCCCTCTTCAAGTCTGAAGACCCATCGGCGCACCCGGAGGGATTCCTGGCAGACATCAACCCGGACTCGGAGCAGATCTACCACGACGCGTTCCTGGAGACGGGCTTCCACGAGGTGCGCCGGACGGCGCCATGGCCGCGTGAGCTGCGCCCGGCTGACTCGGGCGAGGGCGACGCCGCGACGACCAAGAAGCCGACGCCACCGTACTCGATCCGTTTCCAAGGTATGCGGGTGGCATATTTTGCGGTGGACCGCGATTCGACGGATGAGCATGTGGTGTTGAATCGGATTGTGACGCTGAAGGATACGGCTGGCAAGACGTAGTCTGTCTGTTCTCTTTTGGAGGTGTGAATTGAATGTCATGTGGATGATTGGTAAATAGAATTGATCGATGTTGAGTGGGTGATTGCACGTACAGAGATCCTAATCAACGAGTTTTTTTGAGCTGATCCGAGCCGGAGTTCAAGAGGCAGAGGTCCAGCACAAAGGCCCACGCAATGCCGCGCGTAGGGCGGGTAAAAAGAAACCCAGGGATCTGATACTCTGTTTCATCTCGGGCACATCTCTCTTCATGCATCCCCAACAGCCCAAGGGTAGGATTCAGCTATTGTCGCGGCGCCGATTCTCGAACCGTCAAACTTGGAGCTGAAAAGCTCATCAATACCTAGGTACATAAGGTACTACTGTACTAGTCTATCGAATCCAATATTTTCGCAGCCTCACACAGCTGTTTCTTGAGTTATGAGTCACACTACCCTACCCGTAGATGACCCTAGTATACAGGAGACCACAAACCACGCGGCTGAATGCTCATATCCATCCGGTAGTACATATGCATATACAGCCTACGGGTTCTGTTTCCCCCGATGAAAGCCGCGTACGGTGGCTACGGCCTCCGAGCCTTTTTACCTTTTGAATGGATTGTGGAGCAATGATATGATTTTGTCATGGACTCATCATACATCGCAGGGCTCAATGTCCAAAGCTTCAGGGTGGATCAACTGGCTTGCAAGACTGGTTGACCAGATTTTCGAGACAGTGCGAACAAGAGAACAAGAGTTGGGAAGTTCAAGATTCAGAAGGATTCATGGGGTTTTTTTTTTTTGCCCTGTCAACCTTGCCCTCACGCTAAGCCTGAGGGCAGGATTGTTTAGCTGTCAGCTTAGCCAGCTTGGCCAGTCCTAATCATTTGTAGTACTCCCTAACTCAATGGGGAAAAAGACGCCAACAAGTGGATTCTAGCAAAGAAATATGTAATGGTTCCGGAGTCCTTCTGCAATCGATTGTCACCGTTGAGTGTGGACGGCATAATAAAGGCCGGCAAGCCGGTTGATTTGATTTGGATTGATTGGTAGAGGAATGATCAATCCGGCGGATGTGAGCGGCAAAGCTTTCGGCACATAATTCCGAGGAGATGAAGCCGTGGATTCAGCCTACACTTCATGATTAGAGGGCAAAGAGGTACTACAGGATCCATAATCCTTTAGTACTACTCGTATATGAACTTGATACGAACTGTCCGACCAGACAAGTTTAAGCTTCTCTCTGCGTCATTGAAGACTGAAAACAAGAAAGGAAACTGCGTGGAAAATTCATCGAAGGATTTTGGAACTGTTTGTTCCGATGGCCCTGACGCAAGCCTAGACTGATTACGGTTCAAAAATTCTGAAAGCGGCTAACCATTCCTTCCACAAGCCAATCATCATCGGAGAACTATGTACCCTTAACCTTATCCGGACTTAGCCTGGGGCAACTGTTCTAACAACGGGATCTACTGTACGAGTAGAAACTAACAATCTCCATCACCTTTTTCAAAGTTCAATCTGGAGGCAAATTTCAAGCCAAAGACTAAGTAAGAGGATCGATCGAATGGTCAACCCATGGTCCGTCATCCGTCGCCATCCCGCATGATACTCGCGGTCCAATGCTGTTGCGGCATTGTGATCGCTTGACGCGTAGGATCATCGGCACCTGGGCCCATCAAGTCTCATACACATGGCACGGTTGAATCATTGGATGGCGGTGGGTTGAAGTATGATCTGGCAAAGCTCGCCGCTACGTTGCCCAAGAATAGACTTTTAAAAAAGACTTGAGAGAAGATCCCAAGGAGCCAACGACGTCGCCGCTCTGGGCATGGTTTAAACAAAAAAAGTCTGCAAGGCGTGGACGTGTTACATGTACTTGGACTGTGAACCTCTGTTCCATTCATTCAGCCCGTGGAGTTGCAACAAAATCTCGTACTGTCGACGCTGTCGTACCCCAACATCCAACCGACTCACCGAGAGGTGCCGAAGCGGGACCCCCGTATTGAGACACGCCGTCCCCCCGCGACTTTTGTTTGAGATCAGATTCTCTTCTTCGACTTGGGAGACCCCGTTCAATGATCACGTCGGGGTTGACTTCTCCTCTGGTGATTGTTTGATCGTCTCTCTCAAAGTCAATCCGCCACAATGACCCTCCGAGACCGCTTTCGCAGAGCATTCCACCGGTCATCAAACGGCAAGGACCGAAACAACAAGCCCAAGGTTCAATACTACCGCGACGGCGAATGTCCGCGGTCGAAGTACCGGGGCCCCGTCGACCCGGAGCATCGTCGAAAACTGTACGAATGGAATTTCGCAGATGCCACCGCCCACAGCCCTCGGTCGATAGGCTACGAGCTTTCGCCTTGCACGAGTCGGCCGCACCCACCGCCGCAGAACGGTAGTGATATGGAGGATGAGGCATCTGATCAAGAGGATCCAGTACCGGAGGTGACAAGACGCCTTGGTATGATGATCACCTTTTCTTGCCTGGAGTTTGGTTAGGAAATCTATACTGATCAATGGCTTGATGCTTGCAGATGCCATCACCGTCACGCATCGTGAATTCGCCGATGACGGCAATCTCTCGCAGTCCTCGACTGTGGTCGGCAGCTTGGAGTCGCAGTCGACCCTCACCGAAACCCAAGAATGGGCTCCCATCAAAACGACTCCTGCTGCTGCTACTGTTTCCCCCAAGTGCCATCGATGCACTGGGAACGAGAAGACGGCTCGGTTGACGGTATCGCCAACACAATCACGCAGGCGGCCCAAGAGCGACCTGAATAAGGCCCTGCCCATTCCGCCGGACGAGCTGGCTCGGGCGTTGAATGCTATTCAGTACGTTTCGTGAGCGAGAGAGGATGTGCCTGGCTGCACACCGCCGGAATTCTTTCTATCATGGGACATTCGGATTGTGGTGGGGATACTACTATTCATGCGGATCATGGCGTTTGGTTGTGATGCTGGCTTTCCTTTTGAATTGTGCATGAGCTGGCCATGGATGGCACAGAGGCTCGGAGGTTGGCGCTTTCATTTCGTCGTTGTTCTCAACAGATTGGATGATAGAGTGCTCGTTGATTAGATTCTCGTGTCAGAGGCTCCATTGAGAAGTGCTCACTTCACCATTGTGTATTTAGGCCAAGGTCTATCCAGTCGTCGTACTACCATCATGCAGTCATCAATCATAACTACGGAGAGATGGTTAATCCTCATGCGTCACCGCCATGTCCAACACTTCCACTCTCCCCTTCCCTCGCGTCTCCGAGCCAACAAATTCACTGAGCCCCTTGAACGCCCCCGGCTCCACGAACCCAACCGTCTCCCACTCGTCTCCCACCGTTTCCTCCGACTCCACCGATTCAATGAAGCTGAGGATCTTGTCTTTGATCGTTGTCGGACCCTGCGGTTGCGGCGTGCCCTCTCCTTCTGACTCGGACTCCTCCTGCTGCTTCTTCTTCCCTTTGCTGCCTTTCTTGCTCTTGGACTTGCCTCCGGCTTCACCGGACTCCGGCTTCTGCGCGCCGTTACCACCGCTGGTGCTCTTGATCGTGTGCTTGAGCAGAGACACCGGACACGTCACCCGTAATCGCATGCGCGCCCGCATCACCGGGATCGGCTGCCATGCGATCAGCGCCTTCATTGCCTCCAGCGCCTGGCTCTTGGCCGATTTGTTCGTCGATACGCCCCTCCAGATTGGCTTCCGTTGCGTCCCTTCGCCGGCGCCGCCATCCGTTGTGGAATCGGGCGCCGTCGTCTCGCCGTTGCGTTGTTGGCCGCCCTGCGCCATGAGTTGGTTCAGCGCCTTCTCAATCATGCCCGGTGTATAGACCCGTTTCGTGGTCGGGTCCACTAATCGCCCAGACACAATGTCCACGACCTCCTTTTCGATCCGCTCCAGCATGTCCTTGCGTTCCCGTTCGCCGACTTGGACCTCGCCTTTGCGGAGGATTTCCTCGATGATCTCATCCTGGGACACATCCGGACCAAACGCCTTGGCTAGTTCCGATGCCGGCGCTGTCTGCGCTTTCGACACGGATAGGAAGACGGTGCGAATCTGCAGGACATTGTCGAGATCTTTCTCCGCACCGGATCGGTATTCCAGTAATTTATTTTTGTAGCATGCGAGCTCGAACCGTTTCTTTCCTGATCGACCTTGTTAGCAAAGTCCATCAAAAGAAACCGCAGAACAACCGTCCCTAATAAATCAACAGAACGCATCAGAGTTCATCATACCCTTTTTTAACCTCACAATCGACACGTTTGTGAATTTGATCTGGTTCGCTGGAGTCTTGATGCCCACCGGCATGGTCGCAGAGATAATCAATATACACAGACAGACGAGTCTAGGTCATAAAATGTACTCCGTACTGCAATCATAAAACAAGCGAAGACGAAAAAGTACTCTTATTCTGGATTGCGTTGTTGCTCTTTAATCTTCAATCTCTGAAGACTCAGAGGCATTTATCATCATTCATCGCTATCAGTTCTTGGCGGCGGGATGCTGACTAAGCAAGTTATCAGCCTCAGGCACAAACTCGGAACTCCACCGGACTCCGCAGCGCAGTTTAGTCCATGAACTCTATTGGCTCAGGGCTTATCAGGACTCAATCCTATTGGCCCTTGTGGGTCGTTGCTGTGTCATCCTCGGAATCCTGGGGTCTGGGAGATCGTCCAAGCGTTGGGCCTCAACACTGCACGTCATCCTGGAGGTTGTTGTGCTCCTTCATCTTTCGGTTGCTGGCAGTTCATCAGCCTGACAGGTGAGCATGTCTTGTGATTTGGCAGGTACTTAAACTGCGGTTGATTGCTAATCGGTGGCGTCCAGAGCTGCAATCTCCGCTATCCATCCGAAGTACCTCCATTATTCCGTCATTCATCGGAATCATGAAGGTGGTTCCGACCGCTCTTTTGTTAGGCACCGCTGCAGCGGCTGTTCAGCCAGCTCAGCAGGTCTTGAACTGGGACTCCCCCAAGGATATCCCGCAGAAGGTCGCCGATGCCGCCTCTCAGCCTCTCCAGGACCTGAAGGAACATCTCAAGTCCCTCAAGGAAGACGCCAAGGAGCTCTTCGAAGAAGTCTCGAACCTGTTTCCGGACTCCTTGAATAACATCCCTTTTTACTCCCTTCCCAAGAAGCACACTCGTCGTCCAGACTCCGATTGGGACTATATCATTCGGGGATCCGATGTCCAGGCCCTTTGGGTTGAGAATGCCAACGGCGAGAAGGAGCGCGAGGTCGATGGTCGCCTTGAGGCTTTTGACCTGAGAGTTAGGAGCGTGGATCCAAGTGTGCTGGGCGTTGACCCCGGTGTTAAGCAGTTCAGCGGGTATCTGGATAACAATGACGAGGACAAGCATCTCTTTTTCTGTAAGTCATTCCATCCTATCGGAGTATTCGATGTTCTGACACTGGTAAGGGTTCTTCGAGTCGCGCAATGATCCCGAGAATGACCCCGTTGTCCTCTGGCTCAACGGCGGCCCCGGCTGCTCTTCCATGACTGGATTGTTCTTTGAGCTCGGCCCGAGTTCGATTGACGAGACCCTCAAGCCCGTTTACAACCCTTACTCGTGGAACTCCAATGCCTCGGTCATCTTCCTGGACCAGCCTGTTAATGTTGGGTATTCTTACAGCAACTCCTCGGTTAGCGACACCGTGGCTGCGGGCAAGGATGTCTACGCCCTTCTCACGCTCTTCTTCAAGCAGTTCCCCGAGTACGCACATCAGGACTTCCATATTGCGGGAGAATCTTATGGCGGACATTACGTGCCGGTGTTTGCTTCGGAGATCCTCTCGCACAAGAAGCGAAACATCAACCTCAAGTCGGTTCTGATTGGCAACGGTCTGACCGATCCTCTTACCCAGTACGCCTATTTCCGACCGATGGCCTGCGGTGATGGTGGCTGGCCCGCTGTTTTGGACGAGTCTGCCTGCCGCTCCATGGACAACGCTTTGCCGCGCTGCGAGGCCATGATCAAGAGCTGCTACAGCACCGAGTCCACCTGGGTCTGCGTCCCTGCCACGATCTACTGCAACAACGCCTTGCTGGGTCCCTACCAACGCACCGGCCAGAACGTGTACGACGTGCGGAAAAAGTGCGAGGGCGGCGATCTGTGCTACCCGGGCCTGAGCTACATCACGGAGTACCTTAACAAGCCGGAGGTCATCAAGGCCACGGGCGCCGAGGTCGACAGCTTCGATTCGTGCAACTTTGACATCAACCGCAACTTCCTCTTCCACGGCGACTGGATGAAGCCGTACCACCGGCTCGTGCCGGGCCTGCTCGAGCAGATCCCGGTCTTGATCTACGCCGGCGACGCGGACTTTATCTGCAACTGGCTGGGCAACCAGGCGTGGACGGAGGCTCTCGACTGGGCCGGCCATGAGGACTTTGCAGCGGCGGAGCTTGAGGATTTGGTTCTGAGCAACGACCCCGACAAAAAGATCGGCCAGGTTAAGTCCTCCGGGAATTTCACCTTTATGCGTCTCTTCGGAGGTGGCCACATGGTGCCGATGGACCAGCCCGAGGCTAGTCTGGACTTCTTTAACCGCTGGATTGGAGGAGAATGGGCTCAGTAATGATGGATTTTTTCGTCTGACATGGCATGCATCGTTATGCTGCTTGCTTGAATCATATCATCACGCTGCTGTTTAGATGAGTTGATCATGTTCAGTTCTGATTGTTTGCAGGGAGTGTATCCATCAATACCACATGCTTTTAATCTCATTATGCTGCTTGTTGAATGTCATCGCGTTGCTCAGTCAAACTTGATCATGCCAATTCTGACTGTATCTCGACGAAATTGTATGTCAATTTGTTTAAAGTTTCTGGACTCGCGATAGATACTGAAGTTGATTTCAACAATATCGAGCCCATTGACCTCTAAAACTACGCATGAATGTAGAGTGGTGGTATTTCTGGAGAGTCGGTTCCATGTGTATCTTTATATTTTTTTATTCATTCATTTCACAACCATAATCGCCCGGCATAATACCAAGACAGAGAAACACAGGCACCAGAAATTCCATCGCGCGGAACACCCCTCCCAACCAGCCACCATCTCGGATTTTTGTTGTTTAACCCTTCTTCTTGCTGACACCGACGGTCCGGCCACGGCGGCCAGTGGTCTTGGTGTGCTGACCACGGACACGCAGACCCCAGTAGTGACGCAGACCACGGTGCGAGCGGATCTTCTTCAAGCGCTCGAGATCCTCACGCAGCTTGCTGTCGACGACGTTGGCGATCAGCTGCGAGCTCTTGCCGTCGGTGAAGTCGCGCTGTCGGTTCAGGAACCACGTCGGGATCTTGTATTGCGTGGGGTTCTGGATGATGGTCACGATCCGCTCGAGTTCTTCGGCGGTCATTTCACCGGCGCTGTATTTCCCAAAATGAAAACAAGAAATATCAGTCTCCTGATGCTGCGATCTTTAGAGATTTATTTCCGGAATCCGCGTACCGCTTGGTGAGGTCCACGTCGGCCTTCTTGCAGACCAGGTTGGCATAGCGACGCCCAACACCCTTGATGCGCGTCAGCGCATACACGATCTTCTGCTTGCCATCAACATTGGTGTTGAGCAATCGCAGAATGTATTGGAAGTTCGACTTTTCGCCGGTGACGAGCGCTGTTCACGACGAGCATCATTCGTTAGCGAGCGTTCTTCTTTTCGATCTCGGATTGTCCACAATGATTCCCGTTCCAATCCAATCTCTCCACCGATCACCGTCGAAAAAAAAATAAAGGGGGCGAAAGCGGGAAAACGTACACATGGTGGGCAATATCGCTCTCTGCAGGCCGGATGGTTTGGTCGTGCTCGGAGCAGATGGTGTCGACGGCGAAGAGACAGCGAAAGGATTGAAAGTTCTCTCCAGAGAGTTGTGGGAAGCGTGCGGTCTAGCCTGAATGGGGAATAGCGTCAAATTGGAAGACTTCGCTTGAACCGCGCTAGTCCCAAAAGGGTCAGTAAGCGAAAAAAAGAAAAAAGCGGTTGGGCTTGTTTCTTGGCGTTCTTTGTAAACACGTGATTCCAAGTTGAACAGCGTCAAAGGTCGCAACAATGAACAATCTCGAGGAAAGATGAACAACACAATACGGGGCATTGATTGCAAATTCTTGTAGTAGTAGCGTTCTGCTTGAACAGCTACATCTTTCTCGCCCTTTTCGATCGTGCTCTTCGCGTATATCTACCCCATTAGCCAGCATCGTTTGCCCGCCATGAATGCCCAGTTCTCCGAAGCTCTGAACAATTTTGAGAGCAAGCTCAATGCATTGCTCGCAGCGATTACATCGCCGACAGCTTCCGGTGCCCCTGCTGCCGCGGCTGCCCTGCTCGAAGCAGACGATGGGGTATCGGCTGCCCTAGATACGTTACGAACACATCAGGCCAACTACGAGAAGATCCTGCGATTGCGCGCCGAAGCCGAGAGACTGGAAGAACGAATCAAGACCATTGTTCGGGATATCACAAGTCTCGGACAGCAAATCACCGAATTCACGGGCAGAGACGACGACGATGATATTAGCGACGACACAGACACCGACACCGAGAGTGTGGATGAGACATCCGACCCTGCCCAGGTCAAGTCGCGAAAACACCCAAACGATGGAAAGCTGAAAGAAGTGGACTATCGTCTGCTGCTCGACTTTGCTCGGCGGATTAGCAAGTACAATAAGCAGGCTGCGGCAGATGCAGCCGCCGGTGCAGGCGCTCAGCCGCTCGAGAAGCCGCAGCGCGATGGTGATACAGAGATGGCCGACGTCGATGGGAAAGAAGTGGCTCAGAAGGCGTCTGAAGCCCCCGTTGCTGCCGTGACCAAACAGGCTGCTGACTGGCTCGAGGAGTCGGCTGATCAGGCCAGGCAAGTGTTCATGATACCGTATCCCAGTGAGGATCGGATTCGGCTGGGTGTGTTGGGTCAACTTTACCAGTCGGCTGTTGAGAATCCGAACCTGGATCCGGAAAAGGAGGTGGAACGCATGGTGCGCGAGGCCGAGGGCATAAGTGCCCCTCTCGGTGTTTCGGTTGAGAAGCCGGGGATTCAGCCGGGACCTTTGGACAATACGCCGCAAACTGCTGCCGCCGCTGCTGCTCATGTTGGCTCCACAGTTGCAGGGGTTGATCATCCTGGTGCCGTTTCCAGGCCTTCGGCTCCTCCTGAGAGACCAAAGACTACACTTGATCTGGATCTGTACGATCCTGATGCCGATGATTGATCTACTTCCAGCTATCTATCGTCGCGACATTTGTCGGAGATCGGCCATTTGTTCTCCGTTTTTATTCTCACTGTCGTGCTGCGTGTCCGGCTAGCACTGGAAGTTGCCTTCTACGGCCAAGCATAATGGCTAAGCGCCAGTCTTCCCGAAAACTTGCGGACGGAATCTCTGCGCGTTTCTCTGTCCCATGCGGGATTGCTGGCTCTTTATCCCCGGACGCGGCCATTAGTTCCGAGCCTCACCGGATGTCTCCAATCCCCAGATCTCCACGAACGCTATTCGGAGAGGTAACGGCCTACTTGCTATGGATGACGCAATGTACAGATTGTTTTCTATGTACGATACCTAGCGAGTATGATATTAATGCCTGTGATAATGCTTGATCAACATTCGCTGAATCGCGACCCTTCGTCTAGCCTCTTCAGAGACTGGTGGCTTGAACTACTCATGATCTCCACGGCGAAGAGACGTTCCTCCAGAGGCAAATGTCATGTTTGGAAAAGGCCACCATGTCAAAGTCGGCCAATCGTTCTCTCGGGCTGACTGGAAGGGTCGTGGCAATGGACTAAGCACTTGACTCGTTGATCAGCCGCAATTCCCTGCGAATACATTTAAATATCTTTCCATGGGAATGCAAGCGCTTGCCTTCTGCGCCGTTGCGCCACACCTAACCGAATGATGAGTGTTGATCAGGCCCAAGTCCAGTCGGCGTTGTCCATCACTGGACGGCAATGCCCTGGCCGTGCATATTCCAACTACATCTTTTGCTGGGTAGCCAATGCTATCATGATTCACACCATGGTTGCTTGTTGACAACTTCCCTCCCTACCTGTCTTCGGAACAAATCTCCGGGGTGAACCCTAAGAGAAACTTCGCACCGCAACGCGAAGCAACTGACGTCAAACTACATGAGACACCCGCAGATCGATGTCTCTTCCCCGGAAGTGCCGTCTCCAGATTTGCCGCTGCGAGAAGAGAAATCTCATCTTATTAATAAAGCCGACTCCCCCGCATGGACTTTGGGGTTCGGTCATACGAGAATATGGCTGTTTCGCTGCGCACACGGCTTACATATCATACTTCACACCACAATAAACTTGAATCATTGATTCCCTGGCTTCTTTACAATGTCCCATCCCCGTCATGACAGTCTCCGTAATGCTCCCTACGGCGTGCCTGACGGCAGGGCCCCTTCTCAGGGGGCGCCTGACGGTGACGTGGACGTCGAGAAACGGGGTAGCCAGGAACTGGGCGCTGATGGCAGAGCCAGTCATGTTGAGAGGAAGACCTCGGACGGGAAAATCATTCTCAACGACATGGATGTTTATGACAAGCTAGGGTTTTCCTTCCCTTGGTGGAAGAAATGGACGATTATTGGGGTCATTTTCCTGGTCCAGGTTTCCATGAACTGGAACGCGAGTTTCTATGCAAATGCTGTCGAGCTGATTGGCAAGGACTTTGGTGTTGCGCAGCAGGCGGCTCGTGTGGGACAGATGATTTTCCTAGTTGCTTATGGATTCGGCAGCGAGCTCTGGGCTCCGTGGAGCGAAGAGATTGGCCGCTGGCCTATCATGCAGCTGAGCTTACTCTTCGTCAACATCTGGCAGATTCCCTGTGCCTTGGCGCCGAACTTTGGGACCATCATCATCTGTCGTGCGCTGGGAGGGCTGTCGTCGGCCGGTGGCTCGGTCACGCTAGGGATGGTCGCGGACATGTGGGAGCCGGATGATCAGCAGTTCGCGGTCGCTTTCATTGTGTTGTCCTCGGTCGCTGGTTCAGCATTCGCGCCCATTGCAGGCGGCGCCGTGGGCATGTATCTGAGCTGGCACTGGAACTTCTGGATTCAGCTCATTATCGGCGGCACTGTCCAGGCCATCCATTTTTTCGTCCCAGAGACCCGATGCAGTATTCTTGCCATGCGAGAAGCACGTCGACGCCGGAAGCTCGGCGAGAACGTGTGGAGTGCCAAGGAGGTTGATGACACGAAGTTCTCCATGAAGCCAGTCCTCATTGTCTGGGCCCGTCCGTTCTTGATGTTTGTCCGGGAGCCTATTGTGCTGTGTCTGTCCCTGTTTTCGGGCTTCAGTGATGCTCTGATCTTCACTTTCCTGCAGTCCTACAAGCCGGTGTTTGAACAGTGGGGGTTCAACAGCGTGCATATTGGTCTCGCTTTCATTCCGTGAGTAACTTGACTTCTCCTCTCGACGCTCGCGACTGATGGCATTGCCAGGATCATTATCGGCTACATCATCGCCTATGCGTCGTTCCTCCCGTGGATCCATAGGCACACTCAGATTCGGAAGAGAGATCCGGATGCGTTGCAGCCCGAATCTCGGCTGTACTGGTTGCTATGGAGTGCGTGTGTGTCTACGATATTTTCCTCTTGAGACGAATTCTGACAGGTGACTAGCCGCCCCGCTGGAGACTATCGGATTGTTTGGCTTTGCCTGGACGAGTCTGGGACCGCCACAAATTCATTGGATTGCCCCAATGATATTCTCGTGCCTGATTGCCATTGCCAATGTATGATCCCGATCAATCGTTTCAGAAGCATCGCTAATGTATTGTAGTACGCCATCTACATGGCAACGATCGACTACATGATTGCAGCATACGGACCTTATTCCGCATCAGCTACGGGTGGAAACGCCCTTGCTCGTGACTTCCTCGCCGGGATTGCTGCCATGTACTCGGTTCCCAGTATGTTTCAATCCTTTTTTGCCCCTGAGAAAACCGACATTCTGACCATCAAACAAAGTGTACAAATACATTGGAACTCGATTCTCCCTCGAATGGCCGAGTTTCATCCTCGGCTACTTCGCCATCATCTTCACCATCCCGATCTATATCTTTTACTGGTTCGGCCCTACTATCCGTGAAAAGTCCAAGTTCGCGCAGACCCTTGCTGTCGATCGCAAGGCGCGTGGCGAGACCGAAGTCCGTTGCGGCTCGCATCAGTCTGGCCCGGAGGAGGTGTATCTCAGTGGGGCGATGTCAAGGAGGTCTGGTCGGAGTCGTGGTGCGTCGTGCGGTGGGAGGGCTTCGTCGAGCCAGAGGGCTGCTTCCCAGGGATGATTTTCTGAGGAGTGCCAACGGGGTTGGTTCGGATGATGATTATTATGGGACTGCTGGAGACAACAATAGGGGGTGATGTTCAGTTCCATGCGAAAGGATCTGTCTGTTAGGTACTTATATTATTGTGCTTGACTTTGTGTTGCTGCTTACCGTAGTTTTGAAATTGCAACACCGAGTCTACTATACAACCTGGAGACACAGTCGATTCTGCTCACTCTTACGCTGAATCAGGGTACTGCAGTTTTCTTAAGAAAATGAAAACTGCCTAATAGCAGAGCGTCCCGGATGGTACTGCTTTCATCCTGAAATCTTGCTTGATGCCTACAGATTAGGGAATCCAATAATGTCTACCAAAGTTCTGTTGCTGATTGGTACGGCAATTATGCAGTCACATATTGCTGTATTAGGTAGGTAGCTATTCTAGTACTGAAGAGGTATCGAGCTTGCAACAAGGGTAATATTGGTTCAGCAGTTAAGTGCGCTTCATTATTCCTTTCTCTATCGGCGTGCACTTGGAAGAGCCGCGACTGTATGGAGTACACCATCTGCTGGAAACTAACGATCTCGGAGTGTTCGGATAAAGCGCGACGGAAACCCTCGGGCAGTTGTCCGAGAACGCGGGGGGAGGCCGATACCGGCGCGAGATGACAGCAGCATAAAAGGCGAGAATCAGGACGAATTGATCAGAGAATAAAAGCAGACACCATCGAAACATCAAAATCTGAGTGCTAAATAATCAGCCAAACCAATAATACCATGCCCCAAACGTACAACATCCTCGTCCTCCCGGGCGACGGCATCGGGCCCGAGGTGATGGCCGAAGCCCTCAAGGTGCTTAACGTCTTCAACACGCCGGAGCGGCAGTTCAAGACCATCACCGAGTTGATCGGTGGCTGCAGCATTGATAAGCACGGGAAGCCCGTGACGCCGGAGGTCCTGCAGGCCGCGATCGACGCCGATGCCGTGCTGTTCGGTGCCGCCGGTGGGCCCAAATGGGATAACCAGCGCCGAGGGCTGGATGGGCCTGAGGGGGGCCTCTTGCAGGTGCGTCGCGCGATGCAGATCTATGCGAATCTGCGACCGTGCTCGACGAATTCGCCCAGCCCGAAGATTGCAAAGGAGTTTAGCCCGTTCCGGGAGGAGGTTATTCGGGATGTGGACTTTGTGGTGTTGAGGGAGAATTGCGGTGGTGCGTATTTTGGGAAGAAGATTGAGAATGATGATTACGGTCAGTTCTCCATAAGGGTTGTTTTTTTTTTTTTTTCTTGTTATCAATGGATGGTATGCTGACGGTTTATTTCAACTAAATAGCAATGGATGAATGGGGCTATTCCGTCCCTGAGATTCAACGCATTGCCCGCATTGCCGCTCAGCTGGCTGAACGCCACGATCCCCCATGGCCAGTGATCTCTCTCGACAAGGCCAATGTGCTGGCGTCATCCCGTCTCTGGCGCAAAGTCGTCGAGGAGACGATCAAAACCGAATTCCCGCATGTTGAGCTCCGCCATCAACTTGCGGACTCTGCCTCGTTGCTCATGGCGATCAAGCCACGTTCACTCAACGGAGTGATCCTAGCAGACAATACCTTCGGAGACATGGTCTCCGATCAGGCCGGTTCAATCGTCGGCACTCTGGGCGTGCTGCCATCGGCGAGTTTGAATGGGTTGCCCGGCGAAAAGCAACCTGAGGGCAAGCATCATGCTTTGTATGAGCCGACGCATGGCTCTGCGCCGGAGTAAGTTTTCCTTTTACTCCATCTGTTCTAGGCACGACTGATGAAATGATTGTTTAGTATTGCCGGAAAGGGTATCGCCAACCCCGTCGCAATGATCCTCTGCGTGGCTCTGATGTTACGGTACTCGTTCAACATGGAGGCGGAGGCTCGCCAGATCGAGGCCGCTGTGCGCAAGGTGCTCGATGCTGGCATCCGGACTGGAGATTTGGGCGGCACGGCAACTACAAGTGAAGTTGGCGATGCCATTGTTGCCGCCTTGAAGGCATGATCAAGCTGGATTTGATCAGTTCATTTACTTTGTATATACCAACAATAAAACTGTGTATTATGCAACAAGCCTGTAGTCTTTGTACTTTGTGTTTGCGAGCCGTCTTTGTGTTCTAGGTGTATATTAGAAGGTCAGCCTCCTACCTGTGTCGTTCATCTTATCCAACATCCACAACTCCTACTGAAGAGCTTTGATCGTCCAGTCACCCTTCAAAGAGAAGAATAATGTCATCAAACCGCTCCGACCTCCAGCCCGGCTACAGCGTGCTCCGACTGAGAGGAATTGAACGACTCTCATCCACCCAAAAGACAAAACTCATCGACTCCATAGCATGGGACTTGAAATCCGTCTTCATCGCGCTGAATCGATACACCCAGGCGGGCACCCTGCGGAGCATACATACAGCCTCCATCGACAACATGCTGCGCACGGTGTTTGATGTCGAAGTACGATGCCGCCGGCGCTTCGAGGCGAAGCTGAGGGCTCAGAAAAGGATTGTTGGGAAGCTGAGACGGGAACGACGGCGTCTGCGGAAGAGGATACTATCTAGTGGGAAGGGGACAAAGAAACTTCTCCGAGCTGCGGCTGGGACGATCAGACAGCTTGCTTGCGATCTAACCGAGGCGAGACGACTCCTAGCGTCGTTAGGGGAAGTAGGGTGGTCTGCTTGGAAGGAGGCTCCTGGGGGTCGGCGAGAGATGGTCGACACTGGTACGCAGTGTTTTGATTTGGATGGCGGGGATGATTCCTCCATGAACGAGGGTGTGTGTGGTCCTGCAGGTGGTGGACTTTTCTCAGTTTTCTCAGTATCGACGGAAGATGTAGAGTCAGAAGGAAAATAAGACCAACGACGACCTGTAACCATTCTTCAGCTATCAGAGGTATCTTGTATGGAAACGAAAAATAAACCCTAATATGTACACTGCAGTCCATCATGTACCATAACTCCATCCTATCTATTCTGAAATCCAGACAGAACTCAACCCTTCAAGAAGATCCTTGTTGCTGTCCACTCTCAACTTCCCTGTCCATAGCCGTTCGGCGGCTACTAGATCTGATAATCTCGAGTTGAATGGTAACAGCATGGATCCCATAGGCCTGGAAGCATTCATTGATGGTCTTTGTGACCTTTGCCAAATCCACGACGCTGGAATCTTCCGTCGAGACATGTACAACATGCACGGATGCAAGTGATTTATGCTGCGATAGTCGCCAGATGTGTAGGTCATGAACAGCTGAGACGCCGGGGATCATTTCAAGGTCGCTCTTGACATCATCCGGGTCAATTTCTGGGGGAACAGATTCAAGCAAGACATAGCCAGAATCTTTCACTGTGTCGTCGTCAGATGGGCCTAGTTAGCAAATTAGAAATCAATGTCAGACCGTACCTAAGGGCAAAGCGGAAGCAAAGATCATCACAGCAATGGCCACGCTAACGGCAGGGTCCGCATAGTATCGTCCTTCATGCTTCGCCAACCAAATCACCAATGCGGAGATCATGACCCCGACGTTGTTAAGAGCATCCCCAAGCACATGGAGAAGAACACCAAGCATTCCCAGATCGTGCTTTTGGCGTTTGACGATGAGGCTACGGTGGTGTCGGTGGTCCAAGTGCGCCATGAGGGTCGCCTACGCGTGTCAGTCGAATTACTCCGAGGTGGGAGGAGATACTGTCAACGAAAATACCTCGGCAGATGCCGTTTCATCAACTGCGTTTGGTACACAAAACATGTCCGGGGCAGTATTTTTCTCAGGATCGTCGGTTTGATGATGATGTTCTGGCCGGGTCAGCTCAGCCTCGTTGCACGAGTGTGTGACCAACCATGAATCAAGAAGGCGCTGACGAAATTCAATGCGAGACCACAACAGGCGACTATGAACACGAGCTTGGGATTCTGGACATCTAAATATCGCCCATCCGTTAGTGCATGGCTGCTTGTTGGCTGTCACAGACTGAGATTGAGAAACCATACGGTCAAGGAAGATGAACTTCTCAATTGATTGCAGACAGATACCGAGACCGAGCGCCAGGAGGAAAACACCATTAAAGAATGAGCCGAGGACCTCGGCACGCTGCCAGCCAAAGGACAGGTTCTTTGGCGAGGGAGAGTCGCTCCGTGAGATCTAAGAGCATCGAGTCAGACGCGTCAAGGACATCCATCAGACATGCCAGTGAGAAAGTACTCTCAAAGCAATCAAGGCGATCACGAAGGCGATGAGGTCGTTCAGCTATGATCCCTCCAACGTCAATTGTGACTCGACATGGAAGAATGCGTTGAAGTAGCAGTACGTAATGAAAGGCATCAGCCACGAGGGCCAGAGAATGCGTGTAGAAACCAACTAGAGAAATGGGTCAATATCAACAGAGCTCACATAGGTATGGGCTGTGGCTGTCTCCTAACCAGCAATTTCAACAAAGAAGAATGACATTGTAATGGCGATCACCAGCGCTAGGCGAGTGATTCGAGACAGACGGAGAGCCATCCTGAGAGCGTGATGAATGAGATCTTTGACAATTAGCAGTAACAAGGAATTCAAAGGAAGAATTGAAATACGGTTTATTCACCATCATTTTGAATGACGCAGATTTCATTCAAGTCATGACTGCTGGTGGTGGCACGGACTGCCCGCTATTCACTTTGGTCATGATCTATAGTATGTAGCACCAATGAACTAACTCACTGTACAAAGACAAAGCATTGGAGTCACATTGTTGTGATCTTCCGTGCATTGCATTAGCGCCCCATTAGCACGGGGTACCGGTATCTGTACAACTCATATTTTTCAACTGAACAAAGTTGCCATCTGGAGGACTCAAATTCCAGATCAAAAGTAACTTTTCGCCAGCTGTAATCGATCCAAACTACACAGTTTAATGGGCGCCACGTTGTCAAGAAGATACTACAAGATCCACCATCGAGGCAATGCTCTAGGACTCTTTTCAGGAGAGGACGTCAATCGAAGTTTTCTCGTAGGTTTCCAATTTTGGACAAACTCGGGGCTCAAGAACTGTCTCCGTGCCGAATTTCTGCCTGTTGAAGCTTTTTGTCGTACTCTTTTTTGTCAGAAGAGTTTTTGAGCTGCAATGCGCCCAATATCTCTCTCCCAAAGGCATAACCAAGTGAAACTCTTCGAGATAATCCGTGCGAAACAGCGGTCGGATTTACTACTGAAAATGATAAACAAGCCGGAAGGGCTGGAGAGAGCAAGTGTGTACCAAAAGGCGCCTCTGGTCCATATCGATTCCATGACCTCGGATATCAGCGGCAAGTTGCGTTTGCTTGATAATGCGAATAATCTTTTCTCGGTCCTTAGGGCGTCCATGGAGTCTGTTCGCATTTTATCGTACTCGGATGGCTTCAGCTCGTCGACAGCCTTGTTTGTGAGCCAGTAAGAAGGCCTGATCATCTCGGTTGGCAGCCACTCCAAATGCACGAGACAGGTAATATTTCAATCCGAGTCAACGAGAATGTTGCTATGATGGAGGTCTGTTAACGATAAAACAAATGGTCCACGTCTGAATTCCTCGCTGAAGAATGACTTGGGACACCGTTCGCATCGCCGAAAGATTGGACATCTGACCAACGCAATCTCGAAGGTCGTTTGTCGCGTTCGGCTGATACCGAAGCAAAGCGATTGTCATGGAATATCAGCACGTTCGCTAAGGACGAGTCAACGGTTGGGTATGTAAAGTTTTGATTGATGCTTGTTGGTATGTGCTCGTTCTCCAGCTTGTGCATCTGAATGATAATAGGCCGAGTTGCCAGCACCACATATCCCTCGTCGTCGATGACAAACGAACCAATTCTAGGAAGTGGAAATTGGCTGATGCTCAGGATAAGCTGGGGAAAACTCCGAAAAAGGTTTGCCCGTAGTCGGATGTCGTGTTGATTGTCTAGCCATGTGTTCGAAAGCATGCGTCCCCAATTTGGTTCAATGTATTCGAGAAGCAAGTAGCCGGAGTGAACAGCTTGCTCACACTTGATCCTATGTGGGACGTATCTGAATGGGGCTGGAAGCCCTAGCCATGAGAGAACCTGACGCTGGATTGCATAACTCCATACAGTTTCACCCGTCGAGAGCCCAAACCCATACAATTTGGGAATTGGCACTTCCGGGCAATTCTCTTGAAGCCATGCCTAGGTTCTTGCCTCGCACCTAACCTTCTCAACTCCGTTGCACGGCCTGACTTCCTCTCCAACCTTGTATTGGAGCAGCAGCCGGAGAATAACACGCTTTTCATATCTGTTCCTTACCATCACAGGGACGCAAATATCGAAGTTCCCATTAAGTCATTCTTTGATGTCAATTACATGACAAACATCAGCAAGACTCAAATGAAGTTATTATGATATGGTTGAGAAGAAAAAACAAAACAATTTGCTTGTCATAGTATAAGCGAGCCTGGTGAAGAATGTTGATCTCTTTTTTTCCTTGGCAGATTCATTAGGTAATCTCCCTTCGGAGTACTGTCGAGTTTTTGACATGACAATAAGACGACTGTTGCTCTGGAACTTTTCATCTTGAGCACCTATGTAGTATTATAGAGGACTGTGAGGTGTCTGTACCCTGAAAGATGATGAAACCACGATCAGAGATCATGGAAGCCGCTCAGCAGGCTAACACCTTGTACCAATTAGAATGCGGTGCGAGGTCCACTCACCAAGCGTCCCGAGGCTAAACATGGCTGCTCCACAAGTTAATTCTAACTTTGACCACCAGCCGTCTTTCTCTTGGATGGCATGAGGGTGATAGTATTGCCAATGAGAAAGTCTACAGTGACCATAGTACGTTCCGAGTGCTTGGAACAATCAACAGGGCTTCAGATAAATCAGCAATCTCGACCTGACTGATTTTCCTTACTCAGTTCCGGGCTGAGCTTGGATATGGCATCACCGTTCAGCCAGAGCATCACCATCGAGTCATCGACCATGCTTGAACATCCGAGTCAGTTTCTCCATCATAGGCTTACACGAGACAAGCTGTGGTTTCCGTTCCCTGCCGTAATTAGTACCAAGTTGGAGGAGGTAGAACTTAGAAGCGGCCCCTTGATTGGATTTGTCTCGGTTGACGAAGAGCCTCATTTGCGCCTAACAGCTGTGGGACACTGTAGCCTCGCCGACACCTGGCAAGATATAAAATCATCTTGACGGTTCGAGACTCTCTCCCATGAGTAAGAACCTACCGAGAGGTACTTTCCGTAGAAGGATCAAGAGGTTGACGCAGGTCACCTTGAATGTTGTGTTAAACGCTTCGCAGGCGTGTTTTTGAAAAAAAAAAAAAAGAGCAGATCTGTCTCGAACCCGACGCCTCCAAATCAGGCACGGTTCCTCATGACTGCTCCTGCGATGCATCATGTGTGCTCCAAGTATGCACCAGGTACATCGAGACCAATCCACCAGGAAGATAATGGCATCTCTCAACAGCTAAAATTTCAACCTCGCAAGCCAAACCGACATTCAAATATAAGAAAAGAATCCGGCAGAATTCAACGAATTGACCGATCATAAAATCGCATTATGAAAAGAAAAAAAAAAGTCAGGAGTTGTGAAGGTGCCGTCTTGAATCTTCCTCAAGTTTGACCTGGCCAACACAACTCCCCCGTCATCAGCAGGGCAACGGGGCTGCAGACTGGGAAGATCAGTCACCTACGTAGCTGGAGTTGTAGACCGCTACGCCATTGCCCCTAGACGGTTACCAAGTGCAACACTTCTGTGATTGATATTGATAACTGACCTTGGGATTCCTAGTTGGGAGGGCTGGTTTGGTCGGTTTGATCCGTTTGTTTTCACGGGCGATATGAACTGGCCAAGCGAATGATTCACTCTGCGCGACTGTATCAACGAGACTCAAAGAAAGGGAATCGAGCTGTCTTGCAAAATAGTGAAGCTGCTCAATCCAGCTGATTGATCCGTTTTTGGCATTCTCTCTACATATCCGTACATCGTCCATACACGAGTAATGTAAGGTATAGTAGTCTGTACCCGTCGCCCAAATCCGCCTGGAACGGAAACGTGTCTTTTTGATGAACAAAGCAGCATCATGCACCAAATTGATCATTAAATGTCTGCATCCTTCCAGACAACGATGTTGTCACGGCTTGAGCGCTTGGCCAGTTGACCCAAGCCTCTTGCACGTGACCACCCGGCAGAGAATTCCACATAATTCCAAAACAGGAATAGGCGCGTTCGTGGCGCGGTTTCAAAGTTTCGCGTCTAAAAATTGCCCAGTTTCAGAACTCTAGGCCGAAACGAAAGCTCAGGAGAATACACCGACAGAGTACCATGATAGCCAGACGGCGTCACAACGGCAGCGCAATTTCTGATATGTCAGATACATTCCACGATTATTCGTGCGATCCGGATCCATGAGATGCCATCTGCCAGGGCGCTGTGATTCTGCAGATCTTCGGCAGTCAGCCTTGGCTTGACGTCAAAGCTGCAACGCTCTCTTGAGAAGCTGAAAATCGACGACCTGGAAGTTACGGTTTCCGCCATGTCCATGGCCGCGGCAAACTCGATCCCAACACCCAGGCAAACCAGCCAGCAAGGACGGTCTCAATATACGCCATGGCGCCCGACATTCTCATCAGGACTGTCCACAGGGAATGGTAGGCTGTCTGCCAATGGGAATCAAGCCGACGAGGACTCCCGCGCGATCGACCCGTCCATCCTCCCGACCGGTTCGAAATCACTATCTGGGATCTCGATTCGCGCGTTTCTGATTGGGATCGTGCTCGGCATTTCCGCCATTGTCGCCCTTCTTAGTGCCGTTCTACACCATCCCATTTGGCGCCTACCATGCTTCCTGACATCACTATGCCTGTTCCATTTTCTGGAGTTCTACATCACTGCCCGGTACAATACCCGACATGCCGATGTGTCTGCTTTCCTGCTATCTTCTAACGGCGCGGCGTACAATATTGCGCATGGATCGGCAATGGTCGAGTGCCTGGTGACTCACTGGCTGTTTCCGAGTATCAACATCGTCGCCAAATCGAAGACTGTGTCCAACTTCACGCTACTAATGGGCCTTGCTCTGATGGGAATCGGACAAACGGTGCGAACGCTGGCCATGGCACACGCGGGCACAAACTTCAATCATACGATCCAGGTCGAGCGCAAGGAAGGACACCGGCTTGTCACTGATGGCATCTACCGTTTTCTGCGTCATCCCAGCTACTTTGGCTTTTTCTGGTGGGGGCTGGGCACGCAGCTGATGATGCAGAACGTGATCTGCTTCATCGGGTATACGGTCGTCCTGTGGCAGTTCTTTAGCCAGCGGATACATCGTAGGTGTTCCTGGATTCCTCAAAAGTGGATGGATCATGCTGACATTCGGTTCAGGCGAGGAGCATTACCTGATTGCATTCTTCGGTAATCAATACGTCGAGTACCGAAAAAAGACCCGAGTCGGCATCCCTTTTATTCCATGATTGATCCTCTCATAGGACATTCAGACTGGGATAATGAAACGACTTGACTCGTCCTCGTAACCGGGACGCTCTCAGTAGGTGCAGCCCTGGATGGCCGCCAGGACTACCAAACTCCAAGGGCTCTACCGTTCGAGCCTGTCGAGATTATCAAAGGGAGTGTGCGCAGTCTCGAAAAGAAAAGAAGAAATTCCGGGATGTTTTGCTGTTGGCAGAAAGCCTGTGGTCAGCATGATCTACGTCCAACTCCTTCCCATGTCTTCCACGCATTTGTCAATAGCGGCATTGGTTCCGTTCCCTCTCAATGCTGAATTTGAAACTAGACAAGCATTTGGATCAAAGTCGGGGTATAGCGGATAACTTGCCGCATAACGAGTACCTACACTCTATGTACAAGAAAAATCTCGACTGGAGTAGAAGAGTAATAGCAACGATCACAGCTTACTCGCCGGTCCGGCACTCAACGCACCACTCATCAACGGCTCTTCATGCTCCTCGCCCTGGGACTGGTCCCCGAACAGCAGCAGCTCCCGCCCACCCCTGGTACTCCACCACGTCACGCAGAAGTTCGCGCGGTCAACGTCCATCTCCCCGTTGCTGAGGACATCCCAGAACCGGTCCGCGCAGACCTTCCGCATGGACTGGTCTTGGACGGTGTTGATGAGCCGCGCCGTCAGCGGGAGCCATTCTGCGAGGTCGTCGACGAGGAGGCATGGCAGGGAGTCGATGAGCGCCAGGATCAGAGCCGATTTTTCCGACACCGGCGGGGCGTCAGTGGCGGAGTCAGGTGATGATGATGATTGTTGCTGCTGAAGGGTGGTGGGAGGCAGGAGAGAGATGGATGCATTCTGTGCGCGCTCGTGCACCAGCTCCAGAAGCGTTGATGCGAGGAGCGGGTGGCTCCGGGCGAGTGGACTGGGTGGTGTGCTGATCTTCACAAGCGACTTGAATGCAAGCCGGAACTGTCGGGTGGAGAGGTTTTGAGGGAACACCTACGGCCATCAGACTGGCTTTAGGATATATCTTTTTAATGGTACTTACCGCAAAAAGGTTGTCGACATAAAATGGCAGATACTTTACTGTAATGTCTGCGTTCTGCGGTGCAGAGAATACTGCAAGGATGACGCTATGGGCAGCCTCAAAAATTTCCAGCAAGTTGTTATCACCTCCAACTGCAAGATAAGGTTGTGCCGCCGAAACCACCAGTTCCTCGTTGACGTTCGGTGGAAGCACCAGGGTTAGATGCTCGGCAATGTTTAAGAAAAACAAATCGAGGTTTCGCTTCAGCGGATGCTGAGGGATGTGACCGAGTTCATCCGGCCGGATTGTCCTCAGAAAACTCTCCGCGAGATCGGGATATTGTGTGAGAATGTCGATGGAGACAAGCTCGACAAAGACATATTGCGTTGACGAGTTGGGTCCAACGCGAGCTGAGATGAAGTAAAGGTTTCGGAGGGCGTGAAGAGACTGCATAGCAATGAACGGAGCAACTACAGAGACTTAGTTAAACCTAACGGCTGGAAACATAATGGGAATGGCTTACCGCTGTCAGCAGCGAGCGCTCGGTCATTTAGTACCCTCCCCAGCACCGCGCGGAGAATAATGACCGTGGAAAACATACAGGACCGGAGAAGGCGCCAGAGCTCTGGAAGGGTGATCTTCAGAGATTCTCCATCCAAAAACTGCCCTTCTTCCGACACATCCACCTCGGATAACTTGCTCTGCCGCCATTGGACGAGTAGCGTTCGAGCAAAATCCGAAATAGAGCTGACGCCATCCGATACAAGAGTTGAATCGCGGACATTCTCCATGGCATGTCCAATCAGTCTGGATAGCGGGCCTAGGGACGCGACCAAAGGCCGTGACAGCACACTTTTGATAAGACTAAATGACGTGGACTGTGATGACCACCCAAAGGTCTTGTCTTCGTTCTGTCTCACATCAGGGTCAACAGCCCCGAGAAAATACCCATGGCTGAGTCCCTCATTCGAGAAAAAGGTCGCATGCAACATGCACGGAAGCAGCGTGTCATAATCAATTTGCCCACGCTCCCAGTCGGAGAGCAATTCAAAAGTGTAGTTGAGAACCATCGTCAGGCAGTGACCCGCAATGCCATTCAGCTGATCTTTCTCTTGCAAAACTAGCTGTGTCGCCTGCACTAGAGCCGATTCCACCTTGCTGCGAAGATGGGACGGCAGGCCCTGCCGGTTCTGACTTTCGAACCCCAGCAATATGCCACCCAAAAGCAGCAGATGCCGCCATCGCGGTGATTTCTCGTCAGCGCCTTTGATAACGGCCTTCACCCAGGCCTCTCTATCCAACCCCTGCCGTCGTGTGTAGGACTCTTGTGGCTCATTCGCCGTTTCACTTTGTATTTTGCTGGTCGCGGCTGTGTTGAAGACGCTGAGAATCCGTTGACATGACTGCAGGTCGGTATCTTGATTCCATAGCGCCGGCGACGTAAGCAATTGCGATGCTAGCAACGTGACATTGAGTGGATTCGTCAGGATGGACAGGAAATGGATGCAGCTGGGAAGTAAACTACGATTGCATCGTCAGTATGATTAACACCGACGCGGAACTCCCGAAATGAAAAGGCCTTACGCATGTGCATCGTGAGGCCCCGCCGCTAATTGAAGCGACCGGAGAAGCGTCGCCAGGGAGCGTTCAGTTGCCATGATGAAGCCCCATGGGCGTCATGGTAGAGTATTGATATCGATATGAACACATGGAATTGGAGATCGGTTCTCAATCTCCGCAGCGGCGCAGCCGAGGTTCCCAAATCCCAGCTCCGATGGGGAACACAAACAGTGCAAAACAGACCCACCGATCCGCAGGCTCGTTTCCCGTGCTAAACCATGCACAGTAAGTCCCTTAAAATATTGTATACCAAACTGTATATGGTAGTAAACAATAACGTAGACTAGACTTGGAAATGTCAAGTTGAGGTCTCCAGAGTCCAGACCATCCTCACCACCTGGGGGGACTTTGGAAGTCCAAAGCAATTCCCTGCCCTCAAACTAGTCATCAGGTACGCAACATGGGCAATCGGATCCCGCTTGACTATTCGCCGCCGCCGTTTCCCTCCCTCCACATCCCCGTCATCGGCGCTATCCCGAACAACAGGCAGCTCTACTACACCTCCGACATCTGGCGGTTTACGCTTTACTGGACTCTGATCATCTATGGTGGCGTTCATTTGGTGGTGGCCGTGTTTGCGGTCGCCATGCAGTGGCGGAATTGGAAATCACTGCGGATGTTGTGGACAGTGCCTCTGGTCTATCTGACAATTTCTGGATTGGAAGCCCTCCTAGCAGGGAGCGCGACGGGCTTGCTGTGCGTGATCTGATACTGTACTTCAAAGTCGGAACATGGTGATTCTGACGGGGCGCAGTCTGGGAGCAATCTACGAGGCGGGGAATTTTACCATGACGACCTGGATGCCTCTGGTGTGGGCTGTCATCAATATTCTAGTTGTGATTTTGTCCAGTTTCCCGATGCAAGGAGCTCTATGAAATGACTTGCAGGTGAGTTTGATTGACCGGTTCGCCCTGATGCGATCTAAAAAGGAAGTTAAGACATCACGCCGAGATGTCGCGTGCCATTGACAACGCCGTCCAAATATTACCCATAAAGTCGATGCTCCCTTACAACTAGTCATAATACATATCCCACATGATACAGCGATGCGAAGGTGAAACGAAATATATGCAAGACGGTCGCCGCCGGCGGTGACCTCAGCTCTTGTTCCAAGCGCTTGGATTGGTAAAGTTAGCTGGCAGTTGCACTCCTTGGGCAAGGAGCTGCTTCTGCAGTTCCGCTAGATTCAAGCTCGGGTGGAGATTCGGAGGCGTTGAAGTGTTGGCAGTTGTCGGCGTCGCCGAGAAGCCAGGAAGACCAGCGTTTGTGAGCGGAAAGCTGGGATTCGATGCGGATGATTGCCCTGTTACCAGGGAGGCTAATTGGCTAGCATTTGCGGCCATAGATGCGGAGGCGCTAGTCTGCGGCGGTGGTTGGGCATTGCCAATACCCGGCAGCACATTCTGGCTTCCCGATCCATCGACTGAGATACCCGGCAATGGACCCTTTTGAATTCCCGGAATGGCAGATGCGGATGCCTTCTGTTCGGCCCGCTCTTCCTCCTCGTCCTGGAGCCCTTGCTCTTCTTCTCGGGCTTGCTTCTTGGCGAACGCTCGGTTCCAGGTGCCCTGGGCCTCTGCTGCCTCTTCGCCAACATGGAATCGATCCGTCAAGTACGAGGTCTCGCCGGGGCGCGCTCGGGACCAAAACCGCGTGAAGTTGTCTTTCGAGCCGGAAGCCAAAATATGGCCGAGGGGATGCCAGTCCAGGGACCAGATGGTCGACGCATGGGCGTACTGGATGCGGTGAGCAGGATAGATCACTTGCGCTGGAGTATTGAGGGGATCGTTGCTGTCATATGGGGCAATTGTAGGCACCTGCCCGGATGGTAGATTTGGCTCATCGAGCAGATAATGATACAACGACCCATCCTCGCTACCTGTTGAGATCAAGGAGCTATGGATGGGATGCCATGTTAATGTCGAGATGGGTTTCTCGTGACCTCGCAAAATGCAAATGTCCCGCATCATCCGTAGGTCGAATACTCTCGCAGTGCAGTCTCGTGAAGATGTTGCCAATAGGTTTTGGTTGACCCGTGAAAATCGGGTCGTGGTAACGGTGTTCTTGTGACTGTGCAAAGTCGTCAAGCATCGGCCGGTCCGGGGGTCCCAGAACTTGACCTGATGATCTTTGGAGCCGGACACCAAGAGTCCTTTTGTTGGATGCCAATCGCAAGACTTCACATCCCAATTGTGACCGCTCAAGACGGTGTCGCATGCACGGGCGGTGAAGTCGAAAATCTTTAGTGTTGTATCATCCGACGCTGAAAGAAACTTTGTATCGGCAGGACCCCAAGCTAGATCGCGGACCGCATCATGGTGGGCTTCATCGACGGTTTCGACGTTGTTAAAATTCGGACGCCAATACTTGACATCACCCTTTTGACCGCCAGAAATGAGCCAGTCGTGACTATGGGACCAGGCAGCGGCCGTAACACCGGCTTGAAATTGGTCATAGTGCGCCTGTAGACCGCTGCATGTGAGTTCCTAGCAAGGCTACGGTCGGAGTCTATCCTGCACGTACATCCATAACAGTCTCGAAGTTGAATGCCGTCCCGTTCCAAAGCATGAATTCTCCCGTATGGCCGCCTGTAAGTAATCGCCGGCCCTCTGGCGTCCATCGTACTACGGTGATTGGTCTCTTGGATTTGCCGATTGATTGATGCAAGTGTCGGACGGGGATGGTATCCGCGGGCGAGTGGATTCTGGCCAAAGGGGGAAGCATCTGAAAACGACAGCCGAAAATTAGAGGGAGGTCAACTTCCGAGCAGAACTGCGGAATCTCACATCTACTGCATAGCTTGCACTGGGCCGTTCCACCTCCATTCGGTGCGCGCCTTTCCATCTCGGCCGCCGCGAGTGCATCCATTGCACCATTGAAGATCCATAATCGGTAACTGGTCCTAAGAGAGTCAGCTGTCAGCCTCTAACAAGTCGTGCCTGACGCGCAAACATACTTGGTCTTCGAGGAAGAACAATGCCCGCTGCCTCGTATGTTCTTGATGGGCGCGCAGTATACTGGCCCTCGACGGGCGGCTGCTCGTCGAAGCTAGCCATGGCCGTGGCTGGAAGCGGACGTAGAAAGAAAGTTGTGTCAGGGCAAGACGACTGGAGAGCAACCCTATCTTTAGTAGTTGGAAAAGACTTGCTGCAACAAGAGTCCGACTTGAGCGCGTGCAGAATCCGTTGGCAATCAGCATTGAACGCGGTCTTTCGAGCTTTTTGCTTGCTTGACTGGAGAGAGATATGTGAGCGCTGATTGGCCCGATAACGATAACCTAGTTATCTTAGGTTACCTCTTAGAGTCGATGATGCTGCGCAGTTATACATTGGTCTAACTGATATCATCGGATTGTCCAGAGCCTGGTTCTTTTTTTGATTGAGACGAGGCGAACTCAAGAAACCTTGTGAGATCCTGGTAATTATCACCTTTTCTCAAGTGATAATGCTTCCTGTTCCAGAAAAGCCCCTCTATCTTCTACCCCGCCAGCCATGCCGCTGATGTTTTGCGAGACTCGGCGGTTTCACCTCCTTCACCAGCATTCCATCTGACTGTTGCCGGTTGTTGACAGCAACTCAGGCCCCCTGTTCGCCAAGGGCGGTCGCTATCCACTTTTCGATCCCCGGCCGTTGCGAACAACTGATGCGACGCTTGTCACCGTCTCGGTTACTCGACTTTCCTCGCAATTAATCTCGGCGTATCACTGGGAGTAGTCGGACTCGTGAGAGGCGACACATTCCCATGTAAAAGCAAAGCCTGGCCATGGCCATGGCAGCGACGAGCACAAGTTTCCGTGGTTCGAGGCTGAACGGGAGCCTATCCCGTCCGCGCAAAAACGATGGCAAAAGCAATGGCGAGCAGCAGGCACGAACGGATGCTTCGGCGTCGGTCAAGCGAAGCAGATATCGGCATGTTGCTGCGTACCACTCCGAGTCGCGCGCTTCGTGCCTCAGTCGAGATTCCACTGCAAGCCCCAGCTTCCTTGGATTTCGCAATTTGATGGTCATTGTCTTGGGTGAGCAGGACACATGAAGGTCGGAAGGGAAGGGAAGGTCAGCAAGCTAATCATGTGGCAGTTGTGATGAATCTGCGACTGGTCGTTGAGAACTTTCTCAAGGTGAGCCGATGCAACCTGCGATATCAAACTGGACGGTTCTGACCAAACCGAGTTAGTATGGCGTCCTTGTTTGTATCAAGTGCCATGACGTGCGCAGGCATGACCTACTTCTCGGATCCATTCTCTTCGCTCTCGTTCCCTGTCATTTGTTCGTCGCATATATCATCGAGCTGGCTGCTGCCCAGCAAGCAAAAGGCGCTGTTGGGCGCAAGAAGAAGGACGATTCGCCCGCTGAAGCCGAGAAAGAGGACCGCGCTTTCCGAACCACTTGGCGTTGGATAGCTTTCGCGCATACGGTCAATGCCACGCTCTGTCTGGCGGTTACAAATTTCGTGGTATACTACTATATACATCATCCCGGAATCGGGACGATGTGCGAACTTCATGCCATCATTGTCTGGCTCAAGAATTGCTCCTACGCATTCACGAATCGAGACCTGCGACTTGCGATGCTCAACGCGTCAGAGCAGTCTGGACTACCCGAGATCTACGCTTCGTGCCCGTATCCGCAGAACATCACCATTGGAAACTTGACATATTTTTGGCTAGCGCCAACTCTCGTTTATCAACCGGTATATCCGCGCAGTCCAAGCATTCGCTGGGGGTTCGTGGGCAAACGTGCGGTGGAATTTCTCGTACTGTCAGTCTTCATCTGGCTCATGTCTGCGCAGTATGCCGCTCCGGTGCTTCGAAACTCGCTTGACAAGATTGCGGTCTTGGACGTAGCGTCAATTGTGGAGCGCATCATGAAGTTGTCGACCATCTCGCTTGTGATATGGCTTGCGGGCTTTTATGCATTCTTCCAGTCATTCCTCAATGGACTGGCCGAAGTCATGCGATTTGGGGATCGCGAGTTCTACTCGGATTGGTGGAACAGCTGGAGTGTTGGGATGTACTGGCGATCATGGAATAAGCCGGTGTATCTGTTCATGAAGAGGCACATCTACTCACCGTTGGTGGGCCGAGGCTGGAGTCCATTTTCTGCCAGCTTCATGGTGTTTCTTTTCTCTGCGATTCTGCATGAGCTTCTCGTGGGCATTCCGACGCACAATCTCATCGGTATGTTGGAATCCCATCCCCCCGAATTTTTCTTTGACTGACGACCTGCAGGGGTAGCATTCGCGGGAATGATGTTCCAGCTTCCACTCATCGCGGCCACCCTTCCCCTGGAGCGGATGAATAATATGTCCACTCGCATTATCGGAAACTCGGTGTTCTGGATCAGTTTCTGTTTAGTCGGGCAACCGCTCGGCGCTTTGCTGTACTTTTTCGCGTGGCAGGCCAAGTACGGTAGTGTGAGCAGAACGCCGGCAAGATGACTTGAGATCTGCTGCCTGGGCTCATGCATCTATTTGAGATTTCCATGATTTACTCTCCTGAGCTTTGGAGGGCTCATGTGATGATATCAGATCAAGGCAACAGCGTCCGATATTCAAAGAGTACAGCTCTTTACAAGATGTGAATGATTAATGATCTATTCATCGCTTGGTATTTGTCCACGGATATATGATCAAGTTGTGATCCGAGTGTAGCCTACGTTGACAGACGAAACTGAAGTCTTGACGGATCCTCTTGGTTTGATGCAACTCGGAGCAACTCTCATCCGAAGTACCAGAACATTGGCCTTTTTGGTGGAGCTCATAACGAGTCAAGTCCATCGCTACTCCGCATGCATTTGACAAACAGGCTCGGAGAGACGCAGGGGAGCTTCAATCACGACTGTAGTAGACACGTAGTTGGTGATGCCTATAGATAACAAAGTGCATGAATTGCATAGGAATCACCGTGATGCAGCGGTACAGTACTCCGTCGGATTTGTCGGCAAAGGTGGCACCCGACATTATTACAGTATTGAGCTCCAGTTGGGGAATTGGAACACCTTAAAGTGAATAATAATAATGCCACCTTGTCAGGACAGGCGGAATTTTCCATTGATTTCTTTTCGACTCCCTTGCCTAGGCTACTCCATAGATTGTCTCATGATCGGAGTACTTTAAATTGTGCTTCCAGACCAACGGTTGATCGACCCTCAGTACAGTAGGTAGTCGGAAACACTCCTCTCGCTACGATTACTTGAAGACAACTGTACTACAGTACAACAACGGTTGGTCGCGTCGCAAAGAGCGTCAAAATGCCGGTTACTATCACGGTTCCCGACAACTACTGGTAAGTTCGTTCAAGGAGTCCATGTCCTCGTACAGCTTCATGTTGCTGATTCGCATCCTACTAGGCTGCCGCTGGCCGTCGGCCTCGGTGCCATGCCGTTGCTCGCCACTGTCCATGGCACGATCGTGGGACGCCTCCGCAAGCCCGCCAACGTCCCTTATCCTCATACCTACGCGACGCCAGAACAATGCAAGAGCAATGTATGTCTCTTTCCCATCCCCGGTCGAGTTGGACCGTACCTAGTTCGCAAGGAGCACGCAAGCTAAAGCATGTCCGGTTGGACATCGAACAGCCGAAAGCAGAGCAATTCAACTGCGCCCAACGCGCCCACGCCAACTACCTCGAGAACTTCCCCCAGACGATGCTCTACACCCTCGTCGCTGGTCTGAAGTGGCCGGTGGCTTCCGCTGTGATGGGAGGCGCCTGGGTGTTTTTCCGGATACTGTTTTTGCAGGGATATGTGTATTCTGGCCTTGAACAAGGCAAAGGTCGCTTCCGGGGCGGTTTGTTCTGGTTCTTCCAGGGCGGATTGTGGGCGATGGCTGCGTTTGGTGTGGGAAAGAGCTTGACAGACTCGTGAATTTCTGACACGGTGGCCACGACTGTACAGTAAAACAGTAAAGGATAATGTAGCAAGTTCGAGAACTTGACTGAATTTATAGTCCAGAGCTCAAGAGGAAGTCTTATGCCTCTTTTGTTCATTGGTCAATTCATTGGATGCATGCTCGATGGCGTCATGGACTTGGTCATGGCGAGCACCCTGGGGCCAAGTTAGTACGGAAGATCAACGCTGCGGCGAAAAAAAAAAAAAGACGATCGCTCATCACCCCGCCATAAGGTACTCCCCCGCAATCAATCACCATGTCGTCCAACTCACGACAATCGTACGGCGTCCGCGCCCAGAAACACCCCAATGCGCTCGTCCGCAAGCTGTTCGAAATCGCAGAAGCAAAGAAAACAAATGTCGTCGTTTCCGCGGACGTGACAAGCACAAGAGAGCTTCTCGATCTGGCAGATCGTATGCGCACATACCCCTGCTTACTCAGTACGATAGACGTTTGACAAACCTTGCATTTTTGTTCAATTTACAGGACTCGGCCCCTACATTGCCGTCATTAAAACCCATATTGATATCCTGTCCGACTTCAGCCAAGAGACGATAACCGGACTCAAGCAACTCGCCGAGAAGCACAACTTTCTGATCTTCGAAGACCGAAAATTCGTCGACATCGGAAACACGGTGCAGAAACAATACAATGGCGGGGTTTTGCGGATCGCAGAGTGGGCGCATATCGTCAACTGCAGCATTTTGCCAGGAGAAGGGATTGTGGAGGCGCTGGAGCAGACGGCCAAGGCGAAGGACTTCCCCTACGGGTCGGAACGAGGCCTCCTTATCCTCGCGGAGATGACTTCCAAGGGCTCGTTGGCGACAGGTCCCTACACAACCTCGTCGGTGGAGATTGCGCGCCGACACAGGGACTTTGTGATTGGCTTCGTCAGCACGCGCGCTTTGACAGATGTGCAGTCGGCTGAGGTTCCCCGGGCCGAAGACGAAGATTTCGTCGTCTTCACAACCGGGGTAAATCTGTCTTCAAAGGGAGATAAACTGGGCCAACAGTACCAGACACCGCAGTCCGCTATCGGCCGTGGTGCAGACTTCATCATTGCAGGCCGAGGTATCTACGCGGCGGCTGATCCGGTCGAAGCGGCTAAGCAGTATCAACAGCAGGGTTGGGAGGCCTATCTGGCGCGCCTGGCGCAATAGTGCTGGGTCCAGCAAGAGAAAAGCAGCCACCAGTAGGTGACTCGATGCAATCAAACAAGACAACTATCGTTATTCGATAAAGGAAAGAAACTCGTGACTGCCTTGAAAATATACAACAATACATGCGCAGTATACACAGAGTATGTGACTGTTGTCCATTCCAGATTTCACCATTGTCAATCCTCGGGCCGCTGGCCGTAGACGACATAGCTGAGGGTGCCATTCGTGGTTAATTTTGTATCAACAGTAACGTGGCTTAAAGGCCATGGGGATACTCACAAGTCGTACATCGCGTGGATATTGCGATTCCTGCCATCTGTACGGGCCTGGCTGGCGAGAAGCATAACTTCCTCCTTGGTCCATTGCTTGTACCGCGTCAGAGCGGCCAGGGCCAGGCCCTCATAGCCGGCTTCGGCCTGGGCCTGCATCCAAGTGCCAACTTTCTTCTGCACAAAGAGGTCAATACCGGATTATTATTTGGATATACTTTTCTGGCGACAAAGGGAAACTGACAAGATGGGGATCCTTTGGCCAGATGCCGTGGGGAGCAACGAACTTCTCCACGTGGATGTTCACAAACCCAGCGTCCTTGAACCACTGCTCCAGCTTGACCCCAGGACGGACTTCGTACCCGGCCTGTTCGAACGCGCCATAAACATTGTCGTAGTATTGTTGGAGCCCGGTGCCGCTGAGACTGCCGTCTTCAGAGTAGGGGTAGCCGTCCCAGTCCTGGAGTTCGACCCAACCGCCTGGCTTGACTGATCTGTTGTCCGTTAGGGAGTCAAGAAAGAAACAGGGAAGAGGTCCAGTGGCATACCGATAACATTGCTTGATCAGCTTTCCAAAGTCCCTGATCGAGCAGAGCAGGTTTCGCGCGTGGATAAAGTCGAATGGGTTGTTCTCATATGCCCATTCTGACTCGATGTCGTCAACCAGGAACTTCACGTTCGGAGGAACCCTGCCAATTCCCGTCAATCGAGCGGCTTTACTACGCATTTTGTGGATCAGACTGACAGAGTCGGTTGAGTCGGGCTCAAGTCACAACCAATCACCTGGAACACACAGATCCGATCTCAGCGTTCCGTCCGTCTAGAATCACACCTGGTGGTATTCTTTACCTCTGCTTCGGGGTGTACGTCCGCTAGTGACGAGTCAGCGTCGGTAACCTGCATTGGCCAAACCAGCAAACCAGCAAACCAGCAAACCAGCAAACAAACTTACCGAAATCAATGGCCCAGATACCCGTCCCTGTCCCCAGGTCAATCACCCGCTGCGGCTGCTTAATCGGGGCCAGATATAGTTTCCGGTGCAATATCTGGAGACACATCTCGTGCGCCATGTCCAGGCGGTCGTTTTCCGATTCATCGTTGGGGAGCAGGTACGCTAGATAATAGTAGCAACGATCAGTTCGCAGATCTTCGATGGTCCGGCAGAAAGAGGTCGGCTCCTACACCCATCCCGGAATTTGTGGTATCGACGGCCGTTTTCATGGCGATAGTCGAGCACAGATGAAGTCAGTGATGCGCTGTACGACGATCTGCGTATCGAGGATCATGCGTCAGCATGCATTTGAGATCCGGAAGGCCATGGCGTCACATCTCGTACAGTTCATCACCATAAGATGAGTCGTTCTCATACTGTACGATGGAAGTAAGCAACGCGCTCTAATGTACCAGTGGAAGCATATCATACAGAGGTGTCCACTTCAACGTTGGCCGCGGCGTTGTTGGGAGCGGTGGTTATCTGTTCCTGAGACGTTTCCGCCATGGTGGGCCAAGTCTCTGTTGACTTCTGGGCAGATTGACAGTTGACTGATTCCAAGTTCAACAGCTAAGATGTAGTTTTGTACAGCACCATTTCGAACGCAACGACCAACAGATCTTTATAACTTGTCCCTCTGTGGCCAGATCTCGGTACTCCGGCTCGGTATTCTCCATATTGATTGATACTATGCGCGAGTGGACAAGGGTCAAGGTCTCAAGGACTTCGTATTCCGACGGCGCTGCGGCACTTGTGCCAAAACGGTAACAGAGGCGGCCGCCTATTACCTAAGGGATTTAGGGCACATGGTGACAAGGGTGTCTTTCTTATCAAACGCAATCAGGGTTGGTCTGTCCGAGGGAAAAGTCTGCGCAATCCGACGCGCGTTGGTTTGCTCGAGCGAGTCAAGTATGCGAAGCATTCGGCCAGATCCCAGGACTCCGTACACTGACGATTGTTTGTATGCTTCGTGTACAGGTTGTCCGTGTGGGTGCGTCCTTGGAGCACGGGTACTAGGTATTGCTGAATTGCGCATGGCGGGCTATTATCGCTAAGGCGGTGAGCGAAGCAGATTCTACAATGAAGTCTAGTCTTCCTGTTCGACGTCACCTGTCGTTGGCCTGCAAGGTGGAAAAGTTGATGGCAGGTTCGGTTAAGGATGCGAGACAATTCATTTTCTTGCAGGTTTGCAGCAAGGGCGAGGGCTGTCCAAGTGTCGAACTGTGATGTGTTGACACTTGAGAGGGCTCAGTGGCCTAATACTAATTAGGTAGGTAACTAGGTATACAATTGATAGTATCTCCTACTGTATCTAGTTTAGTGCCCAGCGGATTTATCCAATTGAGATTAACGACCTGGAGTGTCTGGGGATTCTCCGTTTTCCAATCAGGAATCTGAACTGGAATGTGTATCTCTCTCCAGGCCACCGTCCAACTGTCTAAGCTTCACGAGATCTGCACTAGCCGACGGGAAGCCGGCCGGGACCATCCTTGGCCTTCAGTTGCTCTGCGATGATAAGTAATTTATGTGAATGGGTCCTCATTTGAAATCTGCGTGTGATAATATCATGGAAAAGTCTTCCGAGAGTTCGAACAGTACAAGGTACTAATCTTTGCGACGAAGATCTGATAACTCTCTTTTGTGATGGAGTAACGGTTCGTTGACCAACTCGACGATTTGATCTGATGCTGCTACCAATGAGAGTCTCTTGCGCAATTTTGGAGCACAAGTTCGCAATCATTCCACGAGCGACACTAGTCGCTGCGACCAAGTCGCTAATGGACTAACGAATCTCAATCGATTGCCAAAGTTCCTTGACCCCTCACACCTCGTAACTGCTTCCTCCAATCTAATGCGATCGTCATGTCGAAAACGGAGCCTCGACGAAGGCATGGAGCTGGAGATTGAAGATTGGTATCCTTGATAGGAAAGGAACAAACAGTTCCCCCCTCTCGTCATTGTCAACCGTTTGTAAACGCGACAAGATCTCCAATGAGAAGGTCGTCTTATCTTCCATCTCCACACTCTCAAGCATGTTATCATCGTTCATGCCAAATAAAAGAACGTGCAAAGGGACGCCATTTTCTTCAATTTCCCGTCGTTAGGATCCCGCTTTGCGCTGCTAGTTTGTCGTTGAACTTGGGATTCATCATCACCATGACTTCGACAGAAGTAAATTCGGTTCAGCCCGCCGTGGACCCGGAAAAAGATGCCACGGTCGGCGCCGACCCGAAGATAGTCAAGCACTCGCACGACGCAGATGAAGCTCTGAAGGCTGTCTTGGAAGCGGGAGGGCAAGCTATCACCATTGACGATGAGACCAACCGCAGGTTGCTAAGGACTATTGACTGGCATATGATGCCCCTCATGTGCGTTGTGTACATGATGAACTATCTCGATAGTATGAGACTTTCTATCGAAGGTGGAACATCCTGTGTTGACCGAGGAATATAGAAACAACCTTATCCTACGCCAGCGTTATGGGTCTGAAGGAAGATCTCCACCTCGTCGGTGACAATTATCAATGGCTTGGAAGTCTGTTTTATTTCGGTACGGAGCCTTTTGATTCTGCCTAGCAACCCTTTCGATTATCATTCACGACTAAAGAAATCCAAAGGATATCTGGCCTGGGAATACCCTACTGGGCAATTACTTCAGCGAATGCCACTTGGTAAATATTCGGCTGTCTGGATTATCCTTTGGGGCGCGGTTCTCTCTTGCTTTGCGGCTGTTCACAACTTTAGCGGCGCAGTAGCCATCCGATTTATGCTGGGGGTGTCGGAAGCAGCAGTGACTCCAGGATTTGCCCTGCTGACTTCACAGGTGAGTTCTTGCCTGTTGTCGCATTGAGATTGGTTGATATGCTGATAACTACGCAGTGGTGGACCAAACGCGAGCAAGGCAGCCGAACTAACATCTGGTTCAGCTTCAATGGCACAGCTCAGATTGTAGGCGGCTTGGTTGCATATGGTATTGCGGTCGGCAGCCGTAAGCATGGATCATTGATTGAACCATGGAAGGTTGTTTTCCTGGCGAACGGCCTTTTCACTATCGCGCTGGGCGTGCTCTTCTTTTTCTACATTCCAGACAACCAGCTCAATGCGCGATGGCTGTCCAAAGAGGACCGTATCAAAGCTGTGGAGAGAGTTCGCGTCAACCAACAGGGAATCGGCAACAAGAGCTTCAAATGGTATCAGTTCAAGGAGGCTTTTACTGATCCAATTACGTGGGCGTTTGTGGGCTACTCGGTGTTCTCTCAAATCCCCAACGGCGGCATTAGCAACTTCTTCAGTCAACTGGTCAGTAGATGTGGAAACCTCGGCAGTTGCAGAGTACCAGCAAATTGACAAAGTGTGCAGATTGTGGGTTTCGGCTACACTGCGGAGCAGAGTCTTCTCTACGGCACTCCGGGAGGGGCCGTACAAATCGTCGCGCTGATCCTGAGTGGATACCTCGGAGACTATTATGGCCAGCGTCTACTGTTCAGCAGTGGAGGGGTGATAGCGGCCCTGGTGGGAATGATTCTCATCATAGCACTCCCCGTGGACAATCACGTCGGACGGTTGATCGGGTACTACTTGTTTCCAGCATGTGCAACGTCATTTGTAGCGCTGCTGTCGATGATCTCGACGAACGTTGCTGGATATACAAAGAAGACGACCGTGGCAGCGCTGTACCTCATCAGCTACTGTGTCGGCAATCTCATTGGTTTGGAATCCAGCAGGTCTGTTGGACAAAGCAGAAAGCTGACTGTGAGCAGGACCGCACACTTTCCGACCCAAGGATGCGCCACGGTATGTGCCCGCGGTGATCGTCATTGTGGTCTGCTTCGGAGTGTGTTTGGCGGATTTGGCCCTTATCTGGTGGTGGTACCGGCGTGAGAATCGACGCAAGGCGAGAATCCGAGCACAGCCCGGTTATGTAAAGCTGGAGAATCAAGAGTAAGTTGCTGCCATGCATTCCACAAGAACCGAACCGCGATTGACTGGAGCAGGTTCTTGGACTTGACGGATCGGGAAAATCACGAGTTTGAGTATGCGCTTTGATTGCACACGGCACAAGATATTCGACTAGAGGTGTTAATTGACAAGATCCAATACATACTCCGTACCAGTGAATAATCAGTACCTGTAGGTGTCATTAGGAAGATGTAGAAAATAGGTTGATCAAGCGAAGAACGATTTGAGCCTCGTTTCCTGACATGTACAACACAGCTTCTAGAGTCGTCGGGGATGGTTGAGAGCTCGGTAGTCTGATATTTTGCAGTTCGGCAGCCAGTGATTTTTTGACATGGAAAGTAACTTGGTACCAAAGTAAAGGCTAAAAGCCTCTTTCATGGGTAAAACAGATACATGCGACCATAGGGTGTGGAAAACAGGGCTTCCCGTCCGCTCAGCCGTACTTAAGCCACACGCCGGCTGGTTAGTAGTTGGGTGGGTGACCACCAGCGAATCCCAGCTGTTGCATGTTTTCCTGTTTTATTTTTCTCCCCATTTATTATTTTCTTTTTCCTTAAGGTTTTTTTTTTTTTTTTTTTTTAACCATGCCGGAATCCCGATCTCGATTGGTATCGACGGCCACACTTACCTATAGTGACACCCTGGTGGAAGGCGGCATTCTCAACAGAGACTACTCCGTACAATAAGGGCGAAACCGAACCCAATCTTTCCTGAGCGTTTTGGCCCGCCGTAAATTTTCACCAATCGAGAGAGATCAAGGTGCATCCTCTGGCGACGAGCTATACTATCGTTTCTCCATCAGAGACTACAAGCCCCACGGCGGCCAATATGTATCTGTCCATCAAGAACCGGTACCTGTTCACCAACCAGAACCTCACCACGGACTACGAGGTAGTGTCCTGAGAAGGATCTCCCGAGCGCCTTCCGGGGTGAGAATGTCAAGTGTACCATCGGATACTCTCCAAAATCCTCGTGGACCGACTCCTCCCAGCAACTTCGGGCATATCATACGAACCAATTCAGGGGATCGGGTGAATTATGTTGGTGCTGAGCTGTTTGATCTCAACTTGAATCACTCCACTGAGATTGACATTCCCTATGTCGGTCCACCCTGAAGGAGTTTGGGACAATACTATGTACTTCGTACTGTGAAGTACAAACGGCATGGGGAAACAGAGTTCAGTTAGTTATTCCATCATTAAGTTTTCTTGAGGACATGGTTTAAGTTCTTCACGAAATTATAAGTAAAAACCGGCATTACACCGTCAAATTGATCACGAATCTGGATACTTTGATGGAAATGACTCTCGAACGATGCCTTTCGGAAGTTAGGGCAATGACCTCCACGTGACTCCATGCTGGACTGAAAAGTTCCATGCCTGAGGCATCAAAAGATCACTTTATTGTAGCCGACCAATCAGAGCTATCAACAGGAGTTCACCGCCCTACTCCAGACGGCAGAAACATATCTCCAAGGAAAAATTCCACTTGCTCATCGGCGACAGCAAACCTTCTGTCAACGGCCTGACCACACACACAAGGCCGTAGCGAATCAATCACCATGCGTCACCTCAAATATCACGAGAAAAAGTATAGTTTCAACCCGTCGCCATTTCCCGATTATCATCCTTTTCCATTCATTGAATGGTTCGTTCTAACATTTAACTTTCCTTTTTCTCAGGCTCCTCCGCAAGGTCAACTTCACCACCTACAAGTCCGACGATGGCCATCGCGAGCAAATCATCCGCGCGCGCTACTACCTACAGGACCCGCTGGATTATCGCAAGTACAACAACCTCTGCGGCTCACTGCGTTCGCTCGCGCATCGCCTTGCGGCGCTCGACCCGGCGGATCCCGTGCGCCGACAGCTCGAATCCGAGGTCCTGGATAAGCTATGGAACATGGGCATTCTGAAGAAGAATCGCGAGCAGGGCGCGGGATTGTCCTCCGTTGAGAGGGAGGTGACGGTGTCTGCGTTTTGTCGGAGAAGGCTTGGTGTGGTGATGGTCCGCATGGGGATGGTGGAGAGTGTTAAGACGGTTGGTTTCCGAACCCCGGCCCAACAACATACACACACGGAGGAAGTTTTGGTAGTAGATGTTGTGAAACTGACTGTTTTTTTTTTTTTTTTTGTTCGTTGATATATATAGGCCGTCACGTTCATCGAACAAGGCCATGTTCGTGTCGGGTCCGAGGTCGTCACTGATCCTGCTTACTTGGTCACACGGAGCATGGAGGACTATGTTACCTGGGTTGACTCGAGTAAGATCAAGCGCAGCATCATGCAGTACCGTGATAAATTGGATGATTTCGATTTGTTGCCTTGACATGGTCGTGTGATTATGCCGGTATATATATGGTGCATGGGCGGCGTTGGGAGGTTCTTTTCTCCTTTGGGGTTTTGTCAGGTATTACAGGTGTTCATTCTTTTTTTCTTGCTAAAAATACAAACTGCACATGGGTATCTCAACGGCAAACAATCATAAGAATAACCCGCCAATGCGCAACGACAGCAATTGTCCGAGGAAAACAAAAAGCGAACGAACGTCAGAAACACCCCCACCTCCCTGACGTCGGCTTCGTCGAAGAAGTGCTCGTCGCCTCCTTATCCGGAAGGTCCATGCGAAATCGTCGAACGCTGCCCTCGTGATTGCTCTTCCCTTCTTCGAAGAACGGCGTCCGACTATATGACGGTCGAAAGCAGGGTGGAGCGATGCGCCGCCACAGTCCCCGGAGCCCACGGTTGGATCTGTCGATTTTCTCGTACTCGCGGCGTCGCGTCGACGGGGAAGTCCAATCGATGACCGTCGCGGGGACGAACAGATACGGCTTCTCCTCCGATGCGGTCGTCGTCGTCGGGTCGGGTTCAGAGTGGACGATGCTTGACTGGCTTGCCATACTGTGTTTCCCCAGCAGCTCTTGGTCGGACAAGTCGCCGTCATCTTGGCGTGATGATGGGCCGAAGGACGGTGATCTGTACGATCGGAGTACGGGAGATGCCGTCACGGACGAGACGGCCCGCGGTCGCGCCGCCGTAGACGAAACACCCCCGATCCGTGGGGCATGGGCGGGCGCTGTGTAACATCGTTCCGGTCTGCGGCTTTCGTGACCACCGGTCGCCGCTGGGGGCCCGGCGAGTCCTGCTTCTTCGAATAAGCGGCAGCTTTCCCGGTGCAAGGCGAGAAGATCCTCTCGTTTCTTCTGCGACATCTGCATGCTCGAGCGCGGGCTGATGGCGGATGAGCCATGCTGGTGGCGCGCAGTCTTGGTCGAGCGTCCTCCGGCGGTGCTGGCAGAGACCAAACGAGGGCTTCCCGGCGAGGTCGATGACGCTCTCGATCTTGACTTTGTCGACCGCGGCGAGCGCTTCCTCTGTGGAGTCTCCGGCGAGACGGTTCTTGGATCCACGGTTTCTGGTCCGGGGAGGGCCTCACAGTGTTCGCTGGAAGGTAAAGTCATGTCGGCTTCGCTGGGTTTGGGTTGTCCCTTGGGGTCACATCCTGCAGAGTCGCTGGTGGCATCGTGATAATCACTAAAAACCACGGCAGAGACCAAGAGTCAGCAGGATGACGTGGATGTATTAAATATCCTGAACATATGCATGACAAAGAGAAATGAGGCGAAGAGTCCCGGTCAGAAGGGCATGTAGATGCAGCACGTGAGTTTTCTCAAGACAGGCGTTGGGCATGTGAAAGCGCTGCCGATGTATAGAGTGAGGGGGATGACCAGGGTATGCTGGGCAACGGTGTATGAGGGCGTTGGCTCTGAAATTTTTACCTGGACATTCACCACAGGTCAAGTCTGTTGAATCTGCTGGCATGAAGCCACCGGCGACACAATGACGGCCGGTTAGAGTTCAAGTACGGGGTATAGAGAGGAAAGAAATATATGATTTCAAGCGGGGATAAAGTAACCTGCGCGGAAGAACTGGTAGAAATAATCAGATTTCAGAGCAGCATGCTTTTTAGACATTCAACTGCTGATCCTCTGAATAATCAAAAGAGCCTAATGTACATGTTGTCACGACGATCGGCATCTAAATATGGGGATTCAGAGCGCTATTAAGAGCGCTCTGGGGCGTTTGACGGTCAGAAGGAGGGGCCCGCGAACAAGCTTGAGATTCAGAAGATGCATGAGTGCGGAGGACCAGAAGGACTGCTGTTCGTCGTCAACTTCAAAGCCTATCGGACTCCACTCCGAACGATCATTTACATAGGCTGCATGGATCACTGACCCATCAACCTAGGGAATAAGGGAAAAAAAAAAAAAAAGGCATCAAATCCAGACGTTCATTGCATGACCAAGGAAGGGTACGAGGATTACGAGTCCCTCCCTTAGGTTCTTACGTATGCATACTCGGTAGATCCCGACTTTTCGCTGCACATGCAGAGCATTCCAGAAATCAGCAGACCAACAAATGATCAGAGCATCTGTGGCCACGCATGATGGGAAGAAAGAAAGAAAAAAAACCACATTGCCCTAACTATCAGTGTGTCGAGGGTTAGACTCGAGCGTTCCTTGCGCCGGTGCGGACCACACACCCACCCAAAGGCGGTTGAACCAATCTGCTCCCGCCTACAGTCGCAGCCCCAGTCTCAGAATATTCGCCCACTTCTTTGTGGCTAAGTTTGATCAGTTCTTGTTCCGGCCAATCCTTCAAAAACCGTCGAAAGAGATAGATAGAATATAACTACTACGGAGTCGATCTTCTCAAATATGTATGTATGGACTACGGAGTAAATCGCATCAGATTAGATAACTACTCTACGTGGAAGTGCCTTACACTACAAGTTACAAAGTACAGAGTACGGACTCCCCGCGTTAATAAACGATAAATCAGCTTACGACGCCGTGACCTGCGGATCACTCAGCCACAACGGGAGTTCTTATCACAGAGAATTTGTCACCGTGCGTTGACGTCTGGGCCACATGTGTGGCGAGTGAGTCGGCTTCTTGTCGGCTTGTCGCGGTGCCGCCGAATCAGATGTTCATTCTTTGCACGCATGGCTTTTTCGAACCTGTTGGCATTGGTCCTCATCAGGTTCACTCCACCACAATGCGCAAGCCGCAAGGAGCATGATTGCGGATTCCATTTGCCGCGGAATTGATTCAGACGATCAACATCAGGGTCTTGCGGTCTCGCCCAGTGGTTTTCTCACCGCTTCATACGAGTACAGAGAAAAAAAAAAGTCAGGGGTTTTCTCTCGAAAGCGGTCAACCTCTTCTCACCGCCATAAATCGATCCAGCCATGATCCATCGTTTTTCGACACCGGACCACAACGAAGTGGCTCCGAGGGCATGTCTTCAGAGCTCCTGTTCTCGTCCGAGAGGAGTCTACGGATCACTCGATTCATAATGCACTCCTTGCGGAGTCTAGAATAACCATGGACTCCTCTGTTCCTCGGGCCTTTGAGCCGTGGTTATGAGTGGAACCTTCCGCATGGCTCCACGGAGAATTTTTTTTTTTTTTTTTTTTTTGTTAGCTTTGACGAAGTTCACGGACTGTGGAGGACTATGGAGTCAGTTCTGAGGACTAAAGAGCACTGTACTGAGTACTCCGTATTCCGAATGGACAGAGCGACCTACGAGTACGAGTAAGTACATCTTGTGGCAGACCGCTTGATACTGCTCGCGATTCGCACCGTCCTAGTCAACGTTCATAAACAATCAATCAATTGACATTCTAGATACGACTAATGATAAGGATAACAACTGCTACATCCGCTCAGGCCCGCAAAACCGCCACGTCACCGCTCGTTGCTCGCAATTTGACTGATGAGTAAGAGTATAGCTTGTGGCTGACTCAGAAATGGCACATGGCCGGCATTGCAGAGTACCTCATCAATATCGACACCATGATGTTGCATGGCCATCTTGACCATTCTCTGCTGCACTTCAAACGTCAAGACACGATCCTGGGTGCAGTAGAGGTACGTGATGGGATGATGCCGGAACTCAGCCCGCGTGATGAGCGTTGTATGGAGCGACATAGGGCAGGATTGCAACTGCATTGTCCACATGAATTGCTCGTCTCTGGGAAGATCCTGATAGAACAGGCTGGGTGAGTCCTGCAGAATGCACATTCCTTGAGTCTTGTGGATCCCTGGCGTCAGCTGTGTCTGAAGAAAAGATGCCGTCGGGTGTTGAGGGGGAAAAGAATTTGTCCTACATCGTAAAACACCGCTTGGGGCACGGCTCCCTGGAGAGCCATGCTCATCGATTCGCCGAGCGGAACCAGACACGCAGCAACGAACAGAATACGAAGAACACCGCCGTGGTCCCAGTGTCCCTTGCGCTGCCGGAGAGAAAACTCGGGCCCGGCAGCCTCGGAAACCACTACTCCCCCATATCCATGAGCCACCACAATCACAGCCCTGTGTTCCTCCTCCACAAGCCGTTTGAGGGCATTGTGGATGCATTTCGTGTCATCTAGGAAGCCGACGGGCGGGAGTTGACCCGTCGAAGGCAGCCACGGACAGATAGTCGGAAAGCCGCAATCTTCCAGCAGCTGGATGAAGGGTTGAAAATGGACCGGCGTCTGCCAGAGACCATGGACAATGAGTACGGTGGGCTTGTCTCCTGCCATGATAATAGATATGGTCCTCTATAGATGGCAAAGTATATGTGACTCTCTGGATGCCAGGTCTAATAGGACATGGAGAATATGGATGGCTTGTCGGGAGCAAAAAGAAGCCAACGTGATGAAGTTGCGCTCCAAGTATGAGGGCCTTCCTCGCTGCTGTTCCTGCCTGGGGTAGGATACCAGGGCCAGTCGTTCCTTCCTCGCGCGAGTTTTGTTCTGCGCTCTTTACATAAGCCTTCTATTGCTCTAATATCATCCATATGCCAGTTCAGAAAGTCATGACGATGATTACAGCTCGTCTTTGACATCCTCAGCCGGAGGACTGGGTCGGCCCGAATCTTGCAGTAAGTCGACGCCGTTTTTCTTGTGCCATTTCTCAAACAGCGCGTGAAAATCCTTCTCCATGCCGCTTTCCATCTGATCGGGCAGCACAACAATGTATTCCACGAAGAGGTCTCCGTACTCCTCCGAGTCAGAATGATCGTGCATGTGGTTTTCGACCCATTGCGGCATCCCCTCGCCGCGGATTTTCTCGACGGTATTCGGCTGCACCACTTGTCCACGTTGTCGGCCTAATCGGACAATGTGCCCGTCGAGATGGGTGAGATTGCGCGTCCAACCACCCATCCAAGCCTCTCGTAAGGACAGGACTTCTTTCCAGAAAAGATCTTTGCCTTTGCGTCGGAAAAACGTTCCGTCAGTACGTTCTTCGTCATTTTTTCCCAAAGCGGGCTCCGACTCGACGAGGGTGACAATCAAATCCCCTGCAACCCAGTCGGGGCTCTCGTCGGCTTCATTCTCAAAAACAATGCGACTGCCCGTGCCCATTCCCCGCTCGATTGTCGCCGAGAACGTGGTCGGCTTGCGCACAACCCGCCGTCCATGGCAAACAGGGCAAGGTTTCTTGATGCGTTTTCCTTTGCCGCCGCACTTGTCGCAGTGCGTCTGTACCTGTTGGAACATGCCGGGGGCGATCATGTGTTTCTGCACGATAATCCCGTGCCCTCCGCACTTGTCGCATCTTTCGACCTTGCCATCCGCAGACCCCGTACCTTCACACTGCTCGCAAATCTGCTGTTTCTCCACCTCGAATTCCACCTCCCGTCCAGTGTAAAAGTCGCGTAGCGGCAGTGACAGCCGCAACTCCATATCAGGCCCTTTGCGTTGGCCGTGGAAATGCCCACCGCCGCCGAAGAACCTCGAGAATAGATCGAACGGATCATGCGCGCGATGGCCTCCACCGGACTTGTGTTGTTCCAATCCTTCGTGCCCGTACTGATCATAGATCTTTCTTGTACTCGGCGTAGAAAGGACCTCGTAAGCTTCCGCAATATCAACAAACTTCTTCTGCGCGGTCTCATCACCTCTAAAAGGGAGCTAAGTAAGCCCATCATCCTAAGAATCCAGCTCCACAAAGCAACACTCACGGATTCTTATCGGGATGATATTTCTTACTCAGCGTGCGGTACGCGCGCTTGATATCCTTTTCGGATGCTGACCTGTCCAACCCAAGGATCTTGTAATAATCCTCCGCACCGAGAACAAGAGGGAACGAAAGGAGCAATAGCGACAATGTCGCTATCAAGTGAACGGGAAGCATGGTCGCTTCGCTGCTGCACCCTCGAAGAGGGTCCGGACCCCGAGCTGTTGCTCTCTATCGAGCCGTTGTTTCCAATTGCTGACAGTTTAGGTAGTTCCTATCGCAGAGCTTGGTGACGAGAGGACATGGGACCTGAGAGGCCGAATTTCTCGTAAATGACGTGAACGGGGGGGCGGTGGGGGGGGCGCAAGGTGCTTGAAATGACGGGACGTATCAATTCAATGGGCAGAAACGAGAAGGAAAAACCTCATCACGAATTCGAATCAAGAGGAGAAATACCTTGGAGAAAGAAATGGGCTTCGCTACGAAATCACTCTCTTATCATGGGATATCAACAGCTTCGATTAACTAGCTTAGGTGGCCCGATCCGAAGCCGCAGGAGAATCTTTAATCCGACAGCCAATCAGATTGCTTTTTCACACGTGACGTCACTGAGCAAGAAGCATCGGGTATTGAAATCTGGATTTCATAGAACTTGCAATCTTTCACAAAACGGTCAAGGGTCTTTCCAGTAACATGGATCTCAGCAATCCCCATCAATGTCGAATAGTAACAATGTACCTAGTTGATAGCCATCCCTCAAGAAGTCGTTGCGTTGACATCAAAAACCTGGTTGCGCCAAGTCCTGTGCAAACCTCCCGTTTCATCCCCGCTCTCGAGTACTTCCTGTGAGTGCTCAGCCTCCTGCTGCCAGACCTTGACAATGCTTCCTGGCGCATAGACTCCTTGGAAAACGCCGCTTTTAGGCGGGTGTGTCCCCAATCGACGGTAGATGTTCGGATCGGACACGTCTCGCGGCCGCGACAAAACCGCCCGAATGAACGTGGACAAATCTCGCGGATTGGCGATGTTAACGGCGCGGAGCCTTTCGCGGGCAAAGACCAGCTCGCGATTGACAGAGATCACAGCCGAAACAATCTGCTCAGCGATCTTTCGCTCTAATACTCGCCGCACGAGTTGTTTCAGGAAAGGCTTGACAATCCACAAAAGGTACTTCCATCTGCTGCGATGCACTTTATAATCCAGTTTGTGGATATGAACTCGCACACCTCGCAAAGTCAGCAAGGATGCAAGCCGGTGAGGACCAACTTCCAAATCCACTGACACGTCGATGCCACGCTCATCGAGGAAGAAGCTGGCTATTCCCTCATCACCGAAGCGGAACAAAGGACCACTGTGCGCCCGGATCCAGAATCCGAACTCGGACGCGCAGACGTTCAGACCGCTAAGAGATACGGTAATGATAGTCTTCATGGTGGTTCGCGCCATCTTAGAGTGTACCTTTGTCATCTCCATATCAGTACGGGATGTGACCCGAGCTTTGTACGGAAAAAAGGACGAGCTGTGGACTGTTTTTCCCGGCTCCAGGACCAGGTTTTCGATCAGGAGATCCATCTCCGGTACGGAGATCTCCAGTCTGGGAATTGGGATGCGTTGGATACTCCGAACCAGCAAAGGAAGAAAGATATGTGCTGCATCGGCCACAATGGTGCTCGATTCGTTCTGATATGCGTTTGATAAATCTTTGTGGAACTTCTTCACGGATGCAACGAGGTTAGCAACGGCAGGGTCTGTTGCAATCGACTTGATTGCGGACCGGGCGTGCTGTAAGAAGGCATCCGCGTCATCACGAAGAGCAGTTCCTGATCCAACTGTTTTGGTCTTTTCCTTCAATTCGTCGAATCGCTCTGATGCCGAATTGAAGAACTCCGGGTTCATTAACATCTCCTGCAAGGAAGCACCAATGTCTGAAAATAAGGTTTCGGACTCGGGGTCGTTTGCATGCTTCAACAAATTGCGAAAACTCTGTTCGAGGAGGTTCCATTCCGTCGAATCACCAAACGAGCGGGCCAGACCCCAGAATCGATCAAGTGCATTTTTGAATTCCCGATTGACTTCAATGTCTTCATCTGCGACACTGGCCACATTCTCCGCCGCGTGCGCATACAGTTTACCGTAGAAGCGAATGAGACGGGACAGAGTAGACACCGAGTCCGAGTAATCAGTTCGAGTGCGGAGTTTGAGGACCGCCTGCTTCAATCGATGCAATAGAGCATCTTTTTGTCCACCTGAAAGATTTTCTTTTGCGCCTTCAACGGCTTTTTGACCTGTCTGGGCCACCGCTTCTCCCGCTGTCTCCGCGATGTCTGTGACCTCACGGTTCAGGTCTCCAGTTGTAGGCTGGTTTTCATCATCGGCACCAGCTTCTTTGACCTTACCAAGTTCGCCCTGCGACGGCTCTGCTGCGTTGGCAACCTGATTGGCAGCGTCAGAGAGCGAGTGCGCTGTATCAGCGAAGATTTGACGGCCAATTGTCGTCAGGTCATCAAGAAAGAGCCGAAAATCAGCATTGGTCAAGAGTAAATCTCCGATGGTGCGCAAACTCTCGTATGCTGTTGGGCATAGTTCAGCGTTAACAATGATACCAAGATAAAGGTGACATCTTTGACTCACCAGCTTTGGTATCTGCGCCCGCCTTTGCATGCGAGGCCTGCTGCGCTAATTTCGACGTATCGAGCGTTGCCCTAGCCTGGGACAAACTCCAGATAAACTCCTGCAGTTGGTCTTCATTATTCTTCTCTCGGAGTAGCTCGATCAAGGAGCGCAGCAACAGCTTGACGTCTCTCGCAAGCAGGCGACCGGACTCGCTAAGCTCGTCGGTGCGAGGGTTCAGCACATCTGACGCCAGCAACGTGCGGAGGTTGGCAATCACTTGCTCCGTCGATGGCATGTACCCTTGGGAAAGGGCACGGATCATCTGATAGGAATGCAGCTTCTGATGCAATTGACGCTGCCAGGCTGTCTCATCTTCGTAGCGTGGCAGGAGTGGTTCCGAATCCTCACCACGACCACGATGAGGCTTGCGCCATCCGCAGCAGGAAGACATGGTTACGAATGGCAGTGACCTACCGTCTTCCTTGGTTTAGGGGCCTAAGAATTTGACCGACAGGAGATGCTTGAATGATAATCGATCAGTGCGATGGAGTTTCAGCAGAGGCAGCGCATTTGACATCCAATGAGGCTGGACGAAAGACAAAATTGGATGCTTAGAAGGCTGAGAGAAGGTCGAAGCGACGGATGAGGGTGGTTGGGACACCCATGACGTCGCGGCGCAACCATAGCATTACGGCATGCACCACCATGTGATCTGCCAAGCTATTGGTCGAGGTCCCTCTCAGTTTATCGCACACCCCTGTCTGGACTCTGCTTTGCCTGCAGCTCCGCAGGAATTGAGAAAGCTTGATTCAGCCATAGGTTATGCATTGGCACATCATCGCCGGTGATGATTGATCACTGCATGCTTCGGGTCTGACTGTGCTTAAGCTGAGGCCTTCCGTTTAAATCGATCCGCTGTTCGATCGAGGTCGAAATTCCATCGCTTTTGCCAGATAAATCACTTTAACCATTCTTGAACTTTGTGAGCAATAACACCTACCAAATCCTAAAGGTTGAACTTCAGTTGATTTCAAACTTCGAGATAGTACGGAGTAGAGATCAGGACTGTCGACGTAGAATGAATGCTGCTTGGTTTTGAGCTTGGATCATCTTGATTTTCTACTCGAGGCTGACTCATCATTCCAAGCCACTTCATGCCTGAGGCGGTGAGGCCATCAACCGCTGCCACGCAGGTGTGGCGGTGCCAGCGGGACCGAGCCCCAGGAACGCACCGTGCCCCCGCCGGCATGACTCTTTACCCAATGTGGGATTCATCGGAGCGAATAGGGAAGCCAAAAGGCGAAGTCTCCAACTTCTCCAATTTTCTCCAATTCCAAAAGAACCCTCCGGGGAATCTCCGAGTTGTTTCCGAGTGCCATTGATCGCTGATTTGGCTCTGGTCCAATGAAGGATCTCTGATTGTGAGTTTCCAATGGTCAGGGACACGCTCCGGGTAGCGAACCATCGGGTACAAACTCATAGTTATTATATACATTCTGACTCGGCAAGGAAAATAAGAAAACTCCGTACTTGGGATGCACGGAGTTTGTAAATTGTGCGTACGCGGCTGAATCCGGAGTGTATGGCTGAGAATAATTAGGGATGCGACAATATTGTGACAAATTGCCTTCATTTCAGGGATTTCGGACGTTTATTGTGTTCAAAAACCGACCAGGCATTCTTCGGGAGTTCGCCAGGAGAAGTACTCCGTACACTCCAGCAATCTCCACACTTTTGGCCCGTTGGCCAGAAGAGCTTCGTCAGCAACTTGGCGCCCTCACTAAAAAGCTAGACTGTGAAAGGCCCTTGTTCGCACGCCCCAAACAGCTTCAGGTCATCGCCTCTTCGTAGTTCAACGCCTTGATTTGTGATATTGCCATGTTCCACCATGTTCGGCACGTTCAGCGCTGGGCGATCACGGGTTCCGAATGGCTGAACCAGCCGAAAACGAACTGCTTAGCGACAATTAAACTACGCTTTCCGCCCCGAGTCTTCCCGACGCGTCCAATGGCCGTGCTTTGCGATGGAAGCTAGGGTCCCTTTCTGGCTCATCTCGGGGAGGATACAGACGCTCCTCGTTTCAGGCCCCTTGTTCTCGTTGGAATTCGACGGCAATATTGTCTCCTCATATTATTAATGCCCGGTGGGTTCTCGATTCTGCATCGCAACGTGAATTCTCGGCCGGACATGCTCCGCCATATACAAAGTCACCTCCGCCGACATCCCGTCGCATCTTCTTCCCGTAGATTTGCAACCTTCGCCTCACCTACTTCAGCTGCGGTCGCTCAGCCCTTGAGAACAATTGATACTGTCGACACAATGCCCGGCCCAACGACGCCCTCGCCTTCTGCCAATCCTAATTGGCATTTGCGGAATTCAACCGCCCAGAATCAGCCGTACGCACAAATATGACTCACAGTGCCATTCATGTCTGGAGCTGACCGCTTGAACCAGAGATCCCGCAAATTTTGATACCGCCAATCCTCCGTATATTCGCAAATACCTTCGAACCTACGGCCTGACTCCTCCTCGCGCGGAATCCTACGATGTACAGAAGCAAAGATGTGAGGTCACAACGGTGTTGACACATACGGGCACAACGGCGCTGACGAGATGTTTAGGTTTGGCGCAGCTCGCACAGAAACAGACGCCCATTGAGAAATACCTCTACCTCAGCACCATCCGGAAAAACAATGTACATCTGTTCTATCGTCTTGTGACGGACCATATTCAGGTACGCTGTTTCAGATAGATTCCCTATATACCCTGCGCTAACTGGGCCACAGGAATTGACTCCGTTGATATACACTCCCGTCGTTGGAGAGGCCTGTCAACGATGGTCCGAGATCTATCAACAACCAGAAGGTATGTCGTAGTCGCATGAGTGGGCGAGCTTCAGCTGACCGACTCTAGGCATGTACTTGAGCTATGAGGACAAGGGCAACATAGCCTCCGTACTTGCCAATTGGCCCCAGCAACATGTCGAGATCACCGTGATCACGGATGGATCACGCATTCTGGGTCTGGGTGACCTGGGTATCAACGGCATGGGTATCCCCATTGGAAAGCTCTCCCTGTATACTGCCTGTGCCGGAATCCGGCCGGAGGCGACCCTGCCGTTGACTCTGGATCTGGGAACGAGCAATAAGGCTCTGCGGGAGGACCCGCTCTACATGGGTAGTCGCCGGGACAAAGTGTCGCCGGAAGAGGAGCTGGAGTTCATGGATGAGCTCATGGCTGCTCTGACTGAGCGGTGGCCTGGGTAGGTGCTAAGCTGGCAATCGTCTGTAATGTTTCGGTCGCTGACCCTCATGCGTAGGATTGTTATTCAGTTTGAGGACTTCAAGAATCCCTTCCCAGCGCTGGAACGCTATCGGCATCAGTACACTTCTTTCAATGATGACATCCAGGGAACGGGTGCCGTCATCCTGGGAGGAGTGATCAATGCGGTGAAGCGCTCTGGAGTACATCCACGGGACCATCGGGCCGTGTTCTTGGGTGCCGGCAGCGCCGGGGTTGGTGTCGCAAAGCAGATCGTTGATTACTTCATGCGCGAGGGACTGACCGAGGAAGAAGCCAAGTCTTGCTTCTACCTGGTAGACACCAAGGGCTTGGTCACCGCAGACCGAGGCGACCGTCTGGCCAGCCACAAGGTTTACTTTGCGCGCACCGACAACGATGGTCAACAATTCAAGACCTTGGAGGAGGTGATTGACTACGTTAAGCCCACGATGTTGATGGGCCTGTCAACTCTTGGCGGCGTGTTCACTCCCGAGATTTTGCAGAAGATGGCCGAGTGGAATGAGCGGCCGATCATTTTCCCACTGTCGAACCCTTCTGCTAACTCCGAGTGCGATCTCGAAAGCGCAATCAAATACACCGATGGGCGGGCACTGTTCGCCTCCGGCTCGCCATTCGCACCCGTGACGTACACGAACTCGGCCGGTGAGACCAAAATCTATCACGGCGGCCAAGGAAACAACATGTACGTGTTTCCGGGCATCGGTCTTGGCACGATTCTGTCCAAGGCGGTGGAGGTGACCGACAGCATGATCTACGCATCCGGCGAGGCGCTCACGAAGTGCATCACGCCGGAGGAGGAGGAGCTAGGCCTCTTGTATCCCGACATCACCCGTATTCGGGAAGTCAGTGTGACTGTCGCCCGGAACGTGATTCGGGCGGCGCAGAAGGCCCAGGTCGATCGCGAGCCTGCTCTTCGGAAGCTCAACGATCACGACCTGCATGCGTATATCCGCTCTCGCATGTACAATCCTCATGACGAAGTCGCCTCTCTGGAGCGGGAAGTGGGCACGCTGCTGTCATCCATTGGACGCATGCAGTTGAATGGTCACGCCTATTCCAACGGCTATGCGTCGGATGGCGAGAAGGGATCCAAACTGTGAGTAGCTATTGATAACCGTCGGGGCTAAGCGGAGTATCTGCTTCGTTTGTTTACGGCATGCATGATTTCTCGGTGTGGGACATTGAGTTCGGGTTGTGCCTGATCATTCCTAGCATGTGAAATGGGACTTGGTTTCATTGGTCGGGACATAGATGACCGGTAGAGTTGACTGTTCGGGATCTAGGGTTTCTTGTAATTAGGTAGTCCGGTTTAATGACGCATGGCGAATCTGATGAATTGGTCAACCACCTAGGAGAATCGGTAGAAGCTTGTGCTGATCTTGTCTTTTTTTTTTTTTTTTCGTGAACTGGATACCTCCCCCGCATCGGAGGCATTTTCTCTTTGGACCTGCCAGCTCGGAATACTGTTCATCTGCAGCTCGGAATGCATCGCAAGCAATTCTCTTCTGACTTAGTACTCTCCCGTTGTTAAGCTTCAAAGAGTTTGATGCATTTTCGTGGATACTGCATTCCTGATTGGCACAAACCAAGGCAATCGTAGCTCCGAACAATTTCTCCAGAATCTCCACAACCATCAAGTCAAGCTTGTGATCGCCGGGACGTTCCGAGTTCATGTGAAAGCAGGTTCCATCATGCCGGTTCTCCAAGGAATGTCTCCGCATTCCGCACCGATATCGGTCGCTTCAGTCCTGGGGGTGTCTCAGCTTGTCACTCGAAATAGTAATATTGTTACCTCGGTATTCGGGTCTTTTCAAAGAGGGCGAAATATGATATACATAGTCCTACGTCAAGGAAGACGCATTGTTGTGAGCCATTTGAAAGAAATCAGTCACATGGGGGATGCAGAAAGGGAAAGTGGTCGCTTGCCCTGGTCATGGAATTTAGGGTTAGGGTTGTCCATCCCCAGAATCTCCCACGGATATTTGGAGGCAGAAGACTGATTTCAAATAATTTTGAGATTTTTCATGTCGCGAATCGGGTGATCTCCAATTTCAGTATCTAACTCTATGTACCTGGTACGTCGCCTTGATCTGGATTATTTTAGGTAGTCACTAACATGAACGGTTTCTATACAGTCTGGCGATTGTGACTCCTGTTTGCAGACCCTCCTCTATCGAACCGACAAGAACCACCCTATACAGTACTTGGGTACAAACCTAGGTACCTAGGTAGGTACCCTAGGTGCTGCACAATTGAATGCGGCCGACAAAGGCTCACGCTTGCAATATTGATTCACAACATGTACCGGAATGACGGCGACTTGTCTCCCATCCTGGTCATTTCTTCCTCTGTCAGGTTCCCAGTGCCCATTTCCTCTCGGCGACGATTGATTCGCTGGTAGGAGAGGCGCATCACGACTACAGCAATGACGCCTGCGACGGCGAAACCAAGTTCCAGAGCATGCCCAAGATAGTATGTCGGGCGGTCCTGCTCTCGGTAGAAGTTCGAGGCCATTGCTAAAAGAATCTGTTAGGCCAGGGTACTACTGGACTGGGGGGTTGTTGACCGAGACATACCGCCAGCGAGATTGCCTATTCCGATGTGGATGGCCATGCCAGTGGCTCGCTTGTATCCTCCAGCAAGGTTGTTCGCCAACCAGCTCACATTTCCTGGAAAAGCGGGATAGATGCCTAAAACTGATCAGGACCTCCCCCAATAACAGATGGTGTGTGAACAAATGACTTACCAACAGCGGTCAGGAACACTCCAAAATATACTACACCAGGGACGCCCCTGCCAGCTGCAGCGATGCAGATGACAAAGCCAATTACAATGAGGCACATGAAAAAGAAAATAAATGGAGATCGCTGCTTGTACTTGTCCGAGAACCATGCAGATATTACTGCAACGATGGCAGCGGTAATGTAGATTGGGACCTGTATATTGTCAATCATCGATGTCCCAGGATTTAAGACCGCAATCACTTACAGTCAGCAGCTGCGCTTTGGATGATTCATAACCAAGATCGTTGATAATGCTCGGGAGGAACAGTGAGATGCCGTACAGAGGGCACACAATTCCCCAATACACTAATCCAGTCAGCGACTCCATCCCATATCACGATCAGGCTTGTGCCACTTACTTATCAGGCCAACATAGATCTGCCAGTCCATGAATGCATCTTTGACATACTTCCACTCGAACTTCTCGGCCTGGGCAACACGACGTTCTCCAGAGCCTTCGTACTTCAAACGTGCCACCACCCACGCGCGTTCTTCTTTGGTCAGGAACTTGGCAGTCTCGGGGAAATCATAAATGAGAAAGAAGGCAAACACGGCAACGACGACAGTTGCAAGGCCCTCCAGAATGAAAATCCACCGCCAACCTTCGAGGCCACCGACTCCATCCATTTTCTATTCAAGTTAGTTCAAGATGATTGAATAGGACAATGGTTGCGTCATTGGGTTCGTACCGCGATCGCAAACGCTAGCAGTCCAGAAAATGCACCGGCGATACTCGCCGCACTGAAGAAAAGAGTCTGACGGAGCTGTACTTCTTCTCGGCAGTACCACATAGTGATATAGTAAGCGACACCGGGGTAGAGACCGGCCTCTGGATTTATTGCTCAGCAATGCGCAGGGTGAAATGGTGATGGGAATGGACTATACCAGCTAGACCGAGGAAAAGTCGCGCGGCGAGCAGACCCTCGAAATTGCGAACGATTCCCATGAGTGTCTGTTTCGTTTTCCGTTAGGCCAATGAAAGAGGACCAATCGAGCGCAGGACTCCTACCATGACGGTACCCCATGCAACCATGATAGCTGGCAACCAAATCGACGGACGCAATTTCTTCAGAAGCAGGTTCGACGGCACTTCGAAGGCGCAATACGTAAAGAAGAAGACAGTCACTGAAAAGATCGATCGTTAGAGCGGCTCTGCCACAATTGACATTCTCTGCTGGGAGCGTTACAAGTCCAGTTATACTGGCCCCCGGTCATGTTCAAATCTTCCTGCAAACCCTCGATCTTCGCATTTCCAATATTACCCCGGTCAAGGAAAGACAGGAGGTACAGGACCGCCAGCATTGGGATCAATCGCAGGTCCATCTTTCGAAGCACTTTTTTTCCGTCGATATGGCTGAAATCGACCTGGTCGAAAGACCCTTCGGGATCATTGTCGGAGATCACGTTCTCCTTTTGCTGAACCGACACCTCCTCCGACTCAGGTCGAGGTGATGACACCTTGACCGATTTTTCGGAGATTGGAATCTCGTCGGTAGCCATTGTGGTCGCAGTCGGTCAGCCTACGATCAGTTGGCGAGGATTGATCAGAAAGTCGACAGCACACCAGCCCGTGTGATTGCTGTTTCGTGGTCTTTTTGTAGTTCCGTCGAGTCATTCAAACATTTTTCTTTTCTCCCTTCAGATTTCTCCCCGCCTTGTTTTAGCCACTTGCGGCTCCTCGTGGATCTTTCGTGCGAGATGATGCGAATTGGATCATCTTCGGACAATTGTGCGAGTCGCTTGGTTGCAAGGCCAGCCGAGGTACAACCACCGCTGTGATGTTGATTGAGTTGCGCTTTACTCCTTCAGTTAAGTACTATTAGGTTGAATGCTACGCGACCGAGGCAAATTCCTTGAGTATCCTTCGCTTACCGCGCCACAGCCAACCTTGCGGCCGAGTGAACAGTTTCGAAGCTCTGTCGAATCTGGGGAAGTAACTGGCACTCCGTGTCTTGGCGTGCCACCCGTCTGGGGAAAAGTGGGTAGTAATGGTTACCTATGTCTCCCAAATTGGCCCAGAATCTTGATCGGACTTCTTTGCGATCTCAAACTTTTTGCAGCGCCACGGTTTCGCAGAGGACAGAAGCTTCTATCAGCGCCGATGCGACGAGATAATTCTTTCCTCGAGACCATGGATCGTAAGGGCGAGAGGTTCGACTGTCGGGATGTCACGTGACTTCAAACGCTAGGTACAGTACCGTCCTATCAAAGGTACCCAATTGGGTAGTAGGTACGGAGTACTCCGTACATGTAAGTCAGAGTAGGGCTTGGCTGCGGGGTAGGTAAGCTAGTGGGGGGAATCACCTGAATTGATTTCAGGTTGTTTGATTCCCTTCCATTTTTGACCAGTGATTTTGTTCCAAATCGACTGCCGAGGGTGAAGTTCGCTTGACAATTCTTTTGACAGGTCAAAGCATTGATAAACGAGACAACGTGCTCCTCGTACTTCGTACGAGGGTCGCGTTTCTCGAATCGAACCTCAGCGCTCCAAGCCACCAAGCCACCAAGCGGCCATTGCCTTCAAGGTGCCAGTCCAAGGTTGTCCCTTGCGCCAATCGAGAAATGGCCCGCAGCGAACTGATCGGGATGTCAAATCTCAGTAGGCAAGTAGAGCAGCTTCGTTAGCTCTCCGTGCGTCCCTCTCCGTAGGACGTGCTGAGTGAGTCGATTTGAAAGTGATCCAAAGCAGATCGAGGATGATGATGCAATCTGAGGATCAGTTCGATTGGATCCGTGGATTTTTGAAAAACCTGAGCCGCACATACGCTGGAAGTTTCGTGGTGGAGAAGGAAATCATTGCCATGCGGAGTCGTGCCGATCTTCCCCCTGAACCCTGGAGATTGAAGTCAGAGAGAGAATTCCCATTTATTCCCACGGCTTTGAGGAAGATGAGGGGCGATATTCGAGTCTCCGACATATGCTTCGGGGCAACTTTACTACTGACTAGAACGTCGAGATATCAGTTGAACTGAACGACTCCCTACGAGACGCTCCATGTTCGACCAGGGGCGGATTATCGAAACCCGGTCTTATGCATCTGAGAATTTGGGTGTCCTTGCGTAGGCTTAGGCCTTTCACCCAAAACTTTTTAGATGCGTGAGGTCAGGCTTGGGACAACCCGTCTTTGTCCAACATAGAATATCTTATGGCGTTCGGTTGAACTGATATCTCGGGCGTTCTGTTCAGTAGTATAGCTGCCGTGAAGCATAATTCGAAGATTCGACAAACACCCAATCCTTCTCAGAATCGTGGAATCACAGGTTTCTCTCCGATTTTTAGTCGCGAAGGTCACGGAGCGGACATTTGGTTCGTCGCTTTAGCCCACGTCACATTTCGTCTTGGGAATTCCTTCAATCTTGACTTCGGTCGCACCTCTCGCTTGACGATCCTGGATTGCCTAGTGGAACACGCCGAGATTCGGATTCGGCGTGGCTTGATGGCTTAGGCGTCTTGCTTGTGTTCATGCCGTGACGGTAGTGACTCAAAGATACTCGGTATTCCTGGTCGTAGTACTATCATAGGTATGGCTTCGTCTGTACCCATGGAGTCCCGTACTAACTTACCTGTAGTAGGTACCTTCCATCACTCCAGCAAGGGTACGGCGATTGAATCATCGGATGTTCACCCGATAAATTTGACATCCTGAAAAGTACTGCATTTATCTGATAGGTATTATCACCACACTCGGTCAATTCAGTGTCCAAAAGATACGGCAATTAGGAGCTCCTGGGCCTTATCCATCCACCTACAGGGACCAGAACGAGTTATCAGTTCGATTCTTTAGCTATGTCCAAATGACGAACATGAACTGGCAGACGATATGCGACAACATAGCGTCATGAACGACCTCTACAGCTTGAACTTTCTCCCAACTAGTTCTTCGCTTAGTTGGGCCAATCGTTCTGCTGCATTGACATCTGATGCCCACGGAGCGGGCTGAGCCACTTGACACTCATGGAGATAGGCGCCCGATGGTTGAGGAGTTGCTATGGACAAGGATTAGCATGGTTCTGTTGAGACATCGAAGACAATCTATATCACTCACCGTCAAGTTTGGGGTCGAAAGCTGCAATAAGCATTGGTGCCGCTCCCTCATCGTTGGTCTTCCAGTACTTCCCCGTCTTTGCCAAAATGTTGTTCCCTTCCTCGTCAAGATTGCGGTTCAGGTTTGTCCAAATAGCTGCGTGAACAGGTTCGTCAGTGACGTTCCGAACAAAGGGGAGGAAATAACAATCGGGACGCGGGGACAACGCACATCCAGGATGAACAGCGTACGATACCACTCCGGCTGGAGCTAGCTTCTGATTCAAGTAAACGGAGAACAAAATATTCGCCGTTTTGGACTGCCCATAGGCGATCCACCCATTATACTTCTCCACCTTGCCGTAGACCTTGAGCATCTCCGGCGGCGGTTGCTCCTCGTCCGGAACATCCTTGCCCTCAATGTTGTAGTCGTGAAAACGGATCGGCGACAGACGGTGTCCGGCGCTAGAGACATTGATGATTCTGGTATTGCCTGGCGGACGCGATCCAGCGGCCTTCTTAAGCTTGTCAATGAGGAGGTTTGTAAACAAGAAGTGACCGATATGATTCGTGCCGAATTGTAGCTCAATTCCTTCGGCAGTCTTCTCCGGAGAAAGGACCATAATGCCGGCATTGTTGATCAGAATGTCGATTGAATCGACGAGCTCCGCGATGCGGTTGGCCGCTGCTTGCACTGACTGCTGTGACGCCAGATCCAGTGTGACCAGCTCGACTGCGGACGAAGCCTGGGGTGATTTCTTGGAAATCTCATCTGCAACTTGTCTCAACTTCTCCAGTGTGCGTGATGCAAGGATCAGTTTTGCTGGATTATGGGCTGCAATGGCCAAGGCCATGGACTCGCCCAAGCTCTTGGGCCCGACACCGGTGATGACGACTTTTCAACGCTGTCAGTGACGATATTCTCCTTTTGTTGCAATCAAATAGCCTAGGGCTTACCATTTCTGTTTTGGATTCTGTCAGCAAAGGAGTTTGCAACCTCCGTTGCTGTTGTCTTCTCATTGAACTCTGGATGCGAAGTCATTGTGGTAAGTACTATTCACTCGAGATACCAAATTGCGATGCGGTTTTGGGTGCAATCTCAGAAGAGAAGCACTCACTCTGAAGTACTGCCTCGTCCCTTTTTCAAAGTACCTCGCAAACCATGAAGCGTGACTCTCCACAAGCGACGATGTTGAAGCCCCGCTGGCGTTGACAGGGGAAATGGAGATACAGTTTCCTGTTCAAGGAATTTGACCATTCTTCAGTCGGAACGAAGGCTCCAGCCGAGGTTCGTGACGCAATAAATCGACATAGAATCCGACACAAAAGCCACGATCGATCATCGGCTTTGGCACATTTGTCGATTGCCGAACTAACGAATACACCTGTGTTAGATGCATGGAGGATGCTGTGGTGCTGTACTCCGTAGTTGTCACATTCTGGTAAAACTCTATTCGATGTGGAATATGATTATGGACCCTTCGGGGTTCGGGTTGATCTGAACCAGTCGAAAAAACCGGGGTTGAAATGTGGAGATGTCAAGGACACAAGATGTCCTGCAGGGATCCCACAATCCTTCGGATTCTCCGCGCAGAAATGCTCCTCCCGGTCTCCCGCTGTATTGTGCCGGATGCCGACAACCAATCTTTCTGCTTTCTCGCGTACTCACAGCTGTAGTTAGGGTTGTGGGGAAGATACATTACTTAGTAGCGTCGATTGATCGGACCGAGTGATGTCGGCATCTGGCACTTAGGTTTCTATTTCTGCCGATCTTCCGCCATCTGTTTATATTATCTCTCGACTCATCGACTTTGCATGAAATTAGAGTTCTGGATCGTAGGATTATCGCATCGCCCAGTAACTTCAGTTGATAGCGAAGCAAAAGTCAATCACCATGACGGTCACAAACGGGAACGTGACTCCCAACGGCACGGCGAAGACCGGCATCAAGGTGGTGATTGTCGGTGCAGGTACGCAACTCGTCCGGCTCAGAATCTAGCAGTTTCTGCAGATTGCTGATGAGGGTTTGCAAAAGGGTTCGGAGGACTCACCGCGGCAATTGAATGCCATCGTCAGGGCCACGATGTTGAGATCTACGAGAAATTTCCTGGTGTGTGATTCTTGATAGAAGACAACGTATGGTACCTTTTCTAACCTGCGTCGCAGAGCTCAAACAACTGGGGGACATTATTTCCTTCGGTGCCAATGCAGGACGGATCTTCAAACGATGGTCAAATGGCGCAATTGCCGACCGTATGCGCCCACTGAGTATCGATCTGAGAAAGTATGGCTTCCGAATTCACAAGTGGGACACAGGAGAAATTGTCACGGTCCAGGAAACCCCGGAGCAGGATCCGGATGCGCCAACGTTCAACGGACACCGTGGTGAGCTTCATACTGTTGTCTTCAACTACGCCAAGGATGAACTGGGAATCCCAATTCATCTGGGCCACAATGTTACGCAATATTGGGAGGATGATGACCACGCGGGAATTATACTTGAAGACGGGACAAAGGTATGATTGTTCTGGAGTGCAAACTTGTGGATTGGCTGACTTGAAAAGGTTACTGCCGATGTTGTGATTGGTTCGGATGGCGTTCGTTCGAAAGCGAGAGAGCTTGTTTTAGGATATGAGGACAAACCAAAGTCCAGTGGATACGCTGTATACAGGGCATGGTAAGAAACTTGTCCACTACCTCATCAAACAGTGGGTGTTGCTGACAACGCCTTGCAGGTTTCCGAATACTGACATGATAAAAGACCCACGCACCAAGCAATTCTGTGAGAACGGTGATACTTTCAATGGCTGGATTGGCCCAGATGTGCATTTCTTGTTCTCTACCATCAAAAATGGGCAAGATTGTTGCTGGGTCTTGACCCATAAGGTGTGCACCGCATGTATTCCTTTTATTCATGCCTCCGCGCTCACTCTTGCATCCAGGACGAAGCCGATATCGAGGAATCATGGTCCTTCCCGGGCAATCTCGAGGACGTCTTCAAGATTCTCGAAGGGTGGGACCCGATGTGCAAGGCGATTGTTGAGAAGACGCCGTCTCTTGTCGACTGGAAACTGGTGTATCGTGACCCATTGCCGCGCTGGGTGAGCGACAAGGGTCGCATTGCTCTCCTGGGAGACTCAGCCCACCCTTTCCTTCCCACATCTGCTCAAGGCGCAACTCAGGCTATGGAAGATGGCGTTGTTTTTGCAGTCTGTCTCAAGCGAATTGGTGATAAGAAGAAGATTCCTGCAGCAGTCAGGGCCTATGAAGCTATTCGGTGAGCTTCTTTCTCCTATCCATTCCACTGGTTCACCCCATTCTGATATCGCTATAGGTACGATCGTGTCCGTGCTGTGCAGAAAACTGGAGAGACAACTCGCGATATGTGGCATAAGGCGGATTGGGACAAGGTGAAAGAGAACCCTAACTCAATACACCTGCCACGCGAGGATTGGATCCTCGGTCATGATGCCGAGAAGCATGCAAATGAGGTTTTCGATGAAGTGGTGAAGCGATTTTTGTAGCTAGACAGAAGATGACTCGATTCGTGAGATAGTTTCGTGATGAATAGAAGAGTGTGTTTTCACCAAATGTATTCCAAGTCATCTGTTGCATGTCTGAGGACCATAGACCGTGACGGAGAGCAAGTTCGTGTTGTCGGTAACTGAAAGATCAGATGCTGGTGATTAGTTACTAGGTGAGCGAGACTCTCGAGAGGTATAAAAAAAAGAAAAAGAAACCGAACCGTATGAACCTCAGGCGTGACGATCAGTCAAGATCAGATGAGTCAATAAAATCCTGAATAGACTTCTTATATCAGGACTAAATACATCCATGTCGAAACTGAATGATGAATAATCATCGTGACCACCAAGGACCAGGGGATGGATGATACAAACTACACCCTCTCAATCTCCTCTACAACGCCGTTTTCTTCCTTGCTTCCATTATCCTTCTCCGCCTTTGTATTTTCGTCGTCTCCCGCACTCTTCTTCTCAAGTGCGGCGAGTGCCTCCTTGCCAACACAGACATAGGTCCTGAACTTGCGAGCTGGGAGACGCATCTCAAACTATAAAGGATATTAGAACAGATCCCAGAGAAAGTAGCCGAGGCCAAGGATGACTAACCATTTCGTCAATTTCTTCCAGTGTCCTGTTCTTGACCTCCGGGAGGAAGAAAAACACCCACAGAGCGGCAACAATACAGGATCCGAACCAAATGTAACCATACTTTGGACCCCAATTCAATGAGTCCGGGTTAATAAAGTACGGAGCGGTAAATGTAGTGAGCCACTAGGATTCCCACGTCAACTAGAGCCCAAGCCAAGATTGACAACTGGAGAGACGTACCGCTCCCAGGAAGCCGATTGCAGCCGCGAGACCAAATGTATACGATCTGAGGCGTTGCGATGGCAATTCTCCGCCAGAAACCCATGCGTAGCTGCTTATCATGCCCTTTAAACGCATTTAGTTCTCTCCCGACGTGGAAATGGGGTGTCGAACAACTTACGTTATATCCAAAAATAAAGATTACAGCCAAAGCCACAATAACTTTTCCAGTCGATGGGTCGTTGGGCCGAACGTCGTAAACAACGGCAGTAATGAGCTGGCTAATTGCGCATAGAATCAATCCGCTCATGAGGAAGTTTCGTCGACGACCGATTCTGCCCATAATAGCGCTGTTGATCATGATCGCCACGACGCCAATCGCAGTGAGAATGCAGCTGTTCTCGAATGCGTTGCCGACGCCGGCCATTTCAAAGAAGTATGTACCGTACGCTAATCGTCATCAGCAACCATATAACTCGACGGGCCAGAGAAAAGGCATACCAATCATGTACATAGCTCCGGATGCAGCCTGCAATGTCACGCCGCAGACAGCTAAGATTGTTCGGCGCCGGTCCACCGGGTTGGCAAACATATCCCAAACCGACACACTAGCGGCCAGAGCTTTCTCTGCATCCAACGCTGCCTGCATGTTATCCAATTCTGAGTCGACAGAGTTCGGATCGGGACGGAGCCATAGCAATGCTTTGCGTGCTTTCTCTTTCTTGTCATGCTGCAGCAACCATCGAGGGGACTCGGGAATAAAGAACATGCCCACGCACAGGATCACGGGAATGATAAAAATCAGGCCAAGTGGGATGATATAGCTGTTTTTCCCGATGATTTTCTCGGTGAAGTTATCGATGATCGTGCCAATGAGCGAGCCGATGGAAGTCCAGCACATGAAGATGGAGATCATAATTCCACGGAAGTAGGCCGGAGCGCATTCCTTCAGAACGGCACATCATCAAAATCAGTGATCGGGCACGTTGTTTCAGCGGTGACCAACTACGCACCTGAATATAGAGTTGGGAGAAGGTCAGCAAGATACCATTTCCCAGGCCGATAATGAGTCGGCCAACGTAGAGTGCTCCGATGGATGTGGTTGTCATCATAATGATAGTCGATACGTAGATCAGAATGCACGACAAGTACAGTGACGGCTTTCGGCCTATATACGTGGCAATGAATCCTGTTCGTTGACCCACCTGTCAGCATTGGACATATCTTGAAAGTCGAACCGTTCATACCGGCGGAACTCGACGAAATGAACGCGCCGAGAGTCATCAGGGATGAAATCAATTGTTGGCGAGTGTAGTCGATGTTCCATCCCAGAGGGGTCTCAGGAGCCTCCTTTCCATACACCTATTCAGAGACGTCGATGTCACTATTTCGAACTTCTCTTGCAAATAGACGCGTATGGATGTCAAATACCTGTAGGAATCCAATCATTGCTTGAAAGCCACCGATCATCGTAAAGTCAAGGCCATATTGGAAGGAGGCCATGGATATTAGAGTGCACGCTGACAGACATTTCCAATTGGCGACAACGCTGGAACTTTTGTCGCGTGTCATGGTTCTGCAGACCCTGCTCGATGGTTTTCTGAAGATGAGGAGTGTTTAGGATTCCCAGGCAATGCAGTTTGGCCGACTTCTCTGATCGGGTCAAAGGTTGGTATATAATTCACCAAGTGTTTGGACTTTAGTTAAAAGGGGGGTCCAGATGGTCGAGTCAATCAGACTGCAGTACAAAATATCAACCTGGAAATTTGGATTGATTCAATGCTGGACCTCGTAGAACGCTGCTTGGCAGAAAGCCACAAAATTGCTTCTTCGCCTTCGGCAGTTGATTTGGTTCTCAGTCACCGAACCGGTTTGCAATCGAATACAGGGGACTATCTAACGAACATTTTCGGCTGTGGTACATGCATGCCTTGGATGTACTTAGGGTTTCTCGCCGGTTGCTCCGTACCGTATGTATACAATGACTCTGTGGGGAGTCCGGGGATTGGGCTGACTTTCCCCATCGACCCCATGGGGTTGCGGGATAGCCTATGGGGCAATACAGGCCCACCAAAACGTTCGGTCTCATTCTTTTAGGATTGGGCCCAGATAACTATACGGGGGTCCTTCATCCGTTGGGCTTGACAAATTGCCATGTCATCGATGATCAGCTCCGTCCTTGATGGTGTCTCGCCTAGCGTCAATCAAAACGTCGAATCGAAAAGCCACTGGTAAAAATCATCCGGGGCAGATCCTTGAACCATACCCGGTGAAGTTAGGGTTCGGATATTGAACCCTAACTGGGACAGCTAACTAGTTAAAGTTGACTGCCCAAGGACTCGAGCCGCCCAGAGCTGGAGAGGTCCCTGTTCCGAATCCAAACAAACTCCAGGCCTCGCTTGTTCGAACCTGGGAATCGCAATAATCAGTTTCTTATATTTTCGCCACTTTCGTCCTATACGAAGTGCATACCTAGTCTCCATTTCAAATAACAATTTTATTGACGGAAGGCTGAACAGGAAGTTGTACACTGAGCGAAGAGGGAAAAGATTGCTCCGTGCTCAATTGATACGAGGGGATGCGAGTTTAGTAACCTAATTATGAGGAAGCATTAAACTGGCATTGACAAGGGTCCATGCTTCCTTCCATGTACTCGTCAGACAGTACGGAGTATAGTCAGTGTGGTAATTTAGCCAGCTCACTCCGCATTGTTCCCCGGATCCGAAAACCAATGACGCGGCAGCCGAGCAAACGGTATGCGAAGTGCAAGCGATGTCCAAGAAAAATAAAATGTGGAGAAGGCAGCCAGTCCGTGATCCATAGTTACAGATGTGTTTATTGAGATGGCTCGATGGATCGACGCCGTGGGAAAACCAGGATCTACTGACCCATGTTAGCCTTGTCTTTAACAATCCAGCAAATCCTACTGGTCCGAATTGAGCTCGTGATCACTACTAGTAGTTTAGATTCATTCTCCTACAACGTTTGAAGCTTGATTAGGACTAATTTCCATTCAATGCATACATTCTATTGGTGAGCTTACTGAAGTATTCTGAGCATACTGGCAACTTAGTACCAACTAAGGTATTACCTAGTACTTATGATTGCCGAGCAGCCGAGGCATTGGGAGCTTAGCCAGTGGTATTGTAAGTGACTAACGGTTAATAGTTACAACATATCAACATCGAAAGCATAACTATGACATGGTATCATCACAAAGGAGAACTGGACTCGAGGAAGGTACGTCATGAAGATCAGACATCTGACAAAATTGACGATAGGAAACATCACATTAAGATAACGACTGACGAGATTTGATATCCGGTTGGAACGACCGGAAGGGCCGTATCATGAAATGACGATAATAACACAGCAAAAGAAAGGAGGAACAACCGTTCGTCTAGAGATGTTCGCTTATTGTCCGTTGACTGGAGCGACTTTCGCCGCGGGGACGCCACTCTGCTGTGGCGGCATCTGTGCGAGCCAGCTTGGCGGCGCGATTCCGGTCTGCTCGTGAATAGTGTTGAGCAGCGGCGGTAGTGACTGCATGATATTGCGGATGGGTGCACCGCTGTCGGCGCTGCCAGCTTCCGATCCCGTCGTCCAGGTGGTGATCTTCGGCTGCATGCCCTGGACGGCAGTGGCATTCGCTTTGGCGAGCTTTTCGTACAATCCGGTCTCGATCATGCGGAGTTGCAGGAAAGCTTCGGGTCCGCCCAGAGCCTTGACCATTTCACTGTACGCTTGGGCCAACTCCTTCATACCTTCCGCTTCACGCTGGCGCCGATAGAGTGCCGCATCTGCTTCTTTGGTCTGCTGATAGTCTGATGGAAATACGTTAGTACATTTGAAGTTCTTATGGCGATTGCAGACAACTCACAGGCGGCATCGGATTCCATCTTCCTCTTGTACAGATTACCGTCTGCTGCCTTTTGCTCCGTGTAAAAAGCAGCATCCGCCTTCTCCTGCGCTTGTTCTCGCGCAATCTTGCTCTTGATCACGTCGGTAGCACGAAGACGCTCCAACTCGGTCTCTGCGCGCTTTGTCTCGACTGCTTTCTGAAGTTCAGCATCCCGCATCTCAGTCTGCCGTTTAGCGGTGATCTTAGCCAGGTTGATGTCGCGCTCCAGCTCAGTCTGGCGATTGATCAGCTCGGAGTCAGCTTTGGCCTTCTCAGCCTTCCGCTTGGTCTCCAGCACAGCAGTCTCTGCATCGATCTTCGAGATTTCTTGCTTCGTGCGACCTTTCTTCTCTGCTTCACCGATTTCTCCGCGCATGCGAGCCTCGGCCACGTCAATCTTTGCTTGATTCAGGGCACCCTCATGGGCCTTTCGGCTAAGGAAAGCAAAGTACTCGCTTCCAGGTGTGTCTTGCAACTCCTTGACGTTGGCATTGTAGCTATCCGAAGTCAGTAATTCGTCAATCTCCGGAATCAGCAATGAAGACTTACATTCGAAGACCAAATTGATCCAGTTCCTTTTGCACGTTTTCAATAACTAGGGTAGAAATGTTGTCAGCAATCGAAGCTGAGTCCAACAAATGTATACAGGCATATTACTTACCCATTGACTTGAAAATCGATCGATCCTTGAAAATCTGTTCCATCGTCATCCTCGAGACGATAACTCGAGTCTCACCCTCGATGATTCCTCGAACAATGTCATGCACATGACTCCGATCGCCAGAACTGATATCTCCCGTGGCTTCGGACAGCAAGAGGGCATATTTTTTCAACGCTCCCATTTCATTGTCAGGGCCAATCGTGAAAACAGCTGGCAGCGAGAACTGCAGCTTCTCGGTGGTCATGGCTTGAAGGTTGAGGGAGAAGTCGAACGGCGATACTGAGATCTTCGACACCTACAACATCGTTTGCATGAGCGCATGTCCAACTAGTACGCATGGTAATTTTGGATGAGAACTGCGTACCTTCTGCCATGGCATGACAAATGCCTTCTTGCAGATACGAATATCTGGGATCCCCGCTCCCGTGATAACGAGGTACTCGGTGGCATTGGCGATGTAGTATCTGATCAAAATTCAACATATGCTACTGACAGACGGTGACGGGATGTATGGTATGTACCTCATTTTGGCGGTGGTGATGGTGATGGTGATGGTACTTCTTGATTGAACACAGTCGAGAAATAAATAATCCTATGCAGTCAATGGCAGCGCTGTGGCATCAGACTTTGCAAAGAACAGATGAATTCATTCTCATCCAGACGCTGAACGGAGGGATTTTATCGGCATTATATAGAGCTCAGCGCCTAGCTGCGCTGTGCTCATGGTTCTACACATCTGAACGCCCGTGGCTTGAACAGCCCTGCTGGGCGCAATCTTGGTCTGTATGAATATAGTGGAGGACATGAGTCTCTGACGTCGTTCCTGACGATCTCCGACCAGTTAGAGGTGCAGAGAACGAGAACGTGCAGTTTGTTCGGATACGAAGAGCCGAAATATCCCCCAAACCACCAACTGGAATGCCGGAGGAGCAACTTTCACTAGGTCATGTGACAGCTGGCTGGGCATCACATGATGCCAAGACGTGAAAAATACGAGAATCGCTTTCTTGGCGCGGGTTCAGCCTCGTGTGGGCTGTGGAATGGTGCTTCGACCTTCTTGGCAGACGCACTAAACCGAATAAAGTAGTTCTTCCAGCTGCGGACTAGCGGACACGTGATTTTTTCTAGAATTTCCAGAAGGCCCAGATTCCCCAGACAGCTGAGTTGGGCGCCTCAACAACAAATGAACGAGTATTAGACACAGCTCAATCGTGGCAGTGCTTCCGCGCAGTCAGGAACCCTTCCTCGCGCGCTCAAACTTCTCCGAGGAATGTGTGAGCCAGTAACTCTCGGGAAGACGGGAACTCGGCATGCATTGGGCTCGAATTGACTTCAACAAGAGATACAAGACTTGGGTTGGCCAGATGCCATCAACTTCTGGACAACAACAATAAAGTTCGGGGCAAACCTCTTTGAAGCAATACATAAAGCTGGTATTTGATAGCTCGATAGCAAGTTCATGCACGTGAACCTCTTACCCGGACGTCGGCAGAGTTCTTATCACGACAAAGTGTTCATTTCTCCGCAACGTCTGCAGTCGGGATCAGTGCCCAAGATTGTAGCCCAACAGCTCTTCGCTCTGTGACGTCTCACTTTCGCTGCTTTCAAGGAAATAGTAGGTAGTCAGTCACCATGTCCAAGACAGCCTACTATGACCAGACAGATGATCGCATCCCTTCTTATGAGGAGAGTGTCGGATCCAGCCATGTGGGTGGTTGGAGGGGAACGTTAGACCAGAAACTCTCCGACACCCTGCAACTTCGGATCCAGTCCATCCTGGAAGACTATGTCGATCCTCTGCTGGAATCACAGGCAGCTTCCGGGCTTTTCAAGACCGTGTTTGTGCTTATTCCCTCCAACGTCGCCGCTTTGAATCCTGAAACGAAAGATCCGTATTCACCGCCAAAGGAGCCCGAGGTTGTCGGCTTTGCATCGACCGATGTGGTGAAACTCGTTCGGCTAGAAGGCAACGAGAACACGCTGGAGTTCTGGCGACAGCCAACCGCAATTCAACGATTGGCGGAGACCCTTCGCATCCGCCTGAGGAATCTGGGTCACCGAGTCGAGGAGCCAGGTCTGTCAACAACTGATGTCCGATCTGTGGTTGCTGAGCCGCCATCCAATCAGTCCGAGTCGCCAAAGTCCAAGTCAAAATCGATCAGAAAATTGCTTTTCGGTAAATCAATTAAGGAGCGTCTTGCACCGTCGGAGGCTGTCATCATCGATCAGAAACTCGGCTGGCGGGATCCAGAGGAGGAGCGAGTGAGTAACCAAGGCCGCCTTGCTCCAGGCGTTGTAAGGGTTGGAGTAAGATGGGATGAAGTCTGTTTGAGGATTGAAAATGCGTTGGGCTTGTATGAGGATCATCAAGGGCCAGGAATTTGTCTGACAGTTGAAGTTGGATCTTAGTCTATTAATATCAGTGATAATAAAGCTACTTGTTTCTGTACTCTACAGAAATATAGGATGTTGAGGGGGTACCTCCGCTGTTCAATGCTCCGGAACGAACAGAGAGTAAGTCTAGAAGCCATGCAAGGATCGCGTTCAGTAAGTACATATGCGTTGCCAATAGTTGGCCTTGCAAGTGGCAACATTCAACATGAATTGTTGCCTCGGTTAAACTCGTTCGTTAGTCTAACTACTAACCATTGGACTTCGGTTGTACTCGTAGGCCAACGGCAGATCTTGAAGACCTTTCAAACGCAAGTAGAATTTGGATTTCCTTTGCTCACAGCAGCAGCAACTGAATAGTACTATGACAATTCAACTAGTTCGTTTAAAATGCATAGAACCTTAGTCAGTTCACTGAGACCCGGTCGAATGCTTCGAACGCTTAACTCGTTGAATTTCGCAGACTTTTCCCTGGCCAAGGGTCCCTGGTCGTTCAGTCTCATGAAAAAGACGCCATGTCACCCTGTGTCTGTGCCCTAAAAGGCGGCCGGCTTTGCTACCGATTTGGTAAAGGCACGGCAACCCCGTTTGAGAACTCGATCTTGATCCAGGCCTGTCCACTTGCACATAAATAGGCAGGCGACTTACTGAGCCTGGATACCGAACACTGGTCACAGAGGAACAAGTTACAGAGACCTTGTTGGCTGTCGCGACCTGCCCTTGTGTGCCGTTCGGTACTGTCCGTCATACAAACACAACTCCGAATCATACAATTCTTTAGGATTGTCAAGCGTGTGATCAGTCAATCGTCAGTCTCTTCCCGAAATTCAGCAGAGTCGGAATTATTCCACCATGGCGCGGAATTCAGCTCAAGAACAGATGACCACCACCACTAACAATGGCCCGGCCAACGTTGAAGTGGACACCTCGGTACGAGATCCCTCCAATGTGGAACATTAGAGGATGTCGTTTACTTAAGTCTCATAGTTCGAGAACGACTCATCTTATGGCGATGAACTGTATGTGATGTGACGCCATGGCGCTTTGGATTCCAGCAGCATGATAACGCGATTTCTTGGCTATGTAGATCGTCATACAGCGCGTCGCTGACTTCATCTGTGCTCGACTATCGCCATGAAAACGGCCGTCAATACCACAAATTCCGGGATGGGTGTAGGAGCCGACCTCTTTCTGCCAGACCATCGAAGATCCGTAAGCTGATCGTTACTACGATTCTCTAGCGTACCTGCTCCCCAACGATGAATCGGAAAACAACCGCCTGGACATGGCGCACGAGATGTGTCTCCAAATATTGCACCGGAAACTATATCTGGCCCCGATTAAGAAGCCGCAGCGGGTGATTGACCTGGGGACAGGGACGGGTATCTGGGCCATTGATTTCGGTAAGTTTGTTTGCTGGTTTGCTGGTTGGCCAATGCAGGTTACCGACGCTGACTTGTCACTAGCGGACGTACACCCCGAGGCAGAGGTAAGGAATACCACCAGGTGTGATTCTAGACGGACGGAACGCTGAGATCGGATCTGTGTGTTCCAGGTGATTGGTTGTGACTTGAGCCCGACTCAACCGACTCTGTCAGTCTGATCCACAAAATGCGTAGTAAAGTCGCTCGATTGACGGGAATTGGCAGGGTTCCTCCGAACGTGAAGTTCCTGGTTGACGACATCGAGTCAGAATGGGCATATGAGAACAACCCATTCGAACTTCATCCACGCGCGAAACCTGCTCTGCTCGATCAGGGACTTTGGAAAGCTGATCAAGCAATGTTATCGGTATGCCATTGGACCTCTTCTCTGTTTCTTTCTTGACTCCCTAACGGACAACAGATCAGTCAAGCCCGGCGGTTGGGTCGAACTCCAGGACTGGGATGGCTACCCCTACTCCGAAGACGGCAGTCGCAGCGGCACCGGGCTCCAACAATACTACGACAATGTTTATGGCGCGTTCGAACAGGCCGGGTACGAAGTCCGTCCTGGGGTCAAGCTGGAGCAGTGGTTCAAGGACGCTGGGTTTGTGAACATCCACGTGGAGATGTTCGTTGTTCCCACGGCGTCTGCCAAAGGATCCCCATCTTGTCAGTTTCCCTTTGTCGCCAGAAAAGTATATCCAAATAATAATCCGGTATTGACCTCTTTGTGCAGAAGAAAGTTGGCACTTGGATGCAGGCCCAGGCCGAAGCCGGCTACGAGGGCGGGGCCCTGGCCGCTCTGACGCGGTACAAGCAGTGGACCAAGGAGGAAGTCATGCTTCTCGCCAACCAGGCCCGCGCCGACGGCAGGAATCGCAATATTCACGCGATGTACGAACTTGTGAGTATCCCCATAGCTGCTGAGCAACTGGTTGATATAAATTGAACTAACCACGATGACACCGGTAGCTATGTTGTTTACGGCCAGCGTCCTGAAAACTAGGGTGAAGTTTGGGATGGATGATGTCTACTCCATATACTACTGTTATTATATACTACGGAGTGTAGGTGTACATATCGGCTACTTACCTAGTTTTAGAGGGAATCTCATTCTTCGGCACCTCGCTTGTCGATTTCCTCTGAAGTTCTGAATTGAAATTGAAACTTGTACGGAGTACTCCGTTTTTACAAGATGCGCGAACCCAACATCCGATCAAAATCCATGTGCCCTAAAGTGAGTCCGAAGGGCCCCGGGACTGAGAGACTCATTTCGCAAAGGCAAAAAAAAGATAGCCGACTGTAGAATCCGTATCTCGTTTCAGGGCATGAGCGCTTTCGCGCGTGGTACCAGTCTGCGTGAACAGCTTCGGGCGCAATGGAACGACTTAACTTTCCGGATTAGCTGTACACTCCGTACTCCGTACTTTGCTGTGTGGCCGCGGTGCGGGTGTGGGTGTCCTGGAGCACGGGTCGGGACGTCCGAGGTCAGTACTCCGTATATTTATTGTTAGCCTATTCTAGTAACCAAGTAACTAACAGAATTACAGTTATTGCGTCATTGCCTTTGCCTTCCTGAATTGGTAAAGTCACACTTTTGCAACACCCCGCAAAGCAAACAATGCAAACGGCTTCAGTTTGCTCCCAATGATGTCCAGTGTTGTCGGCGTCCTCACCAGACAAGTTTTCAGAGTGTGACCCTCGAAGTTCGATGCGATAGGCTCGGTGATATCGAAGGTAGCTCATAGTTGAAGGTATTCCTCCCTTTTGATGTCTTGTTGCGCTTGATCATCGCTTTTACTACTCTCGAACCAAGAACGGTGATACCCCTCTGACTTCATGCTTCGGGATTTAATGTAGCTTAAGTGAGCAATGTTTATCTTTGAAAGAGACAAGTTGGATTCATCCTTCAGTTCTTTGGCTTAATGAGATTCGTGACGTTCCATGTGCAGAGCCTAGTCCACGGTTGAGTTCTGACAGTGACAATGGCTGATTGATCGACACTGGCAGTTGAACGCGTTTGCACCCTTCATTGCCTTGACAGAACACCGTCATGGCCTCCAAGAGAAGCCCGCTAGCAATCGCAACCGCGTCTCTCCGTCGCCTCGTCGAAGAGGAGAAGTCCTACCGGGAGGAGCTCGAACAAGAACAAAAGGCCCTGGAGGCGTTCGAGAAAAGCCAGGAAGATGATGAAGAAGGGAATCGAGAATATATGATAAGGCAACGCGTACGTGTGCTTCTACCGACATTGGACACCCTTGGAGCAGTTTGTTGACGATAGGTTTATAGCGCCAAGCCATTGAACAAACAAAGGCAATGATTCCCGTGTTGAGGAAAAAGATCCAGGACGCTATCAAGAACGTCGAGTCCAAACTGGTGAGTTTTGAGAAATGCCCGAAATGCCTGTTCATTGTGGTTTGGTTTCTAACTCTGCTCTGTAGCCAAAGAGTGAAGACGAAGCTAAAGAGAAGAATATCGATGTGAGTGAGATCAATGCCGCCAAGGAGATAGTCTCCAAAGCATCAACTGCCGTGCGGGAAATTTCTTGAGAGACACGTGGACATTATCATGGCAGTGGGTATCGGATGATCCCTTGCTGGAGATGATGCGAATGAAAGGATGACCTACAAGTAGAAAGTTACGACATACAGCAATTCTCAGGTAATACGGCATACATCGTTGTAAGATTCTGAAGTATCATGAAACAGATAACAAACTCAACCCTAGTTTGAATGTTCGACTTTTATTTCCACCCGAAACGCCACCGGTTCATTCGTTTAAGAATCAAAGCACGTTCTGAAAACGGCAAAAGACATGCTTCCTGACCTACCTAAGTAGTGTCCATCTTGTCTGCCTTGTCATCAGACACCGCTTCCCCCTCTTCGAGCTCCTCAACTTCACCCTCATCGGCCATATTCACATCTTCATCGGAGGTCTTCTCGCTCGAAACCGTCCTCGACTGACGTAGAGGAGAGGCCGCTCTCGTCGAGTTGGGACCACCCGTGTCCGGTTGCAGTTTTCCAACAGTTGATGCGTCCTCCCCTGACTGTGACTGTGCTTCTGGCTCCGGACGAGGCGTGTTCACTCCGCTGGTGCGACCTTTGGACGCAACATCGGTGTCGTCTGTCTCGCCCCCTTCTCCACTACCCCCACTCTCCATTCCCTCTCTGCGCTCGACTTCCTCCTTCTCGTCGCGAATCAATCGACGCAGTTGCATGCCTTCCTCTACAATGCGACCAAATTGCTCACGTCGTTCGGACCAGGTCTTGGCGTATTCCCGACTCTCCTTTTCTAGTTCCTTGATCTCGGCACGTAGTTTCTCAAGGTTCGCATGTTGGTCCTCCCGTGGCCGTAGTAATCGGTTACTTGTGATTTTCTCTGCAAGTGCATCATATTGCTTTCGTAGAGCGAGAGTCTGCTGTGCAGCCTCTAATTGAACACGCAGCTCCGCCGTGCTGTCTCTGACTTCCTGAGCTGTTGCCAGGATTCGCTCCTTCTCCGCCGCATAACGCTCGCGCTCTTTCTCGTTGCTGGACAGGAGAAATTGAATCCGCGCAATGCTACTATCAAATGCGGCAAAGTCTAGAGTAACTTCTTCCTTAAACTCTCGCCAAGCGTTGATTTTCTTCTGTAGCTCAGCATCGGCTGCTTCGCGTTCCGATTCAGACTCCGGGGGAGGCGTCAGAGGGAGAGACAGCGACGACGCGAAGAGGGAGTCGCGAGCAAGTAGGCGCTTGGTTATCCGCTTGAAAGGTCTTTCTTCAACGTTGAGAAGACGCGATTTATGCAATGCATCTGGGAGCGATTTTGTCAGCCACGTCCGCTGGCTAACGGGGAGGAATGCTGACCTTCTTGCGCCTGGTCTAGCAATGCATACGAGGCCATGGCTGAACAAAGAGACAGAGACAATAATTGATCATGCACTTGCACTGAACTGCGAATGGGAAAGGATCGGTTTGATGGCAGGTAACTTGGCTCAGAAGGTTCGTCACTGGAATGCCAAGATCAGCGGGAGGAGCTGCAGGCCGTCTTTGTTAGTCGATGATGATTGGTCTAGGGCTCTATACATTCTGTGGATGGAATAGCGTACACGTAATATACCAATCCCCATGCGGTATTTAGGTACATATAATAACCTGGTGAGGCTAGCGTGAGGCCCCAAGTCGACGTTCTGGCTCCAGCTTCCGGCTTGATCGGCATCTTCCATTCCATTCCACTCGGCACGCTTCTTGGTCCATTACCTACAGACTCCAACTGATCACTTCCTTTCAAGAAGTATTTATCTGGCATACCATTTGTCCCGCCCAGTGGGCGCGGAAGGCCTCAAATAGGCTCCGGCATACTTACCTTGGCATGGTGATTACTACTTACTACTCTGCTCCCTACTGCCAATGTGAAGACCTACGCCCTTACTTCGCTTCGTTGGTTGAGCAAGAGCGGAATTTAGCGAGAAAAAAAAAATAACTCCAGTGATATAACTTAAAGCTTGTCAATACTTTCTGCCAAAGAATGACGGAATTATCATCCGGGCTCCAGCTGGGCCAGCGGTTCAATTCGCTCAATGAGTTCAAGTCGGCCATCCGCAGTATATCAGTGCGACAGCATTGGGAGTTGCGGGTCATGCGTAGCAACAAGAAATCCGTCGTGTTTGGCTGTCGATCGTCATCCAATTGCTTTTTTCGAGTGGTGTGTCGAACGAATAAACAAGCAACGTACATCACGAATCTGCAAGACACTCATAACTGTCGGCGCAATTCAACGGGCCAAGGGTCGACGCCTGTACGGTCTGAAGCATCGCATGTTAGATTCTTGTTGAATGAGATACCAAAGCTGTTTGATTTGAACGAGAGAATCAAAGCGCCCGATGTGGTGGAGGCGGTCAAACGCTACCATGGCTATGATATCTCGATCAGACAAGCTCAGCGAGCACTGTCGCGGCTACAGCCACGCACGAGAACTGAAATCAATACGAGAAGTCAAGAGCATAGCAGTTCATCCCAGGGACCATCACAGCATGTTCCAGTGTCGGCAGGTCTGTCGGCGAACACCACCACCACCACCACCCACATGGATCGCTTGGCCGCCGCACAGCGTTGGCCGGAGAATGGCATTTCCCCTTTGATCGAGGGCGACAGCATTGGACAAGTAAATTCCCTTCAAGTTGACGCGACAGTCCAGGGAATGGCAGCCGCCGGTCCTGCGCCTGCGTCTCATAGCGCACAAATCTCCGGTATGCCCGACCATCATCATCCACATCCACATCCACATCCACCCGGTATCGCCGAAGCCGCACGAATTGCTCCAACTGAGGCCCATCATCACCCTTCGCCGATGAATGCCCGCCATCTACAACACCAAAGCCTGCCTCTATTCGCGCCGTCGACAGAAAAACAGCCCATGGCAAGTGCTAACCAGCAGCAACAAGCTCGTCTACCTCAACAGCGGCCAACCGCGGAGCAGCAACCGCCACAGCAACAGACACACCCATCGCAACCCGGTATCTCTCAGCTGGTTTTAACAAATTTCAAGATTGAGTTTACATGTGCCGCTTGCGGTGCCTTGAACCAAGGGTTTCTCCCAAATCATGGCCATGTTACTGGCAACAGTTACATGACGGCGCCAGCGCCACCGGGTATCGGTGTGCAGAGCCAGAACGCGCGGACGGCACCATCATTTTCAGACACTGACCGGCTGAACCCCCGAACATAGGATGATGAACACTGTCTAAATTTCATGGGTTTTGATTACGAACATTTCACGCCCATTGTCACGATCGTCATGCGAAATAATGGTTATGACAACGTTAAGAGTTTTGGCTTGATGATTTCCACAAGCGATGACCCTCACAACCGTTTTGGATCAGTTTGAATACCCTCTTCGTTACTTTCATTTCTCTGGAGGACCGTGCTAAGCGAATAGAAGGAACTGGTATATTTGGTATATCTACAAATGAATCTAGGATGACATCTATGGCATTCCAGTACCAAAGGCTCGAGGTCGAATCCTCGTCCACGAAAATCAAAATGTCACCTTTAAACGCCCTTCGTGAATCGTCATATATATATATACCAATACCAATCAAATGGCAACAGGGGAACTAATAATCCAAACTCACGCAGGATTAAAGCGCAATAGCCCGTTGTGTTGAGCACTGCTCTAGGCGCTCGCGACTTTCTCGTTGCTGGAATGCTCGTCCTGTTGCACTTGACCGTCCTTCTCATCACGGTCACTATCGGTCGCATCGCCTCGTGCGAGCTGCAGTCGGCGCTCCTTCTGCAGTCTTTCCGCAACATGGCGAGCATGTTGACCGGGCTGTGTGTAGAGCAGATCGATCTCCTCCAGAGTGAGGTTGGCCGTTTCGGGATAGCAGAAGTACACGAGCGGGATGAAGGCGTAGTTCGTGCACATGAAGATCAGGTATGCCTTCCACTGGAGACGGTTGATGATGACGGGGGTGATCATGACGATGACGAAGTTCTGTGGGGCGAGATTAGTTTGGTGTACATCGAGATGATGACAATACTACGAGCACGTACCCAAAGCCAGTTGGAGGAGATTCCGACGGCAGTACCCTTGGCCCGAGCATGCAAGGGGAGGATTTCAGGGACGTAGCACCATGGGATGCAGTTGACAGAGGCGCCGAAGATGAGCATATACTGGCATCGGATATCAGTTTTGTGTTGTCAATCTGCGATTTGAACGTCCAGGAAACTTACGGTGAAGAAAAACGTAACGCTGGCGGACGCCGTCGGCCTCTCAACCGATGTCCCCTTGAAGCTCAGCAAGATGGCGATCATCATCATGGAGAACCCAAGGCCGAAGCTTCCCCACATCATCGGCTTCCGGCGACCAATGCGGTCAACCAAGAGAGATGGGACGAAGGAACCGAGAAGGAACATGATTTGGATGCTATGTTATGGATTAGTTTTGCGCTGACAATCCTGGGTATGCGACATCACGTACATTCCACCGAGGAGCAAGGACAGATTCCGATCCAAGCCGACATTGACCTCGAGGACGGTAGGGACGAAGTACCTAGATGACCGAGATCAGTACACCGCTGCGATGACGGATCTAAGGAGACGATGACGTACACAACAAGGTTGATACCGCCAACTTGGTTCATGAACTGCATGCCGTATGCCAGCAACACACGCTTGCCCGTCTGCACTTCGTCGCGATGGAACAGGTTGCGCCACTTGTAGCCACCTTCTTGGGTCTCCAGACGGATGGCTTCGAGGATGTCGTTCTGTTCCTTGACAATCTTGGGGTGATCCGGCGGGCGATCGTAGACGTCGCACAGAACTTTGAGGGCCTCTTCATTCCGGCCTCTATTGTAGAGGTACCGTGGCGACTCTGGAAGACCAAAGACCAGAGCAATGACGACCTATCGACCTGTTAGCTATGCGCAAGTGTTGCCGACAGGTAAGTATCGCGTACGAAGCAGAAAATCATCTGGCAAGCAATAGGAAGTCGCCACGCGAGAGCCCTCTGGTCAGAAAAGTTCATGCCGTAGTCGAAAAAGTAGGCAATGACGATTCCGACGCCGACGAACAGTGCTTCGGAGCACACAAGGCGCCCTCGTTTGTGCGCCTCGCACAGTTCTGATTGGTACATGGGAACGGTAGATGTTTCGATACCTGAGATATTGCATGTTAGCACCATGACTTGGGCGGCCGAGTACTGTCTGTCGATCGCATTGACGAACCAGTTCCAATTCCCGTAATGAACCGCGCCACCATCATATGCGGAACGGAGAAAGCGGTTGTCTGCAAAATGGCTCCAACCTGTAAAGCGCGTCAATGCACAATTGCTCATCGAGGTTGCGGACAATCGGGACCATACAATGACCCAAACCATCGCAATCCACATGCAACCTCTGCGGCCGAAATATTCGCCAAAGATGAAATTGAGAATACATCCAGAAAAACAACCGAGGTTATAGATGCTGACAATGATACCCAGGAGGCCATCACTGGGGTGATTGACCACTCTCAGAAAGTCATCGTTACCAACAATCCCGCTGAACACGCCTTGGTCATATCCTGGAGGTGGTAGAAGGTGTGAGTCCTTGTGAAGTGCTGGCGCGACGAATTGTTCTTTGGAGCTCACCAAAGAGAATAAAAGCCATTTCACACGCGACGGTAATCGCGAGTTGGAGGGTAAACCCCCGACCAAACATGTCAATTTTCATCATTTTCGGAGCTAGCGGACGTTGAATGCATGAATTGGCCGTTGACGAGTTGGTGGTCTGTCCAATTCACTGCAGGGCCATTGAGTCGCAAAGCACCTGACCACCGCCGCTGAAGCTGGAGGAGCATCGGCACCGCGCTGATGTTGGATTTATGTTGGAGAGATGAGCTCCTCCTGGATTGTTCCTCAGGCTCTCAGAGACGCGGAGCTCACCAATAACATCCGTTTCTTGGCAAGTACAAGACCCGCCAGCAAAAGTCTAAATGGCTGACTCAGCTTCGGCTAGTCCCGATTTGGCAATCCGGCTTCAGCCACCCGTCTTGGGTCTCGGCTGCTGTGATTGGCTCGCAAGCTTAGCATCCGACGCCACTGAGCGGAAACGGTTTGGCTCTGGAGGAGAAATCCCCATTATTCCCCGCAGCCAGGGCCCCCCGCGTGGGGGGTGTGCCCTTGGTGCTCCATTCACAGCACTCTCAGCTTCGCTTCGCCTCTTTGACTCCCTCAAGGTTTCGGTTTCGAATCCGAACATTCGACTCGTCCTGGAAGGTTTGCCGAGTGCGAAGAGGCAGTCGACCAAGCAGAATTAACCGCTGATAACTAAATTAACCGCATCACAAATGCCCGGGGTTGGATAGGTAATGGATGATGGAAAGGCCTCGTCAGAGCCTCAGAATGACTCGCCAAATGCAGTAACCTGTGGCTCCAACTTCCCGATGAGTCAGCCGCTTGACCGCGGGATGAGATGATCGGTTCTGTTCGTTGTTCGTTACCATCAGAAACCATACTATCTATATGAAGATGATTTTTTCATTCATTGTGCAGATTGCCAAAGAGCAATCTGCGAGTAGGCCTACACTTGAAGCTAGTCACTGCTGGATGGTCTACGACGTATCGTAAAGCTTTGAGTGTGGCCGTGTGCAGTCTCCGTCTCAGCCGGCTTGTTCCTCTGTTTTCAAACTCTGACGGGAATGGGAATAAGGTTCAACGTGGACTTGCTGGGTTTGGACTTTGAAGGCGTGGAAATTCGAGAAATTCTCCATCTGCTCCACTCCCAACATTCTCCGAGCCGTTCTCCAGCTTTTCTCCGGATTTTCCCCAGGTTCAGACCTGTGTCGATTGGTGTCCAGTATCACAGACGGCTAAACGCGAAATGAAACGACATCCAAGTGTACGCATGTCTCGGTGTGGCTGCAGTGGAATGTCTAACATTGGAGATCCAGATGTGAGGGGTAGGTGAAATATGAACTTTCATTTCATCGTCAAACTTGCTTGCCGTTTGCACTCGTCGCCCGTCTGAAAATGTCATTTAATTGGCAGCAGCAATTCGAACTGCCGCAACTTCAAATCAGTGTGGCCAGTGATTCCCTTTGGGACATGGATACTCCAAAGGAAACAGGTTGGATGGAACCCTGAAACTCTAATAATCGCGCGTACGTAGTCCGACATGAATGAAAGATGGAATTTGACATGACCGCTGGTCACGCCAACTCATGACAGTGGCTGATGGCAGCAAGATTCGGCAGCGAGACTACCCCACGTTGGATACTGCTGGAGAGTAACTGCCTATTGTATGAACTAGTACGGAGTACACCCTGGAGTTGATCTCCAGCACTCACAGGTGTTCCTGGTTTGCCCGGATTATCATGCATGCACTATGCGACAAGGATCAGGGAAATCAATGCAGGTCCCAAGAGGATCCTCAATGACCATCGAGACGAGAATCTAGACGAGTCTCCTAGAGTCCCAAGAGTCTTGAACAATAGAGAGTTTAACAGTGCAGTGCACTCAAGCTAAAATTGAAATTCGATGAGTTCCAAGTCCACCTGAATGATTCTACGACACTTGCCAACCTCGTTCACGCTCCCCGTACCGGTAGAGATGTAGTAGACCCTTCTTGACGGTCAACAGAGACATTAACATTCTCCTAATTAACCGATACCTGCCTTAATCAAAATCATTCGTGATCGCCTCTGTTTCTAGCCAGTATCCGTGATTCACCCATCCACATAACTGGGTCGACACAAAAAAGCCGAAGCACGCTGCAACCTCGAACCCCTGAATATTGTTCCTAATCGAAGTCCATGGATGGCGATGGACATGTTTTGAGGGGCAAATCTTGGTTGTCGACGTTGCCAAAGGTACGCGGACTTTGCCACAGCACCTATCGTTCATAGTGGCCGTCGATACATTGCTTCTTCTGCTCTCGCGTACGCCCTTGACTTCTCTGGATGGCGCGCCGGTAGATAACGTTGGCGGGAATACATACATGGACGAAAGGACTTCCGCACCTTCCCTTGTTTCAGCAGCAGCCAATTGCGCAATGCTTCTACCTTCTCGAGCGGAAAACTGAGGGATTGCATCCTCACTCAATAGACATGAATCTTACACAATCCGCAGCCAGAGAATCATTGCTGGAAATCTGGCGAAATGAGATAAGCCACGTTGTTGCGGCCGGATTCTGTGACGCCCTATGTTGATGGCCGTCTTCTAAATCTATGTCCAGTATCTCGACCATATACATACTTGTCACTCGACTTTAAAAAAGCGAAGACACCATGTCGTCGAGAGCCGTCTCGTTGCCATATTTGCGGCGGCCAATCTGATGGCAAGAGGCCTGGAACAGAGAATACTGAGAAGCTTTGCCGTATCGTGCTGATTGCCCATCCGATCTTGCGTGAAATGCGCCTCGACAAAACTCCAGATCTTTATCCTCGCTCAATGCAGTCGGCATCGGGGACCATGTGTGCAGGAACATCAAGCCGCCGCATACGCCAGGCCTCCCTAACGTCAACAGTAGAGACTCTTGCCGGCTGAACGGGTGATGGCGCGCGAAGTTGGTCCCCCATGTCGAAAAGATTCTGGTTGTGCACAATCAAGGGTCAGCTGCACACCCGTTCGTTGCTCAAGACCCTCCTTACAAGCTCCTTCACGCCCTCTCTGGCTTCGTTGCTCTCGTTAACCTAACAACTGGACGATGCTTCTGTGGGCGTTTCTGAAACCGGCGACATTTGGCGGGAACCCAAAAGATGGAGCAATCAGAGGTGCTTCTCATGAACCTGGGAGGCAGTTTCAGGCGCAGTCTGTGTATCCTGAACACCCGCTAAGCCTACAATAACAGCTCTTCGACGACAGTGACTTGTATCCGCACTGGGCAGAACATTTGCAAGAAAATGTTCTATAATCGACTCTCGACCGACGAAATACTTGTTCCTCTCGTAAGACACAGCGAAGTGTGAGTGTCGTGTAGCCTGACCCGATTGCATGCCACCAGCGTAGCTGTCCCCGGCGTAATTGTCATCAGCGTAGTTGCCGCCAGCATAGACGCGCCCATAGAATTTGAGTCTTCAAGAATCGGGATCTCCATTGGCTCATCTGATGAAGTCCGCACGCACCTGTCTGAATGCAGCGCAGTATACTGAGATATGCACACACTCGTCGATCATTGAGAGAGACTTGATGGTTATACAGGCCATATCCCCTGCTTTTGATGTTGCTACAGGCCTGAGGCCTGTTCAAGCCAGGAAAAATGGAAACAGCTTTCCATCGACACAAATTAGTCCTGGGATATCCTGCTGCACGGTGTCCACGTGGTGCTACATTAACTCTGGGAATGTAGAGTGTCATTCTAAGCATGAGATAGCTGCATGTACTGTGTCTAGCTCGGACAATGCATGCAACACACGACTCTCCGCCTGTCCTGAAATGAACGAAGTGAGTGAAAGGGTTTGAAGGCCGCGCGAGGACCGACCGAACAGCTGCAAAAATAGTTCCGTCCTGCCTATGGCTTCCAAACCAAGTCTTTGATTCCTTCTCCTGTATACCTATATCGTATTCCGTACGGAGTACATTCTCCTGCACTCCGATTACCTAGTAGCCAACCTAGATGGTCTCTTGATGGCCAAGTTTGGCTCCCCTGGTGAAGTGTTCCGTCAATGTGAGGTACCTAGGGAAGTATTTCTGTCAATTCATATAAATTGGTCTACTCCATACTCCATACATGAACTACTCGATACTCTGGAACTCTCTAAAGTGTATTGTAGTGGCCCGTAAGACAGTAGTACGACTCTTGCGACAGATCAACGCTCTCCGTTCAGTTGAAGACCCTCACATGTGGACAGTTGTTTGCGATTGTCAGTCCGTACCCGGACAACTTGAAGCAAATGGCGACGTCCGTCTTGGTGTTAGACTCCTCGTCCCCTTCTGAAAATTCTGTAGGAAACAAGACGTTTCATAACGTCTTTCCAACAACAACATCAACAGAGGATTATTCCACCATGACGGAACCATCTGCTCGGGAACAAACAACCACCACCAACAATGCCCCGGCAAACGTTGAAGTAGACACCTCGGTACGAGAGCTCTCCATTACGGTACACCAGGATGCATTGCTGACTTGAGTCTCAGTATGACAATGACTCTTCATATGGCGATGACTAACTGTATGCAATGTGACGCCATGGCGCACCGGATCCCATGAGCATGCTCACGCATGTTCGTCAACATACAGGTCGTCGTACAGTGCATCGCTGACATCGTCTGTGCTCGATTATCGCCATGAGAATGGCCGTCGATATCATAAACTCCGCGATGGGTGTAAGACTCGCTTCTTGTCTGACCATCCAAGATCTGCAAGCTAATCGTTATTTCGTAGCGTATCTGCTCCCTAACGACGAAACAGAAAATGACCGCCTGGACATTTCTCATGAACTTTGTCTCACGCTATTGCACCGGAAGCTCTACCTGGCCCCGATCAAGAACCCGCAGCGGGTAATTGATCTGGGGACTGGGACAGGTATCTGGGCAATTGATTTCGGTAAGTTTGCTAGCTGGGATTGGCGGACCCAAGAAACGGAAGCTGACTCACAGAAGCGGACCAACATCCCGAGGCCGAGGTAAGGAATACTAGGAGGAGCGATCCCAGATGGACAGAATGCTGAGACGGGATGTTGCCGTGCCAGGTAATCGGCTGTGATTTGAGCCCGGTCCAACCGACTATGTCAGTTTAGCATAAGAACTCGTAGTCAAGTGGCTGGGCTGACGGGGATTTGCAGGGTTCCTCCGAATGTGAAGTTCCTTGTGGACGACATCGAGTCGGAGTGGGCATATGAAAGCGACCCGTTTGACTTCATCCACGCGCGATATCTGCCCGTCTCGATCAAGGATTTTGGGAAGTTGATCAAGCAGTGCTATCGGTAAGCCAACAAAACTTCTCCGTTTTCTTTGACTCTCTGACGAAAATCAGATCAGTAAAGCTCGGCGGCTGGGTTGAGTTCCAGGACTGGGACGGCTATCCCATGTCTCCAGACGGCAGTCTCAACGGCACCGCGCTCCAACAGTACTACGACGAAGTCTGGGGCGCGTTCGAGGAGGCTGGCTATGAGGTGCGTCCCGGGCCCAAGTTGGAGCAGTGGTTCAAGGAAGCAGGGTTCGTGAACATCTACGTGGAGAAGTTTGTCATTCCCTACGGCGTTTGGCCAAAGGATCCCCATCTTGTCAGTTTTCCCCTTTGCCCCCTAAACAGTTCGTCAATAACACTCCAGTACTGACCTCTTAGACAGAAGAAAGTTGGCGCCTGGAACCAGACCCAGGCCGAAGCGAACGGCTTCGAGGCGGTAGCCCTGGCCCCTCTGACGCGGTTCAGGAAGTGGACCAAGGAGGAAGTCATTGTTCTTGCCAGTAAGGCGCGCGCCGACGGCCGGAACCGCAACATTCACATGATGTGCGACTTGTGAGTGTCGCCGTAGCTACTATCCGGCATTGCTAAGTATACACTAGACAACTAACCACAGTAACCTCCGCAGCTATGTTGTCTACGCCCAGCGTCCCGAGAACTGACGGACAAGACTATGTACTCCTGTCGTGCCTGAACAAGTCGTTCCTATAGATAGCCTCGGCGCCTCGGCATCTTGCTCTCAAGGTCCGAGCCGTCCACGTTAACAGCAATAAAGGAACCCCAAACTGTACTGCAAATGTCCGTGGCTCTGTGGTTAGAAACAGCAACGGGCGGTGGACGATCGGGCGTACGCATCCGCTTTCTCTGCAGGAATCGGCCCACTACGTACGTTGCCTGCTGGCCGTGGTTTGCGGTCCGAAAAGCTTCGAGGACCAACGGACCATCAACGGTATTACTTACCTACCCCACGTTCTAGAGGCGTGCTACGCCGTAGGAGTCCTGACCCACAACAACGACTTGGGCTTCTATTTCCAAGAAGATTGGGAGCTGCGAGTTGGTCCTGCTTTGCGTTCGTTGTTCCCCTCGGCATTGAACGTCGGAGCCCTGGACAAGACTATCGCTCCGAGAATGCGGGAACGGTTCGGCTTCCGTCTTTGCGACGACCTGCTGCGACGGATCGAAGGAGACGAGCGTCTGAAAAGTGTCCCTCCGGCAAATTGGTCCGAGGAACAGAAAACCAGAGACTACGGTCTTTCAAAATATTCATCAATCGCTCCAACGAGATGGATACTCGCTGGCAGACTTCGGACCCCCGATAAGATCGTCCTCTGCGTCGCGTCCACAGGCATTGCCTCCACTTTCCTCCCCGGCGGCTGAACAGTGAACAAGGCTCAAGATCCCATCGTCGCACATCAAAACTCCACCTGCATGTCAGAAAGTCGTCGCAGTTGAGCGATTTGCTACGTGAGGCCGACTTACTGTGATGGGACGAGGCCCCCATGACACACGCTCACGTATTTGATGCCGTCGACAGGACCTTACGTGACGTTCTCGAAACGGACCTCCTCTTCGGTGGGCTCCCCACCATTTTTGATGGGGATTTCCAACAGATCTTGTCCGTCGTCCCGAGATCTTTCCCGCTGTCCTTCGTCCAAGACTCTCGCTCCCAACTGCTCCATGCTCTCACCGCTCCTTCGCAATCGAGAAATGCTCCGTTCTCTCTCTCGCTTCCAGTTTCCTTCATCTCAGACAACAGGTTCTTAGCTGTTTCAACCCTCTCGAGTCTGCAATGAAATTGGTAGATGCTCCGATCACGGTCATATTCCGCTTAGAATCCCTCTCCTTTTCCTTTACCCCAAACGGAATTACTGTTTATTCCATCCACCATGACTTTCCGGCGCCCTCCAAAGGTATTTCTACCCCCCAGCCCCAACGACAAGTGATCCTTCCTTCAGAACCCAAATCGATTCCATACCTCCTTTTTCGGTTTACGCTTCATGCGCACTTCAACGAATCAAGACCTGCTTCATTTGTCTGTGGGGAGCTGCTGCTCAACTATTCCTCTGCTCTCTCTCTGGTGCAACTGAAATCTCTAGACCGCGCTGATGACTACCTAATCTTTGCCCAAAACGGCAAGGCTCGGTTCGTTTCAGGGCATGCGCGCGACAGCCGCGCGTCACCAGTTCTCACCATTTCCTTAGGGTTGTACATTCACGTGATCCTCTCGTGAAAACATCACCAGCTCAAATCCTTCCCGTTTAGCAGTCCAGGCGATGTTCGGTGATCCGGTGGAGTATCTGGACCTGAGCCCTGTGTTGGGCATGACGGGGATTTTGATGGCGTTCGCAGATTCTACTTCACGGAAATCTTTGGTTTGGCTTATTGAACGCTGTCCACAGAGCCACTAGTACGAACTGCTCCTCTTCAACCCCGATTCATGACTATGCCACGACAATTTGTTATTTACATGTCTGTTGCCTTCAGCTCATCGGCAACATGAGGTGTTCCGTGCTAACCTCAGGGGAATCTGTGCTTCTTCAACTTCGGGTGTGCCGTAAAGACTTCTTGAAGGAAGGAAAGGGGACGGGAGAAGAGCGAGAGCGTTGCGAACAAAAGGATCGTCGAGTCGTTTTAATCTGCGGATGGAGTGCAGGCAGTTCGTCTTCTTACCATTTTAACCTACAGGCACAGAATACCAGGTACCGTCTACACTCTAGGTAGGTAGTCGGTAGATTACTACCTACCACCTACTACCTAATACATGCCGACTGTGATGTCGAACAGGACGACTTGACTTCAGTCAAAATGTACGGAGGACGTGAGTCTTCCGCGCACAATCAACTAGCTACAGTGCATAAACCATCGTTAGCTCACTGAGGCTCGGTTGAATGCTTCGAATGTTTGACTCTCTGAAGGAAAACATGCAGTTGGATTTTACACAAACAGGCTTCCCCCGACAGGGTTCCAGCTGCTTGGTATATAGTCTCATGAATGGGACACCCTTGTCACCATATGCCCTGCAAGGCGACCGCCTCTGTTCCCATTTTGGCAGAGGTGCAGCAATGCCGTCGTATAGCCAAGATCTTGATCCTTGTCCACTTGCGCAACATTTTCCGGGCTGTTGAACCTGTGATCAGTCAATCGGCAGTCTTCCTGGAATTAAATAGAGAACTATTCCACCATGGCGGAAAATTTCACTCAGGGACAGGCGACCTCCACCACTAACAATGCCACAGTCAGCATTGAAGTGGACACCTCGGTACGATACCCCTCCATTGCGGTACATCAGAGCGCGTTTCTGACTTGAGTCGCACAGGATGAGAATGACTCATCTTATGGCGATGAACTGTATGTGATGTGACGCCATGGCGCCCCGCTCGAAAAGCATGCTCACGCATCTTCTTCGACATGTAGATCGTCGTACAGTGCGTCACTGATCTCGTCGGTGCTCAATTATCGTCATGAGAACGGCCGTCGCTATCATGGATTTCGCGATGGGTGTAGGAGCTGACCTCTTACTGCTCAGCTACTATCCAAGATCTGTGAACTGATCGTTGGTTTTTAGCGTACATGTTGCCCAACGATGAATCGGAAAACGACCGCCTAGACATGTTGCACGAGCTTTGTCTCCAGGTGTTGCGTCGCAAAATTTGCCTGGCCCCAATCAAAAATCCACAACGAGTGATCGACCTCGCGACTGGGACAGTTGTTTGGGCGATTGATTTTGGTAAGTTTTCATGCTAGGTCTGGCTGACGCAGGAATACGGGTGCTGACTTAACCTAGCGGACCAACACCCCGAGGCTGAGGTAAAGAGTAGTACTATTGAGAGCAATCCCAGATGGACAGAATGCTGAGACTGGATCCGTGTGTTCCAGGTGATCGGGTGTGACTTGAGCCCAATCCAGCCGACTTTGTCAGTCTGACCCAACAATGTGTTGTCAAATCGCTCGACTGACGGGCATTTGCAGGGTTCCTCCGAACATGAAGTTCCTGGTTGACGATATCGAGACTGAATGGGCATATGAAAGCAGCCCTTTTGACTTCATCCACGCGCGAAATCTGATGGTCTCAACCAGGGATTTTGGAAGGCTACTCAAGGAGACGGTGCTATCCATCGGTATGCCATCGGACCTCTTCCCTCTTCTCTTTCTTCGCTTCCTAACAAAAAACAGATCAGTCAAGCCTGGCAGGTGGGTCGAATTCCAGGATTGGGACGGCTACCCTACCTCGGAAGACGGCAGTTTCAACGGCACCGGGCTCGAACGGTACTACAACGAAGTTTGTGGTGCGTTCGAGGAGGCCGGTTACGAGTTTCCCCCCGGGTCCAAGTTAGAGCAGTGGTTCAGAGACGCCGGGTTCGTGAACATCAACGTGGAGAAGTTTGTCGTCCCCTACGAGGCTACGGCGTCTGGCCAAAGGATCCCAATCTTGTCAGTTTCCTCTTGTCTCCAAAGAAGAACATCAAATAGTAGTAACTCAATACTGGCCTCTTCGTATTGAAGAAGCTCGGCGCCTGGAACCAGGCACAGGCAGAAGCGACCGGTTACGAGGGCGTGGCCCTGGCCGCCTCGACGCGGCACAAGCAGTGGAAGAAAGAGGAAGTCATACTTCTTGCCAGCAAGGCCCGCGCCGACGGCCGGAAATGCAACATTCACATGGTGCACAACTTGTGAGTATTTCTGTAGGTAGTAGCTACTTGTATGCGTATACTACGATCTAAAACTATATAACTGCAAAAGACACCTGAAGCTCTGTCGCCTCTGGCCAGCGTCCCGAGAATTGACCAGGTGAACTCTGGGATGGACAATACTTACTATTAATATCGGGTTGCTTGTCGTGTTTCATGTCTTTCCTTAGATTCAGAAATGGAAATCCTCAATCTTCTAAGCAACGCAGTACACCTACTCTATTGAAGACCGAATGGGTCAGACTATATTTTCAGAAACCAGGAGCTACTCCAACCAATTCAAGTGCCCTGAAACAAAGAAACAGAGTGACTAAAATGGTCCGAATGCCCTTGGAGGAATCACTTGAGGGGCAAAAAAAAAAAAAAAGAATACTCCGTACATAACCGTCTCAAGCAGCAATTCGAGGGAACATGGCCCTCGGGACACCCCTGAGATCCCACACCTAGAAGCAAAGTTAGTCTCATCGTGATTCGATGTGAATTACGAGTACAGTGTGCTAACTACCAAATAGGTTAGGGAGGCATTGACTAACTCGCATAGTGGGTGGTGTCTATGAGGTGTGTCCCGGAGGCCGCCATGTCCCCGGAATCCTGAGGTGCTGCCTTGAGAGTCGAGACGGTTAGATGCCAAGACTGGACTGGCGTCATGAACACAGTTTCAAACCATGCTTCAAGGTTCACAACATTAACGTCTCTGAACTGCAGTCACTGATGATCAGACTCCGACTATACTATTGTCCAACTGGATCATATTCACTTCCAGTTAGACATCAGCACACATGTTCCGCTTGTGCTTGTTTTGTTTCGAGCACATGGACGTTTCGCCGCCTTGATTATCGCGACTAGAAAGTACGGAGTACCTACTCGGCTTAACCCACACACCTCTTTTGATGCGTCAGTTGGCCACCGGTCATCATGCCTGCAGCATCCCTTCTTGCCATGAGCACCCGCGCTGCAGCACAGAATGTGAAGAGTAAGTTACGATGCCCCTCGGATGTTGGAGAGCGACGCTGAGTGTGCAGACCTCGTGGACATTGGCAACATGCCCTACTCCCTTGTCCGGCCGATCCTGAGCAAAGTCGAAAGTCCTGCGCAACTGGTAAGAAGAATAAAGACTTGTTTGGCGGAGCACAAGTTGGCTGATTCATTTACTCGTTCCTCGCAGAGAGCAATCGAACTGCAGTCACCGCATATAATGGAGGAGGATCGGGAGTTGTGGATTGAGTTCATCAAGCGAGACATTCCCCAGTGGGAACGGTTCGAGCTACCCGAAAAGTCGGACTGTTGGTATGATATATATCGCGACCTCCTGGAACAAGTTCAGCGAGAAGTGGAGGAGGATGCAATGCAGTTGAAGCTTGCCGTTGATGAGATCAACTCGAAACGGGCCAACAGCGGGTCGAAGTTTTTGGGCGAAAGTCCACAAGTGGGTAAACGGCTACCGAAACTCCGCCCAACTGCGGCGCAGCGGTATGCTGCGCATGATAGGAAAATGGGTGGGATTAAGGCAACATTTTCCGCGGTCTATACGGAAGATGGAGAGAAGATCTGGACGCTGGACAAAACACCGTCCGTGCGGCCAGGCCGGCCCCGCTCAGAGAGCTCGAAAAGGAGCAGTTTATTCACATCCAAAACGAACAAAGCTTTGACCGTTCCTACTCATCGACTAAAACCCGAGGTATCGCAGATCAAGCAAGTACCCCGATGGCTGGTAGATCAACACAAGCAGCCCTCGCCTGTCAGTACCACTGCCGCGAGGAAGCCAGTTGCGTCTACTCAGAAACAATCTCCTACAGTCACACCTTTTTCAGGGTCTCCAGAGCCCAGCAAATCGTCGATTCGTGCCCCTGTCACATCGCCTCGCCGTCAATCCGAACCGGTTCCCCGGACAGGCTCAAGTTTGTCGCAGAAACGCACGGCAGATGAGGTTTCATCTTCGGATCATGAAACGAAAAGGACGAAGGTAGCCACGACATCGACCTCCAAGGCTTCCTCGCCGCCATTGGCATCGCCGCCACAAAAAGCGTCTTCACCGCCGATTGCCCCCGCACTCCGAAGACGTCCTGCACCTAGCATATTCATACAGCCAAAGAAAAAGAAACTATGATCGTATGAGGCTGTCGTCGGGCGTACGTGTTTATTATATGGTCTTGATTCGGGTGTACTGGGAGGCTTGATACCCTGTGTGTTCATAAATGGGCTTGGGTAGGGTGGGCGTCATGGTTGTATATATAGCATGGAGTGTCGACTCATCGATCTGAAGCATTTTATCCTCATATGGATAGAATATATCCTCGTTATCTTGATGACAATTTCACTGAGCATCTGTCCCTAACTCACCTATCCTACCAGATCAACGCAGTAGAAAGGCGGATTCAATACGATGACTCTATTTCATACCTCATTACAGCATCCACTATCATTCGTGTGACATATGGACCAGAGTTTCCAAGCTCATAGAATTCGAATCCTACACCTCATCCCTGAACGGGTTCATTGACCTCCACGCAGAGCCAGGACTAAGTGCAGCGTCGCGCCTCCCTCGAGATTATAATCGGCAGCAGTTTTATCGTCGGCCCTGCAAGAAAAAGAACGGCACGTTAGCGAAGAATCGCAAAGCAAAAAAAAAAAAAAAAAAAGGGAATGTGTCTTCATCCCGATGGTGATGCATGTACAAGCCATACATTTGTTTTCCGCCGAAGATCAATCGCTGTTGAACCGGAGGGATACCCTCCTTCTCCTCAACACGCTCCTTTATCCGAGAGACCTATTTGTCCGCGTTCTTGTATTAGTCTTGTGCGACGAAGTTCCGACTTTGGTGATGGGGAGGTCTTTTGCCGCTTCGTAATCGCAACCGGGTGTGTCGAGCGTTCAAGATTGTTTGTTGGCTTTACCTTGTAGTCCGGCTCGATGTCCAGCTCGATCTCTTTTCCGGTCAGGGTTCGGACTCTGGTGCAAAAGAATCGAGTCGTTAGTTGATGGATTCCAAGGGTAAGGAATCTTGGAGGGGGCAAGAAAGTCATAGGGTTAGGAACTCTCACTTGATGAGCATTTTTTTTTTTTTTTTTGACGTTCTTTGTCTCGTACGAATAGACGGGAAGATGAAGAAATCTTTCAGCTCAGCGGTCTCCAGATTTGTAGGTTGATTCTTCTTCCGATACCCAGGATTGCTCGTAGAAGCTTGGATGATCAAATGCTGGTGGGGTGTGGAAGAGCCTAGCGGGGGCGAATGAATGGATGGATGGGCTCTGCTGAGTGCTGACTGCCCGACTCCGCGAGGAGGTACAAAGTCGATGTACCCCTATCGGAGCCACTTGAAGGCACATTTGAAACAGAGCATGGGGATTCCTAAGCTAAAGATGAGAATGGCTGAAAAATCATCGAGGGAGATGTCACTTCATTCATTGAAGTCGTTTCGTTTTTCTCTTTCAATACTCCGTACTGCGCCCTAAAAAAGACTTGACAATGGCGAGTGTCGATTACAAAGACCTCTCTGGCCCAGAGACCACACTCTGCGAGGATGACAATCCATATCAACCTCTGATCAATGCTACAAATGACGACCCTGTAATCAAGCCTGTATATTAAAGGAAACCTCGTGCATTCGAGCTGACAGAAGATCAGGTCCAACTCCAATCCCGGTACACGGTACATCGCACTTCTAGGAATGAACAGCAAAGACGAACAATTCTAGATCCCAATTTCGAGGGTTGGACTCTGGATCCAATTATCTGCAAACTCGATGGTCCGGACAGGGACCCCAATTTTCAGGATGATAGGTTCTGCATTACCTTCTGGGGTCGTCCTCCGCAACACATTCGAGATATTGTGGACATGATCCAACAAGAGCTTCGCTCGATAGCCCCTAGTCAGTAGCCATTGCATTGAGTCTGCATTGCGCGGCAAGAGCGATGACGATAAACTAATCAGTGTTACCAGCCCTCTGGTTCATGCCACTGGACCATCTGCACATCACGACTCTCGAAGTCATACATTCCACAACCGAGTCGAATATGGAAAGCATCGTTTCGACGTTACTGAAGGATGGCGCGGCTGAAAAGATAGCAAACTTCACCTCCACCCACAGAGCTCGCCTCATCAAGCCAATGATCAGCTTCGACACCGCCGCCATGGCTCTCAGCTTCGTTCCTGCGGCCGGGGAAGGTTTGGCCGACGGCGACGCAACTACAGATGCATACACCTACCATCACCTCCGCCGGGATGTTTACAGTGAGGTCCGAAAAGCTGGAGTCGTCCCTGCGCAGCGTTACGTGGTGCCATCGGCGCACTTGACAATTGCGCGATTCATCACACAGGAAGGGTTCAAAGACGAGCGGGGTCAAATCGACCATAATCGCGTCCGGCAACTCATAGACACGATTGACAGCCTCAATGATAGACTCAGAGCTAAATTCTGGCCGACAGAAACGGGAGAAATTCCCAAGGAAGGCGAGTGGATTGTGGGACAAGAGAAGGGTCTTGATTTTCGGAAAGGACGGCTTTGGTATGGTGGTGGTGAGACTATTCTTCTCGGGAGAGGGTTTTGAGGGTTCGGCATCATAGACAGGCGTTTGTCAAGTCATGTTACCAGCCGTCTCAATCGCGATAACTCTGCATTGATCCCTTCTGGCGCGCGAGAAGGGATATGCGTGATCTCGAATTGACAAGAATCGTTTTGAAGTTATGCGGGCTGGAGCTTGTCTATTGGCTAGTGCGCTTACTGCATTTGGAATAAAGTAATTACGAGTAACTAGCCCGAATGGGCAAGAGTTGTCATAGCTGATGACTCATCATTGCTCACATTGGCCATCTTCTTGGCGCTTCCGAAAAAAGTTTAGCACCAAGCAGAAATAGGCTAAGCGAAACGAAGAAAATCCCACAACCGCTCCGGCGCAATCAAAGTGTCTCTTGAGAACGAACTTTTGCAACGGACAGCATCTGTGGAAGATAGCGCCGGCAACACCGTCAAAATGGTAAGAATTGGCGATCTGAAGAGTTTCTCAATGCGAGCCGGTTTCTCGTTTCCGGATGAGCATGAGAATGGACGGCACTGGTCGAGGGCGAACGGTCGACTGTCGAGAATTACCCGCGACGAGTGCGAGTTGATTTGCGATGGCGAGTTTTCACGCGCATGGGCTGGTTTTACTGGCAGCGTTCAGGTTTGAGCACAGTGACTGCAAGTTCGGGCGACTTTGGAAGGGCAGTGCTTCGAAGATGAGAAAACGAGTATTCAGATTATGGATCGTTCGGTTTGCAGAACAAGCAGCAGCGCGTTGGGTGCGCGATGCAGAGTTTCGTTCCCGCGAGAGACCATCGATTCGATTCAGCGATTCTAAATTCCACACGACCAGCGCCGTCCATTCGATGCAACAAGCAGGGAACGAGGGCATTGCAATGTTTCCGATGGCTAACTCTGAATGTCCGGCGTTTTAGGTCAACGTTCCCAAGACTCGCCGGACATACTGCAAGGGCAAGGATTGCCGCAAGCACACCCAGCACAAGGTGACGCAGTACAAGGCCGGCAAGGTTCGACCGTCACTCCGTCCTGATCCCAAATCAACCTGATTCTCATATTCTCTCTGTAGGCGTCCCTTTATGCCCAGGGTAAGCGTCGTTACGACCGGAAGCAGAGCGGTTACGGTGGTCAGACCAAGCCCGTCTTCCACAAGAAGGCCAAGACCACCAAGAAGATTGTGCTGCGACTGGAGTGCACCCAGTGCAAGACCAAGAAGCAATTGGCGCTGAAGCGATGCAAGCACTTCGAACTGGGGTATGTGTTTTTTTTTTTTTTTCGTTCATCCCGAGTGCTTCGCGACCGCTAACCTTCCTTCTATAGTGGTGAGAAGAAGACCAAGGGTGCTGCTCTCGTTTTCTAAGCGCGTTTGCATTGGGGCTTGTATTTGTTCGCAATCTGTTCGTCGGATATATCCTCCCTGTGTTATGGCTGGGTTCTCGGGGGAAGGGATGTGTCCTCATGAAGCTCCTTTCTTTTCCAATGCATGTTATGATATGACCTGAGGAAAAGAAAGAATCAGATCAAAATCCTTCAAAGAGCATCCAACCGCTACTTCGACCAGCACCGATCAAAGGTAGAGGAGTTAATCAATCTAATCCGAAAGTCAGCCCGATTCATCCGTAGTCCAGGAGCTTCGTTTCAAGGAACTTTGATCACCAACTTCTGGTCGATAAAAAAAAAAAAAAAAACTAGTAGAAGGAACATGGCTGTCTATTCCTTGAACATTGGGTTTGAATCGCTGTGTTGAGTCAAGCATCTAGAAAGCAAGCCATGAACGCGTCCACATTTGAATTTGAGCGGTGTCAAGTGTCAACACGTCAAACAAGGGAACACATAGTACTCATACAGATACCCTCCAACAGATTCGACCCTGCTCCACCGACATTTTATATGAATCTCTTCGATACATCAAACATGAGCGTTCAAACACATCCTACTCGAGTATCAAACCCCATTGAATCCACGGTGCCTATGCCATCATTCTGTCCATCTCAGCCACTCCTCCGTGCCCTTTCCTCCTTTCAAATCCCCCATCCATAGCGTCTGCTCTTTCGGTTCTTGCTTCAATGTTTTGAGTTAGCACAGTTCTTTCAAAGGGCGAGCCAGCATACCATGTGAGAAAATAGCATAGGACCAGTCAGTCAAGACCAGATGTGGCTCGCAGGCCCGGAGTTCAGTATCACTGTGAATTGCCTCCGAGGGCATTGAGAGTCGTCACCCTCGTCCTCACGATGTTGAATCTTGGTCTTTTGAAAGTCTGGCGGGCCCTGCCGTTCTCCCCTTCTGCTGGCGTTTTTGTTCGGGGCTTGATTGTTGGTTTCGATGAGCGTTATTGCTTCCCGGTCTCAGGGGACACTTTGGTTTCTGAGGACGTAGATGGGGGGATTTCTCCCCAGCATTTGATGGTGTTGTGGCCTTGCTTGTTGTTAGTGCTTGCATTGGATGGCAAGATTCTGTTACTCACCGACTCTGCTTATAGCTTCAATTTCCATCGAATGAATCATCCGGAGAGTTAAGGCAAGTGAGTCATCAGGATCAATGCGTGCCCGGCAATCTCATTGAGAAGCAAGGTTGGAGCACTTCACAAGCAGAGGAGCAAGGACTTGGGTGAGTCAGATCATCAATCAACCGCTCCGGTGACCGTCAGTTGTGTCGTCTGGCAGCGTGGAAATGCCTTTATCCCTGATCGTGCCCTGCCCTCTTTGCTGATCCTGAATTTTAGGACTGGGCATTGGATAATATGTGCCTAAAGAGCAGTTAGTCCTGTCGCCAGTCAAGGCAAGCAACATCCGTACCTTTTGAACTCTTCCGGTGAGCTTATCCATGACCTTGTCCTCGACTTTCTTGTTCTCAAGATCGACAGGAGCAAGCAAGTGTCAACAGTCTGGTAGGAAGAAGATCGAAGAGAACAAGATCCAAGTCGAGTTGCAATCGAGCTGCAACGTGCGTGGTCATGCTCATGACAGATGGGGAAAATAAGAATTGGGAGCAATGACAACGGACGCTCTTCAGCAGGATCATCAAGATGACAATGACAAGGCGAAGCATCGACAGTGGTCAATAATGGTCACAACGGTTGTCTCCTTGGTGGCACCAGTGAAAGCCAGAAAAACGTAAATGTTGTGCTGTCGCTGCTTCGAATGCTGAAGGCAAAAGGGTGCTCGATCGCAGTGAAAACAATGAGCGAAAATCTCTGCAGCAGAGGACAAATGTCCTTCGACGTCTCCATGAAAGCGTGCTCGAGCAAAGATGTCCAGGACCATCCACGTAATGTGTCAGATGGCAGGCTCGAGAAAGACATGATCATGAGAAGAAAGAGACAGGAGCATGGAGAAGTAATCGAGTCTGTCGTGCCGCATGAATGAAGGGAGAGGAAACAAAAACAGTGGACGGGAAACACTGTAGCGGCAGAGGAAAAACATCAGAGGAACCCGATTACCGTCGTCGAAAGCACAGCCGAACAGAAAGACCTCCAAGGATGTGTAACTCTGACAGGCTCCAGAGCAAGCTTGAAACCGAGGCGATCATTCAAATCCGACTGGCTTGCTGCTGCAGAGGAACCCCATCACCAGGAGACTTCGCTGCGAAACGGCTATGACTGTGCGTTGCATCTCGAACCCGGACAAGCTGGCCATTGCTGGTACCATCGTCCCTTGTGAGCTCGAGCAGGGTGAACGAAGCAGGAGTCGCGGAGCAACTTCAACTGAACTTCGCACCATTCCATGCATCTGACCGGCAGATTGGCGAGAACTGGGAGACGAGAGGAGCCTGCGCGACTACAGCTCGATCCCACAACTCGGCGCAATCTCACGGAAAATCACCCCGGAGACAGGAAGTGCTTCCCGGAAAGCTGCCGCCATACAAACACAACAATCATAGCCGCGCGTTTGCCCGCCCTAGAACCCACCCCATTTTCACGACCGTTTCCCGCCGCCCAAAGATGAGTTCAGAGTCATTCGCGGGTGAAAGAATGGTCCTGCATCAACTCCAGAGCAAAGGCTTTCGACTTGGTACATTCATCTGGACCGGACATCCACAGGCACCCGTCGCCAGAAAACAACGACCAAGCCGTCCACCAGTGCTCCTTCGTTGAAGAAGCCCATTTCCTCCCCCTCACCCGTGCGTGCTATGGCGGCAGGTCCGCGCCTACCTACCACCACGGCCCCGCGAGGGCCCACGGAGTGGGCTCACGAAGCCACGCAGAGGGCTAGACCCGCGTCCTCGGCCTGAAAACATCGAGGCATTGGACAGGGAGATCCGCAGTCGGCGAGCCTCCTGCTCGAGCTCGGTGATGCGGCGTCGCGAATTGACTTCATCGTCGGACAGCGCCCGTTTGGTCGCTGCCAACTCAGATCGCAGCCGCTCCACCTCTCCCTGCTGCGATGCACCGGAGTGCACCGCAGACCCAGATGCCCGCAGATCTGCGATTTGCTGCTTCAGGCGGCTGATTTCGTCCGTCTTCCGGGCGTTATCAGCCGCCATCCGCTGCAGATCCGCCGTGAGATGCTTCAGCTCATCCTCTTGGCGGCGGGGAATGATCGGGGGGCCGGACCATTGGTCCAGCTCCGCAAACCGCTGCTCCAGGGCGCGGTTGTTCTCCATGTACTCGAGAGCCGCGCGCTGGCTCCCGAGCAAGTCAGACCGCAAGCGGTCGCGCTGGTCTCGGAGGTCGGCGCGCTGCCTGAAGAACTCCCCGAAACGTCGGTGCGAGTTCTTCAGGGCCTGTTTCAGCGCGTCGACCCTTCCGACCAGGCGGTCCTGCACTTGGTGCAGGATCCCTGACTCGGAGAACGCCTGCTCGGCCTGGAGCCGTTGAGCCGCAAGCTGAGCCTTCACTTCGGCCAGCTCAGCCTCGAGCTGTCGGCCGCAACCAACAATCCACTCTCGCTCTTCCAAGAACTGGTCGAGCCGAAAGAGGACTGCATCTCGTTCCTGTGCGACGAGGCTTAGTTGGGCGGCGACAGTGGCCTCCTGCTGCTGCACGCGCAGCGCCGAGTTTTCGGCCTCGAGGCCCGAAATCCGACGCTGCAGCAGCAGGGCCTCTCGGACGTTCCTGTCGCGGTCAACGAGGGTGGCGGCCAGATCATTCCGGGCGGCGGATGCAGTCCGCTCGGAGGAACGTTGACCTTCGCGCGCGGCGAGGATGGCCCGCCGCAACGCGTCGATCTTTGCCCCGAGTGACGCACCCTCGGAGGCAGCATCGGCAGCTTCCCTGCGGGAAGCGTCGAGCTGCTCCTTGAGTGATCGGACATCACCCGGGTTATACGGCTTGTTCAGCCGGTCGTCCTCCAGGTCCTGCACCTTGAACAGGAGCCCACGATTGGCATCTCCCAACTGCGCCACTCGCTGGCGCAGCTGGGTGCGCTCCGACTCACGCTCTGCCAGTTGTCTCGTGAGCTCGGTCACCCTGTTCAAGAGCCGCCCGATCAGGGTCAGCGCACGGGCAAGCGACCCTTGCGAGGCGACAACGGCCTCCCTAAGGTCGGCAACGGCCGATTGCCAGCTGCCAAAGACCTTGAGAAGATCGAGGAGCTGGGTCCGAAGGACCCAAACTTCCTCGATCAACTCGTCTTTGTCACGCAGCTGTTCACTGGCGTCGGAGTGGCACAGAAACCAACTCCAGGAAAAAAGGACGCCAGTTACAATGGCCGAAGACACGACAATAGGGAGGTGTCGCACATTGTCCTCCTCGAAGTTGCCGAGGCCGTCCAGGAATGCGCACCCGAGGGCACGCAATTCCAGAGCAGCGTTCTCGGCAACACAGCTCCACTCGTCCAGACTGGACGCCCCGGCGGCGTAGATCCCTGGGACGTGAGTCAGGTCCCAGCATGCGGGGGTGAGCATCTGGTCCTCGTTGTGCCATGCGGCGGAGAAACCGTCCAGCATGGCAACAGCACGAGGCCAGAGTGCCCGCCGCATGATGATCCCCGAACCCACGGTGATGCCCCAGTGGAGCAACGTCAAACAGGGGTTGAGGGGGCCGTCAAACCATCGATAGATGGCGACGGCCACCTCGCGTCCAATGGCGAGGAGCTTGGTCAGGCCAAGTCCAACCTGACCGCGAGCGCGACGATCTGCGAGGGAACTCAGCTTCCGCCGCAACGCCTCGACAACGGCAGAGCCGTATACAATCGCCATGCTCAGTAAACAAGCAATGACGAAAGTGTCTGCGGCGATTGCGGCGGTAAGCTGGTGGAGGATGGCGCCAAGCTCGAAGAGCCGGCCATTCCCCCCTTTCACCTCGCATTCGTCGTCGATGATCGCCCCGAAGAGAGCGACCATCTGCAGCTCGCATCCCGTGAACGGCAAGATGCCGATCAGGGACAGGAGAAGAGAAAAGAATCCAAACAGAGAATACATATTTGAAGATGTATTCTGACTTGACTGAATGGATTCTGAGCGTGGTCGTGAAAATGAACGCGTCGCAGCGAAGTCTACAATTGTCACGGCTGTGAGGCACTTTGACAGTGGTGATGATGGTTGGAAAGAGAAAAAAGAGAAGAGGAGAAGAGAAGAGAGACAAAAAGCTCTTTATACCAGTGATGCTCTGTTTGCTCGCTGCAGAGATGCCGAGTTTGGAAGGAGAGAATCACCAGAAGCGAGACAATCTATTCACTGACTTCCTTTTTTGGATAGAATTCACGTCAGAGTCACGCTTCATGTTCAGATTGATTCGGCAGAGCGTCCTCGGAGGGAGACTTTGAGCCATGTTTGTGCAGCAAAAGGATGTCTATATTGAACGGGAAAAGTTGGAGCACTATTGTCTTGAGGCGAACAATCGTTCTATCTAAAAATCGCAGAGATTCATGGAACGAATCGAGCACAGGGCAGCTTCTCGACTGTTTTTTGGCGATTCTTGCCGTGTGATACTGGAAATTACCAGCTTGGTCTTTGTGAGCTTCAATTGAGACAGTTATCCTTCACTGCGAAGCAAACGACGAAGTCCCGGTAACCATGACGACCTGTGCAGGCTTCGATGATTTGTGTTGAACAACAAGGGATTTTGTTGCCTCTTCTGAGAGAAGTAGACATGATGCATTCTTTGGGTATCCTAGATTGGATTGAGTCTACAAGGATTGATGATGGTCGATTGGCCACTATTCGAGGTCAATTTGGTCTATGAATTTGCTCATCAAAGCTAGCGTTCTCTATTTCGCCGTGGCATGCTGTTGCTTCCAGCGCAACTTATCCAAATCGCGACTCATTTTGCAAAAGCAGCCAGGTAGCCGAAGGACGGGGTTTTACAACAATCGGCTCTCTCTTCTCCTGCAGCTCCATCATGGTTGCCAGCCTCTGTCGCGTAGAAAACTGCACCGAGACATATCAGACACGGAATTATATCCATCTTGTATTGGCCGATCATCGCTGTAGTATGTTGCCTGAGCGACATGATCGAAGGCAGAGAAGTGGAAAGTGTGAACTTCCAAATTAGGAAAGCATCACAGAAAACTGCACATCCCGGACCTTCTGAGGTGTTTCTTGACTGACTCATAGATTGGCAGTATCATGTTGAATTTCATGGTAATTAAGGGAGTTCTATCATGCGCTAGAAACAGTATTCCTGGAACTTGGGAATCTCATGCCGAGGTCAGGTGTCAGGTTAACCCTAATGACAGCCCGGTTCTTGCAGGGAAACTTGGATCCATACGAGTTCTCGAATGAATAGGTAGTATTGTGCTGGTCTATACCAGGCTATGCTTATTATATATCCAATCCCTCAAGAACAGGTTCTCGCAAGTGGAAGGTCCACAGTTGTTCTAGCACTTCTACAAGGCGTTTCCGCCAAAATCAGTCGAGATATCGCCGGAGCTCAGACTCCGATGTCGAAGTGAACATTCAGAGCCTCAGACGCGAGCATGGTATCTAGCGTCGCTTGCAAAGCGATAAATGTGAACGCTCTAGCGGTAACATCGGTTGCATTGGGTTGTCAGATAAATCAATTCAACTGGCTTATCTGGCTAATGGCGACCTTCGCACGTATCTCGGAAAGTGCCAGCCATCTCATCAACTTCAACTCGCGTGATTCCGTGAGATGGCACGCGCGATTTGATACGTCCATGACAGACGTGTTCTCGTTGCCGACATCACTACTCGAAATTTTCTCGGTGATACAGATCTCTGTCATAATGTGCGATTTTTCAGATGCACCCCTCCTTCCACTAGAGACTGACATGGCCATTGTAGATGACCACGGCTTCACTACACAACTCGACATCGGCCTCCTCGAAGCAGTTATGTACGAAGTTGTGAAGGGCGAGAGTGTGAAATCGATCATTTCAAATTCAAGGCTCCCACCGACGGCAGAGCGTACTGGTCGGAATGGAAGTACATGCCTGCCTGGCACTTTACAGAGGACATTTGGCTCGACTGGATCATCAAGGGCTGCCGGACCGGTAGATTCCGCAGTGCTCACAGTACTACTACTGTATGTAGGTATACTACAAGCACTTCCTAATTTCCGAAAGACCGGCCGTCGCTGGTGAAGTCTGATGAGTGGTTGTACCGTTAGGAGGTACTTCTGGTAAGTACTGCATGACGCCTTCACGACTCATCTGCTCTGGACGTCTGGTGACCTGACCTGGATCAGCTGGATATTAATTGTTTCAAGTCAACTTTGAACACTCCAGAGTCCAGTCCAACTGCAAAAACTGACAAACGGTTTGAAATTAACTGAAATGTCCAATTTTTTATTCAAAATTTCTATCAAGTTCTCAATGGGACAACGGCCAATGGGATCCCACGGAGGCATTAGTTAATAATTCACTGACGTCAGCGGTCAGCCCGACAGCCCCACGAGGCGGCACGCTCACTCTGAGCCTGAGGCATTGCAGTCCTCTCATCCGTCCTTCTGCCCATGGATCGAGCTGGTTTGCCGCTGATAGAGAACCATGGACTGACTCATGCAGTCTATCTAGACATTGCTTCCTCGTCTGCAGCGTTCGAAGTTGGACGCTGGGTACCAGGATTCCCCCTGAGCCGCTTCAATCATCATGCGTCTATTTTGTACGAGAGGCCTACTTGTACGGAGTAGTCTCGCAGGCCGACTATGAGGCTTCGAGTCAGGCGATTCAACGATTCCTATCACCATTGCAAGATTTCTGGATCTATTCACTCTGATACGCCCAAGAATCATAACGCAGAAGAGGGGACAATCTCTACCAATGCAAGCCATGTTGTAGGGCTGCGCCCATTAGTTGATGGCTGTTCGACGATGGGGCACAGGACGCAATACTGGGACTTGAACGGATGTGTTTGATTTCTTGAACTCTTGGGCTAAGGAATCACTGCAGATTCCCGGATCTTCCGGCCCCTGATTGTGGCCTCCAATCGACACACCTGAACGCTCATGCAGCTCATCTCCCAACATTCGATCTACGGAGGAACTTGTTCAGAGGGTTTGACAAGAGGTACAGTCGAGGACAGCAAATGAGGGACAACGTAGTAGTTATCTCTATCTAATTGTCTGGAGCCTCTATAAAGAACCCAGTACCTTGTCCAGCTCGCTCCTGGTGTTAACTTGACCAGGTATTTCCTAGGAATACAAGTTTACAGGTTGATTGCCTAGACACAATGCCGAAATCTCAATCTCCAACACCATCCGAGAAACTTGAAGATTCCATGCTCACAAATCAGCCTCCTTGCAGGCGGGAAGTGGCTGAGTGTATACTATAGTACTGACTGAACTAGCCTTTTCCACCCCACTACGTCTACAAATAACTTAGCCTCCTGCAACAACGCTAGATTGAGGCAGATGATCAGGTTCTGCGTTGCCCCTCGTCCCCCTCCATCTTCTCGTCATATTCGCCTCCAGGAGCCCCTGGACGACTTTTCATCTCTTTCATTGTTCGTCTCGACAGGAACAGAAATAGATTTCATCAATAAGGTGCCTTTATTCACTTCTGATCAATCTAAAGTCATCTCTCGTTGTAGATGCACTGAACTTGCTCACATCTGATACCCGATAATTGATTTACTCGAGAGATCACCGGTCTACTCATGTCATACTCGTATCAGGAGCGTGAGCGCGAGTGGGATGAATACGTCCGTCCCTCGGATCGCTCGTACACAGTGCGCCGCTATGTGGTTTCTGAGGATCCGCCCGCCGAACGGGAGCGAGACCTGGTGATTCGGCGACGGACCGATGAGTTTCGAGACTATGAGCGCGACCGTATGGAACAGACCCTCCTGACTTCATTACTTTGTGCTTACGGAGGCTAACTACGACGATAGCTCGCTCATACGCCACTGACTATGAGGTCGTGCGTCGGTCAGAAACCTATGACTATGACCCACGTAATGAAGCTGAATATTACTACCAACGGCGCGTTCGAGAGTACGACGACCGTAGCCGTCGGGAGATCAGCCCGGACGACTCGATCTCCCAAGTAGCCAGCAGTCGCAGGCACCGGCGCCGTCACCGTGACCGCGGCCGCGACGACGGCGACTACAGCAGTGACGACAGCGTTGTGTACGTTCGCCGAGAGACTCGGGAGTCTGATGACGAGCCGCACCACCACAAGAGGCATCTTGCGGAGGGAGCCTTACTGGGGGTCGGCGCCATGGAGGCCTGGCGGCACCGCAGCAAAAGCCAGGGACGGCCAGTGTCGAGTGGTGCCGGCCGCGTCGGTCGGGACCTGGGCGCCGCGGCTCTGGGAGCCATCGCCGCGAACGCGATTGATCACTATCGCAGCGATCGTCACGCCGAGTCGGACGACGAATGGAGCTCCCGCCGTCACCGCCGTCGTAGGCATCATTCGCACCACAGGAGCCGCAGCCGTTCGTCGTCGCATTCACGGATGAAAACCCTGGCGGGCGTCGGCCTGGGTGCCGCAGCACTCGTCGGTGCGGCCGCATTGGCGAAAAAGGCGTATGACAAGCGGGAAGAGAAGCGAGAAGAGCGAGGTCGCTCCCGGAGTCGCTCTCGACGTCGACGCGGTTCGTCGGCTGCCTCTGCACGAAGCAAATCTCGGGGTCGCAGCAAGTCTCGAGGTCGGCACATGGCCGCAGCCGGCCTGGCTGGAGCTGCGGCAGCCGGGCTAATCGAGAAGGCCCGTAGTCGGTCCCGGTCCCGCAAAGGGGAGCGGTCGCGATCCCGCAGCCGGCTTCGCAAAACTCTACCCGTCGTTGCCGCAGGCGTGGGAAGTGCCGCGGCTGTAGGTCTGTACGAGAACCACAAGGCCAAGAAGGAGCGGGAAAAAGAGCGGGGAGGCGAACCTCCTCACCGGCATCGGTCCCATTCCAGGGACAGAAGCAGGAGCAGGAGCCGAGTCAGATCAGCGGAGTTCTTGGAAAATGACACTGCCGGCCTTATTGAATATGGCCACGAACCCCTCTACGGAAATATTCCGCAGGCGGATTATTATGGCCGGCCCCCGACCCCGGGCGACGGCAGGGACGGGGAGAGACGCCGACGACATCGCAGTATCAGTCACAGCCGCAGTCGTAGCCGTGATCGTGGATATACCTCTTCCGCCGACTCCGACTCCGACGCTGACCAGAGGCGTCGACGCCACAAAGATAGGCGGAGCGGCAGCCGTATTCGGGAATTTGCTGAAGCAGGGCTCGCAGCGGCTGGATTGGACTACGCTGCACACAAGTATTCCGAACACAAGGAGCAAAGGCGTCGGGACCGCAGCCGGGAGCGTGACAGGAGACGTGAGTCATCGTCCCCGGAGTCTGGACGGTGAAGCCTTCTGTCTCCGATATTGACAGCAGACGTAGGTCATGACGATCGGGACAATGACTACGAGGAGGCGTATGATCCGACTCCCTACGCGCCATCGCCGCCCGCTCCAGAGAACAATTATGCTTACGCTGGAAATTTCCCACCACCGCCGGGGGCTCCTCCAGTCTATCCATCCTCGGCAGGGTATCATCCGGGACAATATCCGCCGGCGCCTGGCGCCGCACCCCCTCCGCAGCCTGCTCATGCCTATCCACCGGCACCCGGACCGGGTCCAGGTGCACCGCCGTATCCATCCCAGGGACGGCGAGCTGAAGACATCGTGAGTGCCCCTCCTTTTGACGCACATCACAGACCGGATGGTGGGTTCGATGTGCCTTTGGCATCGCGCTGCCGAGACTAACGTGATCGAGCCTGTCCCGTAGGTCTAAGGTGGCCCTCTTCCCCGGGGTCGCACAGGAGTAGGAGACGCCGTTCCGCCAGTGAACGCCCACGGCAGACCAAATCTGTTGCTTTTGATCTAGACGGCGAGTCACAGTCCGATCTGCGAAACATTCCGAACGGCGATGGAGGATACGAAACCGACGACAGCGACTCGACGCTTGACGAGCGGGATGCCCGTCGTCGCCATCGTCGCGCTTCTTCTTTTTCGGCTCCTCGTAGCATCGCGCCCGCTAAAGACCCACTTCTTCACATCCTCATCATGTTCGCAGCCCTAACCCTAAGCCCAGCGTAGACGATCCTGCCAAGGAGGACGACTCGGAATCTACTATCGAATTGCCTGACCGCTTCGATGCCCAGGGTCGTCGAATTCCTGATTGGAACGACGAACCTGTCGCGGATACGATTGAGTTTATTTGGGAATGTTTTGTTTGGCGGAAAGTCTCCGCTGGTCGGTGGGCGTCGGTCTTGGTTTTGATTTTTGTTTGCAGGTTTGAGTTTTTCAGGTGAGAGGATGTTGTGCTTGCTGTAGTGACTGAACTACGATGTCATGTCTGTGATGATGATGATGATGATGATGATGACGACGACGATGACTGATGTTTCGAGTTGTATCTTGCTTTACGAGTGTAATGATGACTGATTCAGTACCATTAAGTTGGTGATTCGTCAAGCACGACGTGCTCAACCTTGTCGGGTCAGGCACCGGCTAACAACGGCCATTCTTCCGAATCCCACAAACGGCACAGCGGAGATGATTCCACTTGTATCCGTATGTAGTACTCTTTCCACGTGGTGGACCTTCCCAACATGTATACTACTGTATAGTGTACTGTATACGTATACTCGTGCAGCTTCCACGATCTTCAGATAAGCGGTGAAGACGAAGACGCCTCATCTACGCTTCACTTTGCCAAAATCAAGATGCGATTTCTCGTTGGAGTCTATGCGCGATCCTACGAAGTCGATAACAACTGTTTTGGGCCATGAGTACCAAGTACTGTACTCCGTAAATCGTGAAGATTGAAGCTCGTACTCCGTGCTTCTTCTATCGGACGTCGCACGGGGGGGGGGGAACTAGGTAACGTCATGGATCCGGTCGCTGCACATCAGCTCCATTCTTCCACCCTTGACATGAACCTTGACATGATCATGCAATTTGGTCATGGGTCCCTCGTTCCTCTCGCTTGTGGTGGTAGACTATTGAGCTCGGCTAGAGTACTGCTTGTAACCTAGCAGGATTTCCAAGCTTTGAGAGTTTTGATCCTGGAGGTTCGAGAAGCTCATTCCCCCGCACCCGTTGAATTCTCCTTTTTGATGGGGACAAACAGGAATCGTGGAACTTACGGAGCAGTACGAGGTTCTTCTTTGCTGTTCGTCGGCCCACCGGGCTCCTCCTTGTTGTTCTGACTGCCCTTGAGCAAGGGTGCTCTGACTGTACCTACTCCGGTACGGAGTAGGTAGATAGATATGGTCAGAACTCGTATGACTTGGGGTCTTTATTCTCATGCCCTGGTCGGCCAAGAACGGACACTCTTTGAAGAAAGGAGCTGCATTCATGCAACAATGCGGACTGAGGCTTTGTGGGAGCTGGGGTACCGTGACGTCTGCCAAAGAACGAACCTGGTTTTCCAGAGCCGATCTCTTGGCCTCTGAGTCTGGACTGGCACTTGTGATTCTCATATGAGGTCATGATCACGTCGGTCTGTCTTGCTCTCGTCAGGCTGGTAAAATTACGCAAGCACTAAGCCTTTTCTGGGGGGGAAGCCACTCTATTTTTTGATACCGAGTCTGTCACAGGATGGTCACACTGATTCAATCTGATCATTTCATTTCATTTTCCTTCTCTCTCTCTCTCTTAGTTCCAGCGTACGAGTACTCCCCGTACAGAGTACTATACAAGGAAAGGATTGATTCAGTGTGCTCACCAAGTGTTTTGAACGGCCCGGTACAGTACAGGCTCTCACCGCTGCCCACAGCCTGGCCCCATCTGCTCTGCGATGCCCTGACGTGGGGAGCGGCGATTGGCGCTTGGAGTTCCGAGGCCCAACCAGTCGCAGTCGGTGGCCAGACTCTCCCATGCATTTCTGGTCGCCGCCCAACCTTGTCTGGCCGTGATTTTTTTTTTTTTTTTTCTTGAGCGGAATTTTTAGCAGACGAACGCGGATCAATCATTTTCTGACTCGCTCCAGGAACCGCTCAATACATACATGTAATATATCTACAACTGTCACTCGTCATTCTAACCACAAATAACCCAAAAAACAAAAACCCTAGCTCCTCAATCAATCCTCTCTCATGGTCGACACGTGTGCTGCTGCAGAACCCGCCCTCTTCCGTCGGCCGTGCGTTCGCTCAGGGGAGACTCCACGTCAAACCCAGGCACTCCGATTGTCTGCAGATCCTCGGCGCCATCTGATTGCGTCCTGACTGTGCCCCAATTTGGTCCTGCATCTCGCAACCCCGGGACGAGGCTTCGCAGCAGCATGTGGCCGTCGATTATTTGTCCATCCTGCCTGTGACGGTGATCAATGCGGACTTGGCCCTGTCGCCGCCCAATCTTCGCTGCACCCCCGTCAGTCGTTCGTCGTCCGGTCGCGTTCGGATGATTGCCCTCGTGTGAGATAGAGAGACATTATCGCCCGTCTTTGGCTCCGTCGTCCCGACTCGCCATGCCGCCGCCGCCGCCGCCGCCCTCCTCCTCCACCGCGGCTGCAACCCCACGGCCGAGTCTGAAATCACACCGAAGAAGCGCGGCAACTGCGCCTCCCGCTCCTGGCGCTGCTCGCAACGGCATGGGCTCCGATGATGACACTGCGGGCAGCATACCGCGCCCTGCATCTAACTCCGCCCTCCTCATGTCCCAGGTGCCCAGGATATTGTCGCCGGTCGACACCCTGTCCGTCCCGCCGTCGGGAAACAATTCCACCAATTCCTCGCGCGACTCGTCCCCCGTGCGTCGCTCGTCGCGTATCACCAGTAACAACCGTCCGACGTCAGCAGTGCGCGCTCACCGGAACCCAAAGAGCGCAAATACCACCAGTTCGGGCCGTGCCGCGTCCACCTCTCGGTCAGGGCGACAGTCACCCTCTTCTCAGCGCTTTGACAAACCTGATCTCTCATCACACCCGCCGTCCGTAGACACCAGCGATGCTGACGCGGATCAGCCGACGATGCCTCCTCCGCCACGACGAAAGGGCTCCGTCCCGTCCAGCCTGTCTCGCGACGGCACGTCCAAGACGACGAACGGCCGGTCCGAGAACCAAGCAAATACCTCCTCCAAGAGGGCTTCCTTGACCCCGTCGCCTGACGAGGAGGTGGTGCTTTCGCCGACGGCACGGACTGCTGCCGAGGCCGCCGGTGGTCGATCGCGGAGAAATTCGACCCGCAATACCGGCGGAACGGGAACGCCGTTGGAGACGGTTGAAGAATCGAGCGCACCGTCGACGCCGATGGACAAGGCGACCGGAGGAGACCACAAATTGGAAGAATCGCACTTGCAGCGTATCGATGAGGCGGTTCGACAGGCCGTGGAAAGCGGAAGCGACAGCGGCGGGAATAAAAGCTCCGGCTCGGGAGAGGACAAGCGCAAGCCGCCGGTGTCCCGGCCGCCCGGCGATGTGCTGCCCAAACGATCCATGACATCTCTGAATGTCGCGCGTTCCAGACCGGGCGACGGCACCGTGTCGAACATGATCGTCGAAACGGAGACGGTGACGTCGATTCCGCAGGTTTCGCTGGGCGTCGGTGCGGGCGAGCGAGGGTCGTCCCGCAATGAACAAAGGGCCTTGCGCCCGAAACCGAGCGCCGAGACCATCCGGCCCAAAAAGGAGAAGAAGCGGACGACCCGCAAACCTCCAGTGTCGGGAAATCCGTCCTCCAAGGCGGACATCTTCGAGGCCAAGGTGGCCAGCGCCGTGGACGAAGCAGACGTGTCCGACTCGGACGAAACGTTTGTCTACGAGTCCAACCCTCCGGATGCGCAGGCCGGGCGTATTCGTTACCATTCACGAACGCCCAGCGCAACGTCCATGGCCAGTCAGGCGGAGCAATTTGGTTCCCGATCTCGAATGGGCCGCGACGTGTCGGGCAAGCGCAGCATGAAGTTCACAAACAACTACAACCACAGCGGCCTCGATGGAGACATGGGCGACAGCGATCAACGCGGTCGGGGTGGGAGGTTTGATGGCAACGGACACTCGGGTCGACACCACCATATTGGCCGGTTTGGCCGAGGCGGAGGAGGTCCTCCCTTCCAGTATGACAACGAGTCACCGTTCAGCAAGTCGCAACCGCAACCGCCTCGCTCCCCGCGTCATTTCATCGGGGGCGGCTGGCGCCACGGTCGCCGGTCGCGACACGCCAATTACCAGACCATTTCGGGTTCGAAAGGCTTTGGGGACGCCTACATGGAGGATCTCGACGGCGACGGCGCCGATGACGAGCGGGCGCCGCTGGTCGGGTCCGCGCGGACGCCGCGCAGCCGCAATAGTCGTCGGCCCGGCAGCGCCAGTATGCGGCAGATGGAGTTTTACGACCAGCGCCGACGCGGGTGTTTGTCGCGCAGCGGCGGTTGCGTGATCGCGGTGTTTCTTGCGCTGATGCTGATCGGCGGCGCCGTCACGTTGCTCACGGCGATGACGCGACCGTTGCAGAACGTCCGCGTTGTCAACATCACCAACGTGCTCGCCTCGGAGCAGGAGCTCATGCTGGACCTCAACGTCATGGCGACCAACCCAAACATCCTGCCCATCTCGGTCAGCGCCCTGGACGTGAACGTGTTCGCCCGCAGCCGGTACGTCGGCAGCGAGAAGTTCCGGCGCATCCACGGGCCCCATCCGCGGGCGAAGCGCAGCAGGCAACGCGCGGAGCTCTCGCGGCTCGCACGGCGAGCCGACGACGTCAACACCACCGAGGGCGTGGACCGCGGCACGGACCCCATCGAGGACGGCGACCCGCAGACGATGCTCCTCGGCCGCGTCTTCCAGTTCGACTCCCCCGTGACGTTCGACCCGACCCCCTGGCGGCACGACCCGTCGATCACCACGGGCCAGATCCGGCTGCCGAAGCCCGGCAACCGCACCGAGGAAGGCGGCACCGCGCGCTGGGAGCGCGTCCTGCAGCATCCCTTCCAGCTGATCGTGCGTGGCGTCCTGCAGTACTCGCTGCCGCTGGGCTCCAGCGAGCGCTCCGCGTCGATCAGCTCCAAGGTGCAGGTCTTGCCGGACGAGGACCAGGATCCTCCCCCTCAGAAGAACCCAGATCCCAACGATCGCATCGAGAACGACACCGTCCATACCACGTCGTCCACCTCGGCGGCGTCCCCGGTGTTGATTGCCCGGTTATTTTCGTCCTGACCTGAGTCTCTCCTTTCTTTTTCACTTTCCTCCTGTTCCATGTATTTTTTTTTCCACACTTTGTGCTTTTACGTTTATACCCCTCCCCTTTTGCATTGTTTCATCATAGGTAATGCTTTCTCTCTCATCCCACACACATACATTCTCTCGCGATTCTCCCCTGTTCCTTTTTTTCATCTTTTCTGGCGTTTTTTTCCAGAGCAACTTGGGCATGGACATGGACATGGACGTTGATTGACATGGCAAGTTTTAGATGGCTTAGGATCGTATCCTTCTTGTGTATATTTAAAAGATTCTGCTGTTTTGGTCATGCTAAAAAAGAATAAGTACTTTTTAATGATTCATGACGTCATGATTCATGCGATATCGGCCATGACTTTGATGATCCTAGACTGGCTGGCTTGGGAATAAATCACCATTGTTTTCGAGTCAATTGACTCTTCCGTATCCGATAGTTAGTTACACGTTCCTAGTCTAGACCTTAACTCCAAGATTGACTTTCCTTTGCAGATGGATGAATGTAGTAGATCATGATTCATGTGAACTCCACCAAAAAAAAAAAAAAGTTGTAGTCATACAATCCGATAAACTCTCTTCGCAATCATAAACGAAACGACTCCAAAAATCACTAAGCCACCCGTGACTATGAACCTCTCAGCATCATGTCCCGCATGGAAAGGGGGGGAAATCAAAGCGACGTACTCGACCAGAACCAATGCAGATTATCCACCTCTTGCCCCGGCACCTTGACGTTCATCCCCCACATTCCGCAAATGATGTTCATCGGCAGCACGATGGTGCCCAGCACGGTGAGCTTGCCGAGCACGTCCGCGGTGCGCTCCTGGCGTTCGTTCATGATGATGTTGAGCTGGGCAAGGTAATTGGAGTGGGCGCGGGAGAGGAGACTACAACCACTCTGTTAGTAGATGAAGGGTATAATGGAGGGAATAGAAAAAAAAAAAAAATAAAAAAAAAAGGAAGGAAATACGTTTCGTAATGGGCTAGATTGCTCGTCATTGTCATGATATGATCCTGGATATCACCCAGGTAGAGCCCAATCTCGGACTTTGGCGCGACCTCCCATTGCTCGTTGCAGCGTTTGGCGAACCCCTTGATCACGTCCGCCTTGGTGCTGAGCAGCCGGTACATGCCCATGACCTTTTTGCGACACTCGCCGACCCGTCGGAGCATCTCGCCGGGCGCCAGCGCGCCGGACGGCGTGGCGACGCGGTCTTTGTGCGGCGGATTATCGACGCCGGCTTCCTCTTCCAACATGTGCATGCGCATGATCGTGTCGTCGACCTCGTCGACCTCGTTCTCGATCGACTGGATCAGCGGCCCAAACACGTCGGTGATGTCGTCGATCAGCGCGTAGCAGATCCAATCCGAACTCAGCAAGAGATAGTCACGCAGCTGCCGGATGCGCCGCCGTACGTTGGCCGGGTGCGGCGTTGGCGAGAAGTGGAAGCTTAAACACCCTTCCCGGAACACCACCACGTACATGTTGACCGGCTGCAGGTAGTTCTCGCTGTCCGGATCCTGCTCAAACGTTCGGTAGTTGAGGAAGTAGTAGTGCCGGAACAGCTCCACCTTCTCCCGCGCCTCCTGCATCATGATGTCTTCGGCCGTCAGCGCGTGTATCCCAAACGTCTTGGCGAGCACCCGCATTTCGGCATCCGACGGCGACAGCACGTCCAGCCACCACGTCGGCCGAGGGCCAATCTTTTTGCGTTTCGACGACTGTTGCTGAGACGCCGACCGAGACATGTAGTCAGCGTGTTGTGTATGGCTTTCTTCTTCGCTATGGCTTCGGCCAGGCATCGGCGACGACCGGTGGGAGTTACTATCTTCTTTCGAGTCGCACGACCGGCTTCGGCTCGCATTGTTGGAATGTGAGTTGGACGTCGGATCATGCAGGGAAATCAGATCATCGCCCTCGTCCTCAGATGTGCTGTCCTCCAATTCCAGCGGTTCCGGCATGAACAGCTCCCGGAAGCTCCCACCCGGCTGAACCAGCTCCGAGATGGTTTGCGCATGAATTGTGCTCTGAAAATCCTCATTGAAATACGTAAATCGATAAGGCGCATCTTCCTTCACCTGATGCCACGGGGCGTACTGCGGCCGCAACCGGCCGCCCACGAGAACCGGCTCACTGATTTTCTTCACTCGGTATTCTAGCTCGCGATCTTCCTTTTCCTGGCGAGTCCATTCCTCCAGCACCGAGAGATCGGGCCACTGGTGTCGCCGGCGCCGGCGTCGCATCTCTCCGTCACGCGACGGGCTGGGAAGCAGTTCCGCGGTGAGGTCCGTGGGAAAGCACACGTCTTCCTCGACCGGTAATGAGATCGTCCGACGCCGTTGTAGGGTGTCCTGCATCTGTGCTCTGGGCGAGCTCGGCCTTCTCGAGCGCGGGGACACTTCCTCGTCACCACCCCCTTCCACGTCGATGATGGCTTCCCGGAGACGGTCTACGGAGCCACGTCGGAGGCTTGGAGAGCGTGTACCCTGAGGAAAATCCGCACCGGTGACCACGGCATCGTCATACCCAATCTCACCGGGCTTTGGGCTCCCAGGTACGGAGGGCGGATAATTGATGTCGTAATCGCGATCTTGAGCCTGGGGACTCCGCCTGGAAGACACGGAGAGCCGGGACGACGAGGTATCATTGACTTGCTTCCATCCTCGCGACGTGTACGGCGAGGACCACGAGTCTGTCCCATACGTTCTCCGTGATGGGCTTGTAGGTTCATTGTACGACGTCACCAGAGGAGTACGGTCCGTCACTTCTTGCTCCGCCTCATCCTGCTCATCATCGTCGCGCTGCTGCCGCCAGGTCGAGCGTCGAGACAAGGGACCCTCGATATACGATCCAGATCTAACAAACGATTCCGGGCGGACCGATTGGGCGAGACGACTGTCACGGCGAGGGCGCATTTCAGGTTGGTTCCTATTCCCCTTAGCTTGGTGAAATCGGGAGCATCATCATTATCAAGCGGGACAAACCGATGGTCTAACAGAGCCTCACTCTCCAGGCTCGTGCTGCTGAGGCTCCTCCTGCGGCTCCGGTAGAACGGTGGCCTCTCATGGCGGTCCGAGTCCGGCTCTGCCCCTTCCGCCGCTACTGGATGCGAGTCCGAGTCCTCCGGACCGAGAAAAGACGGGTGACGGTCGCGACGCCGACGATTCCGATTCCGATTCTTTTTCTTCTTGGGCTTCTTCCGATTGCCTTCTTGTTCCTGATGTGCCTGAGACGGACCCGGGTCCTGCGGGGCGTCCTGCGCCGGAGAATTCACGGCGGTCGCGGGACCTGAAACTGGCGGTGTAATCGTGCGGCCATGATCGTCCTCTGCGGGCGACGTGTCCTGCCTCGCGTGGGTGTCTGAGCCCATTGGGTCGTTTCGAGTCACGGTCGCGGGAGAATCGTATGGTGCCAGAACATGGTAGGCCAACCGAGCGTGTGGACGGCGTCTTGTGAATGGTCCGGCACTATGAATTCACGAATAGAATGTAATCTCCAAGCATGAATTGGATTGACAGGACGGTCGTAGACGGTCCTTTCTTGTGAAGCGAGACTAGGAACTTTTCGACGTTGAGGACGTCTCGATGTTGTCATCGAGTCCCGCCCGTGCGGCTATCAGTGATAACCCTTATCATTGTAAAGTATAACTACAACCTTGTCACTCGATGTAACTCAACCCTTTGAAAATGCACCTCCGCCAGCACCTGAAGTTCAGAGGATCACGAGCTGAGGATAGTAAGCTATTTAGAACCCATCATCATTGACTTTTCTTTACGATCCTAAACACGATGCAGTCCATATACACAATCGAACAGAAAATGAACATCACGACTTGGCTCCTCCACGCCCACCAACCGCACCGACAGCCTGCAACTGCGCCTCGCTAAGCTTGATCTCAGGCAACGCTCGCCCTCGCCCCGTCGGCCACCCAACGAACTTAATCTCCGCCAAGTATCGGAGGAATCTGCCGACATCCTCCCTGGAAATGCCGTAGCCGGCGCTCTCGTCGACCCCGGTCCAGTGCTCGGCGTCGGCCTTGAGGACACGGACGGCATTCCGGTCATCCAGCTCGGGCGCGCGCGTGTTGGCCGGGAGATTGTCCACGCAGAAATGGTACAGGGGCATAAGCGCGTGCTGTTCCTGGTCCTTCTCGTGCGCGCCCGCGGAGACGTATTTCTCCAGCTCGTCCTTCCACTCGTCGTAGCCCACCTCGGGCACGTTGTAGCCGTAGTACTCCAGCAGCGCCAGGTACTCGTTCATGCGTAGACGTGGATGGCCCGTGACGTGCACGACATGGATCCCCGACGGGAGCGGGTTCAGTGCCGCCGCGACGACAACGCGCGCAACGTGATTGACGGGCACCGAGTTGACGGTGTTGACGATCCGTGGCCGAGCGCCGAGCTGGATGCAGCCCTTGAGCATTCGGATGAGGAAGTCGTCCGTGTTGCACACGCCGGTCTCTGAGTCCCCAAGGACGTATCCAGGTCGGACCACCGATCCGAGGAGTCCTCGCCGGCCAGCCTCGCGCACGAGCTGCTCGGACACCCACTTGGACTGCCCGTAGCCCGTGCTCAACCCTCTTCGGCTGCCCTGCATATCATCGTCCTCGGACAATGCCCGCTGCCCGGTGCTGATTGCCTCGTCGGAGAGCTTCACGTAGTGATCGTTGTCCAGGACGCTGGTGGAGCTGACGAACGTGAAAACCTTCGGCTTGCCTTCATTGCACAATTTCATCGCGTCGACGGTGGACAGGACATTGGCCGCCATCAGGTCCTGATAGCGTCGGACCCAGTGAACCGTGGCGCCGTTGTGGATCACCCCATCGACCTCCTGTGCCAGGCGGTCCCATGTTTCCTGATCCAGCCCGAGTTGTGGCTTGCTCAGGTCGCCAACAACGCAACTCAAGCGCGACGACCACTCATCCTTCCACAAGCCATAGGCGTTCAATGATCGCTGGAGCCGTTCCATGGCTGCTTTAGTGTCTTTGACGCCTCGAACATGGGCGATCAACTTGACCGAACGTGCCGTTCGCTCCAGGACGTCTTTGATGATGTACGACCCGAGGAAACCCGTCGCGCCGGTCAGGAACAGGCTCGGATTGGACGACTCACGAAGTCCCGCCGGATCGGCCGTTTGGTACGTGGCTGGCAGTGTCTTGAGAAGCTCGTCCAGGGACTTGGCGTACTCGGACTCCTCCTGGGCAGCCTCGCCACTGACCCCATCGCTACCGGCCAAGAGCTTATCAACCTGAGCACTAAAACCAGAGAGATTCGCATGCTCGTAGAGGGTGCTAATCGAAACGTTTGCACCCAGTTTCTTCCGGACATCCAGCAGCATCTGCTGCGCCAGGATACTGTGACCGCCCAAGTCGAAAAAGTCATTGTGCGGAGCGATCGTCTTTTCATTGAGACCGCGGATCAGATTCGCCCATATCGCTGCAACGGCGCGCTCTGTGTCCGTAAGCGTCTCCCATCGCTTGATGTCCTCTTCCGATGGCCCCTCGGACTGCTCTGCGATATCCGGGAAGGGGAGGTTCGGCTTGTCGACCTTGCCATTGGGGTTCAGCGGGAGCTTGTTGAGCACAATAAAGATCGTCGGGACAGCGTAACTGGGTAATCGGCTCTTCAAGTGGTCCCGGACTTCGGTCTGCATGCGTCGGAATCTCTTAGTATAGACCTTAGTGGGGCCAAAGTCCATGCCTTCGTCTTCAATATCTTCCAAGCCTTGCGACTTGAGAAACTGCGGCCATTCATTGAACTCCGGGACGATGTAGCTGACGAGCGTTGGCTCCTCGTTACGATCCCGACGGACAAGTGTCTTGCAGTCTCGGACCAAAGCATTTTGCCGCAGGTTACTGTCGATATCATTGAGTTCGATACGGAATCCGCGGATCTTGACCTGATCGTCGGCGCGACCGGTGCACTCCACATCGCCGGTTTCGAGGTAACGGCCAAGATCTCCGGTGCGGTACAATCGATCACGGGGGCCCTTGTAATATTTCCTCCAAGGCTCATTCTGATTCTTCCGCTTGTCGGCTTCCACCCACTTCTGGTTATCGACAAACCAGTTCATTACAAACTTCTTCTCGTTCAAGGCCGGGTCGTTCTTGTACCCTTCCGCCAAACCCGCAGCGCGGACGTAGATCTCGCCGACCTCGCCAATGCCACAGAGCTTTGTTGGGTCGTCGCGGTTCACCACCAGCAGTTGCACGTTCTGCATGCCCTGACCGGCGGGGACGAGATCCTTCAGCTTGTCCATGGCGTGCGGGTCTCTGGCTTTGCTCGGAATCTCGTAGTAGCTGACAGCCCGCTGGGTCTCGGTGGTGCCGTACATGTTAACAATGTTGCAATTGACTGCCAACTCGCGTAGACTTCTGCAGTCCCGGGTGGTGAGGACATCGCCGACAAAGAACGCGCATTGCAAGCTCGGGAACTTCGCGGTCGCGCCGCCGACGAGAATCTGGCCCATGGCCGGCGTGAGATGGGTGACGGTCGGCTTGTGATCGCGCATCCACTGCGCAAGTTTCTCGTGCTGGATATCCTCCCGCGACGGAACCAGCAGCTGAGCACCCAGGTACAGCGGCGTGAAAATGTCCCGCTGCACGGGATCATGCGCGATGCCGGACAGCAACGTGAAGCGGCTCTCGGAGCTGAGCTCGAACCGCTCCGCCATCCAGCCAAAGTACTTGGCCAAACTGAAGTGACGGCCCAGCACGCCCTTGGGCCGCCCCTCACTTCCCGACGTGAAGGACAGGGTCGGATTGCTGTCTGGGCCGACCTCCGTATCCGGCGGATAGCCCGCCTTGTCCCATACGCTGGCAAACACGTCCTTGCCATCCACCTCGCCGCCCGTAAGAGTGCCGTCGTCATGCAGTCGCAACGCCGGGACCTCCGTCTTCAGCGTCAGCTCGTCGTCAATATACTTGCGCACAACAGGCGCCAATGGGCCTGCCTCGTCCGTGGCCCGCGCGATCTGCACCAATGCACGAGGCTGTGCGACTTCGAGGTAGATCTGCTGTCTTGCCGGCGGGTACGCAGGGTCGAGGATACTCAATGTAGCCGCGGAGGCCTAACACCATCAGCTGGGGCCCTTCAACACGAGGCACGCGACCATGAAAGAAAAAGAAAGAGAAAAGCTCTTTACCAGAGTCCCCATCATCGCTACCACCAAGTCCACCGATCGATGCGCCCAAATCATGACCACATCGCCATTCGTGATACCGGCATCATGCAGATGGTGGGCAAGAATATTCGATGCCTCGTAAATCTGCTTGTAGGTAAACCTCCGCTCGGGACTCTGCGACGACGCCGTTTCGACTACGCATATTCGGTCGGGATGCTTTTTCGCATTCTCGTGGAAAATCGAGTGAATCGAGCCCACATACCCGGACCAATCCAGGTCCACGGTGGGATCTGGCAATTGGACCATGCTTGGGAGTTATTCCGGAAAATGTACAGAGGAGAGCGCAACAATCGTGAGGAAACAATCCGTTCAGTCGAGGGTTCAAAATTCATCCATACTTTGGAGATCTTATCGTTGAGTCAGCTTCGGCCTGCGATATCGGCGATCCGGCGCTGATGCCGCAGAGTCACGTGATTATCCGTCCAGCCCTAAGAGCCTAAGAGGTGATCTTGATCCAAAAAGCAATTTGAGAAGAGACGCGTTGAATTGCAGTACTTATTCTAGTCACTATCAACAGCTTCATTGTTCATCCATCTTCACAACATCACAAATAGGAAAAGTCGTGACTCATGATCTCATCAGTCATCCATAATACATGTCACATCATCAGTCATCACAACCATCAAACATTAGGTAATAGATCACAAGCGGAAAATCAACCCCAAAACGCTGTATGCCCGCATGCCAATGAGTTTTGCAAGGACAATAGCACATAATCAGACAACTCGAGTCATACAATACCTGGAGTCTGGAAGATATGGTCGTATCTGATACAATGCTCCAAACCGACGCCAGAATCATCATCCTGGACAGAAAAACCAAGAAACGGATAAACACAAACGAAGAACTGAAAAGAAATCAGCCCATCTCAACGGAAGGCACGACGCTTGACACCGATCGATTGCCCGGCGGCACGCGTTCTCTGTCGGAGCGCGCCACAAGCACTTGTGCAGGACAGACAACAATCTCATCGTCACCGTCTCCAAAATCATCGCCTCTCTTGACCACCAACGGGAAGAGCACCAGCCGAACGACAGCTCCTTGAGCCTCAAGCTCTTCATTCGATGTTGTGGCACCACTGCGCTCGTTCATGAGGGACGCATTGAAGATCACGTGGCGAGCCAGGTCGCCTTGTGTATTGTACTCAGGCTGCAGGGGTGCGAGCATGACGTACTCCGCACGTTGTGTCCGCATGGCAATGGACAAATCAGCAGCGCGCCGCAGGACATTGCATAGAGAATCGAGTAACTGTTTCTCGACGGCTTGCGGTGGCGGCAACACCTGCGACAACGTACCCATGATCTCCAGGGCGACCGCTTCCGTATCCCGAGCCTTCTGCTCCTGAAATGACGGCCGTTTGGTCAGGAGCGTAAGTGTCAGAGCGCGCCAATGCGCAACAGCTCGACGGGGCCCAATTTCAAGCAACTGCTTCTCCAATGCCTTCAGCTTCTGACGCTGCTCGCGGTCCATCCCAAATAGATACCGCGTGAAGATATACTCCCAGATCATCGCCATCACCACGGACACAAAGACATCCCGCCGGCGCACGCGATCCGCCAAAATCGAATCAGCGTCAGTGCCGTCCAAAATTGCGTTCTCGAATCGGTCGACCACATTAGGGTCGCGTAACTCGGCGAGCGATCGGCATCGACGGAGGTCAGAGTGTTTAGAGAATCGCAGCACCCATTGTTGAACATGCTGACATAGTCGTTGGCAGGCGTCATCGAAATAGTCTTCGTCGCGGACATCGAGAACGTCATCTGCCGTGGCAGCCACAATCTGCGCTTGAAGCTCTTGCACAGTCTGCCGGGCAGCCGCCAGTTCGTCCCGCAGCTGGCGCAGCTCCGCATCCTTTTGGGTGATCGCGTTGGCTATTTGCTCGCGCACAATCTTCTCCATACCAGTAGCCAACTCGACTTGGCGCGACTTGAGGCTCTCCACCTCGCGAGCGTGTGAGGCCGTTAACTCGGCTTGTTTCGCATGCAGTTCCTCATTTTCCCGGGTCAGCCTCTGGACCTCTGACTCCATCCACTCCAGCGAGCTCTTCAAACGAGTGAGCTCGGCTTCCTTGTCCCGCAGCTCAGCATCAGTCTTGTTCAGGGCCTGGTCGCTCTTGCGGCGCGCAACACCCACTCGTGTGAGTTTCTCCTCAGCCTCATCTTTCGCAGCGGCCAGCGATCGATTCTCGGAAATCAATTGCTCCAGGCGCGCTTCTAGGTCTTGGATATACTGCATGCTCCTACGGCGGCGGACGCTCGGTGGTCGGGTGGGCGACCGCGGGGAGCTTGGAGTTTCGCCCCATCCCTCCTGCAGATGCCGATCAGCACCAAGTCAGGGAAAAAAATAATCATACGGAAAGACTTACATAGACATCGGTCATGCCTCGCAAAGGACGCTTGCCTTTGTCGGTGACCGGGTCGTAGTCAGAGGATGAGGGGATGTCGTGCAGCTCGACGGGGTCATGAGCGACAGCCACCACTTGCTTCACCCGTGGCGTTTGTTTTGTTGGCTCCGTTTGATTTGTTTGTTTGGGTGGCTGGGTGGGGTCCCTTGCTGAGCACCCTGACCAATCATCATCGCGCGTATCTGACTTTCCAGATTCGGCAGGTGAGCTGCTTCGCCTGGCATCAGCGGCCGCTGCGGCTCGAAGATCGCCGCTGATATTGTGGCTGGTGCGCCGGAGCGATCGGACGCTTCCAGCACTGCTGCTTCGGCGACTATCGGGCCGTGGCAGGATGTAGGCTTCATGGTCCATTGACAGGCGACGCGTTTCGGTTCTGCCATCATGCTCGTCGGACTCCCGGATGGGGTCCAACATCCTCTGCGGTGACGGTGATGACTCGAGAGGGGGCCGAGGACTGCGAGCTCGTTTGAGGGACATGTGTTCCTCAATCAAGGGAGCAGAAGCGTGGCCGTAGACGGGACTGCCGCGCTGGGAACCGGCGGGAGAACGTGAGGGGGACGGGCTGAACCGAAAGGCAGGCCGGTCCTTCAATGAGACGTCGACCGGGGAAGGGCTTGAAGAAACTGGAGTTTGCTTCTGCTCCATCTTTGACGGGTGCGTCGTGTCTTGCTCCGTAGAAGCGACCCTCTTGGAATCATCCTGATCATCTTCCGCTGGTAGGCCACGTTTCTCACTGGCCTGTACATCGCCCTTGTCCGTGCTTGGCTCAGCTTGTTCTTCTTGTCCACGTTCCAAATGCATTGTCTCAGGAGATTGCCGTCGAGAAGCGACTTCGCTCGGCGGCTCCAACGGCGTACTCTGGGAGGCCGGTTCGGCGTCCTGCCTGTCGCGATGCTTAGGGTACTCCAGCTGCTCCCCCATCTCAGCAGACCTCTTGCTCCTCAACAATGGATCAATGTCCACATCTTTTGCCGTGCCGGAAGCAACCGCAACGTCGCTAGCCGCTTGCTTCTTCGCAGACTCGATCAATGCGTCTGACCCCACAAAACCAGCAACGGCCAAAGCGATTTTAACTGCATCATTTGTATCCTCCTCCTGAGAGGTTGTCTCAGCACTCGGCCCAGCCACATGCTCCTTTTGCCTGTCATCCCCAGTAGTTGTCTCTGGCTGCATCGTGACATCGTCAGAAGCACCGTCCTCGTACGCTCCAACTATGCTTTCTTGCCCATTCTCAGCCAGGGTCCCCACGTCTGACGAACCGACGTGGTCGGAAGAGGAATCTTGCCGCATTTCCATCAACATTCGGCCTTTGTCAATATCGATAGACGACCAGGACTCGACCGTGACTGGGGAGGGAGCAACCTCGAGTTGTTCTTCTCGTCCCTGTTCAGTCTCATTCCCCGAGTCCGCTGGTTTTGGAGTCTCGTCCTCCTCCGGCGATGGAGCGGATATAAGCTTGTCGTTGACCGCTTCTTGGAGCACCGCCGAAGATTGTCGGTCTGCGGATGACGTGGCAGGCTCAGGCACGGTCTCCATCTTCAACACCGACCCAGATACTTTCATTTCCTCTTCCACGGAGGGAGCCGCGGCATCGATCGACTCCGACCTCTGTGCGTCTTCGTCGGCGTTCCCGCCAAGTTCCATCGGGTCAATTGGTGCCTCTTTGTCGTCGACACCCTCGGAAAGCTTCTCTTTGTCCGATGGTGTCTGCGAATGTTCCTTCTGCACGGGGGCATCTGCACCGGGCGTCTCTGAGAAGTCCAATGTGACGATAGACAAGGATTTCCTTCTCTTTCTAGCCTCCCTTTTCTCCTTTTTCTTTCTCTTTTTGCCATCCACGGCATCATCCCCAGAGTCTTCCTGCAAATCGCCCGACTTGTCCTCGGGAACAGCGCTCGCATCGACCGGCTGCGCTGGACCTGCTGCGGTGTCCAAGCTCTCCACGGCCGGCTCAGCAGGCGCTGGTACAGTTTGTGACTCGATGACATTCGGTGTAGTCGTAAATGTCTCTTGCTCAACATGTGAACCGCTGTCCACTTTGTCTCCCGCTGGAGCCGGCTCCTCTTGAACGGTCTCAGACACGGTCGCAAGAGAATCCCGCTTCTTCTTCTTCTTTTTCTTCACCTTCCTTTTCTTCCCAGACGTTGCTGGAGCGGGCGTTTCCTCCTTCAAAGCTTCCAGGCTCGGTTCTGCGGCATGACCCTGATCGGGCATGGGCTCTGTCGATGGTTCACCGACGATAGACTTTTCCGCCTGCTCGTCTGATGGTTCATCTTGACCAACAGCAGTGACAGACCGTAGCGTGGTGTCAAGACCGCGACTCGCCTTTATCTCGCCGGTATCCTCCTGTGTTGTTCTCTGTTGCTCCGTAGCCAAGGTGGCAGATTGAGACGCTCCTGCCGGTTGCCTGTCCTTCTCCTTGTTCTCCGTCATATCACCCTTACCCGCAGTATCCTCATCCTCATGATGTCCCTGATCCCTCCCTTGCTCGACCTCCTCCTCTTGTGCGTCCTTCACAGCAAGCACGGACGGTTTGTCCGACGCAGCAGTCTTCTCCATCGGTTCCCGTTTGTCTTGTTCGTCTCCAACAGGGCCGGTTTCGGATACATTGTCGGGCTCAGGCGAGGTTTGGGAAGGCGCCGGGTATCGAGAGTCCTCTGTCTGTCGTTGAACCTGCGTGGACACCAAGGCATCAGTCAAATCGAAATCTTTCCCCTTGGTGTCGGTCTCGACCGTGGCGGAAGACTGAGTTGTTTCTTTACCCTCGTCTTGAACAGGTGTCTCCTGCGGTGCGGACTCGCGCTCCTCTTCTTGCGGCGCCGCTGCTGGTTCGCCGGCTACGGCCGGCTGCCGTGAGTCTTGTGGTGTGGCTTGATCGGCTGTCGGCTCGAGCACATTGCGTTGTTCGACCGTATCAACGTCATCCTGCTTCGGGATTCCTTCGTCTTTGCTAGCCGGTGTTGCTTCTTTGTCCTGATCCGTCAAGTCCAATGTTTGGCGCCTCTGCTTTTTCTTTTTCTTCTCGAGCTTTCTTCGAGCTTTCGCCGACAGGGGTTTCTCTTCCGGCTCTGTGGGATCCGATGGCTTGACTTCCTCTTCATCGGCTGGCGCCTCCGTGGAAGGTGCAGCGGCAGAATCCTCAGCTGCCGTCTCCACAGCCCGCGATTCCTCCCGTTCTTGCAGGACGCAAGATCCGGCATCCGCGGGGACAGTGGGTTGCTGGGACTCGTCGGCAACGGGAACAGCAGCACTGCCGTCGGCAGGTTTCTCGACTTCGATGGAAGTATCCCCTGCATCATCGGCTTTCCGCAAGGATTCATCCTTGTCCTCCGGACCCTCAGCAGTCATTTCCTGCGCCGGCACAGCAGACGGTTCACGGACTTGCGTCTCCTCTACATTCGTCTCACGCGCCTGCTCTGTTCGAAGCTCTTCGGTAGAGACTGGGTCGGTGACTTCCTTGACCTCCTCCGCTCTCTCGTCGGTGGCCCGAGCATCCTGATCCACCGGCGGCGGAGGCCCGCCAGCCTCTTCCGCTGGTTTGACCGCCATTTCCTGATCGGGAGTCCCCTTTGTCTCCTCCACAGCCGGCTGCGACTCGCTTTGTGGCCCTGTCGGAGTTGGCTCCACGGCAGCAGATTCACCGACATCTGGCACAACAGGCGATGATTGCGAATCTTCACTGAGTGACTTCCGCTGCTTTTTCTTCTCTTTTCTCCGCTCTTTCTTGCTCTTCTTCACCGTCGTGAATTCATCACCTGCTTCAACGGTCTTTGCCTGCTCATTGTCTCCGGGAATGTCGACAGGTTGCGGTTCAGACGTCTCCGCGTGCTGGCTCGCTGGTGGCTCGGCAGAGGTGATCTGCTCTCCTTCAGTGGCAACAGGAGCTTGGGTCGGCTCGTTGGACTCTGGAGAGGCCGCGGGGACATTATCTTCAGCAGGTTGAGCCTCTTCAATTTTTGGGAGCGACTCGGACGCCTTTCTTTTCTTCTTGTCCTTCTTTTTCTTGGCCTTGGAGCTGACGGGCTCAAACTCATTGGCCTCTCCATCAGCGGTCTCCGCGGGAGGTTCAGGGACAGACGGCGTCGGCTCTACTGCTTGCGGTGCTTGGTTGTTCTCTTTCTCCTCGACCACGGTCGTGACAGGCTGCGCATCGGACTCTGGCTTTCTGTCATCGGGAACCTCGAGATCAATGTTGGTCGAACCGGCTTTCTCAAGGGTCTGCTCTTCCGAAGCAACTGGTTGCTCTGCACTGTTGCCTGTCGTCGCCTCCTTCTCTTCCGCTTCAACCGGAGGAGCGTCCTCTCCTGATAGCTTCTCAGACTCGGCTTCTTGAGTTGTGTCTTCGACAGCGGGAAGGACAGCAACCTGTTCGGCAGGCCCTGTGGCAACGTCCGTCTGTTCACGAACAAGACCCGAGTGTGGCGATTCTTGTGAAACCTCCTCCATTGGCTGCGGTTCATGCACTGATGCTCCGTCCTCTGCCTTATTCTCTTCAGTCGTTGTGGGCTCCTCCTCGACTTCAACTTTGTCGCCTTCAGTCTGCGCCGGTTCAGAAACTGGCCCCTCAGCTGTCTCCGGAACACTCGTCTCGAGAGGAGCATCGCCGACATCCTCTTCCCGAGACTCATCCGGCACATCAGCCATGACAACATCGCTCTGGGAGACCTTTGTATCCGGCGTATCTTGAGTCGTTTCTCGTACCTCCTGCAGCTCAAACGGAGCCTCGGGTTCAGTCTCTTTGGCGGCAACACTGGCCTCCTCCTTAACCGCTCCTTGGACAGACTCTTGAGGAGCATCAGATGTACCAGGTTCGGTCATCGGCTGATCTTCAGTGCCATCCTTTGCCGTTTCGGCCTCCGCCGGCTGCGCAGCACTGGCTTCAGCTTGTTCAGGAGCAGGTGGCTCATCAACAGCACCTCTCGTGCCATCGTTAACAGCTGCAGAAGAAGCATCAAGCGGCGCTGCTTCATCGCCAGCAACGTCTTTCGGTTCCTGCGGAGTACTTTCATTCGCAGGTTCAGGCAGAGACGCGCTGGATGATTTCCTCCTTTTATCCTTCTTCTTTTTCTTCCTGGACTTGGAACTACGTTCCGGCTCCTCTGAGGGCTCTGAAATTGGCTGAGTCGCTTGCGCATCATCTGTGCTCACAGCGAGAGGCTCCACATGCACTTCTTCCGTTGAAGGCGGTTGTTGTCCTTCAGTCATCTCCTGCTTGGCAGCCGTCTCAACTTCCTGGCCCGGAGCTACTTCCCGAGAAACCTCGGATCCTTGCTCTGGCTCCTTTGCAAATTCCGATGCCACAGGAGGCGCCTCGGGAACTGGCGGTTCCTTAAGAGCCGACACATCCTCTGTGCTGACGACGGTTGACTCCGCATGCGCATCTTCAGTTGAGAGCTGCTGTTGTCCTTCGACCAGGTCCTGCTTGGCAGGCTTCTCGATCTCCTTCTCTTCCTCAACTTCAGGAGAAATTTCCACACCTTGCTCCGGCTCCTTTGCAGGCCCCGACTCCGACAGAGGTGCCTCCGATGCGGGAGGTTCTTGCTTTCCGGAAGCTTCATCGGCGCTCACGACGGGAGTCTCCGCCTGCACGTCGCCCGCGGAGTGCGGCTGCTGCTCAATCTCGGCTACATCTTCTTTGGGAGCCGTCTCGCTTTGCTGCTCCGGCTGGACGCCAGCGGAAACGCCAGCTCCTTGCTCCTGTTGACTCTGCTCAGAGAGATCTCCCTTGATAGATTCAACCACTTCCTCTGCTGGAGACGCAGGGGAAATGTCCTCTGGCAATGGCTGCTGCAGACCCTCCTCGATGGTCTTCACTGGAGTATCCTCCTCCTGCTGCGCGACCGGAACCTCACGGGGGGTGTCATCCTGTGCCTGCGCTGAGCCCTCCGTGGTCTCAAGATCCACAGCCGCGGCTTCCCGCCCCGGTTGCTGAGCCTCGCACGATGACTCCACTACAGAATGCTGCTGCGTATCCTCTGGAGTGTCCTTCTCCATCGGAGCAACTTCGACTTGCTGCTCGAGCTGAATGTCGGAGACTTCCCGTTCCTGCGCCTGGTCGAAAACTATCTCGGCGATATGACCTTGACCGCCCTGCACCTGCCGATCCTCAGAGGAAGCAGGCTCCGCTTTGGGCGATTGGTCCGCGACTTCAGTCAATTCTTTCTCTGTGGGAGCCTCCCCGGTATCCCCTTCTACATGAACTTCGGGGGCATCGGCTGGCTGCGGCTGCTCGACCCCTTCAGCGACCCGATCTTGATCTCCCTGTGCCTGCTGTTCCTCAGAGGAAGGCTCCACTACCGGCGATGACTGCACAACTTCAGCAGCCTCCTTCTCTGTGGTCACCTCAGTCTCGTTGTCTGGTTGCGTAACCTCAGAAACATCATCAGACTGAGACTGCAGCTGCCGCTCCTGCTGATCAGTCCTGTCGGGCTCCTTTTCCACTTCTTGCGGCATTGATTGGGTATCTGCCGCACTAGCATCTTTCTCCGCGACCGTCTGCTCCAGCTGGATCTGGCTGCCGGCATCATTTTCCTTCCGAATGTCCTCGGGCTGCGATGTCGCCGTTTCCTCTTTCATGCCATGATCGCAGGGAATGGGCGACTCAGATTCCTCGGTCTTCTTGGCTTCGTCTTCAGCAGGCGCTCTCTCTTCTTCTATGGGAGGGATGATGGTCTCCTGCGCCAGCTCTTCGGGGAAAGATACCCGCTTGGACTTCTTCTTCTTCTTCTTCTTTCCTTGCTTTTCGGAAGGCGTGGCTGGACCCGACCCGGCTCCCTCGATTGTCTCCTTTGGTGGTTCCGAAGCGTCGCGGACATCGGGCTCAGTTGGTGTGGTGGGAGAATCAGACGCTGGAGTTGAGGGCTTGCCATCATCATGGTTCTCGGTCAAAGGTTCGAGGGAAGGCTCCGCGGACTCCGGAGTGGCCCCGGATGTCAACGAGTCGCCGGGGCGTTCGATTTCAAGCTGAGATTCCTCGGAGGCTTCCACGAAGGGTTGGGACACTTCTTCGACAGGCGTTGGCACTTGTGTCTCCCTCTCAGTCGCTTCCGTTCGCTCGGCAGTAATATCTCGCTCAGCGCTGACGGCCTCACCGGATGCGCTCTCTTCCCGAGATTCGGCCTTGTCATCGCCGATATGGACGCCGGTTGGAGCAGCTGGTTTCTCTTCCGTCGGTTGCTCAGCATCTTGCTGTCCGGCCTCCACAGAATCGGTCAACGACGGCTCAGGAACCGGCTTTTCTTCATCCACGGCAGCTTTCTCCTCCGCAGGCTCCGCGTCAAGATCACGACTTTTCTTTTTCTTCTTCCTGGCGAGCTTCCGCTTCTCTTTCTTCGACAACGATGGTGCAGGAGTATCGGTTGGAACTTCTTCCGCTGGTGTCTCCGCTGGCTTGTCCGCAATTGGCTCGGCGGGCTTTTCGTCGGAGGGTGTATTTGCGGTTGCGCTCGTCGTGACCGCTGCGATAACGGTGGCATCGACGACTTCGCCAAAATCTTTCAAGCGCCGTGGAGACGTGGAGCGCTTCTCCGTGGTTTGCTCCTCTAAAGCATGCTCCTCTTTGTCGTGGATATGGTCCCCAGGGGCGGACTTCGCCTCCGAGACAGCAGTGGATGAGTCCACATCTGCTTCCCCTGATGCAGCTTGCGTTTCTCCAGCCGGCTTCTCAGCCGCCACTTCAACGGGCGTCTCGCTTTTGGAGACAGATGCAAGGACTGCAGCATCCACGACATCCGCAAACCCGCCAAACCGCACAGACTCGACAGGCCTTTCCGCGACAGGTTCTTTCGCGGGCAGAGTGGGCTCGTCGACCTTTTCCTCTCCAACCATCTCAGCCGCCACTTCAGCCGGCGTCTCGCTCTTCGACTCAGAAGCAAGAACGGCAGCATCCGCGACGCCCGCAAACTCACCAAACCGCGCGGACGATTGGACAGGCTTCTCCGCAGCGGGCTCTTTTGCAGCCAAAGCGACTTCCTCAATCTTCTTCTCCTCTTCGACTTTCTCAGCCGTCACTTCACCCGACGTCTCGCTCTTCAACTCAGAAGCAAAAATCGGAGCATTCACGATTTCGCCAGGCCGTAGGGAAGACTCAACCGGCTTTTCTGCAGCAGGTTCTTTCGCAACCGGAGGGACTTCCTCAACCTTCGCCCCTTCAGCTTTCTCAGCCACCACCTCAAGGATTGTCTCGCTCTTAGACTCAGAAGCAAGCACGACAGCATCCGCGACGTCCGCAAATCCACCAGACCTCACGGACGACTCAGCAGGCTCTTCAACAACAGGCTCTTTCGCAGCGGGACCGATTTCCTCAACCTTCTCCTTCTCAGCCGCCAGCTCATCGGATGTCTCGCCGTTGGACTCAGAACCAAGGACTGCAGCACCCACGCCATCGTTTATCGGTAATCCGCCAACTCGCATGGAAGACTCGGCAGGCTTCTCCTCAGCGGGTTCTTTCGCAGCCGGGGTGGGCTCCTCAAGCTTCCGCTCTTCTACCTCCTCACTCGTGACGCCAGCGGGCATGGAAATTTCACCTGGGGCGGTCTTCTCCGTCCCAGTATCTCGCTCAACCGACGGGACGGTGACGATTGCTGTCTCGGCTTCTTGAGCTTGCTTCGTTTCCTCAACAGAAACCGCAATCTCGGCCGCTTTTTCGTCCGCCTCCTCCGTCGTCCCCCTTGCAGCGCCAGCCGTGTCCTCGACCACCTCACCAACTTCTCGAGTGATGCTTTCTTCCACAGCAGGCAGGGCCTTCTCAGCAGCCTTCGGTGTATTGTCCCCGGCAGTCTCCGCCGGAGCGCCAACCGTCGGCGTCTCCACACCCTTCTCACTCACCACCGACCCCGACGCTGATGGCAACGCCTTCAACGACTCCGGCGGCTGCGGCAACTCCTCCCCATCCACAAAGCTCGGATCCTGGAGAAGCTCTGACGGCGAATGGAATTCGTACTTGAGCTCTTCCTTCCTGCTGGAGGGTGGCCGCGAGAAGAAAGTCGAGAATGTCGCCGCCGTTGGGGTGGCCTGTCGCGAGTTGAGGTAATCCCCATCGTCATCCCCGCCAGTTCGCTCTGTCGGAGAGATACTTAGACCGCTGGGGCGTCGGCTGCTCCAAGCCTGATGACTTGCTGACCACGAGGGCCCGGCGGTGGGGCCCATGGTGTCCTCCCACGGCATATGTTCTGCAGTGGCTCCCTCTATCTGCCGCAAGTCCTCGACGGACGAAGTGCGCGACGTGGACGCGCTCGACGGCAGAGGCGGCAGTGGACCCTCCGGCTCAATCTCGTGTCTCCCTGGACTATGCCGCTCCACGAGCCACAACGGCCGGATTTCACGCGCACTCTTGAACTCTATTGACCCTTTGCGAGGATGGCTTGGTGTTGGGGACACCGGTGACTGACCTCCGAAGGACGAGACGGAAACACGCCTTGAAGCATTAGGCGACGGCGGGGGCTTGCGGAAATGAATCGGGATGGCGGTGGGCGAGTCCGTAGTACCTCTTAGCACCGAGGAGCGTCGAGATCGAACCGCGGAGGAATCCTGTTGTCCTCCTTGATCAAGCGACGACGGCCGGCTGCTGCGAGGTTTCTCCTCCTCACCTCGCTCATGCGTCGAGGTCTCAAGACCCTTAACGCTAGCGGCCCCCGCAGCGAAACCGGCGATACCCAGCCCCGAGACACCACTGGTCCGGTCATCACCCTTCTCCAGAGAAGACTCCAGAGAAGAAGACCTAATAGCCGTTGATGGTATTTCGGGGCGCTCGTCTAAAAAAGACTGGGACCCGGAATCCTCGCTGGCCTCGGTTTCCGCGACACCTCGGTCCTACACAGAGAAAAGATGCGCATCAGCCAAAACGCGTCATGGAACATTGAAATGAGTATCATCAAAGTATATGCCCAGAGAGAGCTGCACCCCATCTCCCATATCCAAAAGATCCCCCATTCCACGTCCATATACAGAGAGGAAAAGGAAACGTAGCTCATTTATCTACCTTTGACGTTTGTGCGGACTTAACGATATCTTCATATCCACGCCGCCGCTTTTCTTCCCTTCGTCGCCTGCGAGACCTGTGCTCGCTTCCGATTTCGTAACCGTCATCGCTAATCCGTGAAGAACCTTTCAAAGACCGCACAGCATCATCGACGACATCATCAAAAACGCCCGAACCGTCTCTTGGCTTGTCCTCCTTTGCCTCATCATCTCGAGTCGGACCAAAGTCCTGCTTCTCCGACTCTTCTGCATCAACTGGTTCGTCCAGATCAATCGACCGAGACCTCGACTTCTTTGAATTCCGTTTCTTACGACCAGTCTCGGCCGGTGCAGACGCAACTGATTCCCTCTCGGGCGTCTCAGCGAGGTCATCAGCAGGAGGGTCTCGAGACGGCTTGACCTTGGCCAGCTCATCAACACCAGGCAGGGATCGAGAGTCGTGATCGACGCGCTCAACGATGAACTCGCGGGTAGTCGATCGCTCCGTTTCGACGTCTTCTACCTTCTCGGGCAGATCGGCCGTATTCTCCACCCTACCGCTGTCACCGTGCTCAGAGGCGACGTCACTTGCCTCTTTCACAGTCTCGATTGTCCGATTCGGAAACTCGGACCTTAGGGGAGAATCGCGGTGGTAGTACTTTGCATCATCCGTCACGACAGACGGATCAAACCCAGCCATTGCAGCTCCCGCAGCCAAAGTAGCGGCAAATTCAGGGTCTTCAATGTAAGCTCCGGGCACGCGAGGAGACTCAGAAGACTTGCTTGATTCTTTCCGAACATCTTTGTCCGCGCTATCGGTTGGCAAGACTTCCTTTGCGTCAATGTACTCAACCATACCAGTCGTTGGAATTGCATCCTCATGCTCACGTGCCCGGCCTTCATCACGGCGCTCGGCCTCAGCCGTCGAGATGTGAATGGCAGTCGACGGCTCATCACGGGTTTCCTCCCGTTCCGCCTCGGTCTTCGCTGGCTCGGGTGAAGAAACTGGGGAGTAAGGAACCGGAGAATGCACATCCCTCTCGGATCCCTCATGACTGGTAGGCGGCGTTGGGCCAATGACCCTGAGGGTCGGAACAGGCCATGGGAGCTCGCGTGAGGTCGTGGATTGCTCCTTTGCAACGGAGGAGCGTTCAGCGGCCGGAACAATCTCAATAATGGCTGGAGATGCACGCTCCGAGTGGTACGGAAGCTGATGGTCCCCGATGCCCTCGGGACGGAAGAATTCCTCATAGCTATCGTAGTGCACCGGAGTGCTTCTTCCGCTTCGGATAATGCGAGAACCCGGGATCTTTGGCGACTGACGACCCTCGGTTTCGTGATCCTTTGCTTCGGCGACACCTTTGCTAGTCTCATCCCGAGGTCGGATTTCCACGAGGTACTTGTCAATTTCTGTCAGGCCCCGTCGTTCCTGTCGACGCTTCTCTCGGAGCTCATCATGACGGCTGCGCCTGCCATCTTCAGATTCCCTCTCGGCCAGGATGTCAGATATTGTGGTACCGCCAGCAACCACTGCGGCAGCCGCCACCGGGGCGGCTGCTGAGGCGGACTTCTTCTCCTCCCGCCATCGCCGGTCCCAGCCCTCAGTATTCCGGCCGGATTCGTTGCTGTCGGCCTCCTTACTCTTCTTCTCTTTCCGGTCGCTGCGGGGCACCACCTCTTTCAACGCCTCCCATGGGAAATCCGCGTTCTGACGTCTGACATCCCGCCGCTCTTCTTCATACCGCTCCAGTCTGTCCTGCTTGTCTCGTTGCTCCTTTGTGAGGTCAAACTGGACACTGGCAGTATCCTTCGTGGTGGACCTCCGCTTCGATGAGGAAGGAATAATCTCGATAGGTTCCGTGGCAGGCACAGGGGAAGAGTTCCTGCGGCGGGGCCGGGTCGACCGATCCTCCACACGGTGCACAGAAGAGTCGGGGATGATGGACGGTGCTGCGGAAGTAGGATGGTACACAGATTGAGAAACAGGAGTGACGGGTTGAGGCTGCTGCAAAGGAATCGCCCCGGGCCGGACAAGCGGAGGAGGGCCCTCTAGAGACGATGATACGGAAGCACTAGCAGCTTCGAATCGGGACGGATCGCTCGTCTGGACGGGGTACACGTGTTGAAGGCTGGCTTGACTGCCCGAAACACTGCGGTTGTCATAAGAATCATGACCAGAGTGAGCCAGATGGTGATCGCCCGATTGTGTCGATCGCTTGGCTTTCTTTCCCTTCTTCTTCTTACTTTTCTTTTTACCCCACGGCCAGAAGGAAAATCCGGAGTCGACGGATGACAGACTGCTGGAACTACTGCGGCTGCCACCGAAAAAGGCACTGCTGCCATATGCGAGATTGACTGAGACGGCCGACTCAGAGCTGGATGTCTCGCCGGACTCGATATCCAGCCATTCGTCATCCTCGTTTACTTCGCGCGTACGATGCTTTGATGGACGGGTCAATTGCCGCGGAGACAGAGGTCTGCGGTTCAAAGGCACTTTTGCCAGACGTTGCGCCGCCGCCGTAAGGCCGAGGAGCTCCGCATCAATCGACGCCTCCGAGGAGCGCTTTCTCCTCGACTTGGTAGACCGACTGCTCACACTCGATGCAGACCAGTCGGACATACCATACGCGAGATCGAGGTCCGCGGAGGAGGATGAGGAGTTCGCGAATGAGAAGAAGCTGCGGCGCTTTTTCGAGCTACGCTTATGTCTGTTGGCGGACGGAGCTGTGAAGAATGCCTTGAACCCCTTGGGACTCGATCGACGACGCCCGCGGGGCCCTTCCACGTAGAGTCGTTCTGACGCATCTGACCTGCGTCGCCGCCCGTCGAAACTGGAGCTGCTGGAGCTTCGAGACCGCGATGATTTTGCTACTGCGGCGGTGACCGCCGTTCCGATCGCGGCGCCAATAGCGGCCTCTTTCAGGGTCGAACGCCGACTTCTTCTAGACCGGGAACTGGAGCTGGATCGAGAACGTGAACGACGGCGGCGGTATGATTTGTGCGACCTGATCGAGTCATCCCGGTCCTTGCCCTTTGACGACCGGGCTTCGGTTTCTCGCGAGTGGGTAGACCCTGTCTTTTTCGATGACGCGACGCTAGCGCCCTGGTAGGACAACCGAGAGCTGCTCGTGCCGGACCGAACACTGTACGAGTCGTTGAATTCGTCGGTATCGAAGATGGATTTGGCAAGATACGCCGCGAGTCCTCCGGCAATCCCGCCCGCGAGCCAGGAGCTGCTCCGTGACTTCTTCCGTCGGCTTTCGTCATCTGACGAGTATCGAGAGGATTTATCAACGCGGCTAGAGTTGCCGTGGCGACTGAGGACGGGTGAGCGGGACGGAGGTTTGTAGTGATGCTTGCGCGGAGCATCGCGAGACGTCGTTCCGGGCTCAAAACAATACTTGCAGATCCCAATAGCCTGTGTGTAGTCCTCAAACTGGGCAACGCCCTCGCGATCCCTCCAGAACTCGATGAACTTGCTCAGGGGCCCTTGCGGCCGCTCCTGATGCGCAAGTTGTCCTGAATGCGAAGGAGATCCAGCGGGGTTATTCGGCACGCCTGCTCCATGGCCAGTCGGATGTCCTGCACCGTACGGCTGAGTTGACGCAGGCGTCTCGTGATGGTTAAGCATATATCCCGCCGCCGACGCACCTAGTGTCACTCCCAAGCCATGCTGTGCGGGAGTCGGCGACGCTGCTGGATAAGTAGACACATTCGGCACACCAGGAGGAGGAGGCGGGTAATTCGTGCTCGATTGATTCGGATACTGTGGCCCAATGCCGTATGTCTCTGCGCCCGCGGCAGGACCGGACGTCGCTGGCAAAGAAAAGTCTGCACCACTGTAGTATTCAGCAGCTGCGCCCGTCATTTTGATGGTGCTTTGCCCTGGAAGTAGTTTGTTAGCATCGAAAGATGTTGGAATTGCATAAGGATATGTACCAGAGCTGGAAACTTCTGAGCTGGCCACCGGCGCGCGCTGATCAGTCCGTGTTGCCGCGGACTGTCCCTGAGAGGGATTATAATACTCAGCGGCATAACCAGTCGCTGGACGCGATGGTTCAACCACTATGGGCGGTCTGGATGAGGCGGCATCCGACGCTGACCGCTTGGAACGCCTCGACCGCTCATCGTCCTCAACGTACTTCGGTTTGCGCTCGATGATCAACGGCTCAGGTTCCGGTTCCGCGGTGACATAGGTCGATGCGGTCGACTCGCCAGCCACGCTGCGGTCTCGGTCGTCGCGGTGAGCTGACTTGCGACTCGAAGAGCCCGACACCGACGACGAGGAGGAACTCTTGTGGGAGCGACGGCGACCGGAAGACGACGAGGAGCGCACATCATCTTCCGTTGCGGCGGACTTGCGCCAAGCGCTGGACCGTTCGCGGTCACGATCGCGGCCACCGCCTCCGATCAAGGCCTTGAACATGGCGGAAAAGTGGGGGGGGGGGAAGAGAGATAAGATTCCTACCGCGGGACGATTCAACTCATCGGACCCGAACGACAAAAAGCCACGCTGCAAAGAGGAATGGAATGTGTGGTGTTGGTGGTGATGGAATGTGTTCTGCAAACACGTATAACTATTCTCTCAGATTGGCTCAATATTTGCGTGCTCTGCTGACACTCAAAGTCGGAGAAATAAACTGTAAGGGACCCCGCCGTTAACCTGCAGGGGCTATCGATGAAGAACAGCTCAAAGTATCGGTGAGAAAACGAGCCCTTTGTGGGTTTGTTTTGATGCAGGGTTGGGGTTGAAGCGGTATGTATAAACAAACCGAGCCATGGTTAGGCGGAGGCTGGAGAGCGGCTGGAGCTGGCACCCGCACCATAACAGGTAGGTAGTTAATACCATTAGATTTTCCGCCAGCCACAGCGGGTGGGGTCCGCTCCGAATCCGATCCTCTGCCGATGATGTGCTGACATAATCAGTCTTGGCATTTGATCATTCGCAAAGCTGGATAACTAGATGGGCAATAATAAAAATAACATACTGCCAATATGAAACCGCTCAGCGACTGCGGTCTGCAAGCCTATCATCACAAAGAGCCGAGAAGCTGACAAGACATCGTGGCAAAGTAAATGAACAATTCATCTGGAATGTGCGCTGGAATGTACAGATGCTGAAACAATCTTGTATTTACACAGGCGAAGAGGCCTTTGAATTGTTTGAACCATCTACCCTCGAAGGAAAGTCCTTATTCACACAGAGATCAGAAAGAAAGATGGATGGCAACCAATCTCGCAAATATGAACACGAAAGACGACTTTATGCAGGATATAACACAAGAAAAAGAACGAGGGCAAAAAAGCAGACAGCCACCAAACGCCAAACAAAACTGAACAGACTGCCGCCCGAGAAGATATGGTAGGTTGGAAAGAAAGAAAGAAACAAGATCAACTATGAAGTCAGATCTATACTCGGGACGTCTCCAAAAATTCGCTCATGAATGCTCATCAAAATCTCCGCGTTCGTGATCAGAGTCGGCGAAATATACCGATATTCCAACAGGAATCGAATGGTGCGCTTGAGGAGTCGCCGGAGGATGTCGCGGTCAACCAGCGGTCGGAGCTCCGACATGTACGTTGCAGACAGCACCAGCATATTACCGAATTGGCTGCTCAGAGTCAGTCTGATCGTTTCTCTGCACAAAAACGAAGGGCTTGGCAAACGTACGCCTGCGCAGTTCCAAAAATGTTGGTCACGACCGGGCGCCCCTTGATGCCGTCGAACGCGGTGGTGCTCAGAATTGCCGCCCGGACGCACTCTTCGCATGACTCGCGGATTGGCAGAGGCAAGGCATCGTAGGGCGCACATTGCCAAATATCATCTTCACCGGTCGCAAGGGGAATTCCCGATTCACTCGACGATCGGCCCGCGATGGGTCCGTAAGCCACGCGGGAGGTATTCCGCTGAGGCTTCGAATCGTCTTCAGAGTCGGCCTCCGCTTTTGTTCCACCGGCCTTGCCATAGTAATGGAGGGCCAGGTACAGCAAGGGGCGGTGAACGATGTATCGAGCACCATAATACTTGGCTCGCAGTCGAGCCATATTGATATCAGGGTGAGGTGGATCAAAGTCGTTCCACTGCATTTGAGCTGGCAGATCACCCCGCCAGTGTTCCAAGTTTTTGCTCCACACCTTCAAAACAGACACGGAAAAGTTGGCGACCTTGTCGTCATCCTTGTCCTCTATCGCACGCGAGTTAGCACTGCAGATCTACCAAGGACTGCTTGCAGAGGAAAAATAGAGGACAATCTGTGTCACGTACTTGGAGTCTTGTACAGGTCGTTGTGGATTCGATTCAGAACCTTCCGCAGATGGATCTGCGCAAGGTAAAACACCATCATCCGTGTGTTCGGGGCGTCAAGACTATTGGGCACCGGGAACACATAATCTCCGGCGGGCAACTCGACTTTGGTTTCAACTTTGGTGATATTGCTGCCAGGAAGGGGCAACTCCGCCAAGATATCACTCTCGAGTTGCAGATTCGTCCAGTACGCAAATTCGCATAGGCTCTTGTGCCGGCCCTTCGGTAACGATTGGTACTTGTCTCTGAGAACGCTCTCATTAGCACCAGCTTGCTCGGGAGGGGAAGGACAGCGGGGAAGGGGCAGAACACGGACTTTCGCGTCAGCGATATACATGCGTCGGCCGCTCGTTTGATCCAGCCAAAGCTCTCCACCGGATCGGCCAACTGGCCCATATATAACCCAGCCAAGAGCCCAGCTTGGGCCTCCTCCAGTGTCGTGAACATTGAGCTCACACTGATAATCCGAACGCCGTAGGCATAATACGCAAACCCCGGGATCACATCGACGTTTCGCCGACGGCTGGAATCAGAAGCCACCGATGTTCGACGCCCGGTGCCCGCCGGGGTTGACGATGAGGCATTGGGGCGCCGGAAAATGGATGCACTGGAGGAAAGTTCTGGCGGAAGAACACTGCTGGAGGGCGATTTGGCGGATGAATTCTTGTAGACCGGAGCCGGCAATGGTCTATCTCGCCATTCGCAGATAGCACCCACGGCCATCACAAGGAGTAGGATCGCATTCTCGATCGTTTCCTCTATCCTGAGAGGCGGGGGGCTGGATCCAGTCATTGGATTGGTTTCGTTCCCTACCATCTGCACACCTTCCAGCAATCGCTTTCTCTTGGCTGCGCGCTGGATGTCGACTCCGGATTGCAGGGACTGCGCAAGTCCCTCTCTTGGCCGGCCATACGAGCGAATAAACTGCTCCATGACATTCTTGAGATGGATCTCGTCCAGGAACGGATGCAGGATGTGCATGTGGGTCAGGTAGCTGCGCACGAGCCGCCGCACAACCTCGGGATCGGTGTTGAGCTGGCCAAACTCGTCGAGGCCACCAACCGGCTCATGAGGCGGATCGGAAAACGAGGAAGGCAGCCCGGTGCCCCAGTCGGCCGAGGAAGACGGGCCGGCCTCATTCCTGCTATTGGGGCTGGGCCTACTGGATGCCATCGTCCGCGCCGGACCGCCGTCACTCCAGTCGCTGCCAAACGCCGTGGGACCCTCACCAAATGCCTCGAGTCGGATCTTACCTCTGCCTAGCTCCATGTCCATTACATAGTTTTCGGTGATATTTTTCCCAATGAGTCGCCTCACAGTCGGCCACGACAGCAAATTGTGGGCGCCGGTGGTATGGTCAATGGGGATGGACAGTTCATCATCCTCCGAGTCCGATGCTGATGCCTTGAGATCGGCTTGCTTGATGTCTGGAAAACTGGCGACGTCGAATCCCGGGACCGGAGGAGAGGTTCCTTGGTTGGACGGGTTCGCCGACTGAGGGCTGGTGTTGTCACCGGTTATGACCGTCTGCTGACGGAGCAGACGCAGCATGCGCGTCTCGAGCTTCTCTACCCGGCGATCCACTCGGTCCACCAGCCGCGTCTCGAGCCGGTCTATGCGGCGGTCCACACGCCGGGAGATGCGGTCCTCCATTTCATGCATCTTTTCCACCATGAAGATGGTGGATTTATCCTGTCTGTGATTCGTTGCCACGGTCAGGCCAAGGCGCGCGCAAGGACGTCCGAATGTGTGCACTCACTTATGTGGGGGGAGCTCTTTATACACGCAGGTCAAGTTGTTTTCTTTGCAATGACTGCATGCGGGCCGACCCTCGTCGCATTTGGCCTTTCTGGCTCGACATTGATCACATGCCTAAAGAGTTGGTCAAATTGCCGGGCAACGTCGCAGCACCAAGCCCATGCTCACCTGCTGGGCACGGGATGATTTCCGTTGCCGCATGGTACCGAATAGTTGACCGGAAAAGAAGCTTGGGTCGAAGGGACCCGGGGTCGGCGGCATCGGGAAGCTGACGTTGGGGCCATACGGGCCGAGCGTCGGCATGGGCGCGTCGCCGGTGTTTGGAACGGAGGTGGGCGGCGCGTATGGTACCCCCAGCGCGCGATAGTCTCGATAGTCGGTCGGAGGCGGTCCGGGAGGCGGTCCGGGGTCCATTGAGATGCCGTTCATTTGACGCATCGGGGGCAGTTGTGTGGAAGCCTCATGCGGGGAGCGGGTGGGTGCGTTGGTTGTCGGGACGCCGTTGGACTGCGAGAATGGGTCCGCCGAAGCCTGAACCGGCTCTCGAGTCGGCGGCACGGTTGACAAGATGGGCGTTGGAGCCGTCGACTGGCGGCGCTCTGCATTGGCGGCCTCGAAACCCGGTGGATACGGAGTCGGGCGCCATGATTGCTCGTAGATTCCGTGCGATGGTGGCAGATTGGGCAATCTATCCGGCGCCATGGGCATCCGTTGCGGCGCGGTGACGACCGGAGTCGGTGGTTGCGCCAGGGACGGGGGCGGCAGACTTCCCAGGGCCGGCGGATGGGGTTTGGACTTGTCGTCCGTTGCCATCGCTTCCATGATCGGCCGCGATTGGGGCGGGGAGCAAACCGCCGCGAACCAGGGGGAGGGGTGTAGAGGGGGAGCTCAACGAGGAGGCGGTGGGTGGGTGGCAGCGTGGGATGGGATGAGGGACGAAATCTCCTGTCACACAGTCGTCACATGGGCACCAGATGGGAGCAATTGACGAGAGCTTCAATGGCCGAGGTTCGGCAGGACATGGGGTTCGTTGGCACTGGGAGATCAAGCATGGGACATTGGAAGCGTGTTCCGACGAGAGCTTGGTTGCGATTTTATTTTGATTTATACGAAACGTGTACCGAAGTAGGGATATGAAAGAAAGAAGAAACGGGGAGAAAGGAGAAGAGGGGATCCTTGCGGTCAAGACCCAAAAGCCAACAACACCATCCGGCCGGGACTTTTTGTCCTTTCAACTATGTACTCCGTATTAAACACATCCCCAGAAGAGAGAAAGAATTCTAGCTTGTCGATTTCACACTGGACTGAGAGAGTCTCTTCTTCCCGATCGATTGTTGACCCTTGGTGCCGCTAACTGCATTGGGCATGCATTCCCCATCCAGGAACCCCCACACTACCCACATGGGAGAAGCGACGTTCGACCACCAATCAACCTCGAGAATGGGACTGGCAGCTTGGACCAATCGAGAGAGGGCTGGACCATTTGGCCAGTGGGCTTGACGCATCACACCAGGTCTTCCGTTTACCATTTCGAATCGAATCAAACAAACCCGCAATAGCAATCAATCAATCCTCAAAGCAATCGCAAGCAATCGCATGCGGGCACATCATAGCTTCTTCGCGTACAGTACTTACAGTTCCTCCTGTGGTTGGAGGGGGGTTGGCCGAGTCAACTCCGTCCTTGGGCCAAAGTTCGAATAACTAACCTAATCGTCTGCAAGTGTCATGCCCAATGCAATAAATAACCTCCGCAGTTTGTCCGCCTGAGTCCTGAATGAATTAAGTTTGTGATCTGGATTGAAATTTGAAATACCTGCGGTAACTACTTAGTTAGTCCTCCGAGTACCAGACGGAGTCGTTCGGAGAGAGAAAGGAATGGTTGACACCGGGCTCTCCAGGAATGGCGTTGATCTCGCCCCTCAATCGGAGGCTCCTTGCGGGATCCTGCATAACTACGAGTATTCCCCTCCTGGCCCTGACGGTCAGACTGTACGAGTACATATCCGTACTCCGTCAGACGTAAGTTTTGCACTGGCGGCCTAAGGGCTCAGGCGCTCGAAACTTCGAAAGTTTCCAGGTGACGTCCTCCGTACAAAGTCAAGACCAACGACCAATGGTTGAACGGACGGACTGCCGAGATCAAAGACAGTTTGATGGCGCCTATGAACTTGCGGCGATCGACAGAGAGACCAGACGACGGAGCAGAAAGCCGACGTTTTTTTTTTTTTTCGACACCTTCGGAATCACGACAGGACACGAAGAGAGATCAGAATGACTGATTGGCTGAAAATCGACCAGGGCGTGATAAACCCGAGAGAGCCGAGTTGGCGGTGTCGTCGCAATATTGGGAGTGTGCCAGTGTGGCCCTTGGCCTTTTGGGATCAGCCAAGGCCCCGCCATTTGTGCTCCATGCTTCTTCCTCATCCTCGCTCCTGGCGCAATAAATCAGTCAAACCTTCTCGTAGGTTAGAGATCATGAAGAAATAGTTAGTTAGGTTAAGTAGTAATTACTGATTGTGGTGACTTGGAGCGAACCGCGGATAGTACGGAGTACGGACGATGGCTCGGACCGCAGCCATACTTAACCATGGAATGATGGAACACGAATTGGATTGGGACCGTGGGAAAAGGGCATCACTTGGGCAGTTGTCCGCTTGGTGATTAGTAAGCTAGTTAGGGTACGTGACGTAACGTATTATTAATATTGGCACATGACCTTCTCTCGTCTTCCAACTTCTCCCACACTGCAGCTGCTTAGTCTCCAGCAACAGCACTGACAGCAGTGCTGTCGGTGCTGCATAGACGAGCATTCTATTACGTACAGCTAGTTAGCATCAATGGCATTCATGCATCTCAACTTGTCATCACCGTATCAGAAGCAAGTGTTCGATTCATCCGAGTCCTCCGTCGTTCAGTTAGTTAATTACTACTCGTACTGATTCAAAGTGTTGGCTGTTGGGAGGCTGGGAGAGGGAAAGAGAAGCATTATTGGGCTGCTTCCCCTTTCGCTCTGCGGCAGCGCTGTTACCATGGCCTCGGAGACACCCAAAATTTAGCGTCTTGCAGCCACCTCCAACTTGTTCCTCCAAAGCAACTTATTCATACTCCGTTCATAACCGAGACTCCCAGTACCAATAAGTTACAGTAAGCTTACTGTAACTTACCAAACCGCCAGTTGCCCGAGGCCTCAGGCCACCCTCAGGCGCTCGGTAGGACACAAGTGTACTAGCGTAGAGGCTAGCCCGATCGGGCTAGCTTGTTGATGACTCAGCACCTCCGTGTGGACTGTGGACTGTGGACCCGTGGAGTTGCTGAATCGAACGGGGAGGCCCTGAGCCCTGAGAAACTGAGGCAACCCAAAGCAGGATTGCAAACTTCATTTGATCCCAGTTTTATGCAGTCGGTAAAGTCAAAAGTGATACCGGAGGCATGATAGGCTACCTGGTGGCTGGTTCTGTGTTCTGACTCCTGAACATGTGGATGCTCCGTGCACAAGGATCCAAATTAACGGTAAGTTTTGCCATTTACAGGTAGGGTTAAATGGACAACAATCACTCCTCCATACGGGGTACTCCGTATCTCCAATACAACTAACCTATACTCCGTAGGTTACCCTAACCTATTCTCACCGAACATATCAACACGGGCCATGAATTCCCAAGACGGGTGATCCTCCTGTGCGCCTCCGTGTCCGACAGTTCTCCGACTCTTCTCCAGAGGGGAACTTTGCCCTGATGCCATTCGTCATGGAGCTATGGAGGTCTGAGGTACGAAATAAAGAACAGGCCCTAGGGAAAGAGCGCACTAAGGTTACTGTGGATGAGGCGATTCCCCTCACTTGCCCGTTCGTCACCACAGTGCTACGTAGCCCTCCTGGACGTCCTGGAGCTTGTACGATTACGGAGTAGATTGATCTTCGAAAGGAGCAGCTCGAGTCAAGCCTGGTCGTCCAAACTGCAAGGGGACCAAAGAAAAGAGATCTTGCATGATATCGACCAAACGCACCCCGACTTTGCCCATGGCCACATGCTGTCATCCCTGGACTCCCGCTGGACTCTTGGAGTTTGGAGGCAATGTCCGTGCTCTTCTCCGTATTCCGTACTCCGTACCTACTTACTCGTATCTACCCCGTGACCCAGAGTCTTGGTGACCCCAGCCAGACCTCGAGACTCTCAAGAGGCTCAGTCCACCCATGAAAGTTCAGTGCAAAAGGGTTCCGCTAACATCCGTATCCGCTCCGTCGTGTTTCAGACTGCCGGGCCTCCAGCCATTCGGGAACCAGCGTTCTGGGTTTTGGCTTCTTCATTCTTCGTTGCCTTTTGACTTTTTGCACAACAAGCTCCAGATTCAGGTGACAAAGCAGGTACCCTTTGGACAAACATGCAAGATTCGTGTTGGACCTGTTTTGTCCGAGGAACTTGAGTTTACAATCGCCGAGTCATCGGAGGATCCCGACCCGCTGTACGAGGTACCAGTCAAGCAAGTAGCAGTTACTATCCTTTGCTACAGAAACAGGCGCCACCTGATAAGTCGGATTTGGGAACTCTGTGGTTACGACTAAGCACTGCACTTTATCAGACTATTCACTATCGCTACTGTGGAGTATCATCACTAAACTCGTCAATAGTGAGGCCTATGGATTCTCGTAGTCGTCATGGATTTCATCATGATTATTTGCGCCATGTCTGCAGTGTGGGCGTTGCAGCTTTCCCTGTCTTGCAGTTTGGCAACAGCAGCCTGCAGAAACCTAATCGAACCTCCTCCGTACGAGTCGGCCATACAGAAGCATCGATCAGAAGTCAGAAATGAGAAATGTCTTCGATTCGATATCAAACAGTTGCGAAGTTTCCTAACGAAATTTCCACTACGTTTCCTTGACTGCGGTCGTATGTCAATCATCGTGATTGGCTCCAACGCTATCATTAGTAAGCAGTCTAGCCGGTCTTGGCTTTTCTCAACCATAAAACTCAAAAGCGCGACAGGCAGGTTTACTACACATTAACTACACCGGAGACTCGTAAAACTCGTCAACTCGTTTTCTGCCACAGTGCCACTTGCAACAGAAATTAAGACATCAGATGGCATGAAGAAACACTCTAACCAGCCAAATTCTCACATCTATTGGAACCATTCAAATGATATGAATCTGAGCAATTGCCCAATCAGACAGTTCCCCGAAGTTCTCCGTACTAACGGTAGATCAGAAAGTCTATCAATCCGTACTGAGTGCTATTTTCGGGGAGACTCAGGTCAGGGTTCAGGATCTTCAAGTTTGTCCCGGTGTTTACTTTTTTCTCACACTTGTAGTCAGACCGAAAGTTGTATGTAGAATGTGATCTGTCTATTCCTCGACAAGTCCCCGGAAATCATCCAATCCCAGTCGTTTTTCGGTTTTTTTTTTTTTTTTTTTTTCTTTGGTCACCTACGTACAAAAGTCAAGCAGCAAAAGACGGGTATGAAATTCATCCGCCACCCCCGCTACTACTAATACTCCATACAATAAACCATCGCACTAGAGAATACTGTCTGTCAAGCTTGATTCAGCCACAAAAAGTCTTAATAATTCAATAGTCTGCTCTAAAAAGAAGGGGGCTAAAGCATTTCCAAACCACTACTGCATTGCTACACAACCTTCAATCGATCAATCAAACAAGCCCCCTTTTCATATTTCAGCTCGAAGCTTTGGATGAAGAGATGCGGAGAATACAGAAGTACTTCTCTCTTAGTAACCTTGAGGAAAAAAGAGTGCAGACAGAGTTGCTGCAACTAAACCTTATCTAGACGATCCATTCCCCATCAAGTTTAGTGAGTTTGACGCGGGGTAAATATTATCCAATCATTTGGCACCTACGTCAAAAAATCGGAATGAGCAAACACGGGGTCACATCTTGATTGCAGTTCGTCAGGCAAGGGACTTTTTTCTTTTTTCTTAATTCGTTTGCTGGATTCATTTGTTGTTCCTCAGAGGCAAGAATGCTCATTCCATCAGGGTGAACTGATTGCATTGGAGGAAGGCTGCAGGACAATATCCCAGACGTCGAGCGGTGGCCTTTACTGTAGGTATGTACTCCGTACTGTAGTCAAATGGCGAAGCACCGAGTCCTCTCGTTGGCAGTGTTAGTGATCAGGTAGTACGGAGTACATTACTATGTACTGCCTGAAAAGAAATTAAGAAGTTGACCGAATGATGCATGATGTTGCGAGCCACGTGGTTGACTGTAAAATTTCAGCGAGTTGCCATGTGGCAATCGAATTGATAATTCGGCAACATGAATATTCCAGGAGAGACGGGCATTCTTTGCATAACTACCTGTAGGTACAGTAGGTACGCAGGTAGGTATGTATGGATAGGTATCCGTTTGCTCCATCTCAATGTCCAAGCAAATGAGGCATGGACACCAGTACTTAATGCTCAGAGTCGAAGTAAGGAAAAGAACTCGCGACCGGAGAACTACTGTTCAGTACCCCATTAGAGCAAAGTCCAAACTAAGAATCTGAGTAGCCCATGGGTGGCAGCTAGTACACGTTGTGCATGGGACGGCAAGCAGATCAAACTGAGAGGTTCGTCAGTAGTATATCCGCACAGAGACGACGAGCGGCCATAGACCATTTCATTTCAATGCAGGAAATCCAACAAGAATATCATTCACTCAAATGCTAGACATATGCAATTCCTGTACCCGTGACATGTCATTGCATCCAATCTATTTGAAAAGCGGATCCAAAACTGAAAAAAAGGGAAAGGAGAACTTCAGTCATCGCAATAGATCATCGCATCAGATAGTGAAAGACGCTCCAGATCCCTCGAAAAATCTCAACCCGATCTTCCTCCCGCAGCAGATCATACCATTTCGTCCGTCGCAGTGTCAGCACCTGCCACTGGTCTCCCTTTGGCTCATTGCTCTGCCCCGTCGTCAACATGTCGAGATACCGACGGTGCACGCGCAGGTGCACGATGGCCGCATGGTGGTTGAGGCTCGACACCATGAAAATCTAGATTTTTTTTTCCACCGGTCAGCACTCAAAAACAATAATTCCAACGGGAAGCTTCAGAGCGTACATCGTCAAACGGACTGTCCTTGGTCTTGCCAATCTGCATGTACCGCATTTTCTTGTCCCACAGACTTGCCCCAGGCTGCAGCTGTTTCCATCTCTCACTCGTGCTCAACTTTCGCGACTGTGACGAACCAGACCGTCGTGACGAGAACGACCGTCGCGGCCGCTTCTCAGGACCGGCTTCGTCCCCATTTTCCGCATTTTCAGCCGACTCTTCTTGGGCTGCATCGCCCGTGACGCCTTCGTCGGGAACTCCACCCCATCGGGGAACCGTGGTCCACCATTTGCCCTCGCCAGGCCGGACTTCCACGGTACCCTCTCGTGCCCGCTCCTGAGCCGTCAGTAGCATCGCCCCCACCTCGCGGATGAGGTCGCATTGCTCCAGCTTGCCCCGGCCTGGAGCCTCTCCGGGCTCTCGGAAGGCCACCTCTCCGCGACATTGCGCCAGCAACAAGGGTCCTTCAAGAATCCCTTTGCGCGCAAGTTCCCGTTCCCGCGGCGCTCGCCCCGCTATCAGGTTCTGTCGCACAGGGAACAGCAGATTGCGGATGGAGAGTCTGGGGGGCAGGGTTGGCATGATGATCTGGCACATGAACGGCCAGGCGGCCATTTCCAAAAGACCGCGGATGGCTTCCTCGCGGGAGTTCTCGGGCATGTCTTGTCCGGCGCCGATGCGTCGCCCCTTGTAGACTCGTTCGTACTTTGGCTTCCCCTCGGGCGGGTTGTCAACCTCCATTGCATCCGTGTTTGATTCGGGACGGTCCTGCGTCTGCTCTTTTTCGTTTTCCGTGGTCGAAGATGACGAGTCCGGCTGCACCGGTTTGTCGTAATACTGATCAAGTTCGGTGTCCCAATACAGGGAGATCTTTTCCAAACCCGTCCAGAACTTGCGTGACTGGGTCAGACGGACTTTCGACCGACCGGGCCTCGGTTCCATCCGGCCGACTTCCCGAAATGCATCATCGTTGTCGTAGCGTAATTCTTTGTCGCACACATCGTATTTCTCCCGGGAAGGATAAGGCAGCCCATTGCTCATCTTGGGAGCGGCATCTCCTTCCGGCTGTTTGGTCGTCTCCCATGGCAGCGGAGGTAGGCCAGCCTGTGCGTCCTCGGGAACAATCTGCGATGCCGCAATCTGCTGCGACACCACTTGGATGTTGAACCACTTGACATGATTCTCTGTAATATCCTGCGGTTTCCTCAGAGCGAGCAAGCCGCGGAAGATGGCATCGAAGTCAGGGGAGGCATTTGCCTCTCCGACGTTAAGATACTGCGGAAAATCCAACGGAGTCGGCGGCGGGGGCGGACTCCGCTCCTGGTCCGGGTCGATTCCCGGCGAGGGAGCGACTGAGAAGAGTCGTCAGCCAACTCAATGGCATCTTGTCGTTTTTTTTTTTTTTTTTCTTTTTGGCAAACAAGTCATTATCATCACAGCAAATCGCCCACACAGAGGCATGCAGGGAGATTCACACAAAGAGGGATAATTAGACTACCGCATTGACAGGGGAATCGCTCACCTAGACCGCCGACGTATCCAAACATAATGATGGGCGCAAACAAGAATCACCACCCTTTTGCAATCCAGACAATCACATGCTCTGCAGACTCGTCCGCCCGTCCAAACACGCCCGTCAGGGAGGCCACAAAATCCGGGGGATCGACAACAAAGCGTCCCAAGACCAACGACGTTCGGGGACGGACGCCTCGGGGAGGGAACAAGAAAGGAGCACAATGCCAAACTCACCACAGGACAAAAGCCCAAAGCGCAGACTGGTCTTTGGTGGGGAACGGCGCTGCGGGCCGTTGTCTACGGACTACGGGGGGGAGGGGATGGTCGGTCGGGGATGGTCTGGACGAGGAGCTAGGTTACTAGGGTCAAGGCGAAAGTCTAGGGTCCACCAACGAAGATGGATAGATCACAAGAGTGTTTTCCAAGGGTTGTGTGCGAGGACAGAGAGTCTAGACGCTGTGGGAAATGAGCAAACAAAAACTAAGGTAGCTGCTAGCAGAGCAGCGCCGTATCTTTCTGAACGTTCAATAAATGCTCTGGCGACGAGGAAGAGGTGCTGTTGATCGAGTGCTTGAATCATCATACCCCTCCTCTTGCTCACTTTGCGGCCTGAGGCACCTTACACTAAAATGGAAGGAAGAGTCTCTAAAACCAAGCAAGCGCTATGCAAGTCGCTCCATCGGGCCGGGGGGTATCAAGAACAATTTGTCTCACAATGATGCCAAACACCATCATCCATCAAATCCCAACGCGGATTGACCGTCATCAGGGACCGAATCCATGGAAATTTGCCTATGCTATGCGACAAAGGTTGATTCAATGGTTCAATGCGTGAGTGCTCGACAGGTACACTGGAGGTTGATTTGGGACTTTGGTCAGTCTGGGATGGTGTGCCAAGACCATATTTGCCCAAAGCAGAATAAACAATGGAACCAATTTTCGTACTAACCTGCCTGGGAAATTTAGGGCTGCCGTTGCCCCGCATCAGCGGGCACGGCGGCAACCGCTGAAAAAAAGGATCAGGGACTCAGGGACGCGGGGAAATTTTGTTCCGCCTTCCGGAGCCATCTTGTACAAATATGGTATACTTAGGCCTTGGCATAGCACGTGACTTCTGCACGTGAGTTTTTTCTTCTTTGTGAGCTCTGGTAAGGATTCCGATTGGTGCGGCGTAGCCGCTCCTCCCCAGCTTTCACACCTCGGGATCAGAACCGGCCATTCTGACCCATTCCTCAACCGCCAGAAGCAGGACTCGCGCAGGGCAGATCCGGCATTTGGATATGCCTTGCGGCAATTGCAGTCGTCTTCCAGGCCATGCGGCCCATGCCAAGGGCACCCCAGGCGATTTGGAGATGCCGCTCCCTTACATGCTTCGGGGTCTTGCGATCGCTGGCTGAAACGCAGTTGATGGAGAATGGCAAGCAGGTAACGGGATGTGACCTGTACTAGCGAATTCCATGTCCAAAGCTTAATGTGCCGTCAATTGTTTTATGGTAGTGATGGCTCATCATTCATATAATCCTCGACACACACTTGAACGAAATCGAGGCTTCCTTGATATACGAATGTTACTGTCCAAAAGTAGACTGTCCAGGCTGGCTCCAAGGGATTGTCTGCTCTCTCCCCTGGTAATGACATCAGTTACAACCGTTGACGGGCTTCGGTGTACCATAATTCCTCGAACGATTGCCACTGCATCAATTCGATTACCGCTTGGCTCGACACGCGTGCCGGTTGGGACCGTGGGACCGACTGGGGATGTCGGGAGGTTGCCAGTCAATAACAGTACGTCGTCCGCGCCACGGACGACTGCAAGTGGTCTCGGGCATTATGAGAGTCAGAGTGAGTACATTCGCGAGTATCGAAAGCTCTCCTGCTGACGATCCGGTACAGGCAATGCTACCCAAACGACAAGTACTATTGCGAGCGCGCACAGCTCGACTGCTGCAGTATTCCCTGCAGCACCGCCGACACCCGCCACTACGACATCGGCGGTCTCAACTGCAGACTCGGGACATAGTCTCGTGGGACCCGTAGTCGGAGGTACCGTGGGCGGGACGTCCCTTATCGCGTTGGGGGTTGGTCTATGGCTTTTCGCCCGATGGCGCAGAAAACGACTGGCTGAGGCCAGGTCGCGGGAGAAGCTGGCGCAATCTCCCGACGATTCCCTGCCTGAAGTACGAGAAACACACAACGTATCATCTCTTTCCAACGGTCACGCCGGTCCTCCGACCCGAAAAATCGTCATCTCCACCATGCCAAATCCTTTTCTTGACTATCAACAGCAAGCCGGCTACGAGAATTCAAGCAGCGTCTGCAGCACTGACCTCGCTTCGACATCCATACGAGCCACTGTTAACAGTTTGTCTTTCCGCTCCCGGACCGACACAGACGGCGAGGAGCTCTGGGAACAACGAACGAACAGCACTACCACGTACAGTGACCCTTTTGACCTTGAGCGGCCGCCTTCGATAGTTGGCAGCTAGTTTGGGTCAAGCAAGGTACCACGCGTATCTCGTCCCAACGGATTATCACCGCCCCTGGCCGAACATCCAACATGCTTCTCTTGACCCCCTCCTAGTCACTCGTTTGCACCTGTGGTTGGCATCACGTCGCCGTCCTGATTTCAGGAACCAACATACCGCATGCTACGTGTTCCAGGAGAAACTCGATGCAGCATTTCCCTTTTTGCTTTTTTTTTTTTCTCATTCGACCAATCGTCCTGTCCCGATACACGAGGGAACCTTTCTGCCGTCTGGATCTGTCCTCCGCTGCGCATGCCATGCTCAGCTACGGACTGAGCTTTGGTGGAGATGTCCGATCTGGAATATTACCTCCGTCGGATCGCGACATGGTCTCGGCACATGCGGAACCGCGCGGCATTGCAGTTTTGGGACCAGTTTATTGCAAATAATACGCTATTTAATTCTCTGACAAAGATCATAATGCTATGGCAATGGTGACTATGATCGAAGTACTGTATATGTTATGTTTGACGTTTATGTGACTTATGAGATATGTATACTAATTACGTCCAGGAGGAGTTGTTTCCTTGAATGTTGTGTCATACTTGCACCTACTGAATGTTGAGTCTGGTTTCAGTTGTAGGTTGATTTTTAGTGAAAATTGAGCCGGCTTCGGATGATTCAGATGGATCTACAGGCGATTGGGTGAGTGGTACAAAACAGGGGGATTATTAGGGCTGGCTAGGGTCAAATTCCTCTCTCCTGGAATTTAGATCTCATTTCCCTACATTTATACACTTCTCCAGTCGCCACTGATTACCAGCAACTCCAGCTAAATCATCTGGGACAGTGGCATGTTCGGCGATTCTTTGATTACCCTACAGCCACTGGCCCTCTACGCCTGTGTGCGGAATTGAGCAATGAAAAATCGTCTGATCAAGAAACTCAGATACCTATCTTCCATTAAACCATCTCTTCTTGATACACTATTCAACCAACTTCGAGTGTCACTCCGGCACGACAACCACCATCTCCTCATTGAAGTCCATTTCCTTCGCAACGCGCTCCACAACCTCACGCGTATCCTCCCAGTCCACGCGAAACAGGCCAGAGTTGAACTTGCACATGTACACCTTTCCCGTTTCTCCCTGCTCGCGCAAGTCTCGGACCTGCCGCAACAGGTCGCGCACTGCCAAACGTGTGTACACGAGAATGTCTTCTGGAGGCGCGAGCCCCCGGGATCCGAATCCATAGGACGTGAACAGACAGGCGACATAGTGTTTCTTCTCCTCTGACCGCTTCTTCTTTGTCGGCCTACCACCCTGCCCGGCGGTAGTCGTAGCCACAGCCCCCGTTGCAGGAGGAATCAGCAGCGCCGATCCCAGTGGTCGTTGCGCATATCGAATATCTCCGGCCTCCTCGCCGAGGTCGGTGATCTCTGGATTCCTGAGGTGGGATTTACAGTATGTGGCGTACTGGTTGTACGCGGTGGGGTACTACTGCCATTATTGAGTCAATTTGCGATTGCGCCTTTCCTTCCTGTGGACAAAGGGATGAGCTTGCTTACTTGTTGCTTGAAAGCGCGCGCAATGCCGCTGCCCCAGGATCCTAGACAGTTGCATGCATCTGTACGAATTCGTTAGCAAGATCACCATGTTTTCTTTGTTTTTGGAGGATGTGGATGGGATCGGGGACTTACGCACGAGGATGGATCCCTCTGGCGCATCAAAAAGGGAGCCTTTTATCTCGGTGATGCTCATGGTGGATTGATTCCTGGGTTTTCGTTCCCGTTTTCAGCTGAGCGATGAACCGAACCGGACAGTTATGTCTACAGCGTAGGTATTCAGATACTGACTGCAGACGATGGATTTGATGAGTGGTTGATTGAGAGCCATCGCCAATTGCAGCATCCTTTTCTTACTGTATAATATTCTGTATAGCGTTCAGTAATCATTGAGAGATCGTAAGGAAAGACGCGCCAAGTCATGGCGCCTCGGTTAGCACGCGTTTTCGGAGAGTTTTCGATGATTGCACCTTCAACTTGGAGAACTTTCGGTAGGTAGAACTCTGCCGTCTTTTCTGTTTCAATGAAGGTTCGAGGTGACAATGGCTGGCATTGTTGCTGAAAGAGAACCTTTGTTTTGATGGATGCCGCGTTCTTTGTCAATTCAGTTGTTTTTACTGCTGGGGCCTGTATTCAATTGGTGTTATCCGATCTCGGGTAGCCTAGGTACTTCGTAAGTACCTGTACTGTTTTGAACTGCTCTGGGTCCCGACGATCCAACTCAAACGAAAGCCTTTGGTTTTCCACATCCAGTTCATCACGTGCTGGTGGTTACTGTTGGTGATTACTATCCTGCAGCCGAGCGCATCCACAGGCAGTCGTGCAGACGAAGAGGGCAGCAATCTGGGGCTCAATTTCGACCTGAACTTCCCACCCTCTTTCGACCGGCAACCTGTGTTCTGATTACTTGGGTTCAAACTTCGATCCCTGGGGACGGATTACTCTGTGCTGTGGACTGGGTAGATGACCTCGCACATGAACTCCGAGTAAAGGTCAGATTCAATTAGTCTGAACGCATGATGCCTTCACAAGAGCCGCTGAAGATCCTCTCCCTTGGTGCGGCGCCCCAGTTTCTCAGTATTATCTGGTAAGTACTTTCTGCTGACCCTGCATGAGTCGGCAGTGGGATCCTTGGAAATATAATAATGGAGAAGATTTGTGACAAGAACGGTCTTAGTCATGTTCCCAGCCATGCGAGCACTTCGACTTGATTGGGGTCTGTTAACATTATAGCAGTACCATGTCCACTGACTGATCACCCGGTATCATTGCGGCAATGCTTGGAAGATTGCGCAAGCAAGCGGACCGGGACTTCGCCAGGCAGGCGCTCACACCGAAATCCATCGAGAGAGGATCGCCCGCTTTCTTTGCCCGACCTCTTCAGGATGCGGATGGAATGGAAAAGGAGCTGGGGCGCGATCATATAGAGCCTCAACAGCGTCAACAACCTTACTCGGATCCTCAGGCAGCAAAAGAAGTCCAAAGTAGCCGATAATCGCCAGAGAATCCGAAACCTGTTCTGGAAAAATACGATCCTCCAGCATTTCTTGGGCATTGTTTCCCAGTCGAATACCAGTGCTGTTCTATTTACAGGTATAGACATTGTTCAATAGGTTCGTGTTCGGTAGTAGTTTGCACTCATGTACAATAAAGGTATCCATGCCAAATGCGCCATGATCTATCGTGGTATAAGTATAGCACCAACATCATCATAGATCCATTAAAAACTAAACAATCCACTCCGTCTCTTGCCAAAAGGGTAGACAACCACCGCCGAGAGGAACAAACCCACCGTGATGCCGATCGCGACCTCAATCATGCCAAACCCAATCTCATACATGGACGTCTTGGTGTCCTTGCTCGCTGCGTCAAGCGTCTGCTGCGGGTCCGAACCGGTGAGATTGCCACGGATCTCTGCCGCCGACTGCACGCCAGCGACCAGGGAGCCGCTAGCTGCCAACCCGGACGGGACTAGGACGAAGATGGCCGGCAGGATGGCCGTGGCTGCATGTCCATGCCACAGCCGGCTGTACAGATTGCCGAGGGTGCCGACGGTGAAGGCGCCCAGCGTGTTGGCCACCTCTAGGTTCGACTGCAGCCGCTCGGTGCTGAAGTGGTTGACGACGTACCCGGCGACGGCGATGAAGGTCATGACGGGCATCTGCTTCCATTTCCCTTGGTTGATGATGGTCAAGAAGATCACAAACGCCGCCACAAATGGGAACCGCTGCAGGTAAGGGTTGTTGCCGATCAGCTCGCCGGAGCAGGATGTGTTGGAGTTGGCCTTGGCGTCCATTAGGCCGTAGATGGTCGTGCCCACGGTGATGCCGTAGCCCAGGAACAGCGAGTAGATGATGGCGTAGACCATCCGGATCGACCCGGCGATCATCTGCTGCGACTGCAGTTCCAGACTGCTACTGAGCACCAGAAAGCCGGGCAGGATCAGCGCGATGGATGACTGAGTGATGGACGAGAAGCAAAACAGGTACTGCTGCTTGCCGTCCACCACGACGTTGCGGATGCTGCCAAAGGCCCGAGCCAGGAAGGAAATCACCACGGACGCCAGCACCTCGAAGACATTCGAGTAGAGGCTCGAGCGGGGTAGCCAGATCAGTTTCATCACTCCGAGAATGCATCCTAGCATGAAGATGATGGGCATGTCGATGGGTCGCGCCTCGAACGCAAACGGGCCCACCGAGACGCTGGCCAGGCCGTAGCAGACAATGACCAACCACAGCGGGTACTTTGGTGGGCGGTTCATCACCGCCTCCAGCTCCTCAATTGCTTCGTCCACCGTGATCTTGTCGTGAATGATGCTCTTGTAGATATCCTGGGTTGCGTCCAACCGCGCGAGATCCACTCCCTGCTGGACCCGAAGCAGCTTGACCTCCGCCGTGTGCGTCGAGACATCGTCAAACGACATGATCATGAACCCGGGCAGATACAGAAACTGCGCACGCACGTCCAGCGCGCGTGCGGTCATTTGCATGTACTCCTCGAGTCGATGGCTGGGTGCGCCGAACCTCATCAGTGCCCGGCACAGTAGCATCATGTACCGCTGCTTGGTCAAAATGGCGGCGATGCGCACCGTGATGCGTTTCTCCGGATCTCGCTTCAGGTTCTGTTTCATCTCCGCCAGCGCCGTCGGCGTGCCGGGGGTGCCGATATTCAGGCCGGCCCCGACCAACGACAGCGTCGACGAGCTTGGCGAGTGTCGCTGGTACCATTTCGTCTTCTTGGGCGGCGTCACCGCGCCATCCGGGGTCGCATGGCCGCTGCGTTGGCCGTCGTCGCGTCGGAGTTGCAACTTCAACAACTGCGACAGCACACCCTCGCCCTTTGAGGGCTGCTCATTCTCCGTGTCCGAGTCTCCGGGGGTGCTCGGCACCGAGTCCGACGAAAATGTCCGCTGCGGTTTCCGCCGTCGAAATCGATTATGCTGCGAGATCGCCCTCACGATCCGTTGCGCTTCCGCCTCACGCCGATCCTGCTCCCTCTGTCCCGGAATAGCATCGATCAACGATACCTCGTCCATCTCGTCCACCTGCGGTGGTGTTAATGCGTCTCCCGGCTCCTCCGGCCGGCCCAATCTTGTCATCCATTCCCGCGCGCGATCCCGTAGCGAGGCGCCGCGGGTGAGCGGACCGCCATCCTGCCCAAGGCCTGATTTGGCCGTTTCTCCCTTTTCCAGATCGGTGGTCACGCTGTTGATTGCATCTTGCGAGAGTGGTTCCTCCTCCGTCCCCGGCAGCGTCCCTTCCCAGGACGAGAACTTGACGCGCGGGCGGTCGTCGGATTCTCTGTGGGTGGGGTGCGGGACGGCAAAGTCAATACTGTTGCGGGCCGTTACCGTGTCGCCGTCAAGGCTGGTTCGGCGAGAGTCGGGCGGGCTTTGCAAACTGGGCTGCAGTTCAGTCTCCATGGTCATGACATGATGTGGGTTGAGATCTCTGTCCATGACAAAGGGAATTCCACAGCTACCGGACAGTCTGCCGCTGGCAGTGCTGGCTTAATATCGACGGAGGACCATCCTGGTTCGAGATCCACCTGTGACGATGATAGTCCCGTCTCAAGGGAGTGGACTTGAGAAAATAACAGGTTCTCGACTTCGGTGATAATCTCAAACCAAGCCATGGTCCACCCAGCGAACCACCGCGTCGACGGGCGACTATTTCCGCCATCACAATCAATTGCGCGCTGCCAGTTCATTCGACTTTCCCGCCAATTTCAATTGTTTTCTCCCTTCAATGAATCGCAATGTGGTCTTCGACTGCCACAGTCGGTCAGTGAATGATAGTGGGGTAGGTGTGGATCAGTGGGGTTGAGTGGCAAGTATGACGCACCAACCAGAGAACATTTGGGTTTTGTGGATCGGCGATTCTTTTTCCCGGCTTTTTCTAGAACTTCCACGTGCTCCTATTTTTAGATTTAAGCTGTTTACACTTTAGTCTCAGTTTGATCGCATGGTCCAGCTCAAAATGCTGCAGATTTCTTCTGGTTCTAGATCATGACTTGATAGGGCTTATCAAGCTGATTGATGCGAACGGACCGCTAGTGTTATCCGCTGTTGATCCTGCATGAGCCAGGATCTAAGGCAGGGGTCTGTACTACTTTTATTGAAGAGTTCGTTTCGATTCAAACAACAGGCCCTCATGACAGAGGGTGATGGCGCACTCAAGAAGCATCGCACGCTGAAAAGAGTGTTCTAGATGCCCTTTCTCTCTCTCTCTCTCTCTCTCTATTTTTTTTTTTTTTTTTTTAGGTGGGCCATTGTGGCTCTTGATAAGGCACTGCAATGGAAAATCTGTCTGCTCTTACTACTGCGGTAACAACTCAGCTAGCGGTCATCATCTCCAGGAACAGGAAGTCCGGAGCCGAAGCTCTCTAGAGTCTGCACAGCTCCTTATCTCGCATAATCTCGGCATTGACGAATTCATGTAGTCTACTATCTCGCGTCTCTACCGGTATCGGGAGCACTGGACACCGCTTCTTTGCCAGCAAATCCGGCGATGTACGTTGACCAGTTCGCGACCGAGTTCGATGGCCAATCCCAACAACGTCTTTGCAAGCGTGGCGACAGAACGTCGATTGGATGGTGAACCGACTCGACTGACAACTCGAACACTTGGATGAGTGAGTCATACTGAGGACTCGGAGGTTGATGGCTGCCAACCTAAACTGATAAGTTAGCTGGAGTAAAACTGCAGTCAAAGAGTTAAGTCAGAAATCCCGGAATACTCCTGCCGTGAATCGGTATCTGTGTTCAGTTGAGCTGAACATTGCCGAAGAAGCCGAGAAATCACCGGGCTGGTTAAGGCTAAGTCGCGGAGAACCCGAGGTCGGAACACGGACTAGCGGAACTTCGGTCAGTTCGGTGAACTGGCCGAACCGACATATGCGACCACCTCTTCTTCCGAGTTGCTAAATACTTAACAACTCTAGACTACCCTGAGAGTAAATGATATAATTTCACATTTTTGTGAAATATAATAGCCTACTCCCAATTACACAATGGCTTCCAGACTCGCAAAGCAGGCGGTAACACTAGTCGGCGCTGGGACCCAAGGTCGGCGGCTCGCGTACATGGTAAACACACGCCCACGCCTTTCCTGCTGAGTGACGCGACTAACCATCCATGAGTCAAGTGGTCTACCCGCGGCCGGCCCGTCTACCTCGTAGATCAGAACACAGATCAGCTATCCCGCGCATGGAACGACATCCAATTCCTTCGCCGCAGCGACGAGCACGCTGCGATCAACAAGAATGTCGACAAATGGGGGTGTGTCCATGCAACATCAGCCGATGATATGTCTACTGCTCTACAAAATTCATGGCTGGTGGTCGAAGTACGGATCTATTGTCAACCTGGCACACAAAGTGATTCGGTTCGCTTACATGGGTGGCATAGTGCGTGCCCGAGTCGCTGCAATTGAAAAAATCGGTCATCTCGCGCATCGACGGAGCTGCGCATGCCGATACCATCGTCGCGTCCAACTCGAGTAGTTACACGATCACCGAGATCCTGCAGGGTCTTGACCTGAAGCATCGGGACCGGTTCGTTAGTCTGCACTCATACTGGCCTCCAGAGACACCGGGTAAGTTCAAACTCCGTGGTTGGGACGATGACAAACATGAAACTCAACTCGACCTCCTTCTTCTCAACATAAAGCTATTGAGATCATGCCCAGTGCAGAGACCCGTCCCGAGATTGTCCCCCGTTTAATGTCCGAGACCAAAGCGCATGGGTTTGAGCCTTTTCATGTGCGGAGGACATCCACGGGGTATATTCATAACCGGTATGCCTTTTTCCCCTTTGGCAGAAATGACCAGAACCGATTGACGAGAAAAACAGGATATGGGCCGCTATCAAACGCGAAGCTCTGATGGTGGTCGAAGAAGGGGTTGCGACTCCGGAAGAAGTAGATGCCATCTACCGCAGCGTCCTCAAGACGCCCAAGGGCCCTTGCGAGCAGATGGATGTTGTGGGCTTGGACGTGGTGCTCGATATCGAGAATCATTATGCCGAAGCCAGGCCCGGTTTGCCGGAAGGACCGCGGAGATTGCTACAGCGGATGATCGCTGAAGGGAAATTGGGTGTGAAGAATGGGCAAGGCTTCTACACGTACAATAAGAACAATTGAATCAAAGATAGTACTTTCATCAATTCTTGATAGATCAAATCCATCTCTACGAATTGACCAAGAGATCGTTGGCAAAGTTTCCATCTCCAGGAACGCGCCCACATAGCGCAGTACTGTAGTACGTAGTATTTGGACCTGACATCTCTTCATCACTCTAGTCTATGATGACTCATCCTGACCAATTCTTGGCCAATCCCGGATAATTCTTGATTGATGAGGGCTCATACTGATGATCCTGTACGCAGAGTGATGCAGTAGATTGAGAAATTAATCGAACGTACTTGCGATCGTCATGCCTAAGAAGCTGATGATTGGGCCATTTGTGGACAAATTCATTCGAAGTGACCGTAAGCGCGGATTATGCAGGGGTCCCAAGGGGAACGATCACCACCCGGAATACCGATAGTCGGGTCGGGGTAGAACAAGCTGTCTCTAAAAGGATAACTCGTACGAGTATGGAGTACTCCAATATTTAAAGGCTGCCATCATCCTGCGATGTAGTGATCAATCGAAGCTGAGACCGCAGTGAGTAGAGGATTTGCATGCAAAAGCCAACAATCAGTCATGGTAAGCTCCGCCTTTCCGCGTCGACTTGATGATGAGAACTGCCCAATTCTTCACTCGCCGAAATGAAGGTCACTAGTAGCTTAAGATCAGTGGCCTCAAAGATTATCTTCAAGAGGTTCTGATAAGTCGGAATCAAGCACATGTTTTGTCCGGTTTTTTCCTGTTTGGCTCTTGCTAATGGCCGCACTGGATCACAGGCAAAGGGATACCGTTTCTGCGCTGGGCACCAACAAACTAGAGTACCTGACCGCGAACGGTGCTAACATGGAACGCATGGGCTGTGTTGTCGCTAACTTCCACACGGAATGGTATCATGGCCGCGCTAAGCCTTTCCGCAACCTGCCGAACGGATTCAATAGCGGCATGTTCAATCAAGCACGTGGGTCACCGCCGAGTCTCACTGAACTCTTTGAGCACACCGTATTGACAGGAGTTCCTATGGAATCAGGTCCAAGCGCCGACAAAAAGCGACGAGGCGCTAAAGAAGGCGCTCGCAAGCAAGGGAGGGACTGATACGATGATTTAGAAATCATGTCTCATGGCTGACGGCGAAGAAAAAAATATCTCGCTTCTGAGCCGACTGCCGAATGTGCCTTGGGGAACGTGCGACTCTGTCGCAGCAATCGTGTAGAAAAGCACCGGCAGAAGTTTGGACAATGCATTTGCGACTATGTAACTACAGTACTGTGCGGAGTACACGTGTAGTACTCCATATTGCTGGATGAATTGTGATCGCGATTAGCCTGTGCTGAGCCTCGTACCTAGAATCTAACCGAGATTGGTTAGACTTGTAAATTGACCAATCAGGTGCAACGTAGCGTGATTTCAGCCAGCATTCACCCAATGAGCAACCGGGGATCTTGAAATTAATTTCTCTTGCCATTTCGAGGCGATCACATTCCTAATGAGGCGGTGCTCACATTTCAGGCAGGAAACCGCCAAGAGCTCGGCCAACGTCAGCAGAGGTTTGCAGGTTCATAACTCCGCCTTCCCGCTGGTTCTCCAACCCAAAACTCGTATTTCGATAACTTAATGTGATTGCCTGAGCCCGACGTCAGCCGAGTTTTTTTCCTTGTGCGACAGATCCTTTGTTTGTTGTCTTCGAGTGAACCTCTTCTGCGCGATCGCATTTTCAACAGTTTCTTCTGCTCATCATGGCATTCCTCGAGACGAGGGCAACTCGATGGTCAGTGCCCTTTTGACCCTGATGAACTCTTGTCGACGCTGACTTCCCCCCAGTTATGAGACTGTCTTTGGCGACATTCGCTGCCGCTCACGTTGGCACGAATGGGGGCGATGGGTCGCTTTCGGCGTGATCGTGGGCGTTGCCATCCTGGCGTTCTTCCTGATCGCGTAAGTAAACAACCGCATCTCCGGGGGGAGGGGGGTCAATAATAGATGTGCTCGATGTTGACGATGATCGCCAGGTGCATTAATGCCCGCCGCCGTCGTCGTCGCGGCCTCACCCCGTACTACGGCACACAATGGATGGCACCACAGCATCCACCGCCACCCCCGTACCAGCAGCACCCGAACGACCCTCAACAATCACCACCGCCGCCGCAGTATTCTTCCGGTCAGTACGGGCAACCTAGTTGGGGTCAGACCTACGAGCTACCGCAACAGCCTGGTCCAGCGTATCAAACTCCCAACGATAATGTCTACCCGCCACCCCCGGGACCTCCGCCCAACAAATACTAAGTGGTCTCGTTCTGCGGCTGTATGGATGATCCCTTGTTCTGTCACAAAGCGGGCTGAACGGGTGGCTTTGATTTTGAAATGGGAAGGATATCCGGCGTTGGCTGTCTTTGATGTCTTGCATGATTGCATCATGTAGTCTATGAATTAATCAGCATTATGTACGGCGCGTCTCAGGGCTTCGTGCGCCTATTTTAATGATTGTGGTACGAAGCAATGATCATTCGCCTGTACTCCGAACAGTCTCCTGTCGAGACCTTGCAAAGCGACCGAAGGGTCAGTAGTCCATCTTGGTTTCCACCTTCAATGGCCTTACTGGTCGAAAACTGTACAAAAAGGTTCACCATGCCTTGTGGCTTTGGTTATTTGATTCGTTGGCTCCGGAACAAGGAAGATGAGTCGACCGAATAGACATGTTCTCATCCATGAGAACATGCTTTTTCGTGACAACACTTGCACGAAAACGTAGGTCAGAGGCTTTACAGGAAACACCACGGCTGGTTGTGAGCTTCTATATATAGGCTCGTCTTAGCAATAACCAAGGATATAATGTCGACGCGCCTCCCACCCTTTCTTTTGAAACGTACGATTCACCGCTGCATTCTAATCGTGCACCATTTGGGAGGTTGCCCGGGCCACGGCAGCGGCGGTCGGTTTCTTCGAATCGATGCCTAAGACTTGGCCCAGATGACAGCGAGTTCATTGTCGATGCCACTTTCGGGTAAAACAACAACCCACGCGAAGTCCTAATTCAGAAAGGCCGGAAGCAGTTCCCAGAACGCCGCTTGATGCGAATCATGAGCATTGGCACGGAACCCTCGGAGATGTTGTCACCATCGAAGAAAACTCCCCAGAATGGATCATCAGGGCGTTGAGAAGCACGGTTGTATCATCCATAAGAGTAGCCCGCTGTTTATATGGTCGATTAGATGCCGATAGCCAATACTGCCGGTTCAATGTTGTTCAAGGACAGAAGACATACCTATGAACCTTGTCGGACTGGGAAAAAAGGCGAGCACGATCTCAGTACACACTCGAAACTATGTTGCCGAGAATGAAGGCAATTAAAAGATTCGTTGACAGCCTCTCTGGCAACGTCCCTACTGGCGACGATAGTAGACACAGGGCGGCCACTGGATGCATACATTCTGCCGTGCCTTTTGAGACGAATACGAGCTTCGTCGGTATAGGGGAAATTCTGGCATCTCTTCCTGATTATTGACAAAGAACTGTCATTGTCGGCTTGGGAGGCGTTTGCAGGACGCCTACAGGAAGATCGATCAGTTGCTGAAATTGACGGGATCAACGACGAGAATGCAAAGGTCGAGGAGCTTGTAAAGACGGCATTGAGCCGTGAAAACAGGGGTCACTGGCTCTTGATCGCTGATAAAGCGGACAGCCCAGAGCTTCTCGGCGGCAGCACAAACTTGCTGCCCATTTCTCCTTCAGCCGGCTAGGACCCCTACTGTTCACGTCATGGAACCGTGAGCTTATCGCGCAGCTTGGTGTTCCGGCGCTTATACTTTGAATTTCCAGGTCATGAGAGAGCAAGAGGGCTTCAACTTTCTGGAAATGCATCTGGCAAAGGATCAGATGAGCAATCGGGACTTGCCTCTCGCCACTAGACAATCTTCGGCATATATGGCAAAGAAGCAAATCTCGACGACACGATATCTCAAGTAATGCCAGTCAAGTGATGAAGGCATGGTCGACCTGCTGAGTGGGGAGTTCGAAGACCGGCATCGATACAGGGAGGCGCAGAAACCGATCGTAACGACCTGGCTCCTCTCATTCCGCCCAATTGCTGACCCCATCCTCTTGCTGCCGATTACCTGAAATTCATGTGTTTCTGAGCGAGAAAGCTATTCCTCGGTCTCTTCTCCGGCATGACAATATAAGGGCAGTATGACTTCTTGTCCCTCCAGTGCCCGCCAAAACATTGCCTCTGCCTTTCGTATTGCCCTTTGCTTCCAAGGACGCTTCCCAGGCAAATAACGCTCGCGAGGGTGTTGGGACGGTCACATCCCAGCACTTTCTCTTCCAGCGCCCGCCGATGCATCGACTCTGGGGCGTGATCATCCAGATAGCTTGACGAGCGCCAACAACCTAGACCTCGCTTTTGAAAATGCAAGACAGTACGAAAAGGCAGAGGTAATGTATCGGCGGCTGCGGACGGACTGGAGAAGGCGCTGGGACATGATCATCCAGGGACCCTTAACAGCACCAACATCTTGCTCGAGTCATGGGAAGCAGAAAAAGTACATAAGAGTTGAGTAATTTTGCCAGAGAATCCGAAAGCTATCGCCATTGTAGAAGGACGGCACTACTCCAGCGTTTACTGGGCTTCAGTTTCCATCAGATACCGGTGCTGTGTGTTTGTCAGTGCCGAACAATGACATCCAAATGAGTCAGTTGCGCCGTGCCAACGGTCCGGGCTTGATTGATCGACTAATCAGAATCGTTCGAGTAGATCACCTTGGTCGGTATGATGGGAGAATCAGATGGACATCACCACCTATCCCTTCCTGACATCGGATCTTTTGTCGGCATAGCGGCGTGGCTCCTTTCCGGTTCGATGGGCCTGTTTAGTGTAGATAAAGGAGAGGAATCTCCATTACCTATTCATTATCGGGACGATGAACCCGGCGTTGGGTGTTCTGAGATCTTGGATAGTAGGTAGACTGCCGGAAATGTTTGAATGGGCATTGTGTGGTGATGAACCGTCTTGCGATGCGAAGTCGGGGTTTGCCCATGAATATGCACCACAACGGGTGGTCTTTTCGATCTCTACAAGGGAGGACATGCGATGTTGCTTGCCTTTGGTGTCATCATCATTGATCGAGTCGGCTTTGCATGCTGCCGCCTCTCAAGGCTTCCAGCGCTGATGTGAAGATCAACATAGGGTCCTACCATTGGTACCTAGTAGGTAGTTAGTAGTATTTTACAAAGTACCTAGGTTTAAAGAAACGCATCACGACTCATCAAGCATCAATGGCAAGAATAAGCACGCTCTGTTAGATACTCCAAACTGCATATGCAATTTGCAAGTAACTGTGGAGTCTGTAAAGCAAAATGTTCAAAGACGGTGGAGGACGATCGCGGGGAGTTCAAGCCGGTGCACCAACCGGAGTTGCGAAAGTCGATGATCCCAATTTCGAATTTCGGCTGTTTGTGTCAACTGTCCCTCATGCCATGCCTCATTCCAGAAATCGCACTGCAGATGTTACTCCCAACTTGAAGATGGTCCTCCTTTATTTTAGGCTGCATAATTATTCTTATTATTAACTACTATTGCCCGGCGCTCAATGTGCACTGTGCGATCATTGGCAATCGCCACTTGTTGAAGGTTGAGTAAGCACCGGAGGCTGCGCCTTCCCTTCCCTTTTTTCTCCTCTCCTTCCTACCACCCTCGTCTGCTCTTCTCTGGGATCGCTTTTACTGTGGCAGTGACTCCCAAGTTCATTCTTTCGTTTCTGCCTGTTGTTTGAGGCATCCGTCATTCCTTACTCTCTGATTGTTCTAATTACAAGACTCTCTCGCTCGCTACGCGCCATCAATCTCCATATCATATCGGACGGTCGCAAAAAGGCCGCCCTCAGCCACTCGTTCTTAAAGACGCCGTCGCTTTCTGCGAAGAAATCTTGTACCACTCTCTGGCCCTGTTATTAGGCCCATTTCAGTAAGAGGAGGACAGAAGAAGAGAAAATTTGTAAATCTACTGGTTTGCCATATTCGATGATCGATTGACTTTGCTGTCGCAATCTTCACTCGCCGGGGATTGGCATGCCTGTCGCTATGTCCCCCGTCGGCTTCGGAGGGGTCCTCTTCGCACGGGACGTCGGCGACGTCGGCGCGGAGGTAGCGTCGGCGCCCGAAACCTTTTCGAGTTGGGATAGGTGTATGGAGAAGGCGTATTGCAAGTATGTCCCTGGCCATGCGGATGCGTGCCCCATCACCGGACAAGACAATTGACCGATCGCACAGATGGCCAGTGATTGCGGGCATCATTGTTGGATCCCTCATTCTCCTCAGCATTGCGGGGTGCCTGATTAGTTGCATCTGCTGTGGCTATCAATGCTGTCGAAGTTGCTGCGGCTGTTGCTACGACTGTTGCGATTGCTGCGTGCCGTCTCGCCACAAGAACTCAGGTGCCCCCAAGCAAAGCCCTCCACCTGGGCCCTACTTCCAACAACCAGCACCACCACCGCCGATGCAGTATGGAACAGCACCTGCGCCGAAAGCACCTCCCGCATATCGCGGCGCGACAGTGGCACAGTTTGACACGACGCCTAAACCCGTGAACGAGGACTCGTTACCAGCCATGCCCACATGGGCCGAGGCGCGCACGAGGAGGATCGAGGATACCAGTCCACCGCCGGAGAACGTGGAAATGAACAATCTGGATCCGCGCTCCTCGGACGGGTATGGCCATGACCAGAGTGGCCCGGTACCCGTCGCCGGGCGGCAAGGTCGAGGCGGATACACCGAGTTGCCCGGTAACGGGTTGACTCCGCCGGCGAGTCCGCATGCAGCCTACAATATCAACGAGGGATCGTCCCCCTATGACCAGCACGCAGGCCGGCCGAGCCCGCGTCGGTCGCCCGGCCCGCCGTCGCCGTCATATGCGCCGATGCCTTCTCCTTCCGGGTACTACGGACCGCAGCGGTCCCCAGAACCCTACCGCGGTGTGGAGAACCAGTCGCCGCCACATGCAGCAGCTTCATCACAACCACGTGTCCCCAAGTTCAACAGTCCGCGGGCCTACGAAGCACTGCACTCGCCGTCGCGGTCGCCGACCACGAGCTCGCCGCCATACGATCTGCCGGCGCCGCACTCCGCGCAGCACTACGTCCCGCCGCAGCAGTACGAGGCGTATTCGCCGTACTCGCCGTACTCGCCGTCAGGTTCGACGCTTGAACCGCCACCGGAGGAGCCCGGGGACCGCCCTCCGAGCGTTTTGATGGCTGGGCGGCGGCCGGCACCGAATTCTGTACGGCATGTATAATCTTTATTGTAATATCTTTCACTTTGTGAATATTTGTTAAATGTTGTTATGTAGGGTACATCGGGATTGCGTCGGGAATTATTGGGTTGATGCAATTGATGACGGTTAAATTGTGGGAATCATTTCGTTACTATTATTGAGATTTACTGCCCTCTTCGAAAATGTTTGAATGTACAAAGAGAAAAGAACTGGTTCACTCAAATGTTTTGACATGATACGCGCTCCTTCGCCTAATCGCCGGGCCAAATCGATAAAACGCCCACGGCAACGGTGCCAGCAGCACCGCCAGGGCCCCAAGCAGCGTCATCGCCCAATGCACTCCCAACGCGGCGTAGAGTTTCTGCGCAAACAGCGGGAAAACCGCGCCAAAGGCGGCACGAAACACGGCAGTGGCGGCCAATGCGCTGGCAGCGAAGGGTCCATAGCAGTCGGTCAGGTAGGAATTGATGCCGAGAAATAGCGCGATGAGGCCGATGCCAAAGGGGACTCCCGAGGCGATGCTGGCGAGGTAGTGCGCGGGCGGGGCGGCGGTCCAGCCGAACCAGAAGAGGCTCAGGGGGATGAACCAGGAGAGGATGATGAGGTGGGGGAGGCGGGCTTCGGGGGGTGTTGCTGATGATTTGTTGGTATTGTTGGGTGAAGATTGTTGTTGTTGTTGCTTCTCGCCGAGTTTAAGCACGTAGTATGCGTGGATGGTGTTGACGTAAGGGGAGAGAATGGTTGCGATGGTCATGCCTAGGGCCATCCCGAGAAAGGAGAGGCCCGCAATCCCCGGTGACCAGCCGCGGGTGTCGTGGTAGACGATGGGGTATGCGGTGAAGTCCAGGTAGAGGATGCCGAAGACAAAAGCCATGTAGAGTGAGAAGAGGAAGACGATTGGTTCGGTGCAGAGCATCATCCATGGACGGGTGAGGTTCTCGATGAGGTATTCGGTGAGGGAGGGCGAGGAGGGGACAGAGGAGACCAGCGTACCATGGCCCGATGAAGGGGATGAGGATGAAGCCATACGACGCGCCTTGTCTCGGAGGAGCTTCGGACCATACGTCTCGGGCAGAAATATGATCAGCACGTAGACCACCCCTCCAAAAATGAGGTTTGACCACCAGGTCCACTGCATCGCCGACCACGACGACGACGCATACTCGACGATGAACCCGCCGACGACGGGCGCCAGCACGGGTGGGATAAAGCTGCCCGCCGTGAAGATGGCCAGCGGCACGGACCGATGGCTCGGTGGCCACAGGTCCGTCACAGAGCCGCCGGCGTTGGTCACCGTGGGTGCGCCGAAGAAGCCCACGAGGAATCGGAAGATGCAGAGTGCAACGATGTTGGGGGACAATGCACAGCCAAGTGTGAATGCCAGCACCAAGCCGAGCGTGACCCGGAAGACCTGCTTTCTGCCCCTGGATATTGTCTCTCTTAGAACCACGAATTGCAATTGGAATCGGTAATTGGATGGTCCTACCACATCTCTGACATTGGAGCAAAGAGCAATGGCCCCGTCGCAAAACCTATCATGAACGTTGTCATACCCAGCGTCGCCACGACCCGTGAGCAATCATAGCCGTCCATGATGCTGGGGATTACGGCCGTGTATATGCTCGAGGCATAGGCCAGATTGGCGGGCATAATGGATATGATCCATGTGTAGAGGTCTGCAGTCAAATGAGCATTCTGCTGATCAGATATCACTACGCAGAACATACGCTTGCGCACACGACTCCATTGTCGGGGGTCCTCAGCCTTATCCAATCTCACTTCCGCCGTTTGAGGTGCTTCCTCTATGTGTTCGTGATGGTCGTCCGCATCCTGAGTGCTGAGAATCGCCGACATGCTCGATGTTCAGCACGTCTTTGGCTCGACCCAATGGCATACTGGACGTGATTAATATGCAGCACGATGACTCACTGTCCATAAGTTCAGCTGAACTCTACGGTGAGGAATGAGGTCAATTGATTGTTGGAAAATGATGTGATTGTCTTTCTAGAATTGGCAGATCGAGTCCGGGGTCAATGCCGGTGGGGCCTTTTTTTTTTTCGCTCTTCATTCCGGAGTCCAGCTCGGTCTCCGCGGGAAATTTCAACGACTGGACCATGCTCTCCAACAATTTGGAGCCTTCGAGACCTGACAGAAAATGCACGCGTCTGCGGAGTAAGGTTTCCAGTTGGACAACTCCGTACAAAACCCCCCCCGAACCAAGCCATGTACTGTACAGCATAGCATCATCGACAGAACATTATCAAGGACAACACATTAAGCGCCATCGCTGGCAAGCACGGCAGCTCCGGACTGCGTGTCTTGAAGAATCATTAGGATGAGAACAGAAATGTCAACCAACCTCCTGAGCCTGTATATGCTGAACCAACCAACAAACCGATGAAATGACCGACCATGGAGATTTCAATTCGTCTGAACTGCGTCCTCACCAATTCGCCCGTGCAATCAACCAGTGCAGCACCGCATCCAAGTTGGTCTCTTCCTTAGCGCTGATTCCGTAGCAGCTGACTTCGCGGCCGGTGATCGCCGTCAGATCCATTGCCTCAATCAGTTCGTCCACCGACAATTTGTCGGGCAGGTCGGACTTGTTGCCTAGTACTAGCAACGGGATGCCGTCTAGACTGGGCTTCCGCAGCAGATCGTGCAGCTCTTCGGTTGCTACTGGCAAGGCCTTTTTGTCCGCCGCGTCGACAACGTACCTGCATTCGGTCAGTGCGTTGTCTCCAAGCTCGATGTCACTCGGGGCACTCTGACACTATCGCATTGACATCGCGACAGTATCGTTCCCACATGGGTCGAAACCGCGGTTGGCCTCCGAGATCCCAGCTAGCCAGTTCGTCAGTCTCAGCGCTCTGGTGATGCTATGCGGAAGCGACTCACCACTTGAGCGTCACATGGCCTTTTTGCACCTTTTTAGTATTGAACCCAATAGTTGGAATCGAGCTGGCCAGATGTCAGTGCCATCATCGTCGCCCGGGAGCATCATGACTCCAACATACTCTACCGTGAATTCCCCTCCCTGCCAATCCCGTCAGCTTTTCCTTTGTCTTTCGCATCGGCAAAAAAAAAAAAAAAAAAAAAAAAAAAAAAATCTGCTTACCTAGTACTAGCAACGGGATGCCGTCTAGACTGGGCTTCCGCAGCAGATCGTGCAGCTCTTCGGTTGCTACTGGCAAGGCCTTTTTGTCCGCCGCGTCGACAACGTACCTGCATTCGGTCAGTGCGTTGTCTCCAAGCTCGATGTCACTCGGGGCACTCTGACACTATCGCATTGACATCGCGACAGTATCGTTCCCACATGGGTCGAAACCGCGGTTGGCCTCCGAGATCCCAGCTAGCCAGTTCGTCAGTCTCAGCGCTCTGGTGATGCTATGCGGAAGCGACTCACCACTTGAGCGTCACATGGCCTTTTTGCACCTTTTTAGTATTGAACCCAATAGTTGGAATCGAGCTGGCCAGATGTCAGTGCCATCATCGTCGCCCGGGAGCATCATGACTCCAACATACTCTACCGTGAATTCCCCTCCCTGCCAATCCCGTCAGCTTTTCCTTTGTCTTTCGCATCGGCAAAAAAAAAAAAAAAAAAAAAAAAAACTAGCTTACCGCTAGCACCCGCAGCAGCGACGACTTGCCCGCATTCTGCAACCCAATTATTGTGACATCCATCTCCGTTGCCCTGGCTTGCATCAGTTCCAGTCACGCCAAGTGTCCTAATCTCTCAGCGACCTACCAGAACATGCGCAACAGCCAGTCGTAAATCGTCCGAAAGATGCCAGCCATTATTGCGGCCATGTGAAAGAAAGCAGCTTCGTGTATCACGGTAAGATACACAAATTGAAGGTAGCGACGACTGAATCCAGCAATTCGGAAACTGCACGTTGATTATTAAAATGGATATTCTGCCAATTATTTCGAATTCTCCAAACCCCTTCCCTCCGTCTGCCAGCAGAACAGTGCTGAGATAACACGAAGGAACAATTGTATAAATATTGGTACTTGCGGAGCAGCGGGGGGAATGACGAGTTTCTAGTAGACGCTCGAGGCGCCCGCAACGGCGGTCTAGGGGCCAATCTTCGTTGCTGATCCTCCGCAAGTCGCCGCACCTTTGGCGGAACGAACGATTAACGAACGATCTCAGACCGAAACGCTTTTCGCGTCAGCCCTATTTTATCGTTTGGGACGGAACGACGATCAGATAATAATTAAAATAGATACGACGGAGCACCCAACGTGAGAATCTTCAAACGGTTCTCAGCCAAGCGCTTTGACAATAATCGCCGCAGTCGATTCAATTCCCTCCTGCTCTCTCGTCTTGAGTTACCTTTAGTGAGGTGACTCTGACGTTCCCAGCCACAAATATGAAGAGCGAAGCGCTCTTTTGTTGGACAGCAGCTTCAGGACTAGATATAAAAGGGTGAATCCTGGCGGTTACATCCGGACGGTCCTATCTGGCGCTCGATGATGGACACATGACCTTTGAGATGCGCCCACGCGGAGAAAGCCCTTGTCTGCGACGTAACCGGGGTTCGGGGGCGCTGTTCGAGATTCAGACTGGGAGTAAGCTTGAATGTGGAAGGTGGTGTACTCTGGAGATCCGAAACTACGCCTCCGCGGGGTTGGTCGTGGTGTGGTTAGCGTTGAGAGGCCGCGCGGCAAGAGATAGTACCCTCTTGATTACGCGAAGCTGCTATGGCTATTAGATAGTGTAGTCGATGAGAACAGACTGCTGGGATCTGAGCATAAGACTGAACCGGCGGCTGTTCATGATGTGCGACCCATGTCCCTGCTCGGCTGAGCCGCGCCCGCACCATTGCGCTAAACTATATTGGGAAATATGGTAAAAGTGTGCTTAAGTAATCACAGGTCATTGTTAAGTACTGTACTACTGTAGTTATCATCACGTGATGATAAGATCTAGAAAATTTCCCGTTTCAAAGCTCAGTACACTCTCGAGCAGGTCGAAGATCACGGCGATTCAACCGCCTAGCAGGGAAATGTTCTGAAACCTCGATTGGGACTGTCAGTTGGGCAAAAATTAGCCCAATCCCATCAATCGCCGCCATGGCACCATCTGCAACAAACACCGAGTGGACCGTCGGGTTCGACGTCCTCCGACGAGAAAAGCTCTTTCGCAATCCTCCCAAGGATCGAACCGCATACCCAAGCCTGGAGGAAGCGATTAGGCCACATGTTGACTCCTTCAATGCGCTGTTTGGGGAGAGCAAAATTATCGAACATGCTCTCCACGACATCGGTACCAAAACCTTCCTGGACGGGGACAATGAGACGCCGGAGCAAAGGCGAATACGCAAAGCGGAGGGTCGTCTGCCGCCGCAGCGGAATCGCCTGAACGTGCGCATTCGGGAGGTCTTCTTGGAGAAGGCCATGCTACCGCAGACAAACAAGTTTAGCGTGCGCAATCGCGAAATCTTTCCGTCCGAGTGTCGGGAGCGGCATGTGACCTATCGAGGACGACTCCGGGTCAGGCTGGAGTGGCAGGTCAATAACGGAGAGTGGAAGGAGTCTATTCGGGAGCTTGGTCAGGCTCCTTTGATGCTCCGAGTATGTCCTCTGCAGCCATGTGTGAAGTGGTGATACTGACGGGGCGCCCTGCTAGACCAACAGATGCCACCTCGAGAATCTTACCCCACAGCAATTGGTCGACCGAAAAGAGGAGGCCGAGGAGCTGGGTGGATATTTCATAGTCAACGGAAACGAGAAGCTCATCCGAATGCTGATCATGCCCAAGCGCAACTACCCAATGGCCATTGTCCGTTCCTCGTTCGCCAAGCGAGGCAAGGGATATACAAAGTACGGTGTCCAAATACGGTCTGTCCGACCCGATCAGACTTCCCAGACCAATGTCTTGCACTATCTTAGCGATGGGAACATCATATTTCGGTTCTCATGGCGGAAGAACGAATACCTAGTGCCGGTTATGATGATTCTCAAGGCCCTGGTGGAGACAAATGACCGAGAGATCTTCGAAGGCATCGTCGGTGGCGTGTCGTCAAAAGGTCTCAAGAACACCTTCGTGACGGACCGAGTAGAACTCTTGTTACGCACATACAAGGGCTATAACCTGCACGGACGATCGGAGACCAGAGCGTTCCTGGGCTCCAAGTTCCGTCCATCCTTGGATTGCCCGGCCGACATGTCAAATGAGGATGTCGGGACGGAGTTTCTCCGCAAGATCGTGCTGCCGCACCTGGGCAATCAGAACGTCACGCCGGCGCAGGACCACGACAAGTTCAAGCTGTTCTTGTTTATGATCCGAAAGCTCTACGCTTTGGTTGCGGGCGACTGTGCGCCAGACAATCCGGACGCTATTTCGAACCAAGAGGTTCTGCTGGGAGGTTTCCTCTACGGCATGATCCTCAAGGAGCGCCTGGAAGAATGGCTGCGATCGTTCGGACCGCTCTGTCGGGAATGGGGAAGAAATGGCGCCAAGTTCACCGACCCGACATTCGAAAGAGACTTTCTGGCCAAAATCGTGAAACGGTCCAACGAGAACATCGGTGGTGCTCTGGAATACTTTCTGTCTACCGGTAACCTCGTCAGTCCGACAGGCCTCGATCTGCAACAAACGGCCGGCTTCACCGTCGTCGCTGAGAAAATCAACTTCTACCGTTTCATCAGTCATTTTCGGATGATCCATCGAGGCAGCTTCTTCGCCCAGCTGAAGACTACAGCGGTGCGAAAGTTGCTGCCGGAAAGCTGGGGCTTCCTGTGTCCAGTCCATACGCCTGACGGAGCACCTTGCGGGTTGTTGAATCACCTGGCCCACAAGTGTCTGGTTGCAACCGGTGATCTCGACGTTTCGCATCTCCCGCGTGTGCTGGCGCAGCTGGGAGTGCACTCGGAAGCGTCGGCTGCGATCGACGAGAGCGTCGTTGTCCAATTGAACGGACGAATCTTTGGATACTGCAGTCCTAAACAGGCAAAGCTGATTGCGGATACCCTGCGCTTCTGGAAAGTCGAAGGCTCCCACGGCATTCCCCGGTCGCTTGAGATTGGTTACGTTCCCAACTCCCGAGGCGGGCAGTACCCGGGTATCTACATGTTCTCACACCCGGCCCGGATGTATCGTCCGGTCAAGTACCTCCCACTGGACAAGCTGGACTACGTCGGGCCGTTCGAGCAACCGTTTATGGAGATTGCCTGTCTGCCGGAGGACATTGTGGCAGGGGTCACGACGCACATTGAGTTCACTCCCACCAACATGCTGTCCATCCTGGCCAACATGACGCCGTTCTCGGACAACAACCAGTCACCGCGGAACATGTACCAGTGCCAGATGAGCAAGCAGACAATGGGTACACCCGGCACAGCGATCGCTTACCGAACGGACAATAAGCTGTACCGACTCCAGACGGGACAGACACCGATCGTGCGGCCACCTCTGTACAACACGTATGGACTGGACAACTATCCAAATGGAACAAATGCAATTGTTGCTATTATTTCCTACACCGGCTACGACATGGATGATGCCATGATCATCAACAAATCGTCACACGAGCGCGGGTTCGGGTACGGCACGATTTACAAGACCAAGCTGTACACTTTGGACGAGAAAGAGTCACGACGCAGTAAGTCCAAGCGTGAAATTACCAAGCTTTTTGGGTTCGCGCCTGGCACGGAGATCAGACCAGAGTGGCGCAATACGCTTGACGAGGACGGCCTGCCTCACATCGGCGCCAAAATCAAGGAGGGCAGCCTCGTCGCCGCCTGGCACACCGTCCGGTATGACCCGGCCAGCGACTCGTACGTCAACGTCGACGGGCAGACACACTTCCTCAAGTACAAGGACCAGGAGGAGGGGTACATCGACAGCGTCCGGCTCGTTGGGGCTGAGACCGGTACCGAACCGTTACAGACAATCAGCGTTAAGTTCCGCGTGCCGCGGAAGCCCATCATCGGTGACAAATTCTCTTCGCGCCATGGACAAAAGGGTGTCTGCTCGCAATTGTGGCCGGCAGTCGACATGCCGTTTTCCGAGAGTGGCATCCAGCCGGATTTGATCATCAACCCGCACGCGTTCCCTTCTCGTAAGTCCTCTAAACCACGAACCTGAAAATCAAATGACTCACATTAGCACCATCCAGGAATGACAATTGCGCAAATCATTGAATCCATGGCCGGCAAGGCCGGTGCCCTCCATGGCATCCTTCAGGATTCAACGCCCTTCCAATTCACCGAAGACTACACCGCGGCGGACTACTTTGGCGAACAGTTGCGCAAGGCCGGTTACAACTACCACGGCAACGAGCCGATGTACAGCGGTGTCACAGGGCGGGAGTTCGCGGCGGACATCTTCATCGGCGTGGTCCACTACCAGCGCCTGCGACACATGGTCAACGACAAGTTCCAGGTGCGTACCACGGGCCCGGTCAACGCGATCACGGGCCAGCCCGTCAAGGGCCGCTCGAAGGGCGGTGGTATCCGCGTCGGCGAAATGGAGCGCGACTCATTGCTTGCCCACGGCGCGGCGCATCTCCTGCAGGACCGCCTCATGAACTGCTCCGACGCGCAGCGCGCGTGGATCTGTCGCGACTGCGGCTCGTTCCTCCCGACCCAGGTCACCATCTCCTCCCTCTATTCGTCTTCGTCCACAACAAGGTCGAGTGGTAACCCCGGCGCCCTCGCGGCCGCAGCAAAGGCTCTCCCGAATCAGACATCCGCCGCCGCCGCCGCCGCCGCGGCACCCGGTGGGATCGGTGCCCTCGGCGGTGTCAACGGCATCGTTCGCTGCCGTCGCTGCGCCCGGGAGGCGATCTTTGATGACTCCCGTGCGGATGTCTGGGAGGATGGCCATGGGAGACGGTTCGTTGGCGGTGACAATGTCACCCTCGTCGCGGTGCCAGGTGTGCTGAGGTATCTGGATGTTGAGTTGGCGGCGATGGGGATTCGGATGAGGTTCAAGGTGGACAATTAGTCGACCGACCGACGTCGTGGTATATTTCTTTCGTTCAGCATGGCCCCTTGTCTTTTGAGTTTTGGGTGAGAGTGTGCTTGTTGCATCTAGTTCAGTATATAGCATGAGAGACACAGTTTTTCCAGTAGTATAGGTAGTTCAGCTTCGACTTATGAATGAATGGTACGAGTCAATTGGTCATTCCAATTCAAGCCATCATCTAATTGGTAATTATCATCATCGCAAAACGGTTGATTTGATTACACCTCCGCGGTGACGTTCGTAAATTCGCCCTTCTCCAGCTTCGTCTTCCAGAAGATCGGATCCATATCGTCGAATCCATGATGCACCCAGCCTTCTTCCATCACATGGTACAGGTTGATGTGCCCACCCGAGTAAGCGTCACGATGCGTGGCGGCAAGGATGCTGCGGCGGCCGAGCTCGAGGGCCTCCTCGGTCGAGAGATCGTAGCGGTACTCGGCGTCGAGAACGCCGTAGGCAAATGTCTGGCCGGAACCGACGCAGAAAAGATTCCCGGAGAGACGAGTCCCGTCGGAGTCGATGTAGTAGAGGGCTGGTCCTTCTTGCGGGGTCACCTTTTGAACCATCCCCCGTTAGCCGTTGAACTGTTTGCGGGGAGGGGAGATACACACCCCTGCCAACATCGTACCCATGCCCAACCCCATGTTCTTGTAAGCAAATGTCAGATTGGCCAGGATCTTCGATGCGGCCGCAACAGTGATCCGTCGCTTATTGCGCAGTTCTGGAACCAAGTCAGCCATCCATCGTACACCCATCCCCCATAACATAGCCCGAGGATTCCCACCATGAAGCGCGCATTGCTCGGCAAGGTACCGCAGCCAGTATTGGCAGTCCTATAACCATGCCGATAAGTCTCTTCATTTCCGATCTCAGTCAAAATCAGACTTACGGCAGCTGTCCCGGCCATTGTGCCCAGCAACCCCGGCACCGGGCCCTCCACCTTCTCCACGTCCAGGTTCAACTGCGACACCGGAATGACTTTTTTGACCGTCTGGCTGGCGATCCAGCTCCCTGCCGTGGCTCGCGAATCAGTTGCGACGATCTATTGGCGCACATCGTTATCGTCAACACCATCGACCCTCCAGTGTAAGACAATGGCAAAGCATACAATCCCATTCTGAAACCGGAACGCAAGCGTCGTCGTCCCGTGCACGAGCTTGATCGGGGCGCTGGCGTTTGAGTGGTCATCGGTCAGAGCTCGGAGGAAAGACGAGGGCTATATGTACAGTTCTCGTCAGCATCAACCCATGCTTCCCACACAGACTAAAGTCGATCGGATGAGAGTGCACGTTTACTCACGTTCTCCAGCGGAGGAAGATCGAACTTCAGAGACAGCGGAGGTGTGCACTCTGTGTACTCTCGCTGGGATTCCTCGGGGAACGCTTCATCTTCAAGCGGCGGACGAGCGTATCGGGCGACTATTGTGTCCATTCTGTGGATCTGACAATCGGATTCTCAAGAAATAATTGTACAATGTGAAAGGGAAACGGGTTGAACACACGTTGAGAGCTCAACTCTCAAGCTCCAAGCTCGCGTCACAACTGGCGCCTAGATCACGTGACTATCATTTGTCTTGGAACTACCTGTTGGGTTTGCGATCAGGTGTTCTCTCTAGACTCGTTGCACGATGAGATCGCATTGAAGCTGCATTCCGACTCATACTACTAGTACAAATACATACAATCCAGAGTCACAATCGCATTCCCCGGCCAATCTACTGATTGTACTCCTCGGTCTCCTCGGCCCCTCCATTCCGAGTGTTTTGGTCCGCTTCTCCTTGGCCGTCGGTTTGACCCGCCGTTTCGCCCTCCCTTCCGCCAGGAGCTGTGTCCCTGGGCATCAGACTTGTATCTACGCCGGTGGTGTTTGCGGACACCGGCTCGTATGTCGGTTCCCAGGCGCGCAGGTCGGCTTCGGCGTCGTTCAAGATCCCACGGGCTTCGGCCGCACTCTCGTACTCGTGCCTGCAGTCCCCTGGCACCACGGGCGTGTCATCCAAGATGTTCAACAGCCGGCGAGCATGTTTCGCCAAAATGGCTTGCTTCTCAGCTCGTTCGATGACGGCCGCCAGATGAATGTCAAAGGCTTCCTTGAATTTCTGGCGAGTCTGCACCTTGTCAACTAGGATGGAACTTTAAGGGACGTTGGACGATACTCACCACATTGGTCAACTGTGCTTCGGCAACCAAGGTCTGCGCCTCGGCTCGCACTAGCTCCTGCTCCAAGGTCTCGATCTTGGGGTTAGTCGGATCCCTGTACTTGAGTCGCTGGATTTCATCCGCGATTTTGTTTCGGTGGTCGCGGGACGGCTGCACGGAACCCTCTGTGTTGCGGATCTGCTTCAGCACCGTGCGCGCATCCTCGAGATTTTGGGCGAAAATATCTTCTTGTTCTCCCATCTCGGCTAACAGCACGCCCAGTTTGTCTGAGATGTCAGAGATACCCTCGTCGCCGGTGGACTCGCCCCATTCCGACAGCTGCGATGCGACAGAAACTCTCTCGCGACCGGCAGATTCATACGCGCCGATGATTAGGTTCTCGTTCTTGATTATTTTGAAGAGTTTTTTGCTCAACTCTGGCTGTTGGAATCCACGAAGCGTGGTCATGGTGAATCGATGGCGACTTTGGCCACGATCCGCTCGACCATTGTGTCGGGGCCTGATGGAAAGAGAGTTCCTAGAAAATCAGCCTTTATCGATAGGACTATTGGGCGAGCTCACATCGTTGACTTGTACTGGCGTGCAGTGTACTGTTCGAGTATGACGATGATGGTCAAGATGAAGTGTCAGCAGGGTTATCGTTTCCGCCAGTTCCGTTTCTCATCAAAGCAGCCACGTGACGAGTCAAATATCGAACTCTCCGATCAAGATGCTATGAGAACACAGTCTCGAGATGTGAAGTCATTCATATGTGTCTCTTCCTCTCTTTCAGCGCTTCTCGTCCATCCTTGCGAGCCGCAGATGCTGTGTCGAGCTGCCACTTGAATGACGTCATGGCTACCGTATGCTAGCCCTTTGTGCCTGGTGGCACTAAACCTGATACGGCAATACTACCTACTGTTTCACATGCGTATTTCGAGACGCCTGCAACGACGAGGACATGCGGTGATGGCTTCGCTTTGTTCAAAAAAAATTGATTGTAAAAGACTGGCAAAACTGACTGCACAGAATGATCAAACCAAAATGAAATGCACACAGGGACGAACATAAGAAATGCTCTCGTGACGGGGGTATTTGACAAAGGAAGTCACATGAGAAGCACAACGTGGACGCAGGAACAGGACCAAAACGAAACATCTGAATGAGCAATCTTCATGACAAAGTCGACAGAGACGAGAAATGAAGGTCCGCAAATCCAGTTTCATTATCCCCTGCATCAGCATATCTGGGGCGCCGCTCCTCAATGTACCGGGGCAAAGACGCGACCCGCGATACTTCGTCCGAGTCGTAGCAAATGCTGCGGCGACGGGAGCAGCGCTCGACGGGGGTGATCTCCCACGACGACCTGCGCCTCACCCATCTTCTAACGACAGTAACGGAGCGCGCGCGACGAGGAGGTGGGCACGGAGGCGGTGAATAGCATGAGCGACAACGACAGGCGACTTCAAAGTCGCAGCAACAGTCTGGCTCGAGGGACAGAGAGCGGTAGGTGCGCCGAGTGCGATGGACGACGCGGATCGATTCGATTCCATCGTCCTCGCAGAGAAGGTAGCACATTGTGCTTCTCAGTAGATGGATTTGCTAGGTCAAGAAGATTGAGAAGAAGGCGAGATTGGTTTTTGATCCCTTTCTCATACGGGATGTCATGGGATAGATATAGTTGAGACCAGCTGGTCAGCAAGATCAAAAAGAACAGAGCGCGACAGAAAGGAACAGACTGATCATGGTCATCTATGTTCTGCATACCTGTGTGCTTATATGATCTCTACCTTCATTCTAGTAGTGCCTTGTACCACAACCGTTCGTACCTGTGGCAAACAATTGAACAAAGCCACACCACGAGTAACTATCAAACTGTGGCTGTTGATGGTATTCTAGTCCATTTAATCTCTCTCAAATTATTATGGATGCTGCCGTTTTGCACTTTGTCTCGATGTACGGAATAACCTACAATGTATCTGATCATGTGCAACGATGGCTTGACTGCCTGTGGCTGTGTCTTTTTGTTCCAGTTGGGGAAAGTTGCGGGAGGTCCAGGCACTGTCAAGTGTCAACAGCCCTCTATCCAAATCAACTATGAGCGCAGCTGAATTTGTGTGGAATTCTGCATTATCTGTGCGGCATTGACTGTTGTTCCAACATTGGGGTGGCATACAGTACATAGTTTAGGGATATCATCAGGACTTGGTTGTCACTTCACTGAAGAACTAGTACGATGGAGTTGTACCTACCTGCCGGATCACTCATGACATATTCGGATCTTCTGATTATTTCACCAGATCAGTTACCATCTTATCTGCTATGATGTTACTATACAAGGATCTTCCTAATGATCATTTATGAGCGAGGGAGTTGATTACCTCACGTGCCTAGTACTCCGTAGCCGTGACCACTAGAGTACTCTAATAGCTAACCCTAACCCTAGTCAATGGATAGCAGGAGCTGATGACGGCAGACTGTTTCTGGCATTTTCTGCAATCAACTACCGACTGAATGAGACTCCCACATTACTGGTTCGTTTGTAAGATCAATATACTTCAGAACTTTGTCTGAATGGAAAGATGCAGGAGCCCATGTCAAGTCAAGTCAAATACAAGCACTCGAGTTTACGGCAGATCGCCTTGGCTAACCCTGATCCAGCATCAGTCAGTATATAACTGAAGCTTCTGGACTCGAGGCAGACCATACCTAGAACGCCTTGCAAAACTCATCACTCCCGGATCATGGATCATGGTCGACTCATTCTTTGCACATGAAGTTCACAGCCGGGGAATCATTGATCATGGCGATGATGGAAGTACTAAAAGGCTGCTGAGCAAGTTCAGAGAACAAATCTGTAAGCAGGCCCATAATTCTCCTCGGCCACTGCCTGCCCCTTGTCATTGTGTTCTTCTCTCGGCCCATACTTCTTATCGAGCTTGCGATTCTCCCAGGCCAGTAACGTCCGGAGAGTCAGTGCCAAGAATGCTACGACAAACATGAATACGGCGCAGATCGCCTGGCCCTTGACATATCGCGGCCCATCCCTATCTGGGAAAATGTTGGTCCCCAGGAATGGACCACATTGGCCGACGAGGTTAAGGATGACAGTGGCCATTCCCCGGCGAGTATCGGAGCCTTGATTGTCTTGAGGAACGGAGTCAGAAACTTACTTACATACCCCAGAGTGGAAGCGGTCAAGCAGCACTTACTCAAAACCCACGGGAGAATATTGGCGATTGCCGGAAAAACGCCGCAGGAGGCGAGAAAGGCACCCAAATATCGAACACCAACGGGCTTGCAGGCAGCAAGCAGAACGTAGCCAATGGCACCTGTCGTAGCCAGGCCGGCAACCATGAATCCGCGCTGTCCAAACCGGTCCGCAATGTAGGTTGTCGCGACCGTCACAAGGAACGAGGCAAAGTACGGTGGTGCCGACAACCCTTGGGCATTGATGGCGGTGAAGCCCATATCCCTGAGAATTGTGGGAAGAAACACCGGAAGAGACGAGTAGCTGACGTTGCAGCTGAAATACATGAGCTATTCTGCAAGTCAGTGATTTAATCCTTTTTCACGCTGGGAGTTGTTTTGGGCATACCGCCGTGAACCATGCTTTGGCGTCCAACAGGGTCATTCCAACATCTTTCCAGACGATTCGGCTACTTTTCTTTTCCTCGCCAGAGCGCCGCAAACCGCGCTGCCTAGCTACTTCGCGTTCCTCTTCGGTAAGGAACTTGGCCTCTACCGGCGAGTCTGGCAAGTAGAACCATGCCAACGCAGCCGCAAGGACCGTCGGCAGGCCCTCGACGAGGAACAACAGCCGCCAGCTGGCCAGTTTCGGATAACCGGACGTGATTCCGTATGCGAGCGCTCCAGCAAAAGTGCTGGCCAACGGGGCGGCAGAGACAAAGAGACCACATCGCAAGCCCAGCTCATGGCGACGATAGAAGAACGAGAGGAGGTAGGGAACACCGGGGCCAAACCCAGCCTCGAAAACGCCGAGCAAGAATCGGAGCGCCATCATGCCTTTCCAGTTCTGAGCAGCGGCCATGCAAGTAGATACGACACCCCTAATCGAGGAATGTCAGCAGTTGGATCCTGGATAGGTGGGCAAAGTTAGGGGTTGATACCATCCAAACACAGTGATAGCGGCCCATTGGTGAGGCCGCATCACTTTCCACATTAGTGCCTGGAACTCGAACAGGGTGTATGATATGTAGAATATGGTCAGGAGCCAGGCATAGCTGTGGGAATCGAGGTTAAGGTCTGTTTCCATCCCAGCGATTCTCGCATTTCTGCCCAAAGTCAGAATGCTGATCCGCACACAGCAATGAAACATGGCGAGTACCCGATATTGCTTCGGTCCAAAAACGCCAGAAGGACTAATTGTCGCCATCATTAGTTCGAAGACAGTCAGATTGCCACCAAAATGATCGAAACGTACAGAGGAACGCCGTGAGAGTGGGAATGCGCAAGTCCAGCTTTCTCACTACCCGCTTCTCAATTTCCGGATCAATGGTCGTGACCACCGGAGTTTCTGCGACCTTTTTTTCTTGGTCGTCATACTGCAAGGACGACGCGTCCTTCGCCGGCGGGGCGTTGATCTCGCCGCGATCCTCCATTGTGCTTCGACAGTGACGCTTGTCAACAGGAGCAAGTTGTGTACGCCTCTGATGATCTATTTAAGCTTCCCCGCGTGCATTCCTCGATCTTGTGTGCCGATCAACACAAAAGAAAGTCAGATTCAACGGTGCACAAAGAGCAGGACATTATAAGACTTTATATGTACAGGGTACTGTACATGCTCGTATTCGTCCTCTCATGTCCCTTGCTACGCCTCCCCCCTGACAGTGCAGAAGCGATAACTAAATCTACTTAGCGGCAAATCGTTAGCTTTCCGGTGATACATGCAACGGGTTTGTTGGCTTCTCAACGTCCTCGATGAGTCGATCATCGTCGGCGTCATCTCCGACGCCCACTACCGAAGTCGGTACTTGGTAAACAGTAGAAGGCCATGTTGAGTAATCGCCAGGTAGATCAGTTCTTTTTTTTTTTTTTTGTTTTGCTTCATCGGAGCGGAGAGCCAGGCGATTTGAGTAGTATTCGCGGCTTGTGTTAACTTGTTGGGTGTGTGAAGCCGCGCGGCGCGGATAAAATGCAGGGTACATTCAAACCTGGTTATTACGATACAGGGAAAACGATACACTGGCACAGCGATAAACCTTCGGGTCCAGATTGATTCCCATACAAACTTGACCCGATACGGACGCATCCATACTCGTAGTGCTGCCGTTTGGCATAAGATTCGCTATTCCGATATCTTGATTGTCATAGCGATAACTTGGGGCCGGGATTTGGCATCGGGGTATGAATAACCTACATTATAATTATAGTACCTACCAGGTTATGTCCAATCAGCGGATATCAGCTCCAAGCGCATGAGATGCAGCACTGAGACAACACTGGGGCATCGCTCACTCTCCGTACTGCGGACGGTGTGCAATTCATGTGTACTCGGGGAGTTGTGCATCTTTTTGTCTCAAGACTTTTGAGTAGCCTGAGGCACTGAGGTTAGCTTTTGAGAACTTGACGTGCCTGATTATGTAAGAGCTTTTGCTGCCTCAGCCCTCAGGTAGAAACTGCACGGGTGGCTCCAATGGCGTCCCCGATTCCACTCAACTTTTCGGCTTCCGCTTTGGTGAAGGTACAAGGTATTGTTGATCGCGTCGCGTTTGGAGAAAAGCTCTCCGACTTCAGCGAATTATACCGCTCCCACGCCGTCTTGATTTCGACTCTTGTGACTGCGACCTGTGACTTTGCGACGCCGATCACAGAATATCATTGCATCAGGACGGCAACATGAATGACCCTGCTTCTGGGATACCTCCCCAACTGGTGTGTATTTGATTCGTGCTATGGACTTCGCTGGCGTTTTTGCGCGCTGTGCTAACTGGTAAGCCTTTAGCTACCACATCTGCACCTCGTTTCTCGAGCGCGCTATCCATCCGTCCCTGCGCTGCCCACGGAAACCGTCGTCGACTATCTGCTGGCTGCGCCCAAGGTCGTCCGGGAACTCCAGCCGGTGCACTGGACCTTTTTGGACGGGCCGCAGGACGGAACCTGCTTGCTGACATGGCAGCCTCTGAATCACTTGGGCACCGCGTTCGCCAGCGATGGCTACGTCTGGGCCGATGTCGAACAAGTTTTCACCTTCGAAGTCAGAGGCTATGTATGTGATCTCGCGCGCGCCCAGAAAAGGAGGATGACGCAGAGCTAACGAAGGCATTCGGATTGTAGACCGTAGAAATGTCACTTCAAAGAAGCGGCTATCATCCACCGAACGAAACTGTGGCTACTCACTCGCGTCGTCGCTATCGGCTCCTTCCCCCCAAAGTCCCCAATCCGAATCTTGCGCCAATTGATCCTTCTCTCTACATTGTGCACTATTCGCGCGCCGCTCAGAATGACCATATACCCGCCCAGCGGATTCCCATCACACCAGCCATCCAAACAGTTCTCGCACAAAGGCGGATGTTACAAGGCCAGGCGCAATTAGTACGAAAAGACTTTATGCTTCATGATCGTAACAGCTGGCCCTCTATTCCCTTCCCGCCACAGATGGGACCGCAAGGCTTTGCACAACCTCAGCCGTTCTACGGGAACGCTATGCCTGGTCGCCCCGGCCAGCCTCCCGTTTATTATCCTCCTCACCAAGCTGCCGGGCAGCCAGCAAAAGCTCGAGGTCATCGCCCCTCGGTGGCTGCAGCCACTGCTGATTTTGCTCTTGAGGATGAAGAAGTGTCAACGGGGGACATGTTGGACCATCTTACACCGCGTGAGATCAGCAAGATGCGGTATCAGCAGCATCACGAATGGATGGAGGAGATTTTTGCATCCCCTTTTAGGATCAATCAAATTGTTCCCGTGGATCTCGGTTTGGGAAGAAAAGGCGAGTTGGAGAAGCTGACCGCCGGATTCTTCGATGCTCCGGTTGCGCCCGGCCACACAAGGGATGACAAGAATGAGCCGCGCCAGCCGCCCAAGATCGAGCCGGCCAAAGCCGAGGAGTTCGCGGACCGGGTGGCGAAGAAAGTGTCGGACATGACGGCTGAGATTGAGAAGATGAAAAAGCGACATGCCAGGCGCATGAACAAGATTTCGCGGCTAACCATCTTGAAGAATGCAGAGCTGCGCTTGCGCGACGCTGCAGCGGATCCAAACAGCAAGGGTCCTGAGATCTGGAGGCTCGAGGGACGCATTGATACCTCCCCTCCTGAGGAGGAAGGCCCGCGGGATGATTTCTCGCTGCGGCCGGTGCAATACAAGGTGGACGACGTTGTTAAGGATCTTCAACAGTCCTATGGCCGAAATATCGCATTGGAGCCGAACATTTCCTGTGTTGAGAAAGGAGGGCTACTTGAGCGCATCGAACCGGAGACAGATGCACTCATGGACACAAGTCTGCTCGATCAATTTGTCACCTCGACGACGCCCACACCTGGGCAGGGCACGTCCGGTGCGGGCGCCACTGGCACTGGCCTGGGCGATGGTGACACGGAAATGGGTGGAACATCGAACCTGTCCGCTCCGGCGGAGACGACCCAGGGTGAGACGAGCGACTGGGCGATGGGCAATGATGGGGCGAACAACAACGCTCAGACCGGCGATAAGCCTGCCGCCGAGACCACTGGTAACAACGCCACGGGCCTGGAGACGAGCAGCTTTGACGATGCGACGAATTTCACCAACATGGACTCGGCTGGTGATGCACTGGCCGCGTACGAGGCTCAGAACGACGGCCTGGATATACCGGGGCTTGAGAACTCGGCGTTTGGCGACGCGTTCCATGCGCCGGACCACCATGACGTACCAGCACATCATCATGAAGAGGACGAGATATCGTGAGCTGTACTTTTTTAGAAGTAACTAACTAGACTCGGTGACCATTCACGTTCTGTACTGTACTTTACACGGCATCTGATGATGATTCGATCTTGGACTTTGGAGCTTGGGCTGGTATGGGGTCTTTGTTTCATGAATGATACCTGATCCTCTTTTTTTCTGTCCGCTGCACTCTCCACATTTTCTTTTTCATGCACGGACGGGGTACTCGCATCATCGCAGCCGTTTAGATCTGAACGGTCGTCAAGATCCCCGATTGTAGTCCTGTCTGTCTCCGGATCGGCCAATTTTTCGCCAATCTTTGATTGATCGATGCTCCCGTTGCTCGACTGGCCGAATTATCCCATAATTTTGCTACGAATAACTCTATCGTTTCCAGAGTCTGAACCTAGTTAAGTCTTAACCTAGGATGGCAAATAGTTGATACCGCTGTAATACTCCGTACGAGTAATATAATACGGATATTCGTACGGAGTATGGACTGTATGTAACTATGGTACAGTAGTCTTTTCCAGTAGGGAATGATGCCAAGATTGACTGTTCGTATTAATAAGCATACTGACCAATCATAACTAGCTGCACCAAGAGAACTGCCAGAAATTACGGAGTACTACCTTAACTAAGGTAAAATGGTTACCAAACCTTGGGAGCGGTTGACACCTTTGTGACGAGTCTAACGACGCCGTTGTCTTCGAAGCAGCCTATTGAAATGTTGAATCGTTTGGGGAGTCGAATCTGAAGGCCATTGATAACCCACAAGCTCAAACTTTAACGGAACCTTAGACTGATGGGATTCTGCAGGAGTTCTGGATTGCAAAATGCACAAACAAAGGTCCGGAGTACCTCGGGACCAGCTCAGCTCTAGGTCGAGCATGTGCTTTCTTTGTACTCAGTGCGGGAGGGACTTGTTCGTGCAGTTCGAGGTTGACATAACCTAATCTAGCCTAGGTTCCCTACCTAGTATGACCTCGCTCCGTTCGAGTGCTTTCTCCCGGACACCACACAAGTGAGAGACAAGGCGAGTGACCAGTGGCCAGTGCACAACTCAAACTGCACAGTGGACATGGCTGGCATCCATACTCCACAAGCCGTGCAGGCGCCACGCGACGACCCGGAATTCCCAGACCCATCGCACTAAAAACCCCTTCATGAGCTTGATCAATGTCCTGTCTTGTTGGTAACTCTGGTCGATCCCTGCAGTGCCTGCACACAACTTTGTACTCTGATTTCTGACTTGCAGTTGCCAGGTTGCAGGTGCATGCGTTCTTGGGGCTTTCGGGAATCGTACATGTATGTATGTTCAGAGTGCATGGCCTAGGTACTCCGTAGATTCTGTGAACCCATTCAGTCGGAATAACTACGAATTCTCAATTCATACTTAGACATTACTCCGTAGTTACATACGGTGATATTGCTGTCTCCGTTGGAACCTTAAAGCTCCAATCAATACCATCTGGATATGTTGGTCAATACGGAAATGTCAAACATGACTTTATTGGCTTCCGTTGAGCATGGCTGGCTAAGATACTCAACCCTAATCGTTGCTGGCCCAAGGTGGTTTTGATTTGAAATCGCGCAATGTCTCCGCTCGGAATTGTCCGTAAATACTGTACATACCTGTACCGTTACAGTTTCAATACGCACTCTCTCAGTCCCATTTTGATGTCGACCTTTGAAGGAAGTCCCAGTTGTTGATCGAGTAAATCGAGCCCATTTTCTGAGCTGCTAGTGAACTTTAATAAGGCCCAAGCAGCGTTGACAAACGTTTGTCAGTAGCCAAGGACATGCGTAGACACTCAGTGCTAAACAGTCTTCTTTCTACATGATCCATCACCTCAACTCCTCAACTATCGTCCGTCCACACGTCCCATTGATCTCGCTTTGTCGGCTTCTTTCGTGTCCCGCTGGTAGGCATTGCGCTTCTTGTTGCGGCAGACATCGTACATCCATGTCTTCTGGATAGGACTCTTACGTGGCTCTCTCAGTGAGCAGATTGTTCGATCCAGCCGAAACTGACAGATGCATCTGTGATTCTTGTTCCTTGTGTGGTCTGGGGGGACATTGAGACAGCTGGCTGCCATGTCCGGGTACCACAGCGACACCGATAACGAGTCGATCTTCAGCGCCCACACGACCTCAACCGCCCGGACGGAATGGAGCGCTGCTGAGAGCGATAGGGAATCCGATGCCGCGTCGGTGCTGAGCAGCATGTGCGTTTTGCGTCCGGAGTTGGATGGGGATGAAACTGACCAACGGCGCAGATTCGAGCACTCGACGTATTCTATTACATCCAGCGTGCTCAACTATCATTATGAGGTGGGGTGTATTGAGTTATGGGTGGTGTTTGGAGGCTTGCAAGCTGATCGCATTTCCAGAACGGTCGTCGATATCATGCCTACCATGAGGGCAAATACATAATGGTAAACATGCTTGGTTGGCAGCCGGTTTATACAGTTCTAACGAAGGCTTTAGCCGAATGATGAGCACGAGCAGAACAAATTACTGCTGGTATATTAACTGTATCACTGTGCGATCGACATACTTCTAACCCTCAATCAGGTTCATCTGGTACATGAATTAGCCTTCGATGGAAAGCTATGTCTGGCGCCCATCAACCCGAATCCTCAGAACGTACTGGACATTGGTACAGGTCGAGGGGACTGGGCCATTGACTTTGCAGAGTACGTGTTTGCCAGGATGGCCGGTTGGAGATCAATGTTAATGACTCCTGCAGGCGGTATCCGTCGTGCAAAGTTATTGGTACCGACCTTAGCCCTATTCAGCCTCTATGGTAGGACTCGTCTCCGCATCCTTTTCCTCGACGGCGCACTGACATGCGACAGGGTCCCGCCGAATGTCCACTTCGAGATCGACGACGCCGAAGACGACTGGGTATTCAGCGAGCGATTCGACCTGATCCACACCCGTACACTGTGCGGCGGCATCAAGGATTGGGACCGTTTCCATAGGCAGGCATACGACTTCCTGGTGCCTGGCGGTTGGTTGGAAATGCAAGAAAACGAGGCATGGTTCCAGCGTGAGGACGGCACCCTTCCGCCATGGTCAAAGCTATTCCTGGAGAAGTTGGACGAGGCCAGCATCCGCAGCGGAAGACGACTGAACGTCGCCCACGAGCAAAAGCAGCATATGATTGATGCGGGATTCATCAATGTGCAGGATATCGTTTTCAAGGTTCGATTCAAAGCCGAACACGGGATATACCTAGGAATCATGCTGATGCCACGTGTGTTTTTAGATGCCTCTCGCCCCATGGCCTGATGATCCGAAGATGAAGGAGATCGGCCGAATCCGCGGCATGGCCATGAATCAAGGTGTCGAGGGCTACAGCCTCGCCCTCTACACCCGGTACCTCGGCTGGAGTGCTGACGAGTTGCGGGTGCTGCTGGCCAAGGTCCGCTCAGAGTTCAACGACCTCAACAACCGCATGTACATCGCTGTGTATGTGGTCTTGCAACGGATGTATCATTGTGCATCGCTAATATGTCCGCAGACATGTTGTCTTTGGGCAGAAACCGCCCGCTGACAACTAATGAGCTACGAATGTCCCATCTGAATGTTTCTCATTGAAAAGGAGTTCTGGTGCGGCTCTTTTTGGAGGGGTTTTGGTTCTTGGTTTAACGACTTCTCGATCCATACAATGTATTCATGTCATGTTAACATTTTGTAGTTCCTTCTGTTTTGTCCATGTTTGGTACCACACCCTACCTCATGCCGTTGCAATGCCTTTTCATGCATACTGACAACGTACGGAGTACTTCATACAATTACTTATTCGTTGTGTTGAAGACCTTAGACCATCCGCGAGCACATCGGGGACAATTTCATTGAATCGGCATCGCCTGCAAGCTCTGCAGCAGGATGGGAAATCCCGGCTCGGGATTCGTAAAAAAAAAAAAAAAAAAAAAAAAAAAAGGACCGTCCCTCTCCGTCCAAGCTCCAAGGCTCCCGGGTTACTCGCTGTTTTAGCCTACAAGAGGACGGGACAACGGGGACGAAGAGGGGCGACCAACACTAAAACCCACAGCCCCTCCTCTTCAAGACTCGAACGGGCAACAGACGATAACAGGATGGATGCCGTGTATGTAACTACTACCTACCTACTCCGTATAGTACTCGTAACACCTGAGTCAGTTCGACAAGACGATTAGCCGTAGCCATGACGAGTCGACGACTACGGATTTAAAATCCAAACACGCCCCGCGCTAAGAAATCGAGCATAGTACGTACAGGGTGGAAGTCCTTCCCCTCGTCACCGACGACCTCGTACTCCGTATATGTAACTTGCATTTCCTGCTGCAACATCTTTTTAAAAAATTCTGCCGACGAATCCGTGCTTGATCCATTGCGACGGGACACCCCCCTTGTTATTTCGTTAATTACCTGTTCTGCCAGCGGCAATTTCTCCATTTGTGTGTATAGCCGGATCTAGAGGTTGTGGTTCTATTGCGCTCTGATCCTTGACTGGTAGGTAATAAGCCCTAGACTAGACCAATGAAGCCGTGGGCATGGAGTTGAGGGCGAGACAATCATGTTGCAAGACTCAGTTGATTGATTGCCATGAGCAGGTCTGTTGACTTTTTTCTTACTGCCCGGTTGCAGCATATATAACAAAGAGGGAGAGTGTACCCTACTGTTCTTACTGTATCACATACCGTTGAACGAGGGGAGTGAGTGTATATAGGACATCACTGTGACTTCGATACGGGAAGGTCCTCGATCTCGACCTTTTACAGACGGAAGAAAAGATCAGGAGAGAAAATCGAACAGAGTACTACTCCGAAGATTTGATCCAGCATGGCCTCCCTCAGCGCCCAAGCCGCAGACATCGCCGCGGCGGTTCAGAAACTGGAGACATCGCCAGACCAAGTCAGCCGTGCCGAGCGACTTCGTCTGATCCAGTCGTTGGAGAAGCTCAAACTGGAACTCAAGGATCCCAAGGAGGCCATCTTTGATCACTTGACGAATGTATGAAACTGCCCGGTGAGCCAATGACAGGGGTTTGCGAGGGTGATTTTGCGCTGATCAAGGTGTTTTGAAATTGAATGAGTTAAGTTCGTTGTCTTGGCCAATTTGCGTGCTTTGCTTGAGTTGAAGGTGCCCGAGTCCATTCCTCTGGTGGGCAGCATTTCGGCGCGCGACTTGGCCGCCAAGGTTGGTGCTGAGGAGCCATTGATTGGTATGTTTTGTGTAATCCACGGGGATCATGCCTTTGTGCTGATGAAGCCGAGTTCGTCTCATGCGCATCCTCACTGTGACGGGTATTTTTGACATGGTTGGTCCGGACGAGTATGCACACACCAAGTTCTCCAGGGCATACATTGAGGGCCACGAGGTAGACTTTTTGAAGCTCTGGTACGTCAAATCCAGATTATTCAAAGCGTCCATCGCTGACGCCCAACCTAATAGCTGCGATGAAATCTTTGTCAACACGACGCGACTGCCAGAATACTTCCGGGCCACTTCGGCGCGCGACACGACAAGTATGACGGACAATCCGTACGCCTGGGGCAACGGCCAGGTCGGGAAGACCTTTTTCGAGATTATCTCGCAGGATCCGCGCCGCATCCAGCAGTTCAACATTGCCATGAGCACCCAGGACAACACGCTGCCCGTCCTGGGCATGTATCCGTTTGGCGAGGAATTGGCGAACGCCAGTGATCTCGAGAACCGAGCCTTGATCGTTGACATTGGCGGTGGTCGGGGACACTCGCTCGTCCAGATTAGGGAGCGCTGGCCCGAGTTGAAGGGTCGGATGATCCTTCAGGATCGGCCCGTGGTGTTAGATTCCATCGGCGAGCTGCCGGGGATTGAGAAAATGCCGCATGACTTTTTCACAGAGCAGCCGGTGAAACGTGAGCCCACTTGCTCCCTATCGTCTTGAGGTGGAGGTTCTAACGGCGGGATTAGATGCCCACGCATATTACATCCGCCGCTGTCTGCATAACTGGACAGACGCACATTGCATTCAGATCCTCAAATCCATTGTCCCAGCCATGGCGCCGGACTCGCGTGTCTTGATTGGGGAAATGGTCGTCCCCGAGTATGGCAGCGAACGGCCTGGCGGAGTCGAGGACATGGCCCCGTATTGGATGGACCACAACATGTTTGCATTTGGAGGACGTGAGCGCACCAAGTCCGACTGGGAGAAACTCGTCGCCGAAGCTGGTTTGAAGCTGCACAAGATTTGGCATAGCGAGGCATCGAGTCAGGCGGTGCTGGAGGCGAGGTTGGCGTAAATGTCTTGAGCACCGTGATTTTCTTGAGAACTTGGATGCTTTCTCCATTGGTATGTCTTTCGATATGGTACGATAAGTACTAGTAGTACTTTTCATGTTAGATTCCTGGAAGTCAAGTCAGCCAGATCCATCATCTGAGCTCCGGTCGAATAGATTAGAACTGTCCATTGCTCGGCGCTTGAACCTTCCCTGGATACTGTGCTCCATGTAGTAAATTCATTCATGCCTTGTTGATTGCATTAGCACACGCCATCATATCTTGCATGACGATGATGGTTGGAAGAGATACACTGGTTCACCATGTATCACCGATCAACGACAACCCTAAACCTAGTATGTACTACAGTACGGTACGGAGTGTTCGAAAATGAGCTCCACCTTCCTTAGGACTAGGGAGATCGGAAGGATTAGAGGATTCAATTCAGTCATTCTTCTTTTGCGTACCTACTACTAGGTATGTACTCCCAGGGCCTCCGGGTAGCCCAGCCATGGTCCCCGACGCGATGAGTACTATCACAGTTGTACGGAGTACTCCGTACTTGATGCCACATATCACGTAATTCCTTGACTTCTTCTTTGGTAAAATACCCCGGGCGCAGCAAAGAAGTCGGTCAAATTCGATCATTTTCTGTTTTCCATCTCGTTTATTTGCGGGTGATGCGCTGTGTTGCGCGTTGCCAGCCGTGGCCACGTCTGGCCTGGGAGCTGTCTCTGGCGCCCTTGTTCTTCCGCTCGGTGCCGGAGGGACAATGAAGAAGAGAAAAAACCGATTTTTACTTCGCATTTCCTAACTATTTCCATTTTTTGATTTGATGTGTCCATACCTATCTTATGAAACTTGGTAGTCCAAAGCAAATGGAGTACTGTACGGAGTTATCGGACAGAACTGGGCTTATCCTGGACCGAGAGAGAACCAAACACAAGACCTTGCTAGCTAGAACTCTGCTCTCCGACTCTATGGGCAATCGGAGCTCTATATACACATGATGCCAAGCCAGAGGAAAAACCTACACAAATGACCTAAAGAGGACGGTACAAGCGAGCTGAAGAGTGCTGAAAACACATGAACCATGGAAAAGAAGCGGCTAAAAGCCTAAACGGCCTGAAAGACGGAAAAGACGGCACAAGAGAAGACATAAAGGCCTAAAGACACTGAGCTGAACACAAGGAGAAAAAAAGGAGCAAGAAAGGAGAAGACAGGAAGCAGGTCACGTGCGTGTAACGATACACGTATCGTACACATACTGGACCATACCCTCTGACAGGAGTACTAGTAAGGAATTGTTATACTTTACTCCACCTCTGTAAGGCTCAAAATTCACGCTTCGGGTCTAGCGCTGTGCGTATTTTAGTGCTGTATTTTAGCGTCCGGTCCATCGGACCCACCGGATTCCGCCCACACTGGCCACTCACATCGCACCCCTGGCACTCCCTCATACCCTTCAGGGTTTAGCCCTTACCGGAATCGCTCTCAAATACCTTCCTCTTCCGGTTTGGTAACCCATCAGCAAAACTTGCACATCGGGTTTAGCGCTCTTTGTATTTTAGTGCTGTATTTTAGCGCCATCGTCTGACCACTCATGTCTCCCCATTCTCTCTGCCATGCTCTTTATGGTTTAACCTTTCCGTCAATAGGTTTTCGCTCTTTTCCTCTTCCAGTTTGGTGACCCGTCCCCGAAGTCTGACTAAGCAACGTATTTTAGTGCTGTATTTTAGCGAGACGATTCTGACCACTCAGAACTCGCCCTGTTCCTCCTCCATCCCATTGATGGTTTGGCCTTTACGCGAATTCGACGGCCGCGCCATTCTCTGTGCCCGAAACCGACAGGTCTTCGACCTTAATTCTCTCCTACTGAACAGATTTCCAGGTCGAAAATTGACATTTTACAGTCACAACGAACCCGACCAGAATTCTAAAGTCCGTGACGACATCACTCCGGAAACCTTACGATCTTTCGACTGCGGTTCTCTTCCTCCAGGAATACTTGAACTGAAAATTGGAGCTCCTCTTATCCTTCTCAGGAACCTTGATCCCCAACATGACCTCTGCAATGGAACCCGTCTTACAGTCACTCAAGCATCTCAACATTGCCTAGAGGTCATGCTCGTTGGAGGAGACTTTCATGGGCGAACACGATTACTTTACAAAGTCAAAATAACGAGCAACGACGAAGATCTTCCCTGTTCAATTACCCGGTATCAATTTCCTGTCCGTTTAAGATTTGCCATGACTATCAACAAGTCCCAAGGACAGTCCCTCAGCCATGTGGGTGTCGATCTACGTCTACCAGTTTCTACCCACGGACAGCTATACGTGGCTCTGTCCAGAACAATTGATGTCCGCAACTTGATAATTCTTACTCCTCCAACTGACCCTAATCACATTGAGAACATTGTCTACCCTTAATCCCCTGCTCAACCTCAAAGCTCATTCTTTGGTCGTGTAAGCTCTACTCGAATCACCTACTATTGATTAACATGCTCATAGTTACAACTTTAAGCATTCCTAATGCTCCCGACGATACAGAGACACTGAGGCCCCGTATCACATTGGGTGCGACAATCCTGGACGATTGGAAAGAGAGCGAGGGAGCTCGCGCCTTCACCTTAGGAATCCAATCTTACATCGATGCCGAAGAACCCGCCAAACTTTGGCATGTGCGATGCATCTTGGAGCACAGAAATTCACAATGCACAAATTTCAAAATTCTCCCTGCCGGAAGGCAACTGGTAGTCAGCGGAGTCATACGTGGCTTTCTTTCCCCCCTTGAGGGACCTGATATGGATTCTGTCACGATATCTCCGACGAACATCAATGATCAACCCCTCTGTCTCTGGGAGTCGAACTGAAACCGGCTCAAGAGATGACTCAAGTGACTCCACGAAAAAAATCAAACCAGCTAACGAGCCCACCCTGGGGGATGATATTATCGAAAATCCCCCTCGGCCCCAGGGATGACACCACATCTCCTGAATGTGAGTCCTGTCCCAAAATAACGGTTTATACAACCTTTTCAAAGTCATATCTAACTTCTGATGTCAGTGATTCCATCCACTCCCACCGCTGCTGAACCTTCTCCTGACGATACCCTCGACTCCAAGAACACGCGTAAGCCCGGGAAACGCCGCAGGACTTAGAATATCCGTCTCGAATGTGTTAACTTCGTATCGTCATGTTTTCGAACATCCCAAACTCCTTTGCTCAAATCGAATTTTTCCTTCACTCTGCATTACAAAATAGCCGCTCTAAACTTCGCGCGGCGCCAAGCTCTTGTACTCAGCTATACAGAGTAAGTCCGTATTTGGTGTGATAAATCAGACCAGGTTACGAGCAATCAGGTTACTCCTTAGTTACATGTTGCCGTGTGCTTCCTCAAAACTTTCAACTCCTCCCAACAAAACATCGTTGTCATTGTTTCCGGCCATGACCCTCTCCGCAAACTCCCGATTACCCTTATGAACTTGCTCTCGTACTGTCGCGAATACGTCTCCAACATCGACACAAACTCAGCGAAGCGTGTTTCGAAAGGCACTTCATCTTTTGAGTCTTGTGCAGCCCTGACTCGGACTCAGATTCGGAGTTCGAGTCCAAATGTTCCATTTCATTCCGTTCGGGTCTTTCGTCTTGAATTGGTACAAGAACATCGGAGTCTGCATTCGAGCGTTCAGCGGGCCGCAAAATCAATATGTCGTCCCTCCAGAACGGGTATGTGGTCTGCCTCTTCATTCTATCAAAAAATCCGCACTTGGCTCAACGCAACGTACAAGATGCTTGCAAAGGAAATCGATTGAAGAGGAACGCCTTGCATGCACATACCCAGTTTACGGGATCCGTATGATATAGTGTGAGCTTTTCTGGCTGAACAAGCTTGCCCTCCTCCTTTTTCCATTGCCTCTTGAAGGCTTCCACGCCATCGAACTTTGCAACTCGGGCGTCGCCTTTCCAGATCGCCGACAGCCGATGCATTGCATCATTGAGGACACGAGACGTCAAGATATATACAACTAAATCGACCGATGGCGATTGAATCGATGAAGATAATCATGCTTCAATGATCTCCAACTTGAATCCGCAATCATCGTTGTTTTCACTGTCGGGATCGCATCTGGGTACGCCGACCACGCCCGCAATTTCCACTGTTCCTTACGATACCAATCAACCCAGATATAGGCCAACAGACGAAAGTATCCGCGGGCCTTACACCAGGTGTACATTTCACTGGCACATTCGCGGTGTATTGTCTCGGGCGATTTGAAAGTGCCATTGGGATCAGAGGATGGAGGTTGAAATGCCGGGTAACTCTTTCCACAATGATTTCGCGTTCTTTTCTTTTTTTTTTTTTTTTTTTTTTTTTTTTTTTTTCGCAGGCTCCAATCTTCCTATTGGGTCGAATTCTTTGGATCGTGAAGGGCACTCGCAAGGCTCGTGCCTATGACTCTTAGGCCGAGGGACGGTCTCAGAGCCCCAGCATATCTCCAACTCTGGTATCAACTCTTGCGCCTCTCCAGGCCGATAGAGGTCTTGGGTCCTTGTTGCTTTCGAGTCGCTCAACCTGATGCGAATGGCTCGTTTCACATGCCAGAGGCACAGCTGAATCTTCGCTTCAGGCCATACTGATCTCACAGCGGTGGTTTCGGCTGGGTCCTTGTTAATTGCAAACAAGCTCGGTTTGAAACCGCGGTCTTTTCAAGCGTCTAAGGAACTTGGTAAGATTGTCGATCATTGCACCGGAGCCCGCGCGACGTTGAGTCTGAGTGGGTTGCCAAATCCCTGAATTGGCTTTTTGCCAGAGATAATAGACTTGATACCGCGTAACAGATCTAGCCTCGCGGTATTCCCGGATTTCACGGTAAATTTCTGACGAGTCTTGGATGCAAGGCGTTTCTGGATGAATTCTTGCACTGATGGAGGCACTTGCACGTCTTCATATGGTTCGTGCCATATGTGATGGATTGACAACCATAGCGTCCGAGTTAGCAAGCAGACTCGCATGTAAAGGTTGCTTTCACACGGGAAGCGGTCCATTCGCCTGCCATCACGACGCTTCTCTGGCAGTGCCTGCGACTGATAGGAACCAACGTGCGTCGAATCTTGGGAGCAACGGTATCAATTCGTTCGATTATACACCCCCAGGTGAAGCCTTGACAATGCACAGTCCGCAAGTGCAAAAAATGGCGGACATGTTCCGGTTAATGTGGTTAATCGACGGAACTGCTGTACATGTGTGACATGAGATATGAGATCTGCTCAGATTCTAACACAGCGAAAGAGGGGCTCGGAGGAAAGTCCATGTCAAATCCCTTTCCAGTGGTTCAGGTAAGAATGATTGGAGTGGAAGAATCTATTATTGATCTGACGAAATCCAAGTATCCAGGAGAGTGAAAGAAGAAACACACACGACGCATTGCCAGGTACAATGATAGAAAAGGATATATACAGAGTCTCCGAAGATATTCCTAATCCTGTTCAATCTTCAATGTGTAGGTGATCAAGCTGGAGCGATAAAGCTGACAAATTGTTAGCATGGGAAGGAAGGAGCGAGGACAAAAGGGTACCTTACTGTGTGCTCGGCAAACTGACGGAGGAAAGCGATGAAATAGAGGTACATACCTGTGTGACGACGATCAACGGAGAACTTCGGAAACGGAGATGGTATAGACCGATCAAGAACCCTTCGACGAAGAGACGCTGTCCTTCAGCAGGCAAAGGGATATTGTCCCAGTCGGGGCCTGTTGGAAAAACGCATGGATATCATACAGCCGTATGTCCTCGTCGATGAATCCCACGAAATGGGACACTCGCAGGGTCCTTGTGCAAATCCTGAAAGTTTGTGAGTTGGTATTGATGATGTGGGTTCCGCTGGCGACACTGTTGATTTGCAAGAACGGACTGGAGACTTCCGGGGGGAACTGGTGGTAGTCCTCCTTGGCAGGGTCCCCCGGGAATGGGAACATGTTTTGCGCGCTGAAATTGTGAGTATTGGGAAGCCGTCCCGGTAATGAACGATAAAATGACCGGACGTGGCAACAATTGCGTCGGTCCGGAACGTGTGCTCCTCGTCGTCGAGGAATACATACCACACTGGAAGTGATGTCGGGGTCGAACGGAATGGGTGACAAGACTCCAGGTCGATTGCGGGGTACCGGCAGTGGGGGTAAGTTCTTTGAAACAGATTCGGAGCAGGAAACTTACGCGTCCCATCTTCTTCTAAATCCAGTGTCTCGGATTCCGTTTCGGTAGCGACGCGAAGACTGCATCTGGTAAGGCGGAGGACGATCTAGCGGACCCATCGCTGAAAGCCGGAGCGGAATTGGATTCCGCCCTGGAGGTCATGGGGCAACTTGACACTGCCGGTTCCATCTTCACCCGTTTTGTAACGGGCGTTGTCCGCGGCATGGCCATCCTGGGCAGTTTCTTGCCTTTGCTGCGCGATTGTTAGCAAACGATGGCATCCCATCTGAAAAGGCTGAACCCACGCTGGAGTCGACGGGGGAACTGCGGATGCTGGCATTGCTGGTGCATCCGAAGTCCCGCCGTTCAGGAGGGAAAATTCAGAAACGTTTGTAATGGGCGATCGACGCCATTGTGGCCGTAAAAGGCCGATCAAGTGGCTTTCGACGAAAGGCTCCACACCCTACTCGGGGTATCGGGGTGTTCACCCAGCGCTTATTTCCGGGTACAGCGCAATGAAGTTCAAAATCGACGAATATCTGGCCTGATGGTAACGGATGATACGCCCGGACGCCGAGTGTAAAAATTCGGCACTCGTCGGATTGGTGTGGTATGGCCACCACAGTGCCTGCGATTGAGATTCGCGTGACTGAGGCTTTGGTCACGAATTATGGGGGGCGTGTCTTTCCACAAGGAGTTCGTTGGCCGTCTTGTGTTATATCGTCGGCCCACCGCCGCCACCGACAAAAGCTCCCTACCTGATCTTGAGGGAGCTCATCGGCTTGATCCGGAAAATGAACAACCCGGATCTCACACTGGGTATGTTTCTACATTCAATCAAAACCATTCAGTGCCCAATTGAGGTGGATGTCTGACATGCTACAGTCCCCTTTCTGCGGAGCCCGCCCATGGCAAAATTCTGCAGACAGCACCGCATATACAGAACTTCGCAGTAGTCTCGCAAAATGGACCGTCTGTTCACGCATCAGAAAGGAACGTCTCTTCCATTAACCGGAAGGGCGTGACTTTGCAGGTGTTGTCTTCGAAGCCGACCTTGAGCGGAGGTCAGACATTTCAGAAATCTAGGGCAAAAGTCCAGACATTTGGCCACGAGCGCATTGATGGCAAAGGCCTGGCGTTCGTCGTCTTCACCGCTCTCAGGCGCGCGAGGATCCCGGGCCTGCTGCAGAGCCTGCTGCCACAGACGCTCCCAGCGAGAACGCTGCAGGAAGTCATGCTGTAGCAGGGCCGCTGCGCCTTCCAGGTCCAACCCGTCTCCATGCGGGCAATAAAGATCAGGATCTTGCGCCAGTGCTGCACGTTCTTCGCAAACGTCTTCGCGTTGAGGTAGGGTTCGAGCGGCCGGTACGGGGAGACGCCGTCGTCGACGCGGGCCGCCGCGACGCGGCTGTTCCGGGGCAGATGCCTCAGCGTGTACTGTCCCTTGCGTGCAATGGACTCCACGGTGTCCCAGAGGAGGCGGAGCGCCTTAGTGACGGGATCGTCGCTGTTCCCGTTGGGAGGTTCCAGGAAGGCAAGCAGGTCCGAGACGTCGACGCACAAAACAAGTACATCTAGAAAATTCACAACGATGATTGTGGAATCATGATCTTTTGCTGCTACAGGGAGCAGCTTGGGATCTTGATGACCCTGTCATCGTTTTGAGGTTGACATATCTTTTAAGCGAGTCCATGATCGCGATATTAATGAGATCGTATTTGCGGTAATGCTTGAAGGACACGGAAAAGGTAACCTTGCAAAGTATTCTGGTGGAAACTGGCTGCTAACTGAAAGGTTGACTAGTCATGACTACTGAGGGCCTGCCAATGGCGAGTCAACTGACACGTATCGCCTGTTCTTTAGCCGTGCTTTTGGCTTGGTTAAAGAACAAACGGGCCGTGAAGTAAAGATTCGCCACCTTCATGCTGGTGAAGGATTTCAGGCTATCGTCATGGATATGGACAGTAAACAGATATCCGATATGCGCTCTTGTCATCTACGGCTGTTCAGTAATCCCTCGGTACCTAGGAAGTGCCTAGTTACTGATTTATTCCGGCAGGTCTTGGTCACCATCTCCAGGATCTGGACCCGCAGCATCGGGATTGGAAATGGCAATTGCGCAGCATTGTCGTTTTCTGTCATGTCCATTTCCAGCGGGGTATACTAGACACAGCGGGTACACATCGGTACCCTCGCACAGATCGACGAGCGGATATATGTCTACAATGGCGGGTGGCCCTGTTTGTTGGGCGAGTCGGCGACAACCGATCACGACGGTATTGAGTTTGGAAATCGGGTGCATTGCGACAGCAAATGCGGCGAAGCAGGCGGTCCGGATTTGGCATTTCCTGTTTGCAGTTTGGGGGTCCAGGCTGCATGAAGGGCAGCCGACGGTTCTCTCTACATCGGCAGTGAGCCGGCAATGAAGCTCTCTCAGTATCCGGTGCTCCATAGCAGGAGCAAACAAATTATGGTCGGGTGCCACTTGATCAGAGGCCTCATTTCGAACAGGGATGCCATCCAGAACGATGCAGCCCTTTCGGATTTGGGACCGGTTTATCTGCCATTTTTGCGGGGATGAGCTTCCTCCATCGGTAACGTGTCTTCATTGACTCCAATGACTCCGTTGATCACGGTTTCACCTCATCTGCCTCCACGGAACTTTGGACATCACGGGTTAAGATGTCCTAGTCCTGAGGCTATCTCTCATCTACCACAGAGTATCAGGAGTGCTAAGGTCACAGATAGAGGGAAAGGACCTCCTAGAGGCAAACCAATACCTCTGGAGGAAGCTCATGAGCTGGCTAATCCACACCGTCAAGTAAGCTGGGGATCTCCGTCCCGACCATCTGAGTACCCATTTGAACACGTCTGAAACAACACAAAAAAAAAGGGAAGGGACGGAGAATAAAGTTGGAGCAAGAAGTCCCTATAGTAGTGATGCTCCTGGCTACATTGGTAGGTTGGGGTATATAAAACCGGAAAACGTACGGAGTACTTGCGCAGATTTGGGCATGGGTGATGAGAAAAGAAAAAAAGGTTGAGATGGAGCTTTTTTTACGCCCTTCGCCGGAAACCCGGAACAAAGTATGCGCGAAGGTGGGTCACGTGGACTGCCGTAGGGTCATGGCCTCACCCACAGCCTGCATAGCCAGCATCCAGACTGCATTTAAGGAGAAGCGACACAGCAAAGTGGTAGTCTTGCTTAGAAACACTGTTTGCAATGCATCGCTATGGCTGCACTGGCACGAGATGGTGGCAGCCTACACGCAGTTGTAGACATGGGCAGGTAGGCGAGCTCCCGCAAGGGACGCCACAGGTCAACTCCGGGCGCTAACAACACCAGCAATGGCATCCGATTTTCAATATCAGACCTGTCTCAGCCAACTGCGCGACTCCTGCCTGCAGTTTTCCATGATCGCGCCAGCATCTCGCTGTATGATGCGCAGTTCAGCGCTGGTGGTAGCGAGCGTGGCCCGATTCCATCCTCAGTGATCGATCAAGTGATTGCCAAATTTGCTCGCTTCAAAAGCACATGCGAGGACTTCGGTGTTCCCCCGCAAAATATCCATGTGCTTGCCACAGAAGCCACAAGAACGGCACCGAACTCTGCAGAGTTCCTCGGCCGGATCAGGGACAGCATTGGGTGGGAAACCCGATTATTGTCCAAAGAAGATGAAGGGCGCATTGGCGCTCTCGGCGTTGCAAGTAGCTCTGCAATTGTTTCTGGCCTGGTCATGGATCTCGGCGGAGGCAGCACACAACTAACGTGGATGATCGCGCGCGATGGCCAGGTAATAACCAGCCCCATTGGGTCCGTCAGTCTGCCGTACGGAGCGGCTGCTTTGACTCAGCGGCTACAGACCGCACGAGCCGAAGGCGGAAAAATGGAGAAGCTGAAAGATGAGATGAAGTACAACTTCAAGGAGGCTCTTGAGAGATTGAACCTTCCCCCAGAGCTGGAAAAGGATGCACAGACACAGGGAGGATTTGACCTATATCTCTGCGGTGGAGGTTTCCGCGGATGGGGTTACCTTTTGATGAGCGAGTCTAGGTTGAGTCCATATCCGATTCCCATCATCAACGGCTTCCGCGTGTGTCGAGCGGACTTTTACAATACAGGTCATGTGGTGAAGACCGCATCGGAATCGAGCGCCAAGATTTTTCGCGTTTCCAAGCGGAGAGCATCTCAAGTCCCGGCGGTTGCTTTTCTCGTCGATACTCTTGCAGAGACTCTTCCGTCCATTAAATCAGTTCAGTTCTGCCAGGGCGGAGTCCGAGAGGGCTACCTGTTCGACAGATTGAAGCCCAAGATTCGAGCACAAGATCCATTGCTCGTTGCAACTGCGCCATACGCACCACCCTCTGCTAATGCTCTTTGTGATTTGATTAAGCAGAGTCTTCCAGTAACATCGTCACCTATTCTATCACGGAGGATCCCACCCTCGTTCACGCCCAGTCTCCTCAAAGCTGTCACCGACTTGTTATTTGCCCATTCAAACGTCCCGAAAGATACTCGCCCTGCAGCCGCGCTCTACAGCACCACCACTGGTATTTTGGCGTCTGCAATTTGCATTTCCCACCTCGACCGGGCGCTGATATCGCTTATCCTCTCTGAACGCTGGCCTGGAGATCTTGCTCCAGCAGAGGAGTCGCTGCAAAACCGCCTGCGGCAGTTGGTGTCTGTAGAAGAGGCATGGTGGTGTCAGTATCTCGGTCGGATCCTTACTCTAGTAGGAGACATTTATCCTGCAGGCAGAATACCCGACAACCGATGGCGAGTAAGATTCGAGACGGTTTGGAAGCAAGTCTTCAAGAAAAAACAGGGAACGACTGATGCTCTACATTTGACTGTCATGATCAACAGTGATGTAGATCAAGCCGTCATTGCTGACTCCATAGAGGATAGCATTGAGAAAATCGAGAAACTTGGGAAAAGGAAAAATTGGATGATGGCGAGGGAGGACCTGGGCTTCAGTCGCAGTACAGAGGATTACGGTGTTACTATCGAAGTTGAGGTTCAGAAGACGTGCGGATGATGACGAAAGACCGAAAGCTTCGGTAGAGTCTTTAAGTTTCGGGCTCCTCCTCCGCCGGCATCATCTCGCTTCCGCATTCACAAAATCATCCTGTATTTCCGTGGGTTCCGGTGTGAGGATGCAGACGTTGTCGAGAATGAAGATTCCGCGCGTCTCACCCTTAAGGTGTCGGCGATACCTGGCTCTTTACGAAACTCATTCGACAGAACCACCTCCTCAGCCCGAAGTTATCGAGAGTTTCTTCCGATATACCTCTGGACGATGGCTCTATGATGAAGATAGAAGGATGAAAAAGCGGTATCTGAAGTTCGATGTACAGGGTCTCCAAGATGCCGTTTCCGAGGCCTTGCAGTCTCGATGTGTGGGAATCACCAAGCTCCCCGAAGGTCAATACAACAAGGTATTCACAGTGCAGATGGAGAATGACACGGAGATCCTGGTCCGGATGCCCAATCCGAACGCTGGTCATCCGAGAGCCATTGTTGCCAGCGAAGTCGCGACATTGGACTTTGTATGTGCGACACATGCGTGCATGTGGAGGCCCTCGTTGATCTGTGTTGTAGCTTCGCAACTCGTTAAAACTCCCAGTTCCCGAAATCAAAGGCTGGAGCTGGTGCATTTCTGCAAGGAACCGAGTGGGATCAGACTACATCCTGATGAGAAAGGTGCCGGGTCAACAGCTGACCAATGTGTGGCCGACCATGTCCGAGGCTCAACGCTTCAAGCTTGTCAAGGATATTGTGAATGTCGAGGCAAAGCTTCTAGCTGCTAACCACTTGAATTACGGCAGCTTGTATTATCGGGGCGATACTTCCGCGCCTCTGGCCGCCATGGACTCATCTTTACCAGAAACTGAGGTTTCGAAGTTTGTCATTGGTCCCATCGCTGACCGGGCGTTCTGGATGGAGGGAAGACACGAACTCAACCTTGACCGTGGGCCATGTGAGTTCCCTGGTACTGTAACTGCTTCGATGGCCGACTGACATCCGCCGCTAGGGAGAACGGCTCTGGACTTCATGACCGCTGTGGCTAATCGTGAGATCTCCTGCATACGTGCGTCGACGTCAAGTGACACGGGAGATGATGGATCATGGCTTCCTGGTCGAGCCCATGCATGGCGGGAGCGACATATTGGCCTGCTACAGCATTTTCTGACTCTTCTTCCGTATATCCTGCCCTCCCGAGATGCTTGCTGTCCTGCTCTCCTACACGATGATCTCCATTCCGACAATATCTTTGTTGACAAAGATGATCCCTCCAAGCTTACCGGTATCATCGATTGGCAGGCGGCGTATATAGCGCCATTGTTCTTACAGGCTCGAGTTCCAGCCGTCTTCGACTACGACTATGCTTACCCATGGGGAGGTGACCAGCCCCAACTGCCGGAAAATCTCCACAAGCTGCCGCTGCGGATGCGAAAAGAGGCAATCCAGCAGCTGGAGCGACAGCGTTTGAAGAAACAATATGAACTCACTACACGAAATCTCAACCCACGGCTGGCCAGGGCCATGGACGAGATTACAGTCCGGGACGATCCTACGTCAGCCATCTTCCACGTCGTCGGCAATACATCCAGCAACGGGCCAATCGCGCTGCAGGAGCTCTTGATCTCGATCTACAAGAAATGGGATCTCATTGCCGCGAGGCGCCAGATCCGTGTGCCTTGTCCGATAACGTTCACCGAGGAAGAAATTCGCCAAGCCCGGCAGACGGCCAAGGAATGGACGGAGGTCTACAATGAATTTGAAACGCTGCGTTCCGAGCTGTTGGGCAAGGATGGCTGGGTCTCGCACGAAAATTTTGAAGAGGCCCGGCGCCGATTCGAAGTGCAGCGGGGCCAGCTGGAGGACCGGTGGAGGAGATTGGTTGATGTCACCCGGGCGTTTTGACGGTTTGTGTTCTCCATACTTGGCACAACTTCGATATCGGAGGTCTCGATGAAGGAGGTGGCGTTGCATCAAGGCCACTTTGTGGTATTATATTGGAGTCGATATGCCGGACCTACGCTCTTTTGATTGTACACTCGGCCATGAACACCGAGTTCTGGATTGGACTGTGACGTCAGTTCCATCGGCTCGAGACTTCGGGTGCACACATGAAGGGCACTCAATCATACTGTAGCATGTAATAGGCAATCTGTAGTTTCAATTGTTCAATGAGCGGAATCTTCAGCTGAATTGCCGGGCTTATCGTCCAATTGACCAGTCTCTGTGCGATATCGCTCAAAATCAATGGCTTTCCGTCGGTGACGCGATCCGATGTGGGCGGGATAAATACCCCGCTTCCTCTGCTCCTTCTCCTCTGCTTCGTTTTTTTTCTTTTCCCTTTTCAGTGCTTCTTCAGCATCTCAACGTCGAGTTCTCATCTTCCGCTTCTCCATCGTCCCGAGTCAGAGTTCAACAACGCTGCTTATTGTAAACCCTCCCTTCGCCTGAACAAGACCAGTACTAACCCTTACCATCCTCACAGGCACCTGGTGAACCCCCACGATGTAATTCACTCCGTCCTTGGCCCCCTCCCCTTTGGAGGTGGGAAGGCATGGCCATTATCTTTCGCTTAGCAATCAGCAAGGTATATATCAGATCATCAGGTAAAGTCTGTGGCATGAACCGGTGCTCGTTCCTATCCCGTTGGTGTCCCTCGACGGGGAATCCACCCTGTTGGATATCTGTGCAGCAGGAGATTCCTCGTCCGCCAATCTGGGCTCTGGGTCCGGGCTGAAATCATACGGTCACAACTTGATCTGGATAATACCAGCGAAAGGATCATGCCTTCTCCCCCTCCCCTGTGCACGCAATGGATGTTATGATGTGCTGACGGGGTACAGAACCGCAACAAGATGTCTCCTCCAGTGGCTATCTACGAGACTGCTTCCGTCGCTCCGACGGAGCTCAAGGGCAAGACGGCTCCTGCCCCTTCTACTGTCGAAGGTCAGGGACATCAGACCAAGCTCTTGGATCAGTTCGCCGGCAAATGGGACAGCTTCAAGTTTGCTCCCATCCGCGAGAGCCAGGTCTCCCGCGCCATGACCCGCCGCTACTTCCATGATCTGGACAAGTACGCGGAGAGTGACATTGTCATCATCGGCGCGGGTTCCTGCGGCCTGAGCACTGCCTATGTGCTGGGCAAGGCTCGCCCGGATCTCAAGATTGCCATCATCGAGGCCAATGTTGCTCCTGGTATGTTGTTCGGTTGCAATAGCAAACGTGATCTCGTTTGCTAACGGCCTTGGCAGGAGGTGGCGCCTGGCTTGGTGGCCAACTTTTCTCTGCCATGGTCATGCGCAAGCCCGCCAACCTTTTCCTGGACGACCTGGGCGTCCCGTACGAGGAGGACGAATCCAACCCGAACTACGTCGTGGTCAAGCACGCAGCCTTGTTCACTTCGACGCTGCTGTCCAAGGTTCTGTCCTTCCCCAACATCAAGCTCTTCAACGCGACCAGCGTCGAGGATCTCGTCACGCGCCCCGGCCAGAATCGCGCCAAGGATGCCCGCATTGCCGGCGTCGTGACCAACTGGACGCTGGTGAGCCTGCATCACGATGATCACTCGTGCATGGACCCGAACACGATCAATGCTCCGCTCGTCATCAGCACGACGGGCCACGACGGTCCCTTCGGCGCATTTTCGGCTAAGCGCCTCGTTTCGATGGCTGCTATCGAGAAGCTCGGCGGCATGCGCGGGCTCGACATGAACTCTGCCGAGGACGCCATCGTCAAGAACACCCGCGAGGTGACCAAGGGCCTCATCATCGGCGGCATGGAGCTGTCTGAAATCGACGGCTTCAACCGCATGGGCCCGACCTTTGGCGCGATGGTTCTGAGCGGTTTGAAGGCAGCGGAGGAGGCGCTGAAGGTGATTGATGAGCGCAAGCGCGAGTGTGCTGAGTAAGGGATAGGCGATCCTATTCAAAGGATTCATGTCGATCGAGTAACAATTAGGAACAATGAAAGCTCATTGGCCGAAAACTATGTACATGAAGAGTCAAAGCTGTATTATCGATGCATCCTTGACATGAACTCTACGATATCCTTTCAGGGCGCTAGACATCAGACTGCAAGGACTTGAGGCCCTCCGTAGCCAACCTCTTGGCATTCTGAATCTCCCATTGAAACTCCTTCAGCGCGCGTATCTCCCAGGACATAAACAGCCCGCCAACCAACCCATCCAAGACGCCGGCGGCGAAATTCAGAGTGCTCACGACCATCAGGATGAACGCAGCGAAGATCGTATCCGACGTCCACCAGACCCCGACAAAGCAGCCAATGGACACGAATATCGACGTAAAAAAGTGTGCCAGGCGCCACCGCCGTTGCGAGCGTTCGCGCTGCATGTACTTCTCCGTCATGGCGAGGATCTCGTCGTAGGTTTCCGGGGTGAGGGCCGAGTTGGGCGCGGTGGTTGGGTGGAGTAAGGGCGATGGCTGCACGGTGAAGTTGTGGTCGTCTGGATTGTTGGGGGGTTCGGGGGGTCGGCGCTCCGGCGCTGGGTTTTGGTTGTCATTTGATGATAGTGTTTCGTTGGAGGAGGAAGAGGAAAGAGGCCGGCGGCTGATGACCGCCTCCACGGCGAAGTGGTCACTGAGCGAGCAGTGGAGGGTCGGATGGCGCTGCATCATGGTCACCTCGGCGGAATCGATGGACCATTTTGGCGCCGGGAAGGACGGCGGATACCCGCCATCGCCGACGAAGATGTAGTCGAGGCGCTTGCCCTTGGGGTCAGGCTGATTGCCGTCGACGGGGATGTTCTCGCCGCGGGCGAGCCGGCGCTGCTGGGCCTTGGGCCAGCGCCAGGTGTTGAAGGGACCGTCGCTGGCGGCGCCGTTCTCGCGGATGTTGAACTCGGCGGTGGGGATGGGTTTGCCGCGCGCGCGCTCTGCAGGGGATTCGGCCGGGCCGATGGCGGAGTCTGGGTGAAGATGTAGCCAGACGTCGCGGACAGGGGCGTGTGCAGTGATCAGCCGGTGCGCAAAGGACATGGGCAGCATGTTGAAGTCGCCCATGCAGATGACCAGGTGGCCGCGCTCCGCGGCCCGGCGCATCAACTTGGCGATCTCCCACGCCTGCGCGGTCCGGTGGCAGAGGTACGAATCATGCGGCTCCTTCTCGTACGGTGCATGTAAATGTGTGCAAAACACCTCCGCGATATCCTCGCTCCGCGGGCCCATGCGGATCCGCGCGCAGGCCACGCCCTTGCCCACGTACCAATCCCCCCGCCAAAACGCCGTCGGCCGCCCGTTGAGCGGGTAGGGGTACATGCTGCTCTCCTCGATCGGCCATTTGGACAGAATCACCAGCCCGGCACCAAACGCCCCGCTGTGGTAGAACTTGCCGTAGGGGAGAATGTGCTGCGTCTGGTCGCGAATGCTCTGGTAGTCTTCTTGTGTCCAGCATTCTTGTAGTCCGACAATTTCGGGCGGATCGCGCGCAATGGCAATTTGGCGTCCAATCTCCGTCAACCGCTCCCGACGGTATTTCGACACATATTTCAGGCCCCAGCAGTTGAGCGTGAGGATGCGGATCCGGTTCGGAGGTGTGTTGTTCTCCATGACTGCGATTATGCCTGCGGCGCTATCAATTCATGTCTACAATGGTCTTTAGCATAAGCTGCCAGTAGTGCCCTCCCCCAGACGAGCTTTCAGAGCTCCCAGCAGTGGTGATGTGTCCCGTTGTTTACTGGGACTGAGGACGAAGAATCGCACCAATCACAAAGTTCCTTACATCTCACCGCTTTGCTAAGCTACGCTCCCATTGGCTGGCGGCGTTTGTCAAAGACGCAAATCTTTCACGCCTGGGGAGGGAGATTAACGATTTCTTTCAACCTCGCTAAGATCAACGTAGCGTCTACGAGGCTGCAGATATGGATAGTGAAGTTCCCCCATCCAAGCGGCGACGGATAGATTCGCCAGAGCACGATTCTTTGTCGGCTGGGCCCGCCCCGAGCTCCCCCCACGAGCTAGAGCGGAGCTCCAGGAGTTCTCCGACAGCGTACACGGCTCCGCGAGGGGCCAGTCCTAATCAAGAGCACAGTGGTGTTAGTTCAGATACTCCCGGCGAATTTACTGCCGATGCAGATTCTTTTTTGGCGCGGAACGCGCCTGTACAGTCTCCGAGCAGGGATGACATGCCCCCGTCCCGGCCCGAAGAGGAAGGCCAGGCGGACGAACAGGAAACCCACGACGACACCGCCCCGGAACGCAACGGCGTAGCAACCGTTGACGGCGAGGCCGACCAGCAGCAGCTCCCGACGCCGGAAACTCCTCGTCCGCCTCCCAAACCGGATCGTGTGAACTATCGTCAGAGGTGCATTTTGGGCACGCATGTACGAGGCGTTTCTGCGGTACAATTCTCGCCGGACGGGTCCAAGGTAGCGAGCGGCGGTATGTTTTGGCTCCAATGCCAGCAGGAGGTTCAAACTGTTGACAACATTGCAGGAGCGGATGGTGCGTTGAAGGTGTGGGATACGAGAACTGGGAAATTGATCCACACTTTCGAGGGACACCTCGCTGGGATCTCGACCATCGCCTGGAGCCCGGATGGCGAGACCATCGCCACTGGAGCTGATGACAAGCTGATTCGCCTATGGAATGTGCTGACTGGCAAGGCCCATCCCAAAACCTTCAGCGGCCACCACAATTATGTGTATTCGCTCGCGTTCTCGCCCAAAGGCAACATCCTAGTCAGCGGGTCTTATGACGAGGCGGTGTTTTTGTGGGATGTTCGCTCCGCCAAAGTCATGCGCCAGCTGCCTGCTCATTCAGATCCCGTCGCTGGGGTCGATGTCTGTTTCGATGGGACTCTCATTGCATCGTGCTCCTCTGATGGCCTGATCCGGATCTGGGACACCATGACGGGCCAATGTCTTCGTACACTTGTCCATGACGACAACCCTGCCGTCATGTCTGTTCGTTTCTCGCCAAATGGCAAGTACGTTCTTGCGTGGTCGCTGGACGACTGTGTTCGGTTGTGGGACTACGTCGAAGGCCGCTGCATCAAGACATACCAGGGCCATGTAAACCGCAAGTACAGTCTCTGCGGTGCCTTTGGCACCTACAGCGCACCTGGCGGGCCCCCGGTAGCGTTTGCTGTAAGCGGCAGTGAAGACGGCTCCATCTTGTGCTGGGATGTTGTGAGCAAGAAAGTCCTTCAACGAATACAAGGCCACACGGACGTGGTCCTGTGCGTTGACACGACGGAGTTTGCCGGCAAGCGGCTCCTGGCCAGCTGCGGGCTGGACCGAACTGTGCGCTTGTGGGAGGAGGTGGAAGACCCCCCAGATGATGCTGCAGTGACCAACTCATTCCCTCCAAGTGACCAAATGGATCAGAGCCTAGATGAGCGCCCACCTGTCGCCAGAGAGTCGGCACAGGGTGAACAAATGGTCAATGGTGTTTCATGACTGGGAGGCTATGTCTTTGTATGCCCATGATCATGTTCTTCGTTTATATCGTTGCGGATACCCGGTGATTGTCTTTGCTCATGGCATGTTTTCATAGGCTGGAGTATGCAATCAAGGCGTTTCATCCAGGTATTTCTGGTGTATTACCCCTTCGCGGGTCTCCAAGAGAGCAAATTCAGGACATCATCCACCACGTTGCCGTTCACTGCGTCGCACGAAAGACGAACCAGTCGTCTCTGGCAACAGGGACCCGCGTGGTTGTATTTATTGTGCACTGCTGAAATTTTTCCTTTATCCTCCTTCGTGCCCTCATCGAATTCCCGCTGTGTGTGTCATACTGTGTTCGTTGTGAAGCAGCTCTTTGAGTTTCCAGAAGAGAGGTGAGTATTGCCGTGCCGTCACTTCCCAGGCTCTCTCTGCGTGATAAAAGTCGATGATATCTAGCTGCTGTGCTGACTCCGGCGGCATGACTGCCTGAAAAGAACCCATCAGCACCTCATCCAGCGCTGAACGTAAAAGCTGCTCAGATCATCGTTATGTATGTCTCCGTCCCTGCACGGTTTTGCCTTTGGTTGACCCTTGGCTAGCCCTACCCACACTGAACAGGATGAATTTGGAAGACTTTCTCATGTACATCCACCATGGCGCGTATGCTGTCGCCTCCTTCTTTTTCAAGGAGTGCCTGACCATCTCTGACCGGCGCCAGCTACGGCTGGTGAGCCGGAAGATCGAGGAGGTGGTGACAGAGTATGCGATCCTGCAGACGCTGCATCTATCCTCGCATAATGAGGATCTCGATGCGGTGGAGGCGTTTGCAAAGAAGCCGTGGTTGCTCAGGCATGTGAAGCAAGTCATCTGGGACCATTCTGTGTATGAGGCAACGTACACATTCGGGCACGGTCCCCAGTTCTTCGCGATCGTTTCTGATGACCCGCATCCGCTGGTGCTGGCGGCCGCAGAGAAGCAATACCGGAATCTCCTCGAGCAGCGTGACTTTGCCGCGGTGAGGGCGATCCTTCCGCATCTCACATCAGTCATCTTGGTGAATCTCTCGGCCTCTCTCAAGGAAACGCAATGGCCGCTTGCCTGGCACTTCCTGGCGTCGCCAATGGTGCGCCGGTGGATCAAGGAGGGCCCGCCGATGCGCGCGTGCGACTTGCCGGTCCAGCCGCGGCAGAGTGTCGCGTCGCTGCCATACACAATCACGGAGTTCCTGGGCTCCAACGAACGGGACATGTGGCGGACCTTGCCGATGCGTGGAGTGCACTTCCTCGCCACGCTTGCCCGGGAAAAGACGAAGCAGGAGAAGAACATCGCCATCCTTGGTTGCGAGGAGCCCGTGGGACTCGCCACGCTGCTGCCGAGCTTTTCCTCCTTCACTCTCCATGTGCCGCCCTCGGTCTTCCAACCGAACCACGCCGACGACGCACACGTTCATGCCTTCATCAACACCACCGTCCGCCAGACCCGCGGGTACCTCGACATCTCCGTCGTCGAATGCGGCCGCGGCTGGAACCCGGCCGACGCGGACGCACTCACTGCGACCATCTCCTGCGGCACCAACCTGCGCCGGCTTCACCTCTGCCTGTCAACTGGCACCCAGTTCCAGCACATCTCGCTCCTGCGCTTCCTCTCACGTATCCCGCCGGAAAAGTTCCCGCACCTCGAGATACTCGATCTGACCAGCTGCTATGCGCTCTTCGCCGAGGCCGCCTACATCCTTCCCGCTTGGTGTGCCCGCGTCGAGTCCTGCATCGCCCTCCGCCTCATCCTGTTCAAGCTCTTCGACGGCACATGGGAACGGTGCCTGCAGATTTGGAGGGAGTCTGGCTTGCTCGCGCGACTGAGAAAGATCCAGCTCGAGGCCGTCACCGACTCGGAGGTTGGGAGGATGTATTTCTCGTCTTACCCAACGGCTATCACGGCGTGGTTGAATGGAACGCTGGACCAGATGCCATTGATTGATGCGTCGGAGAGCGGGGAGTGACGAGCCCCGTGTGGTTGTTGTCCTCGTCTTCCTCTCTCTTCTTCAGTTTTACCGGGTGTTTGTCATGCTGTTTGTTGTTTGATTGGTGTATGATATGGCTTGCAAACAGGAATCTGGACTTTGTGCAGGAGGTATCTGGTGCTGCTTTTTGCAATTCACGGGGATTCATTCTTCACGTTCTTTACATGGTTGTCGGATCATTGGGAAGGTAGACCACTAGGTTTTTATCCTCACAACCGAACAATAACAGGCCAGTCCGAACACTTGTTCCATATGCCCCTATGTAAAGTAGTATACATGAAATCAAAAAGTCGTTACTAATTAATAAAATAAAATAATGATAATAAAAAAAAAGTACAATTGCCAGCCCACCCAATCCGGAAATGATTCACCATAAGCATAAGCTCATCAAACATCACACATCACGGTCGGGGAGTGTCCAGCTGCTCCTTGAGAGAGCGGTATTCCGCAAGCTGTGACTGCAGCTGCTGCAACACCATACCCATGGGCATGGCATGGTCCTGCAACTTGTCACCAGGCTGGAACGGCCGGATCATGTGCCGCACTGCGAGGGTGTTCACACAAGTCTGATTTTAGACACATCAGTAGAAGCCGTTGAATGAGAATTTCAAGAAAAGAGCAAACTCACCTCAATTCGAGTTACCTGCATGTCAACCAGCCCAACAATCGCGGCATCCGCCAGCTCGCCGCCACCCCTCTTGATGGCATTAACCAGCGATCGGTTCGGATTGTTCAGCGTCGTCTGCCCCGGCATCTCCAACGAGCTGCAGATTGCCTCCAGCCGTAGCGTCACCTCCCACAGCTGCCACAGAATGTCTGTGCTGAGGTTGAGCTTCGACGACTGCGCGATCTTGGCGGGTGCCTCGCCTTCCTCGGGCCGGACGTCCTCCAGCGCCACGAGGCGGCCGGCAAGGGCATGCGGGTAGATCAGGTAGACAGACTCTGGGTTCTCGAGTCCCTTCAGCTTCCGCTCCCCCTGGTCCTTGATGACGAAGCCTTGGCTGTTCAGCTGCTGCAGCTCGCGTCGGATGTTGGCCTCCTGCTCTCCGAATTCGATACCGTCATCCGTTTGCGAACGTTCGGCATCGGCGAACCGCTCCAGGGTCCGCTGGAGCTCGCCCATGAAATCGGACGAGACGAAAATCTGGCCTCCGTCCGCGACAGCTGAGATCCGGGACGCTCGGTTGACCATCGGGCCAAAGTAGTCCATGCGGTTGGTGACGGGATCCTTCTCGCACACCGGCTCGCCGTAGTGGATGCCCATCCGAACGGAAAGGCCTCGGAATATGAGGTTCCCGTCTTGGTCATAGACTTCTTTGCACTGCGGCTGTTCCAGGATCTCAATCGGCCACTCCGCCTCCAGGAGTTGCATCTGGCAGTTGAAGCACCAGAGAAGCGCCGCAGTGGTTGTCGAAAACGCAACCATGAACGCATCTCCTTCGGTCTTGACTTCGTATCCGCCGACGATGCCGAGCTGCCGTCGTAGGATATCGTTGTGGATCTGGATGGCTGACCTCATCGCATCCGGGCACGTCTCCCACAGGGCCGTTGACTGCTTGATATCCGTAAAAATGATCGCCAATTCCCCTACCGGCGCATCCACGTAGTCCAGACGAGCAAGTCTCGAGTCTCCGGGACCCCGAGGCTTCCGGGTCCGCTTGGCACTGGGCACAATCTCGCCCTCTGGGAAAGGCGACATCGGCCCCATGGTCGTCAGACTCGTGCCCTTGAACGTGAACCGCTCGCGTTTCTTCAACTGGCTGACGCCGAGAATCATCACCATGAGTTTGCTTCTTGCGCCGAACGCGATCGCCAGGTCGCGGATCTTCTGCGCCGCGATCATCAGGTCATGTCGTTCTTTCCGGGCCACGTCGACCACGACATCCGGCGTGACATGTTCCCAGACCTCCCTCGACGCCATGATGATCATCTCGTCTTGCTCGGTCAAGGTGAAATGCGCCGTGTGCGGCGCGGCAATGATGGACGGAACCATATGGAAATAGCCAAAGGCCCGCGATACCCTCAGAGCGTCATTCAATTTCCCGTTGCGCGACACATAGCCGCCAGCAGCTCGTATGCGCGCATGTTCATGCGGCTCTGCGGGATCGTGGTTGAATGTCAAGGGCTTGTGAGTTCCATCGGACTTGACCAACACGGCCTGCGCATCGCCCACATTGCCAACGTACAGGTCCATGTCCCGCAGGTACAGTACGGTGGCGACGCCGCCAGTCTGAAGGTCGTCCTGATTGAGCAGTTTCGCGGCTGACGTCGACCCTCGGGTGTGTTGCCGTACGTCCTTTTCATCCGCGTTCTTCGACGCAGCTGCTGCCATGTCCCGGTTCAGGGCAAGGAACGTCCGGCGTAGCGCATCGAGCGGGGTGTCGACCTCGGCCTTCATCTTCTTGAGCTCATCGACAAAATATCGCGTGAAGTTCTCGTGTAGAAATTTGGCCACCTTGGAGCCGCCTCCGGATCGTGCCTGACCGTCAAACATGCCCACCAGGGTATCCATGTTGTCGTTTCGCAGCCGTGGCACCATCATGTCGATGATGGAGAGGTGCTCGTCGTTGCCGAGGTAATCCGCCATGCCGTACATCAGCGAGCCGGCAAGAGACGCCGACGTCCTCACCCGTCGGTCTTCGTCTTCCTCCGGGACCGTCTTGATTGTGAGGGTGACGTCCATCAAGCCGAGCACCCGCAGATGCGGCAGGGAGCTGAACCCGGTGAGGTCTGTGCCATTAACGGCCGCGGGCCCCAGCGCGGCAATGTTGGGTTTGATCTCCAATCTCTTATTCCCGGAGAAGTTGAGGTACTTCAGATTATGGTTCCAATTCCAGTTCCAGTCATACGGCCAGTTGGACACATTGTACTTGAGCGAGTTGCTGCCCACGTCCAGCACGGACAGCTTGCTGACCTTGCAGAGCTCAGCAGGCAGTACCTGGAACCGATTGACGTTGAGATGAAGCGTCTTGAGATTGCTCGTCTCCTCGAGATCGTCAGACGGCAGGCTTGAGAGCTCGTTTCCGGAAAGGTATAGGTCCGTGAGGAGTTGCCATCGCTTAAGAATACCATGAGGTAACTCGGTCAAGTCGTTGTATGAGAGGTTCAGCACTCGAAGCTCGGGAAGATAGGACAGTTCCCGGAAGACGTCATCTTCTAACCAATTGTCGGCCAAGTACAGATGTCGCAGCGAGCCGGCAAACGTGGTGGCAATCCTCTGCGAGAAATTCGAGTCCTTGGAGTCCTTGCGCACAGCTACCGGGGGGCCGTCTGGGTAATTGCGAGACGCTGTCGACGCCTTTCGGGCCCCGCCCGTGGTCGACGTGTTGGACATCATCGAGTTCTTGCGCCCAGCGCTGGGACTCGATGTACTCGGGCGTCTCCCATCCCCTTCCTCATCAATGGAACCCATGTTTTCGTAGCTCGGCGAGTGGGAGAGGCCTGGCGTGGCCGCCGGTGTGGTAGCGGATGAGTAATCACCGGGTGGCAGCGGTGGCTGACCGCTATACTTGGGGAAGCTGTCCAAGAGATTGGACGACACGTTCAAAGTCTCCAACTTTAGACAATACCAGATCTCGGACGGCAGACGGATGAGGTTGCATTCCCGCAAATTCAAGTATCTCAGCTCCGTCAGGCAGCCGATCGTGGGGGGCAGCGACGCCAGAGGGTTCTTGATCATACTAAAGTACTCCAGGAACCGCAACTTGCCAATGTGCGGTGACAATGATACGAAATGGTTCTTGTCCAAAATCAATTTTGTGAGATTTGGCATGTTGTCGAAGAGGCTGTCCTTGAATTGCACCAGCTTGGCCGATGCGATGTTCAAGGACGTGAGGGTTGTGACCGGCGTGTCCAGCTCGAACTGGGTGATGGGACAGTGGTCGAGGTCCAGGGTCTGCAGCCTTGGAAACGAGCCCTTGAACTTGGCAACGGCGTTGTGACCCAGGGCCAGCTTCTCCAGGCGCGGGAGATGCATCACGCTGTCGACGTTTGTTAGCTGATTGAAGCGAGCATCAATCTCCTTGATGTTGATGAGCTTCTGGAATGATTCGTCGAGGGCCCCGGTCAACCTGTTGTTGGTGACATAGAGGCGCTCCAGCGTCACGAGGCGGCCGATGTTGGGGAGCTCACGGATCTGGTTGAAACTGATGTCCAGGTCCGTCAAATTAGTCAACTCGCACAGAAACTGCGGGAACACGGTGAAGTCATTGGAGGAAAGATCCAATTTGCGCAGCGAGGAAAACGAGCCAAAGTATGCAGGCAGAGAGTTGAGGTTATTGTTGGCGAGCCGGATGTTCACGAGGCCCCGGAGCCTATCCAGGTTGGTGTAGGACAGATCCTCTAACCGATTGCTGGACACATCCAAGCTCGTCAAGCGGGTTGCGAGACTGAAGCTCGGAGGTAGTCGCCAGGCCTCGTTGCCAACGAACTTGATTTCCTGCAGGTGAATGCAACGCCGAATGAAGTCGGAGGGCACATCGAGGGCGAGGTTGCGCGACAGATCGAGCGTAAAGATCTCGTGCGCTTTCTTGTACAGTGTGATGGGGATTGTCACCAGATTGCGGCCCTGCAGGTCGACGTGAGTGAACTTTTGGTTCAGGTTCAATCCTGGATCGGAATCCAGGCTAACGTTGCCACTGAGCTTGATCGGGAGGAAAACGAATCGACAGATGTAGCTGTGGTCATCCCGACCGACATCCTCGATGCGATCCTTGGAGGTATAGCCAACTTGCTTGAGAAGCCGCTTCTGGATCAGGATAGGCCGCTCGCCGTGCTCCAGCTGGCGCGAGAGGTCGCGTTTGCGGATAATGAGCTCGTAATTGTTCAGGCTGTCCTGGAGAAAAGATTTCTTCCCGAGGAGATCGAGGATGTCCGCAACGGTTGCATTCAGCGGGGCCGAAAGCGTGGCAAACGTCGAGTCAACACGGAAGACACGGATAAAGTACATCAGCCCGTCATCGTGAACTTCGGTGTTGATCTCGTCGTCGATATACGGGAGAGCGCCGAGCATGTCATCGCCATGTTTCTTGACGAACCAGCTGTCGGGCGGATCCCAACTCTGTATTGGCACTGGGTCCTTTCGGGGAACCTCATCTGGAGGATCGCCGTCAAAAATTCTCCCTTGATCAAGGGGCGATTCTGGCCGTGGCTCACTGATGATCCCTTCCATATTCCCCAAATCGGTGTCCAAAGGCCAGAATGACTCCTCCTCGGGAGCCCCCTGACCGGAATCCTTATCGGTTGGGTGTTCGCGCCGTCGAAATCTATGGGAGTGGATGCCGCGACCTTTGGACCCGCCGTCATCATAACTGTGGTGTCGAGGCCTCAGATGCGGTGATAAATCTCGTCGAGAGCTATTTCTACTGCTCCTGGCAGAAGACTCCAGTGGAGTTTTGGAGGAACCAGGAAGATGTTTGCGAAGGAGATCCCGAATACCACGCTTGCCATGTTGGAACCTCGGCGACTGCTGGCCGGAACTAGATTCTTGAGATAAGTGCAGGCTTTGAATGCTCGGAGTGGGACTCTTCGCACGGCTGGGCACCGAGCTGGCAGAAAGGGGCCCATCCGCGTCATCATCTCGGCCACTGAGTGCCAAACGGGGACTCGGGATCTGCTTCTTCGCATCCAGGGCCTTGGGATGCAATAATCGGTGCGACTCTTTGGACTGTTTGCTGCCTTCCCTCGGCTTGCGCGAAGATGGCCGCTGGGCTGAACGGTCCTGTGCTGGCGCGTCACCAGATCGTGGAATATCCTAGCGATTTCAGACTTGTCAGCTCCTTCGCCACACCCATCGGGGCAACCGCATCCGTACCTTCTGATGCAACCACGGAGCTATTTCTTCCGAAGGAGGCGGCAACGGCGGTGCAGGGTCGACTGAGGTTGAGGCCTGGTTCTCCGGGAGACGCCACGAACCCGCCGAGCCGGTCCGATCGGTCGAGGTCGAATGCTGATGAGACCGGTCTTCGTCAGGTTTCGAGCTCTGACGCGGATCGAGCTCCTCATCGACTTGGTTCTCGCCGAAGAGCCCTTGCAACCGGCGACGGAATTTTTCGCTTTGACTGGATCTGGAAGCGTTGCTGCTGATGGTGCTGGCCACGGAAGGCCGACGGTGATCGGAGTTGTCTAGCTCAGTACTTCCACTCCCAAAGCGAAAATGGGACAGGGATGGTGCATCTTGCTCGGAGGAGTCGTTCCAGGAGCTCGTCTGGGCCGGTTTGGGTGTGGAGTTATTGGAGGCTTGCACCCGAGACGAACCCAATCTGCCTTGTACATTCGGGTCGTTGTAGTGACTGATAAACGGCGGTTGGTATCCTGGCAATGCGTAAGGAGATAGAAAATCCGCACCGCCCAGTACTGCCAGCGCTTGTCGGTGACTGTGCAGACCGATTGGCGTCGCCTCTTTGGGCTCTGGTTCCGGGTTGGGTAGGGGCTTGTTCGTGTCCGGTGGCGGTCTCGATCGTCTGATAGCTTGTCAGCGGCGCAAACGGGGTAGCGCACTCGCACAGTGCCCAACACACCTTGCAGACCGGGAGTGCTTTGCTCGACGGGTCCGCGAAGAGTCGCTGCTATCCACAGTCTCCGGCCGGATGGTCGCCTGCGACAGGCCCGTACTGGAGGAATCCTGGGAGCCGTGTCTCGCGCTCGGCGGTACCTGCTCTCCACTGTATCGCGCCATGGCGAGGGGTCCCGTGGTGCGCAAAGCGCTTCACGTTCTGAGAGATGCCGGGAGGATGGAGGCGGAGAATCGCCGGGGGAGCTCCGGCGACGGGCGGAGGGGGATGCTTTATTGACTTGATTCTTCGCCGAGCAATGCTATGGGCCGGATCGGACGGGAGCGGACGGCGAACCAGGCGCAGACCACGAGCGATCGACCAGACAAGAATATTGAGGCAATCGATCTGATTGAAGTGGGAGTTATTGTTGCGATTCGGACTTGGGCGCAAGGTTGACGAAGCGGGCGCGCGGGCGAGCAGCTCATTCGCTCCACATCATGCCGGGAGGACGGGTCGGGAAAGGTAGCCGAACATGGCAGCGCACGGCGGACGGACCAAGACTGACAGGAGGACAGACAGGGGTCAATCAGAGAGATTTGGATCCTGGAGAACCAGCTCTACGACGAAGCCGCTCTGTAGAACGCCCCGGAGCCGGGCGGGAGGATTACCTCTGGCCGCTGATGCCATGGGAGGTGCAGTTTGCACTGTTTGATTTCTCTAGCCACATGAGGAAAGTCCAGTAGGTGGAGACGGAGAAACCATTTCTCCGAGAGGCTAGCGCCGATAAGGTTATCAATCGATCGATCGATGACAGGTGGCGTATTTAACGCGTAACATAACTGTATGGGAGGGTTACAGCTCTCTACCAGGAGAGTATCAGAGTGTCTCAGTTGGACGCTTATGAAAGTTACACTCGGATCTCGGTGGAAATTGACAGGTGAAATCGCTTCTTCATGGGAACAGTCTGTGTTGTCTCGGTTTTGCCTCTTCCTTGCCGGAAACGAAGAGGCTGGGCCGCTGTCCGCGGGGGGCGAACTAGAATCACGTGATCGCCAGGATCCTGCCGTTGAATTTTCGGCCAATCACCGTTCGACTTTCTGGCCAGTGGGGCAAGGTCCTTATGATGAGTCAGCAGGAAATGACGAATCCTTGTGCGAGTGCGGAGCAGACTCATTGCCAACCGACAGTGCAATCTTGGAGGCATACAGGACGGCCAGGACGAGGTATAGAGAAACCGTAATAATAATGGTACACAATGAAGTTCCTGGGCCGCTCCAACACGCGTCAGATGTTTTCTTAACGGGCACTGGTTCCTGGCAGAACTTCAGACAATGAAACAGGCACAGTAACAGAGATTGGAATCCTGGCCCTTGATTGGCGGCTGGAGCCGCCTCTCAGTGTAGGAGGTTGGGAATGGAGAACTCAAAAGGCTGGCATCAGGCTCACAGTGCTTCCAGTAGGGACACCGTTGGAGCCACAGAAATACAGTAAAACAGAGAGGCTGGGGCCGAACCGCTGGATATAAGGTTCGCCTTGCCCGCTCCTGGTGAGCGGTTCCCGAAGACTGACTCAAATCACACGACCTCCGGTCTTGCCACATCTTCTTCTGCACCTTGGATCGCCAGCGAGGTTGTCCAAGATGAAGTATCTCTTGACGACGGCAGTGGCCGCGGCGCTGGCCGCCGCGCAGACGTTCACGGATTGCAATCCTTTGGAAACAAGTCAGTTTTTCGACAGCCGGGACGAATCCATAGTAGAATGCTAACAAGAGTGCCACAGCATGCCCGCCAAACCCCGCCCTCGGAACATCCAAAGAATGGGACTTCACCCAAGGTGAACAGGACCAATGGTCAGCCGAAGGCGGGACGGTCACGTACAACCCGTCTATGGGCGCGGAGTTCACGGTCGCCAAGCAAGGCGATGGCCCGCTGCTGGCATCGGACTTCTACATCATGTTTGGGCACGTGGAGTGGGAGTTGCAGGCAGCGCCAGGCCAGGGCATTGTCAGCAGCGCGGTGCTGCAGTCAGACGACCTGGATGAGATTGACTGGGAGTTCCTGGGCGGCGAGCCGGACACAGTGCAGACGAACTACTTCAGCAAGGGCGACACCAGCACCTTCGACCGGGAGCAGACGTTCGCGGCACCGTCGAATAACAAGCAGTTCCACACGTACGCAATCGACTGGACGGCCGAGCGGATTGTGTGGCTGATCGACGGCACCCCGGTGCGCACCTTGAAGGCCGCCGAGGCAGGCTCGTACGGATACCCGCAGACACCGATGATGGTCCGGGTCGGTGTCTGGGCAGGAGGGGACCCGAACAATGCACAGGGCACGATTGGTAAGTACCACAATTTCGAGCTATGGTATGGCAAGTCATGCTAAGATTCCGTAGATTGGGCTGGAGGCCTCACCAACTACGACGAAGGGCCGTTCACCATGTACTGCAAGACCATCAAGGTCACGGACTACTCCACGGGCAAGGAGTACAAGTACACCGACAAGAGCGGGAAATGGGAGTCGATCGAGGCCGTCGGCGGCACTGTTGGCGGGAATCAAAAGGCCGCGGAGTCGGTGTCGACGGACGCGTCGGTGCCGACGATCACCTCGGGCAGCTCGGCGCCGTTCCCGTTCACTGGCACGCATCGCGATCCCGAAACGTGGACGAAGCCTGACGTGTGGCCGTGGGTGCCGTCCGCCTCGGCGTCTCTGACGGACCATATCTCGGGCCAATGGTCGACCGACGCCGGCAGCACGGCGACACCCCCCGCTGCGTCTGTAAGTGAGCACCCCCCACGGCGATCTGGCTTTGCACAAGGCAATTGACTAATTCGTGACCAGTCTACGTCGTCGCCTTCAGCGCCTGCTTCATGCTCTTCGGCGGACTCGCCCTGCCCCTCCGGCGATAAGTCGAGCGCGTCCAGTGGTGTGAAACTGACGACGCTGACCACGGTGACTGCGCCTGCCGGATCGTCAGAGACCGGGTCAGGAACGTCTGCAGGGTTCGCTCCGACCGACACTGGCTCTAGTGGGTCTGGCTCTGGATCTGGATCTGCAGCTGGATCGTCGGATTCGGGATCCGCTGGCAGCGATGGTGACTCGGGATCTTCGCCTGCACCTCCCGAGAACTTCTCGGATGACAGCAACCGATTGACGATGTCGATGACGGTTGTCCTCGGAATTTTTGCTTGGGCTGCACTGCTGATGGCGTAATGTACGACTATGACTTATGACATTTCCTTTACTACGCATGCTGTGTCCGGTTCGGGTTTGTACATACGAGTTTGGTTTGCATTGTATATTGTTAGCTGGCTAATAGTTCGAATGCAATGATAATGAAACCCAGCATTCCATTACCAAATGAAGTTTTCTCAACCTCTTAGTCAATCGGGTTGCGACCTAGGATGATTGCAGGCTCATCGATGTTATCATGCTCGAACCTGGGTACGTCAATGGGCCGATCATTCCAGATAAACTTCGAAGACCTCACTCACCCCAACACCGCGACGCCCGCCGTCTCCATGAGTAACCGCATCCCATTCTTCAGCGGCTGGCGCGCCCACCGAAACGCCATCGACGCTAGGATATGACCATGCGCAACGCACACAAAGTTCTTTGCCCTGGGCAACGTCTTTCCACCGGGGATCGGGCCGCCGACATCGATGTCATCGATGATTTCTCGGATGAGCGAGTCGATGCGGTCCGAGACCTGCTGGGGAGACCTATTACCAACCAAACACATCAACACCGTCATTCACCAGAAATCGGAGAGAGGGACGTACTCTCCCCCCTCACACCCATCCAGCCAAATATTCCACGTCGGCCCGCCATTTTCCTGTTTCCGCTGCCGACGAAGCTCATGCACCTCCTCTATCGTCTTGCCCTCGTATTCGCCGTAGTTCCATTCTTTGAGCTTGTCAGTGTACACTATTGGGTGCACCTGCTTGGTTTGCTGGCTTGGAGTGCCAGAGGTCTTCTGCAGTTCGTGCTCTTCGACCACCGGATAACCCTCGGAGCTGAAGTTAAGGATTTCGCATGTTTGGCGAGCGCGTTGGTAGGGGGAGCAGTAACTAGCCCAAGCATCAGCTTGTTCAATATGGTCACTGTCGGAAGGACTTGAGGGTTTTTACATTCGCCGGATATCAGCTGGATCGATCAACTTCCCCCTGCCAACAAACTTCTTCTTCGTCTCAAGGACCTGCTTCTCACCCTCAAAACTCAGCGGGACGTCCGTTACGGATGTGTGTAGGCCCTTGGCGGACCATTCCGTGGCTCCATGGCGGATGAGGAAAACGCGCGAGGTGACTCTCTGCTCGAGCTCCATTTTCTCCTGTAAAATCGCCTGACCTGAATAGATGGAGGATGGTGTTGTTCCCGCGAGGACGATTATGAGTTCTTTGAGAATATATTCTCAGCCGGATGATGTTTCCATGTCATCATATTCGTGAACCTAATCCGATTGATGGGTAGTAAAGTCCGAGCTTGCTGGCTCATGATTACATTCAGCACGGATGGGATTGCTGCTCAGATGCAAGTCAATCAACAGGGAAATTGATCCATTCTTTCGTCTCTTTTGATTCTTGATAGAATACATAAAATATCATACCGTCGCAGGGTTTTTTTTTTTTTTTGCCCATCAATGTTGACTCCGGAGTATATCTCCGCGCCTAGCCCTAATTACCTAAAAGGGTAGGCCTATTGCGCCTGAGATTGAGTTCTCGCGAACTGTACTCCGTACATTGCTCTTAAAGAAAACACAGACTGCCGCGCCTCGGTCCAAGAGTGCAGTTCATTCATACAGCGTTATCGAGCTTCTTCTTGAGCCTGCCCACTCGCAGACCCCACCACGGCTTGTTGATCGGGCTCGGCCCAGTATACAAGAACGTATCATAGAGCCACCCGCCAAACGTGCAGCCAAAGAAGGGCGCAACAATCGGAACCTGCAAGCAAAACAACGATCAGCAAACGCATACTCTCAGAAACATGGGAATCCAACGCACCCAGAAGTAATAATTCCCTGCCTTGAAAACCTCAGGCCCATACCCCAGCATATACGATACCAACCTCGGCCCAAAATCACGCGCCAGATTCATCGCGAAGCCCGTCTCCCAGCCAAGGCTGGCGCCGATGGCAAACACGACGAAGAAAAGCCCCAGCGGCGTGAGCGGGCCGGCGCCGATGTTCCCTTCATCCTGCAGCGCGTAGATCATAAACATGAGTATCGCGCTGCAGATGAACTCGGAGAAGAACTGGCCCGTCGTGGTCAGGAAGGGCGCCGGGTAGGTGCAGAAGATGCCCGCCGTCGCGGTGTCCGAGTAACCAGGAACGGTGCGGATGTGACGCCCACCTTCGTACACATCGATCGCAGACTTGTAGTTGCCGTAGACGATGGCCGCGGCGACCATGGCACCGAGGATCTGAGCGATGGCGTACACGGGGAACTTGCGCCAGGGATGGCCTCGGAAGATGCAGTTGGTGAAGGTCACCGCCGGGTTGATGTGACCGCCGGAGATGCCGCCAGCGTAGACTCCTAGCATCACGGCGGTGCTGAAGTGGGATGGGTATCAGATTTGATCCTTCAAGAATGGTTTGTATTCTCTATATACAGATCAATTGCGCTTACCCCCAAATCCAGCAAATCGATAGATAGTTGCCCTTTTCGCCGTTGCTCAGGATAACCTGCGCCACTACGCCGTCTCCGAACAACACCAGGACCATCGTGCCGAGGAACTCGGAGAACGGCTCGCGCAGCGAATGCCGGATGCGCGGCCAGAGCAGGTTTGGTTCGGTGCGTTCAGCATGCGTATAAGTTGGCGGGCTTGTCGGTGATTGATCTTCTCTCTTCGAAGAAGGGCGAACGCAATGGACTTCATCGTCCGTTGCGTGTTTTCCGGTCATGATTATTTCTTATTTTCTTTCCTTACCGTCTTCGAGATGCCACACACAACACAGATGCCGCCTGTTTCATATGCCGGTCCAGTACGTACTATTTAATCATTGCCGATTCAGCTCGGCATCCAGAAGCCGGAGCACCATCCTTCGAGACCAAAGAGCCTCGAATATCCACGAATCCTGTCATGAATCTCATGATGGCTCCGTCCTGTCAGGTTCTTTCTTTTTTCCTTTCCTGTCCCGTCTGTCCATTGACTGACTCGGCAATAGCTGTGCGGAGAATGTATGTACAACGCAACGTAACAATCCCCTTGGCGCCCTACCAAACCCTGTACACTTTCACATGGGTCCCTCGCAGAAAACATCGAATCAGGCGCATGCAAGGATTGGAAGGCATGCCTGCCATGATGATGAGATCGTCCGGGATTACCGAATGATTCTTTGAATCAGCAGCAGATCGCCGAATTCCGCCTTTTCTGGACCTAGTGCGCCCCCCAGTGGCTGACTCCCCAGCCTATCGGCGTTAGTCCATGCATGGAAAACATTTGACACTTAGGCGGGCTGCAAGTCTGGACTTTGTTGGTTGTCCGGGGGGCGAGTTCTGTCTTTTTTTCCCCTTTCTCTTTTTTTCGGAATGCACCGAGTGATCGGAACATGCTTTGTCGGGGACTTGAATGGGAAAGCCAATGGCAATAGTAACTTTGTTTGTCTCGTATTCGGGTTGCCGGGCTTCGGCTTTTCTTCTGAGACGTCTTGCATGGAGAGATAATAGGGCCATCCGGGGTGCGCATTGTCGATCACAGCCAAGCCTACTCTTCCTGCCGCCCTGCGTGGCGCGTGCATGGCGCCGGGGCGGACTTCGATGTAACTGTTGTACAGTGATGGCTGTGTCAGATAGAGGACGTACCAACAAAGTCTCCGGAATAGCGTGCCCCGTGCAGTCAACGATACCGACCGGCCGAGGCATCACTTCAGCTCGTCCTTTGAAGTAAGCTTTTCTCCCGATTCCGACATTACCGAGGAAAAGCTACGAGTAGTACTCCGTAGTACATACATACTATTGATCCTGCGCAAAGCTGGTGCGATTTTTCAAGTTTGTCGATCATTCAAATTTAGGTTTGAAATCGATTTTCGAAAGATTCTCGAAAATCATGTGCTTCGAAAGCTGGCCAATCGGGACGCTTGGCCGGTCTTACGCGTAAGTTAGCAACGCAAATTGCTCTCCCAGCGGGGTTAATAATGGATTAGCCAATTACAGCATACGAGTAGTATTGTCTGCTCCGCACTTTCATATTGCAAATTTGTACTCTAGTCTAGGAAGTTGAACTTCCCGCCAAAGTTACGGAAACTAGTTCCGCACCCTATGCGAAAATCGATCAGAGTTAAGCGCGATCTCTGTCAACTACGCAATATTCGAAGAATCCATCAATGACAAAGAAGTCATGGCCCGAATTTGCGGCTCGATGAGAGATATGATTGGTCGGCAGCCTCCGCAAATCGGATCCAAATCTCATCGACCCCGGATGGAGAACGAGGGGGAACTTTGTAACCGGGATCCAATTAGACCGAGCAACATTTATTTGTAAGTACAAGGATCCATGGAGGCGGCTTAAAGGACGCTGCAACCCCCGCGTCCAGGCTGAGCTATGGATATAGGCATGGGGTACTCTGTAGTATCCTTTAAGATAGTAGACCAGCCCGGACGCCGTACGCGTACAATGCTAGAAATCTAAAATCGTCCTTCACAGGCAGCCATGACGGGACAAGAGGTGTTTATCGGTTCAATTGACCAAGGGACCACCAGCTCGCGGTTCCTCATCTTCAACAAGGACGGCGAGGTGGTGGCCTCCCACCAAGTTGAGTTTACTCAGATATATCCGAATCCGGGGTAAGTTTAATTCACACATGCGGAGCGGCCCGGAATTCTGTTCAGTGAAAGTTAACGAGAAAAAAAAAAAACAACCAGATGGCACGAGCATGACCCCCTGGAGCTCGTCTCGTCAGTCGAGGCATGCATTGAGGCCGCCGTGGAAAAGTTCGAAGCGCAGGGCCATTCCCGCCCGAGCATCAAGGCTGTGGGCATCACGAACCAGCGCGAGACGACGGTCCTTTGGGACGTCGAGACCGGTGAGCCGCTGTACAACGCCATCGTCTGGACCGACACCCGGTCACAGTCGATTGTGTCGGAGCTCAAGGCGCGCCCGGGCGCTGGGGAGCTGCAGCAGCTCTGCGGATTGCCGCTGTCGACGTATCCGTCGTGCACCAAGGTGCTGTGGATGCTGCAGCATGTCGATCGCGTGCGGCAGGCATACGATCAAGGGCGACTGGCCTTTGGCACCGTCGATAGCTGGCTCGTGTACAAGCTCAACGGCGGGCCGAAGGCGAACGTGCATGTGTCGGACGCGACGAACGCGTCGCGCACCATGTTCATGAATCTCGAGCAGCTGCGGTACGACGACCGCCTGCTGGAGTTCTTCGGGCTGAAAGGGAAGCTGCATCTGCCGCGCATCGTGCGGTCGGCGGATACTGAGGCGTTTGGCTCATTGGTGTCTGGCCCGCTCAAGGGCGTCCCCATCGCCGGCGTTCTGGGCGACCAGTCTTCGGCGCTGGTCGGTCAAAAGGCATTCACGCCGGGTCTGGCCAAGAACACCTACGGCACGGGCTGCTTCCTGCTGTACAATGTCGGCGAGAAGCCAGTCATCTCGAAGCACGGCCTCCTGGCCACGGTTGCGTACCATTTCGACGGAAAGCCCGTGTATTCGCTCGAGGGCAGCATCGCCGTCGGCGGTTCTGGTATCAAGTTTTTGCAGAAGAACCTGTCGTTATTTGAGGAAGCGTCCCAAGTCAACGAGCTCGCGGCGTCAGTCGAGGATAACGGTGGCTGCGTCTTCGTCACCGCTTTTAGCGGCCTGTTTGCCCCGTATTGGATCGACGATGCTCAGGGCACGATCTGTGCGTTTTACCATGTCATGCTCCTTGCAGTACTAGTTACTAATTCGCCAGCAGACGGTATCACACAGCACACAAAAAAGGGCCACATCGCCCGCGCCACGTTGGAGGCAACCTGCTACCAGACCAAGGCTATTCTGGACACGATGGAAAAGGACAGCGGCCACGCACTGTCCGAGCTCGCCGTGGACGGCGGCATGAGTAACTCCGATCTGGCCATGCAGGTACGCCCCTCTTTTTCTCTTTGCTTCGTGGTTAGCCACTCACACTTTGCAGATCCAGGCGGACCTCATCTCCATCCCCGTCTACCGGCCCAAGATGCGAGAGACCACTGCTTTGGGCGCCGCGATTGCCGCTGGTCTGGCCATCGGGCTCTGGCGCAACTTCACCGAGCTGCGAGACATCAACCGCGCCGGCGGCACGGTGTTTGAACCGAGCATCCCATCGGAGAAGGCAGCGAGGATGTTCGCCACCTGGGAGAAGGCGGTGCGGATGTCCCGAGGCTGGGTTGACTCAGACAAGGGACAAGCCAATGTCGCCGCCACGAACGTCAGCACAACGGCCGGGTTGTCGGCCGCAAGTGACCTCGACGATGCGGATGAGGAGGATTTGCTGCTGGAGCTCCGTAAGATTGAGATCCAGCAGAAGCTGAAGCGGTTGAGGAAAGGGAAGGGTACAGCTTGAGTACCAGTATTCATGACGTGATGATTCTTGTCGGCCCTTATATGTGATGACCATCTCGAGTTGACATGCATGTAAATTACCGATTTCTTTACACAGTACGTACATACATCTTCTCGTACATGCAATCGTCAATGTATGTCAAATTCAAGGAGTAAAGTTCTCGCCCTCCCGCAGAAACACACAATTCAACTCCGCCCCGGGACTAAGAGTGATCTCAAGCCGCAGCGGCGGGTCCCGAATGGTCTTCTCGCCCGTGATCGGCATCGCAACGATCCTTTCGTACGTCTGCAGAATTCGGACCAGGGTATATCCCATCTCCAGCAGGGCGAACTGCTGCCCAATACAGATGCGGGGCCCGCCGTTGAACGGCAGGTAATGCCAGGGTTTTGGCTGCCACCCGCCTATCCAGCGATCCGGAATCCACTTCTCCGGGTCGTACCCACTGCCGCCGTACAGATCTGGCCGGCGGTGCAGGAGCATTGTCGAATACGAGACGCGAGTGTCGGCCGGCACGCCGATCGGGGACGTCCCATCGGGTCCGCCGCCACGCGGTAAAGTCGTGGGACGCAGGCAGTAGCGCACGTTGAAGGGGACGGCTGGATACATGCGTAGCGTCTCGTTGAGGACCGCGTTGAGGAAACGCATCTCTTTAAGGTCCTCGTATGTCGGCGGCGGGGCGTCCGCGCCGACGCCCAGGCGTGCGGTGATCTCTGCACGCAGCCGCGCCACGACGTCCGGGTTGCGCGCGAGTTCAAAGGTGCAGAAGGAAAGCGTCGCGGCCGTTGTGTCCCGGCCGGCGAGCAACACCGCGACGATCTGGTCCCGAATGACCTGCGGGTCGCGCGTGTACCGCGCGAGTGCGTGCAGGAACGTGTCCTGTTTCGCGAGCCGCTTGTCGAGCTCCTCCGGGCTCATTGTCAGTGCAGTCTGAATGTATGGCTGGATAAAGTCCTCCATGACCTCGAGCTCCTGGCGGAACTTGCGCCGGGGGAGGAATCTTCCCAGAAAGCTTCTCGCCGTGAGTATTCTTTGCGAGCAAGTTAGAAGTCGGTCGGGGGGGGGGGGCCTTACCCAAGCCGAAAGTACTCGGACTGCTTAATCTGCACGTATTCAAACGCCTGCGCAAACCTCGTCTTGGGATTGTCCAAGCTATCCGTGCCTTTGCCGAGCAGATACTCGGTCGAGGTGTCCAGCGTGAAACGGAAGAAGAGATCGCTCACTTCGACCACTTTTCCTTTCTTGCTGCTGCCCGAAAACAGTCGAAGCAACTTCTGCACATTTGGCTCAAACATCTGCGTGTCGACAATGCGATCACGCACAAACATGGGCCGCAGCAGCTGTCGCGCAGATGACCACTTCTCGCCATCGGTCGCGAAGATACTGTCGCCCAGCAAGCCCTTCCATTCTCTGTGGAACGACTCGCCCTTGCCAAAGTCCTGAAACTGGCCCGTCAGCACGGCCTTGATGTTCTCCGGGTCGATCGTGATGATGACCCGCTTCGGCACCAGGCTGGTGATTTCCACCGTGCGCGGCGTCCACGTCAGACCGTTGGCTTGCTGTGCTGAGGCCAGCGTGCGACGGGCATGTTCTACGAACCGCAACGATTTGCGGGCGCGCATTGATTTGAATACGAAATCGATGCCTGCGCGTTTTGTCAGTGACGTTCCGCTCTGATTCAACTTATTGCCCGCTTACCATAAGGAAGATACGTGGGTACCACTGGCGCTCGCTCGCCCAGCTGACGGATTCTCTTGAGGAGAGTGAATCGCTGCCACCAGTATAGGGCGAAGAGGATGAGAAACAGGGCTGCTGCCGCCTTCCCCGGCGTCAGCCTTGCAAGGAAGGCCTCGAGCATTGCGTAAAATAGCACTAACTGTCAATACTGTCAACACGCGTCTTCGATTACGATGCTCCGTTAGACTTTGACATTTCCGTCCCGGTCTCGCAGGCGTGAAGACAAATATCAAGGTAGCTGCTATCCTTTTACCCGACCACTTCTGTTTCTATCACCGATCCGTACGACGAAAGCAATGGTGACATGGGGGTTTTGGACTTTCGTTCAGCCGTTCAGGGCAGTTGTTTGAAAATTCCCCGCAGGATCCATCCTTCAAGATTCAAAGTCCAATCGACGGGCCACTTGAAATCAAGATTTAGGAGTTAGGGTTGAATCGGCCGGACCCTGGACGCTCGACTTAACCAAATGAGGGTTCGTGCTTTGCCAACGCCCAACGCCACAACTTCACAAGTCTTGCAAGCCGAGAGTTTTGGTCTGAGTGACAGGTCACGGAGACACAGACAATTGATCGAATTCGACGAGTAACTAACTGTAGCCTCCTCCGTATCACTGGCATTCTCACGTTATCCAGTCGCGATGCACTGTTTAGGAACACAGTCCGATAGCAGTCCATGCCTGGATTCCCTGCATGTAGGCTTGTAGCACTTGCATTGTTGTTCTTTGTAGGTCCAACCTTGGACAAGCCATAAATTGCAGTCGACTGTCCTAGCGTCCTCTTGAGAAAAGAAATGCAAGCAAGGCTTAGGCAGCCCCTCACGGGATTGCCCTGAACTGCACAATCCATTGCAACATGTTCGCGCGAAAGCTCGAGTAACGACGCCAAACCATGCATTTGCAGGCGCATTGCGAGTGTACGTAACTTGTCCAACCATCGAGGTATTCATGCCGGATCTCTTTCTTTCTTTCCAATCGATTACGATGGCCACAAACATACTGTTGCATCTCTCGTGTTCCGACTTCCGAGAGATCGTCGATTCTCCCCAGTTGGGAACTTGGGACCCTTCGTTGGACTTGGCAAGTTGTGGCCTCAGGAATCAATCAAATGCACGTGGCTGGGTGCTTATTATGTAATCACTGCGCCACATTTACTCAGATACATACTTAGTCACGTGTCTGTGGCTTATGACGCCAATATGGCTGGCGCTGGGCCTGCAGCCGGAAAATACTCCATCTCTCTGTCACGACGTTTCGCCATCAGAGAAACGATTCCGAATCGATCGCGGCGGATCGGATTTGCCCTCAGGCATTCTTCGTCACAACCACGCCGCCGAACCCTCGCGCCCGCTCGTAGCGTGTCGATATACGAAGCCCCTTCCCAGTGCCGCCGCGCTTGTCAACATCATGCCGGCAACAGTGGCTCTCGGCACCCCGCTCGCCGAGGCGCTGAGCAACGTGGTGCAGCCCAAGCTGGTGGAGATGGGATGGAGCTCAGACGGCGGCGACGACTCGGCGCTGACCGAATATGTGATTCTCATGCTGGTCAATGGGAAAACGCAGGAGCAGATTGCGGAGGAGCTGTCCAACGATTTGCTGAACCTCGAGAAGGGTGATACGCAGGCCCACGACTTTGCACGATGGCTGTTCGAGCAAGTTGAGACGCTCAACAGACAGATCAACGGACAGCAGGCGGCGTCCGGCGAGTCGCAAGCCCCACAGCCGATTCCTTCGACCGGTGGCCAGGAACAGGGCGCGCCCGGTCACGATGCTGCTCAGGGAGATTCACAGATGAGCGATGCTCCGTCGCAGCCTGAGGCTATGTATGCATCTCGCACGATACCCACAGTTGACACAGCGACTGACGATTTCTGCAGACCAACAGGACCCCGCGCCATGCGCCAGGGACAGAGCGGCCGAGGCCGATTACTCAATCAGATCAACAAGAACCTCGACCGGAGCGGCGATGCGCCGTTGCATCGGATCCGTAACCAAGGAGGCATGGGCCGGGTACAAACCCATAACCGCGACTTCAAGGGTGGCCGGCTCGGAAATCAGAAAATGGGGTACGGCCGGCACATGGGACGGATGGGCCCCGGCAATATGCAGGGCGCGGCTGCTGGCAATTTCATGCAAATGAGCCCGCAGGACCAGATGCAGTTCATGGCGCTGCTTGAGGAACAAGCGCGCCTGATGGCACAGTTTATGCCAGGGCTCGTGTCGCCAGCAGTCAACCCGAACTTCCAGCAGCGCGGACCAAACCAGAACCAAGGGCAAGGTCGGTCGTTGTTTGAGCGAGTTGAGCGACAACCCGGTCGCCCTGCCGCCAGTTTCGCGGCCCGAGCCGCTCAGAACGGTATCACGGTCAAGGACCCCAACGCTCCGGCGGATCACGATGGCGACATGGATACGTCGGCCGATCAACCAGCACAAGAGGGCGAGCAAGCGAATGGGAATACCGACACGGTGTGCCGGTTCAACTTGCGGTGTACGAAAAAGGAATGCCCGTACGCACACCAGTCGCCGGCTGCGCCTGAGGGCGTTCTTGTGGATGTTACCGATAAATGCCCCTTCGGAGCGGCGTGCAAGAACCGAAAATGCACGGGCAGCCATCCGTCTCCGGCCGTTAAGGCGGCCCACCAGGCAGAGGAGGTGTGCCGTTTCTTCCCGAACTGCACCAACCCCAATTGCCCCTTCAAGCATCCCAACATGCCTCTGTGCCGCAACGGGGCCGACTGCAACGTGCCGGGTTGCAAGTTCACACATCTCACAACCATGTGCAAGTACAAACCGTGCCTCAACCGCAACTGCCCGTACAAGCATGTCGAGGGCCAGAAGGGCACATATGCGGACAAGGTGTGGGTGGCCGACAACAAGGACAAGCCGCATGTCAGCGAGCGCAAATTCGTGGATGACAGCGTCGAAGAGGAGCTGATCAAGCCGGAAGCACCGACGGCAAGTTTGGACCGGGGATTAGACACACAGGAGGTGTCTACGTGAGAGCCTAGACGCGTGGGATTTCTGCATATTGGACCATGGATTTTTCATTCCTCACAGCATGACGGACATGCGGTCTTGATATACTATTTGATGGCTTTGGGTTTGGCGTTGCTGGTCATGTATACAAGGGATGTGGCATTTGATATGATTTTTGTATTCGAGCTTGCTGTATCTGTTCTAAAAGAATACCAGAATCACCAATGTCACCATAAATCAATTGTACGAGTCTCACCCTCGAATCGCTGAGGTTTCTGAGTTGTTGGTAGAAAACCCGCCTTTCTCCGCCGCACGACCATCACCCCATCAATACCACTAGACGCCCCTCCCCAAACCAACACCTTCGGCGATGCAGCGATTATGTCTTGCTAGCCATGCAATCCGCACGACGACGCGACGCCAATGGCCGCTCCTGACCGCCGCGAGACCGCATAACCTCCCCTCCTCCTACTTCCCTCCGCCGAGCCGCTCGTACCACGCGGCGGTGGTTGGCGGCGGCATTACCGGCCTCACCACGGCGTACCGACTGCTGCGGGCGGACGCGGCTTGCGACAAGATCACCGTCTACGAGAAATCGCCGAGACTCGGTGGGTGGCTGCAGTCCGAGACGGTCGAGGTTGACGACGGCCATGTCGTGTTTGAGTATGGTCCGCGCACGTTGCGGACGATGGGCTCCAGTGCGCTGCCTACATTGGACTTGGTTCGTTGTTCTGATTTTGAGATGTTTCTTCACTTCAATGGCAAATTTTGCTGACTGATTGGCCGCAGCTCCTCGACCTCGGCCTCCGAGACCAGCTCCTCTTCACGAGCAGCACCTCCAATGCCGCGCTGAACCGCTACATCTACTACCCGGATCGCCTCGTGCAGCTGCCGCGGCTCCAGCTGCAGAAGAGTGATAGTAATGATGGTGAGGACCAGGGGGAGCAGGTCCGGCAGACCCTCGCGACGGTGCTGTCGCTCTTCAGGGAGCCGGTGTTCCGTGGGCTGATCTGGGGGATCATGACGGAGACGTTCAAGGCGCCCCCGGCGCGGGCCGCGGCCGATGAGAGTGTGGCGGCGTTTATCAGTCGGCGGATTGGGGAGAAAGTCACGGACAATCTCATCTCTGCTGTGCTTCATGGGATCTACGCGGGCGATATCGACAAGCTGAGCGCGCAGACGCTTCTCGGATCGTATCGGGATTTGGAGCGGAATGATGCGCGCGTCCTCGGCTCGCTGGCGATGATGGATCGGGATGGGAAAAGATACTACTGGGTAGATGGGCATATGGCGTTGGAGACGGTGTTGGAGGACCGGCCGGAGGGACATGCCGAGTCACTTGGGGATATGTTGCTGGGTAATGCTGTGTTGACGCTAGAGAATGGGCTGGAGGATATCATTGTTGCTCTAGAAGAGAAGCTGCGCGCCAGCGGCAAGGTTGAGATTCTGACCATTGCGCCTGTCAATGCTATCCGAAGGTTGGACGAGGGTTCAGATATCATGGTGAGCTTTTTCTACTCTGTTTGGTGCCGTCTGTCCCGTCAATGCTGACAAAACGTGCAGATTACCTATGGAAACGACAACAAGTCCAACATCCACCAGCGCGTCATCGCAACCGCGCCGGCGCCAAGCCTCGCCGCGGCGATCGAAGCTGGGTCCCGCGACTCCAAGCGACAAGTGCCGCGGACGCGGAACCTGCTGAGGCAGCACGACTACGCCGTGTCGGTGATGGTGGTCAACCTGTACTATGATGACCCCAAGGTTATCCCGCACCGGGGTTTTGGGTACCTGATCCCGCGCAGCGTGCCGTTGGCTCAAAACCCGGAACGCGCGCTGGGCGTCATCTTCAGCAGTGACGTCAGCTCCGGACAGGACACAGCGTCCGGAAGCAAGCTGACGGTCATGCTGGGTGGGCACTGGTGGGATCGCTGGAGCCGCGAGGACCTCCCCGACGAAAAAACGGGCATCGAGATGGCCCGGTCGGTGCTGCGCCGCCACCTCAACGTCACCGCAACCCCGACCGTCGCGCGCGCCCGCCTGCAGTACCGCGCCATCCCGCAGTATACCGTCGGCCATCTGCAGCGCATGGCGGATCTGTCCGACGCCGTGCGCGAGGAGTTTGACCACCGTCTGACGCTCGCGGGCAACTGGTACAATGTCAACGGCGTCGGCGTCGGAGATTCCATCGCGCAGGCTTATTTGGCTGCGACGTACGGCGTTGGGGCACGGCGTGTCGGGAAACTGCCTGGGCCTTTAGGTGAGGTCGTTGATACGCGGTCGTGGGATCTTGAGGGGGGGAGTTGCAACCGCGCCGGTGAGGTATGCAATTGCGCCAGTCACTCCGAGAGAGAGAGGGTAAATACATGCATACGCTGGATGTGTTTTTGTTCTTCTACTGTGACGTCCAATTTGGACAGTGTATGAATAGGCCTATCGGTTTGAGCAGAAAAAAGATACCTATGCATTGGATAGACCAATTGTAGTTGTTCTGTTCTAGGTCCATCTCGCAAGGCACCGAGGTACCGCTGGCACAACTTGTGCCTATGTCTGCAGCGATACATAATAGTGCATAGTCTGACCACCCCTGACCGGCGCTGGGCCATTCTGCCCTGTCTTCGCTTCATGTGTCGTGGACGTGTACATGTCTCGACCACCTGGACACACAAGAAACCGCGCAGATGCGCTTAGTAGGACGCCGAGGTAGCAATAAAGTCGCTTGCCAGATCCAGCACTTGTGCGGAGCTGGAAATTCCCATCCCAGTTCTCAGTTCTCTCATGGCGTCGCATCCTTCTTCTTCTCTTCCTTCTTCTCGCCCTCCGCATCGAACCCCAATGCCTCCAAATCTCGCGTGAGCTCCTCGATGCGCACCACTTTGGCCAGTTGCTCCGGCAGCAGCGATGCACCCTGGTCTCGCTTGTCGCGCAGCTCCCGTGCCTGACGGAGCTTCTTGCGAAGGTTCCGGGCTTTCTTTTCTCGTTCCGTGTCCGGGTCCGTGGGCTTCGTCTCGGCTTGGGTCTTAGTATCTACATTGCGGTCGCCGGCGACCGCGTCGGATGGTTTCGTTGGCGCGTCTGAATCCTTCTGTTGCTGCTGTTGCTTATTTTTTTTTTTCTTCCCTCCTTCTGTAGCCGTAACGTCGGTTTTAGCTGGCGCCTGATCGTGATTCGTTTTCCCAGGAGTCTTCCCCCTCTGACTCTCTTGTCGTTTCTCATTCTTGCTGTTATTTCGTGACGTTTCGCTCTTCACCTCCTCGGCTCCCGGTACCTGTTGTCGATTCCTCAACGCCGCGGCTTTAGGGTGTCGATACCGCTCAATGTCTTCCGGTGGCCGGTACCCTGGGCGGATGCGGATCTCCTTCCGCATCGACCCGTCGGCGCGCATAGAAGCGGGGACATGCCCGCGTCCAGTTGCGGCATCGAACACAATGCCTGATACGCTGACCGTTTGCTGTTGGGACGACATATCGACTCAATATAGGTTCTTCGATGCGATTATCCACAGTATTGAAGTGGGTTTGGCGGGAACTTCACGCGGTTCTGTCGATCTGCACCGGACCGCCAGTGCACAATGCAGATTGTCAAGAATCAGGGACTAACCCAGAGCCGCGAACACTGGCCTCGATGGGCTGGCAGTCCCATAGTTTGTTTGATTTTTTCTCTGGACTGATGTTGAGACTGAGAATGCTCTCCAGGCTAAACGACGATGACTCAGCAGTCAGCACGATGTGCTGATCGATGATTGGTTGATGATCTAAGCCAATCAGCGTCCGGCAGATTCCGGCTTGGCGGACGTTGTCACGGTTTTGATGCTCTCCGACTCTTCGTCTCCGCGAAATCACAACGTTGAGTGCCTTGTTCTCCGTCTCTGGCTCCGTCCGCCTCCTCGCTGCCTGCTGCTCGCTTCAAAATGGCTGGGGTAGGTTGCGCATTTTTGCAATTGGTTCCCGTGGGACAGTGCAGTTGCTAACTCACCTCTCCAGATCGCAAACACCATCTACCAGCAAGTCCCCCCATACGGGCTCGGATTCACGGACATTGAGGCCTTGCTAATGCGCGGTCAGGACATTCTTCCGGCGGAACGCCACCTTCGTGGCCACCGTCTTCGCCAGTGCCTTTGCTTTTGAGATGTACGTTTCGAGTATCGCTACGTGATCGGGATCTCCCGCTTGCAGTGACAACGACCAGCCATCTTGCTCATATCAAATTCATGCTTACTGACGGGTCACCGAACAGTGCCTTCGATGTCACCACGAACAAGATTTGGGACAGCCTCAATCGCGGCGTACGTACCCTACCCTTCGTTTAACCGACCCAATCCGGCTGTACTAATCGCTTGACCTGCAGCGGCAATGGAAGGATATCCGCCACAAGTACATCCAGAAGCCCGAGGAGGAGGACGAGGAATAGATTCGAAGCTGAACGTCAGCTACATAGGGTAGAGTTGTGGGGGTGTTGATGAAGGATGGGGGATGCCCCGTGTACCTATTATCTGTGCTCTACGAAGACGGAATCAGGCCCAATAGAACGTGTATCAGTTCCTCTCTGATTCAGACTACTTATTCTCTTGTTTTTTAGTGGGTAGAATGCGGCTTCAAAGGCAGGGAGGCCATCGGTGGCGGCCACTTCGCAGCGCAATCGGAGCGGAAGCTTGTGATATCAACTTCTCTCAGCTTCATCTACGATCCATCAGTTGTTCTCTTTTTCTTCCACACAGCCGGCTCTGATAATCCAATCTGAACTCTTCCATTGTAGATTTATCTCCGTTGGTCGCCGAGTGAGTACTCATTCTGGTCCCCGCCTTTCTTTCTGTGACCGCCTTCGCTGGATCTCTCTGCTCTCCGCACTCGGTGTGATAGTATGGCCTCAGAATTTCCATCAGATTTTCTGTCTGGGAAAATTTTTACTAACGGTTGGGACAGCATATTCGAGCCATCTCCCTCTGTAATTTCTCGCCGTCCAAACTCGTCCTGACTCGTGCCCGCTCACCCCGCCACAGCTCGATCGGTCGCATGGGCTCCCCACGGATATTCATCGCACCCCCCATCGGCAATGCTCACTGAGTGTGAGAGGCTGCTCGGCCAAGGCCTGCAGGCCTTGCCCGCCAAATACAACTACCGCTATGGACCAGCCGCCCAGGAGGAGCTGCTACGACTGCTCTTCCTATCGCTAGCCGGCAATGACCCAGAGCGCCTACGACTACTGTTCCCATCCGGTCCTCCAGAGAAAGGCCCTTGGAAGCTTGCGGAGGCTCAGGGCGCAGAGGAAGGTGCAGAGTATACCGAGGCCGCCCGGGGCAAGCGATGCGGTCACATCTTCCGCCCCGGCGAAGGCACCTACCGTTGCATGACATGTGCGACCGACGAAACCTGTGTGCTCTGTAGCCGCTGCTTCGATGCGTCCGACCACACCGGCCATCAGTACCAGATCTCGCTCTCCTCAGGCAACTGCGGCTGCTGCGATTGCGGCGACGAGGAGGCATGGCGTATCCCGCTCTGCTGTGCTATCCATACCGACAATGAACAGCTCAAGGGCAAAAAGCGCGAAGCGCAGTTGCCCGATGAGTGGGTGGCGGACATCCGTGCAACCATTGCGCGGGCCATGGACTACTTCTGCGACGTCATCTCGTGCTCTCCCGAGCAGCTCCGCCTGCCCAAAACCGAGGAAGGGATCCGCCATGACGAGGTCGCCTCCCGTCTGCAGCCCGGGTTCTACGGCGACGGCGACGAGCCCGACGATGATCCGGAGTTTGCGCTGTGCCTGTGGAACGACGAGAAGCACACCATCACTGATGTTGCCCACCAGGTCACCCGCGCCTGCCGCGAACGGGACAGCTTCGGCCAGGCGAAGGCCCATGAGACAAACGATATCGGACGCAGCGTCGTCAAGTACTCGAAGGACCTGCCGCGTCTGCTCCAGGTCTCCAAAATCATCGAGCAGATCAAGGTCACCATGACCATCCGCTCATCCCGAGACACGTTTCGAGAAGACATGTGCGGCACCATCATCGAGTGGCTCGCCGATATCGCCGGCTGCAGTTTTGGTGATGATCATCAAATCCTCCGCCATGTCATTTGCGAAGAGTTCTTGCGGCCGTGGCGCATCGGGAGCAAAGCGTACAATGCCGACATCGGACTCAAGGGCATCGATGACCATGAGCGGCACGATGCCACACCACTGCGTGCCATTACCCTGACCGTTTCTGCGCAGGGGCAGGTCATCATGAACTCGGATGATGACGAAGAAGATGACGACCCGGATGCCGTTGCCAATGGTCAGGGCCAGGATGATGAAGAGGACGACGTTGAGGAATACAACGATGCGTCTCAGAATGCCCGCGAGGCTGAGGATGCCGAGTTTGAGCCCATGGAGGTGGATCTGGAGCGACTCGGCGGCGGAGAGGGTGATGGTAATAATGAGATGGAGATAGACAACCGCCCTGCCGCCGGGGCAGAGACGAGAACCACTGGTTCCGTCTCGCCGCCGCCTCCTAATGGTGGTGATACCGCCGGGAGACAAGAGACACCTGGCGAGTCGGCACCGTATCCGTGGGAATCGCATATCAAGATCCCACGAACGCCGACAGTCTCCGTCAAGCCAACTCCTGCTAAAACCCCGAGTCATTGGCTTGTGCGGCCTTCGCCCCCGATTCAAGGTGATATCCCACCCTACGAGGATCTGTCCCAGCGCACCCGTCTTGACTGGATGATTCTGTTTGACCTGCGGCTGTGGAAGAAGACCCGCAAGGATCTCCGAGACCTCTACATCAGCACGGTCGTCAACGTCCCGCAGTTCAAGCGCATCATGGGCCTGCGGCTATCGGCGCTGTATACGGCGCTGGCCCAGCTCTATCTGATCGCCGACAGGGAACCAGACCACTCAATCGTCAACCTGTCCTTCCAGCTCCTGACCACGCCATCCATCACGGAGGAGATCCTCGACCGTGGAAACTTCCTGACTAAGGTGATGGCGATCCTCTACACCTTCCTGACCACTCGCCAGGTTGGCGAGCCGTGGGAGGTTAACCCGACAGCCACGCTGGCCTTTGACGCTGGGTCGGTGACGAACCGACGACTCTACCATTTCTTCTTTGACCTGCGCCACCTGCTGCAGTCCAAGTACGTTCGGGACAGCATCCGAACTGAGGAGCAATACCTGCTGCAGTTCCTGGATTTGGTGAAACTGCCGCAGGGGATCTGCCCTAACGTGCGTGCCGTCGGAGAGCATGTCGAGTACGAAACCGACGCCTGGATCAGCGCGTCGATCCTCATGCGGGAGATCAACCGACTGTGCCGCCAGTTCTGTGAGTCGTTCCGGCATCCCGAGGTGGACTCGGGCGCCAATCTCATGCGCGCCATCAACGCTGCCACCATCGCTGCCGTTGTGCACTCCACCGGCCTTGAGAGGAAGCGCTTCGACCAGGCTGAGATCAGGGATTACGTTTCGATGAAATACCTGCCACCGTTCACTTTTGAGATCTCGCCGGACGGCCAGCCCGTGCGCCGGCGGGTCGTGAACTTCGTCGTAGACAAGGGATCGATGAGCTTCCATCATCCTCTGCAGTACACTTTGTCCTGGCTCATCGAGTGTGGCCGCGGCATGGACCGCGAGCTGATGCGTAGTCTTCTGTTGAGAGCGGCGCGGATCGCCAACGAAAAGTACGTACACGACCGTCACCTCAGCGACGAAGATCTGCTGTTGGTCATGTTTGATTACCCGCTGCGAGTCTGCGCCTGGCTGGCACAGATGAAGGCCGGCATGTGGGTGCGCAACGGTCTGAGTCTGCGCCATCAAATGTCCCAGTATAGGGGCGTGTCGTCCCGCGACTTTGCTTTCTACCGCGATATCTTTATGCTTCAGACCGCGCTGGTGACGTGCGACCCAAGTCGGGTGCTCGCGTCCATTGCCGACCGCTTCGGAGTGATTTCCTGGGCAAATAACAACTACCAGCCGCCTCCGGGCTACGACCACGAGCAGATTATCGATGTCGCGGAGGAGTTTGTGCACCTGCTCATCATCCTCGTCGCCGATCGTACATCACTCACGGCCATTGACGATGATCTCGATCTTATCCGTGAGACCACCCGCCGCGAGATCGCACATGTCCTGTGCTTCAGGCCTCTGTCCTTTTCGGATTTGTCGAACCGTCTCAGCGACAGGCTGCTCGAGACCGACGTTTTCCAGGACGTCTTGGAGGAGGTCGCGACGTTCCGCCCACCAGAAGGCCTCAACGACACGGGCACCTTCGAGCTCAAGCCCGAGTATATTGACCTCGTTGATCCGTATAGCGCACACTACAGCAAGAACCAGCGCGATGAGGCAGAGAGCATCTATCGGAGCTGGCTGGCCAGGAAGACGGGCAAGAAGGAGTCCGACATTGTCTTCGAACCCAAGCTGCGGCCTATCACCAATGGCATGTTCACAGCCTTGTCCGAGTTCATGACGACACCGGTCTTCACCCAGATCGTTCATCATTGTCTCGACTACGTGACGAGCCCGAAAGGAGAACCGCCGTCGATCACCGCGACGCGCGTCGAGTCTTTCCTTCAGATCGTCCTCCATCTCATTGTGCTTGCCGTCCTCGAGGACCGCACGAGCGAAGGCGATGCTGAGGATCGATCGCGGGTCTCGTTTGTCCACCATGCGCTGACCAAGTCGAAATCGACTCAGGTCGGGGAAGACCTGACGATCGTGGGCCTCTTGCAGAAAGTGTCCGTCATAAGCGAGTTTGAGTCCTGTGGCCCCAAGATCAAGCACATCCTCCGACTCATGTGGCGGCAACGACCCCAGGCTTCTGCGGCCGCGACGCAGAACCTCAAGTTCCCCTACGAACGCCTCGATGCCGAGTCCCCTGAGACAGCGACGACAGGCGAGTCCGAGCGAGATCTCAAGAAGAAGCAGGCGCTGGACCGGCAGGCCCGTGTCATGGCACAGTTCCAGCAGCAACAACAAAACTTCCTCAATGCCCAGGGCGGCTTCGACTGGGGTGAGGAGGACTTTAGCGATGAGGAGCTGGAGGCGCCGGCGGAGACCGAGAGCAAGATCTGGAAGTATCCCAGCGGGACTTGTATCTTGTGTCAAGAGGAGACGAACGACTCGCGACTCTACGGCACGTTTGCGCTGGTGCAGGACAGCGGCATCCTGCGCCAGACCGACGTGACTGACCGGGACTGGATTCGTGAAGTCCTCAAAACACCGTCCAGCCTGGATCGGTCGTGCGACCATCTGCGGCCGTTTGGCGTTGCCGGTGAAAATCGGATGACCGTTCGCAAGCTCGATTCGACGGGCGGCGAGGTTCTCACGCAGAAGATTGGTTTGAGCAAAGGGTTCCCATCCAAGAGCACAGTTCGGGGTCCCGTGACGACAGGTTGCGGCCATATTATGCATTACACCTGTTTCGAGGCTTACTACGCAGCCACACATAGGCGCCAGGCCCAGCAGGTGGCACGGAACCACCCAGAGCAGCTAAGTCTCAAAGAGTTCGTCTGCCCCCTGTGCAAGGCGCTGGGTAACGCGTTTCTCCCGATTATCTGGAAGGGCAAGGAGGAGTCGTTCCCAGGCGTGCTGGAGATCGGGGAGCCATTTGATGAGTTCGTTGGCAGCTACGGTGGCGCGTGGGATGCTGTTCCGAACTGGTCAATGTTTGATCATAAGGAAGGAGGCAAGGCCGCCGACGAAGTAGATGACTTGTATCGGAGCATCTTCCTGGACTACCTCAGGAAGTCCCTCGTCACGCCCCTGTCCACGAGGATCGAGCAACTGACCGTTTCTGTGCCGCCTTCACCCCCGCAGTCCCTTGGCCCTTCTACCCGGATCCCTCTGCCGGGCTTCTTCCCATCCGCCGAAGACATCGCGGCGAACAGCCCGGTGCAAGCGCCACCGCCGGCGGAGACGCCCGTGTCCGAACTCATGCAGATCTACCGCAGATTGAAGGCAACGCTTCTGGCGAACCGGGTTCAGACCCAGTTCTCGACAGCGAGCGAAGAGCTTGATCGCGTAGATTCATTGATTCGGAGCTTTGGATTCAGCATTTCAGCCCTCGAAATTTCCCAACGAGGGGTTGAGTCGGAGCCCGGGGCCACATTGCTTGATAAGATCCCTCAGCTCGCCTTGACTCATCTCCGCGTGCTAGCAGAATCGGCGCTCTCCTATGCGGCCGTCGGTGCGATTTGCGCCCGGAATAACCGGGTGGTACGAAATTTCCAGGAGATGCACCGAGACAAGATCACCCAGCTCTTCGCCGGTCACCCGGTGGTGACGTCCTCGTCGTCGCTCATGGACCGCATCTACTCCATTGAACCGCTGCTCCAGATGGATACATTCGTGTTTCTTGCCGAGTGCTCGATCGCGTTGCCGCTTTTCATCAACATTGAGATCGGACACTTGGTCCGGCTGTGTTACGTTGCTGAAATCGTCAAGGTCGTCGCCACGCTGCCGCAGTGGCGGGACACGCTACAGGAGGAACTGGACCAGCACGGCAATGACGAGGCTTGCGATGCGGAAACCGATGCTAGGTATTCCGTTACGCGACGTTTCGTCGACTTGGTGCTGGCGGAAGTCAAGGCCAACTCGCCCAGTGGCACCCTTGCGGGATTGACCGAGTTGATGGAGAAGATGGATACCCCGCCGACGGCAGCCCAGGTGATGGCACTGCGGCGGATGATTGAAAAGTACGCGCTGACGTTCCTGCGAAAGACGGTCATCTTGCTTCATGTGCAGCACGGCGTTGACTTCCCGACGTCGGGGTTGGGCGAGGAGCACACATCTGAGCTGGACCGGCTGACACGGGTCCTGCGACTGCCGACGCTCGACGAGGTCTTTGCGTCGTTCTCACCTCCCGCTGAGGACCCGGAGAAGGACAGCGGCTGGAACAAGATCATCCACGGCTGGATCTGGCATTGGAACGTGACGCGGAACGACCGACGGTTGTGGCCGAGCCTGCCGCACCCGGCCATATTCGAGCTTGTCGGGCTGCCGGAGCACTACGACATGCTGATTGACGAGGCCAGCCGCCGACGGTGTCCTGTCACGAAGAAGGAGCTCACCGATCCGAGCATCTGTCTGTTCTGCGGCGACATCTTTTGCTCGCAGGCGGTCTGCTGTATGGGTCGGGGGAAACTGGGTGGCTGCAACCAGCACATGCTAAAGTACGCATCTTTCTCTCTCTTCGCCTTACTTTCAACAGCAGTACTAACGAGTATACAGGTGTGGTAAAAACATAGGCCTTTTCATCAACATCCGCAAATGCACCGTGCTGTACCTGCACAACCACAACGGCTCGTGGCAGTTCGCGCCGTACCTCGACCGCCATGGCGAGGTCGACCCGGGGCTGCGCCGAAACCGCCAGCTCGTGCTGAATCAGAAGCGCTACGATAAACTGCTGCGCGACGTGTGGCTGACGCATAGTATTCCGGCGACGATCAGTCGGAAGCTGGAGGCGGATATCAATAATGGCGGATGGGAGACCATTTGATACATGTGTGCATCGTACGGGAAGATATGTTTATTGAAAAAGTTTGGGTTGTTCTGTCTTGTCATACCTACGGTCATGGGCTTGTTATGTGCGCGATGTGGTAATGGTTTGTTGTATGTGTGTGGTATTCTGGATTGTGCTGGTAGTCTCTTGATCATCCTTGATTGAACACGACTCTTCTATGCTTTCTGATGGTTATTTGATGAATCGCGCATGTTCTTTAGGTATCTTTCTCTTGTCATGTATTCCCTGTCGTCCCTTTGTCTATTGTGTTTGCTTTTGCCTAGTCTGTGTACTTCATAAATAGGCTGTCACTCCCTAGGTACCCCGTGTTGTACAGGAGAGACAAGAATCAAGCATTACCTGAAGCCAGCTCCTCAGCACTACTTGTTTCATTACTTCAGATACTTGCTGGATGTATCATAACCTGCCAAAATTCAACTCGTTCATTCCTCGCAGTTCGTAGGAACACTTGAGGCTGTGTCAATGCTCGTCGTGAAGATATAATGATCACGTCGGTCGGAGAAGTAATTATATATTTCAGACAGATGGTCAGATTGCAGTATGCTTTCGCCAGGACTACCTATCTTCCCAGGCGAACACAGATTCTTGCGAAGTAGCTGGCAGTATCACCCCGTTTTATGCAGACCTACGGAGTACAGCAGTCAACCAAGTAAAAAAAAAAACAAGGAATAGACGGAGATCAATGACTGACAACGGGAGACTGGGGGGAAAAAAAGGAGGGAAAAAATAGAGTTGGAATGCTCAAATGGAGACTCGAACTCCAGACCTCTTGATCCCTACCGAGGGATGGTACTAGTCAAGCGCTCTACCAACTGAGCTATTCGAGCATTCATTGGCCCTCGACTTTTTCGATAATATAAGCCTATCCTGTCCCAGTCCCACTGGCTGCAAAACTGCGTCATCCTGCCGTCGCTGTTCACGGTTATCGGAGTACTGCAGTAGTACATAGTACCTGGCGAGACGAATACTAAAAAATGCAAGAAAGTAAGTCATTCCGTAGGTGTATATTTACATGATTGACACGTTAGGCAAATCGAAATCAACCCGCCTGCCTCCTCTGCTCCAACACCCGCAGCACATCCTCCGCCGAATCCTTGTTCCCCTTCTTCTTCTTCGGGCCACGCTTGCGCTGTTTCCGGCCATATCCTGCCTCGAGCTCCTCGTCCTCCTCGTCGCCAATCCGGCTGCTGCCGAACCCATAGTCGATGTCCATAGCGTCCAGCTCGTCGCGCCGCCGCGCCTCTTCGAGGAATTTGCGGCGGCGGTCGAGCTTCTCTGGGTCGACGTCGTCGTCGAGGTCGATGCCATGGTCTTCTTTTTCTTCCTCTCCCTCGCCAGCCTTGGCTTTCGCCTTCTTGGCCTTGGCTTCGGCTTCCGCCTCCTCGGCGGCTCGCAGCTTCGCAGCCCGTTTGATTGCGGCCAGGATGGTTGGGTCGCTTGTGAGTGGCTTTGATCGGTCTGGTGCTGCGGTTTCCTCCGCCGTTGTCGCTGTAGAGAAGTAATTGCGAGGTTTTGCTGTGGTGGCAGAGACTTCTGTCTTGGAAGGGGCCGGCTCAGCGCGTTTCGCGTCTGTCCCTTCGTCTGCAGATTCGTCATCGTCGTCTTCTTCTAACTCTCTAAGTGGGTTGTAATCAGCTCCAACACCTTCAAAGATGTCCTCGTCCTCGGGTTCAGGTTCGGGTTCGCGCTTGGTTTCCGTCGCGTCCCGCTTGGCCGGACCTTCCGCGCCCGAGGGCTCTGCGGCGGCGGCAGGTGTCTCCGCCGTGGCACCGTTGTTCTCTATCCTGGATGGTTGCGCCGCCGGGGGCTCCTTGTCCAACCACCGCACTTTTCGCTTCGTCCGCCCTTCCTCGTCGGCAATAAGAAGGACCTCCTTGCGCCGACCGCTGGGATCCTCTTCAATCCAGCGCTGCTTCTTCTTTTTCTTCTTCTCGTGCTCTCCCGTTCCGTCGATTTTCTTGAATTTGGAACTTAATGTAGACTCTGCAGCCGCGGCTCCGGCCCGACTCTCCTTCAATTGTCGTAGAATCTCGTCGCGCGTCCGTCGCTGCACAAGATTGCCCTTCTTGACTTTCTGTTCCCTCGGCGCCGCTTCCGTAACCTGCGCCGCCTTCTCCTCCAGAACGCGCTCGAATTCCTCATCCGCATTTGTCTCCTCCTGTGCAGCAGGCCTATTCTCCAGCGGCTTCGTTACATCCTCTCCGGCCTTCACTCGCCGAAGCAAATCCCAGTCCAGACCCTTGACGAGGTGTGTGCTGTTGATATCCCCTCCGACTCCAAGCTCCCTGCGCCGCTTGTCGAAGGTCGCCTGATCAATCTCACCGCGCTTGAACTTCTCCTCAAGCGCTCGGACGCGCTTCTCGAGACTATCCTCTTCTTCCTCGTCGCTCTGCTCATTTCGCAGCGGTGATATCCGGTCCTCATTCTGCAATCCAACGGATGATTTCAATTTCTTTGTCGGCGGGGGTTGTGATTCGCGCTCGCGGCGATTCTCGGCGAGTTGACGTGAGAAATCGACGCCTTTTACTGACCGACTAGTAGATGAGAGTAAATCTGTCAGCATTCACTCAAAAAAAGATAAAAACCCTGCAGGTCGGCACACATACGGCGTCATAGGGATGATCGACCGTTTTCGAGAGCCTAGCGCTCCTGCGATCCCGGAGCTCGAGCTCTGTGCAGCGCGAGCAGCGGCGCCGCCAGGAGCGTCGGCCTTGTTGCTCGTGGATGATGACTGCGCCAACACAAGGCGCCGGAATTGTTCGTTGTTCATCTTGAAAGTCTTATCGCGTATTTGGAGCGAGAATTCCAGTTTCACATTGGGTTGTATCACTTTGGGTAGCGACGCATGTTTGTGTGTTTCAATAGGACAGTTGTTGCTGTCTATCGATTAACTCGTAGGTGGATAGATACTGATCCTAGCTGGTCTGGTTCTTGATCAAGTTGAATCAATCGAGGCGGTGGCGACCATCATTTCTTTCCCCCCTCAACGAGACGCTCATCATAACAACAACGAGACAGGAACTAACCTATAGCAACGGATTGATTACTAGCGAAGCAGCAAAAATCATTATGGTTGAACTTGCATCATCGATTCTCCTGCACTTTCCTACCTTTCGAAGGACGAGCGTCTTGCTATTTTGAATCCCGTAAGTTAGATAACCCTAGATAACTAACACAATAACTACTAGAAACCTAACAAACATAACCTAATCACAACTCACTGTTCCAACACTGTCAACTTCCACATCATCATCCTTTTTCGGTCTTACAGCCTTGCTCTCTCGTGTAAATAGTAATTCTTTGACTCGATACTTCAACTCACCTTGTCATGTCGCGTATGTTAAATACTATCTCTACTAACATGAATCAATGTTTCGATGGGTTCGATCCCACCAAGGAATCCAACCCCAATCTTACATGCAAGAGAAGGAAGTGAGTTACGAAAGAGGGAATGAACAGCATTGCGAAAATGTGCTGGCGGCAAATTGGAAGCAGCATGACATCGTCGGCTCCTTGCCCTTTGAGCTCGTGATTCAGGTCGTAGAAAGCACCTATCTAGACGCGACCGGCATTGTTCGCAGCCAAAGGGCGTGTACGACTACGACTGCTCCTTTGTCAATGTTCCAATGCTGTTCTCTGTGATTTCTGAGAAAGCCTAGTTCTCGAAACGCTGGCGTACGATATTCTCGGGCGATGCGATTCCCAAGATCTTCTTGCCTCGAACGCTTGTGGCATTGGGCATGGAGATTACGAACGTCACGGCCGCCGATGCGATGACCTACATGCGATGGTTACCTGGTTTGGAGTCTGATCGCCCAGTTAAGAAGGTCTCTCATCCCTGGTCAGGATGGGAAGTATAGCTCCAGCGGCTTGTTTACCGTCCCTGCCGATTGTGCTGGTTCGATTCTACCAGCGACGTGGAAGAGGTCATGATCTTTTAGATCTCGAGACTGGGAAAAGATCCGTTTTTTTTCTCAATGATGCATGGGATTTGGTTTGTGAGTATCATACTGTCTGATCACTATCCAATGGATAATTTCGATGGTTAGGTACCGAGACGATTATCTTTGACGGCGTCGTCTAACGTGGAGAGCCCTACGATACAACTGATTCGATAGTGGCACGCTAGACTGCGTCCTGGTAGTGTGGGATATACACACATCCCGAAGGTTGGCAGAGAGACAGTTCTCTAGGAGGCCATCCAGCGTTGCCCTCGTAAAGGACCAAGTGGTCATACTTTCTGATCTGATTTGGCGGAATCGTACCATCAGCGTCTGGGAGCTGCACACGGGTCAGGACCAGAAAATCGGCTGAGTCTTAGTTGGATTGACTGTACCAAGCCCATCAATAGTACATATCGTCGTTATGGGTCGTTGCAATTCTATCACCCCGCACATCATCTACCACTGGTCAATTCAGCTCGGGGGAACTGTAGCCTACAAGGCCACCAGTGGCACTGCAACGATGCATCCATCCCGGCTGCATATCCATGAGTTCACCACCTGCAGCTTGCTGGGAGCCCATCTGCCCCAAAACCTGCGTCAGTTTTCAACGCAATGATCTTTTGGTGACAATGAGGTGTTTGGTGTGGCAGCTGACAACGGCATGCAGTTCTCGTGCTTCAATCCTGACATCGTGCCTGATGTGCTGGATGCGGATCCTTTTCTGGAAAGGGAGAAAGTGGGTGATCCGTGTAGAATCCAGCTCAATTGACTGAGTACTAGTACTTCAGCAGGTGCAATAGTAGTGAGATGCCCAAGACTCTCGGCGAGTTTCCACCACTTTGCAAGATTCTCATGGTTTCATCACGATTTCACCTGTTAACAACTGAACAATGAAGGAAGCAGCTCGAATGAAAATGATCGAAGCCATTTAACTCCGGAAGCCTGGTGATTCGCGGAAATACTGAAAAAGCTTCTTGGGAAGAGAGTACGTACCTACCTCTAGGTACCTACCTACCATCCATAACGCTTGTTTCTGAGTTGTCTGTTTCGCGGTGCCTCATCAGACGGTCCATACCCCTTAGCTGGTATTTCGTTATGAAATAGGCCTCCCACAACGCTATGTCTCAGTTGGAAAAGGAGATGCTGACAATACAAGCTCGAGTCGCTTAGGGAAACACGGGCAGCTTCATTTCAGTGTTGCATGCGATAGAGAAGACGGAACGATCACGAGAGGAGGAATGGAAGAAAACTGCAGAAAAGAACCCATGACAAGTCGACACAAGCATGACATTGTCAGTTCTCTGCCTCTTGAGCTTGTGGCTCAGGTCGCGGAGTATCTAGATGCGGTCGACATTGTGCGGAGCCAGATGGTACGCACAATCATAACTGAGTGCTGCAGTTGTCGATGTTCAAGGACAGAAGCATATCTGACAAGAGTCTAGGTCTCGAAACGATGGAACATAATCTTCTCAAGCAATGTGATTATTAGAATTGTTCTGCCCCGGACCCTTGCGGCACTGGGCCTGGAGACCGCAAACGTCACAGTCGCAGATGCGATGATCTATATACAATGGCTACATGGTCTGGAGTCTGCTCGCCCAATCAAGAAGGTATTCCTTCCTTGGCCAGACCAGGCAATGTGGCTCCAGCGGCTTGTGTACGATTCTCGTCGATTGTGCTGGCTTAATTCGCATAGCGTCAGCGGGGATGTTACAATGCTCGATCTCGAGACTGGAAAGAGAACCGTCTTTGTCAATGATGCGGGGGAGTGTCTCATCAACGTCACACTGTCTAATCGTTATCTAGTGATGGTTTCAGCGGCTAGGTAAAGCTGATTGCTCCTTGTCGGCGTCTTCAAACACAGAAAGCACTACGATACTAACTTATGCAACTTTGACAGGCGTGGCTGCATCATGGTAGTTTGGGATACACATACATCCCAGAGGTTGGCTGAAAGACAATTCCCTGGACGGCCCCCTTACGTTGCTGTTGTAAAGGACAAAGTGGTCATTGTTCCCGATTTCACGTTGCTGGATCAAACCATCAACATCTGGGATCTGCACACGAATCAGGTCCAGACAATTGGTTCCTTCTTCAACATCGAATTGCTCGCACTGTGGCACGTGGATGTGGATGAGGGTGTGCTGGTGACATTTGAGATCGACTGGAACAAACATTCGTCGGAGGTGGAGCAGAAAAAGTGGTCATTGAGCAGCGGGAAGCAGCTAGACCGGAAATCGTTCAGCCTGTCGGTGGGTACTAGTCATCATCGTGTGGACTGGAAATTTTTCAGGTGGTCATTCAACAACTGGTGCTGCACCCGCGGCTACAAGACATCAGCGGAGCTGTTCTACTCTACCAAGGATCCCTATGTCGCGCTATACCTCATGTACGACTATGCCGTCGATCGGCTAAGCTTAAGCTGGATTGACTGCACCAAGCCCATCAATGATTTCGTCCCTATGGATCGTTGCAACTCTCTCACTCCGCACATCATCTACCGCTGGTCAGTTCAACTCAGGGGAGTTGTAGTCTACAACGTCACCAGTGGCACTGCAACGGTGCACCCGTACCAGCTGCACGCCCGAGAGGTCATCACGCGCAACATGCTGGGTGCCGGCCTGCCTCCCCCCCCGTGTATCTTGTCAGTTGCTGAGATCTTGCGTTTTTCCAAGCACAAGTCTTTCGGCGACCGGGAGGTCTTCGGACTGGCTACTTACGACGGCATCCAGTTATGGTTTTTCAATCCTGCATTTGTTCCCGATCTTCCGGACGCGGAGCCTTTTCTTGCCATGGAGGAAAGTGGATGATTCATGAAATACCAACCCGTCTCTTTCAAATGTGCAGTATGCTCTCACTCACACACCAAAAAACACAAAAAAAGGGAAAAAAAAAAAAAAAAACAACTGCTACGCAACTTTCCGTTTATTTGACTTATTTGACCACATCGTCCTTCAGGCAGTTGAGATTAGTGGGCATACCACGTTGCATTAGCAATCGCGGAACTGACTTAACTACCTTTGTACTAAAGTATCAAAAGCCTCAGTACTCCGTAGGTAGTCAGTATTAATAGTCAGTACTACCGAATCCTACTAGTCTGGTGATGTCCTAGACGTCATTCGGGACAAGCTGCGTCGTGCTGAACGTCAACGAGCCTGTGAATGCTGAGATTTTGTAGTCCTCTGCGGGTGTGAGACTTTTTGTAGTGGCCTAGATGTTCCCTGTTGTTTTAGGGTTAGGGCGAGCAAGGTTCGCCTTTGGCTAAAGTAGGCGTTTAGGGCTTAGGCAACCACCTGCTGACACCGCGACGCTATCCTGGCCTCCTCCAGTAAAACCTGGCTCTAACGAACCTCGAAAAGGAATTTGGTGCTTCAAGCAGCACGGCAAAGAATGATGTGTCCCTGAGGCATCTGCTGAAGATATGGCAAGGATTACGGAGGCCCTTAGCGGTTTCCAGCTGAAAGATATATTCCAACTGCGATGAAACTTCCTTGATCTGGCGTCAGATCCCGGACCGCAGCCTAGCGACTCAAAGCATCCGGGAAGGAAGAAGGACAAGTCGCGAATAACGGCACTCTTTTGTTGCAATGCCGATGATCGGAAAAAATTGGATCCTTGGTTCATTGGCCGGCCAAAAACCCTTGGTACAGGTATTCGGATTGAAAGCTATCGCGTCAAATGGCGAGCGAATAGCAACGCGTGGATGACGGCTCAGACATCCGAGGAATAGTTGAAATGGTTCGATTCGTTTGATGGATAACTTTTCGGCACACGAAGCAGCGATCCGAAACCTCAACGAGAACGGAACTCCCCTAAAGATACTTTGGTCATTTATCTCCCACCGAATGCGACAAGTCGCTACTAACCTCTCGATGTGACGTCGCAATCCGATAATCGTATGCCGATTCGGGAACTTCTAGATACCACCTTTCCAAATGATATTCACTCTTGAAGATAAATAAGGTGGGATGACAGTCCCATCGGCGGAGACACATTCAATACTGGTTAGGGACTCGTTCGTCCCATCGACTGCGACGCCCTGTCGAGCTCGTCCCGGGTTTGCAGTGACGACTAGCTGAGCTTTCCCTTCTCCCAACTGGAAGCCCGTTTCATCGAAATTATAGATGTTTTTCGGGGGAATACCGGCCATGACTTCTTTCAACTCATCGAACCAGTCGCGCAACTCCTCAATGTCCATCGACGACAGTCTCTTCTTCTCGATTGGTTTCTGCTTCACAAGCTTCAGGTCGCTCGGTAGCCGCTTTAGGAACCGATAAACCCACATCCTACTCGCGCGAGGCGGCGGATGGGACAGCATTCCTTTCAAGAATCCGGTCCACACAGGCCCTAATCGCTGTCGATGTAGGGGGATTGTGAAGGCTGTCACGGTGTCGTATCCAATCGAGTAATGCGCCTTCCTGTGGCTTCGAAAGCAATCTGTTGGGGGGTTCAAAGTCGATTTTTGCTGGCCGACCTTTGACGCGGTCGCGTAAAGTCGAACGAGCAACGCCGAATTATCGCGCCAATGCGGAGACATTTGGCTTTCTTTGAGATAAAGCTTTTTGTGAAGCTTTTCTCACTTTGGATTCAATTCTGTGACGGTTAGGTTTCGTTTTTGGCATTGTGATGAACGTCTGATGGGAAAGTTGATGAGTGATGGGAGGGCTTTGTTGGTGGACAGTGCATGGTTCATCCAGAAGTACGCGTTTTTTCGCCGGCTTCCGAACTTTGACGCGGTCGCGTACCTCCATACCACGGAAAACAAACGCGAATCTTTCGCACAAACACGGCGATAATCGGTCTTCTTTGAATTCATGCTACTCTTACAGCTTCATTGATTCTGAATTCGATACCATGACGAGATTCCGGCGTTGTGGTGAATACTAAGATGAGAAAAACTTTGAAGGGTTGCTTGCAAGCTCGCCGATTACCGAATTTTAAAGCCCAAACAACCTCTCGTAAGAATCTCAGAACCGGATGAAACCTCTACCAGTGAAAGATAAGATCCTGAGGATTTAGCTGATATAATCTATTTCAAAACAGCTTCAGTGTGGTGATTGTTCTGCCGGAAAGTAGTTGAAAAGTGGTGGGCAAGGTGTGAATGGCGGGCCAGGTGTGACACACCCAACACCTCCCGCAGATAGTACTTTACAGTAGAATTTCTGGACTTGATGCTTTCTCGCTCGGCTTCATCATGACGCGTCATTAACTGGTACCTAACAGCTACCTACAGGTACCTACTCGTACATATGGACCAATGCTTCGATGAACTCCACTCGACTGGAATCGTGGCCAGCCGCTCCTTCAGAGTAAGAGTACTACTGTACCAATACCGAGAGAGAAAACAGAGCGACAACGAGAGGAACGCAAGACCCTTGCGGAGATATGTTCATGTCAAATCAAAAGCAGCATGACATTGTCGGATCGTTGCCGCTGGAGCTCGTGGTTCGGATCGTGGAGTACTAGTATCTAGATGCGGTCGACGTTGTTCGGTTTCAGCGGGTGGCGGGTGGGTTAGATGTGCTAAGACTGCTAATTTCAAAGCCAATTATTGTGATTTCTGATAAAGCAAAGGTGTCGAAACGATGGCGCATGGTCTTCTCGTCCGATATCATTACCACAAGTTTTCTACCCCGAACGCCTGCGGCACTGGGCTTGGAGAGGATGGATGTCGCAGCTGCCGACGTGATGACCTATGTCCGATGGCTGATGGTTTGGAGTCTGCTCGTCCAGTAAAGAAGGTCTTTCTTCCCTGGCCAAAACCGGAGGCGAAGCTTGAGCCGCTTGTGTACCATTCCCGCCGATTGTGCTGGCTCGACCCTTCCGGCGTGTGGACAAGGTCATAATGTTAGACCTCAAGACTGGAAAGAGATCAATCTGGATCAACGAAGTAGGCGATTGCCTCGTCAAAATTTTACTATCTGATCGCTATCTTATGATGATGTCGGAGGCTGGGTAACATGACGATTTGTCTTTGTTGGCGCCGCTTAACCCAATGGTCCCTATGCTAATGTCACGTTGGCAGGCCAGACTGGGTCATGGTAGTGTGGGATCAAGACACATCACAGAGGTTGGCGAAAAAACGGTTTCCTCGAAAGCCCATCCGTGTTACCGTCGAAAAGGACATTGTAGTCCTAAATTCTATGTCTTCCCTTCGCCCCATTTACGTTTGGGATCTGTGTACGGATCAGGTCCGGCCAATTGGTCCCTTGGGCTATCTTCAATTGTGGCACGTGAACATGGATAAGAACGTGCTGGTGGCATTTGAGGTCGACTGGAAGCGCCAAAAGTGCGGCAGACAAAGTGGTCATTGACCCGGGGGAAGCTGCTCTCAGCCTGTTGGTGGACAGCCATCGTGTGAACTGGAAAACTCTCAGGCAGTCATTCAACGACTGGTGTCGCACCCGCAGTCACAAGGCAGTAACAGAGCTGTACTGCATTGAAGATGATCCCTATGTTGCAATACGCCTCACTTACGACTCAACCGTCGATAGGCTAAGTCTCCATTGGATTGACTCTGCTAAGCCCATCAACGATGTCGCCTTTCCGTTGGGCTGCAACTCACTCACTTCGCACATCATATACCGCTGGGCACTTCAGTACAGGGGAATTGTGGTCTACAACGCCGCCAGAGATACCGCAACAGTGCATCCATACCAGTTGTGCGCCCGAGAAGTCACCACCCGCAGCTTGTTGGCAGTCCGACTGCCCTCAAACCTGCGTCAGGTACTACCATATATTGAGCTCGTGAAGTTCTCCACGCAGTGGCCCTTCGGCGACCGAGAGGTCTTTGGGTTGGGTACTGACGACGGCATCCAGCTCTGGTTCTTCAATCCGACCCTCGTGCCCGATCTTGCCGATGCGGAGCCTTTTTTGGCCATGGAGGAAAGTGGGTGATTCGTGAAATCGTACAAGGCTCGTTTGAATGAGCAGTATGATGCGTACATTGCCAGGCAAGTTCCCACCGGTACACACATTCTGTCCGTTATGCTAGAGTATCTCCCGCCAACAATGGTGGAAACAATTCAAAATCGTCGTAGCCCCCGGGCCAATACTGGAAGGCTGGCAGTTCACCTTCACCGGATCAAACTGTCAGTGCAGTATCCGAACCCCTACTCGACACTTGTATTATCATCCAATCATCTGTCGCACGTGGATGCAACGAGGACGTGCTGGCGACATTCGAGATCGACAGGGGCAAACGTTTGCCAGAAGTGCAGCAGACTAAGTGGTCATTGACCCGTGGAATCACCTTTACCGGACAAAGTTCCGGCTCTCTGTGGCGGGCCGTCGTGTGAACAGGAATACTCTTAATCGGTCATTCAACGACTGGTATTGCACTCGCGGCTCCAGGGTAACAACCGAGCTGCTCTACTCTGACGACCATCCCTTCCCCGCGAAACCAACGTCTTACAACCATGCCGTCGATCAACTCAGCCTCAGCCGGATTGGCTGTAACAAGGCCATCAACGATAACGTCCTTCCGAATCGTTGCGACTTTTTCGCTCTGCACATCATCTACGGAGTAGGTACTACCGTTCGCAAGATCAGCTCTGGGGAATCGTAGTCTACAACACTGCCAGCGACACCAAAATGGTCCAACCGTACTACCAGTTCCACGCCGGAGAGGTCATTACATGCCACTTTATATGTGCCCTTACCTCCGCTTTAGAAATGAGCAGATCCGATGACTGATCTCAAGTTCTTTGTCACGCACTGGATCTTTGGCGACTGTGAGGTCCTCAGTGCGGCCACTCGTGATGGCATACAGCTCTGGTTCTTCAATCCCGGCTTCGTGCCTGATTCTCCGGGGGCGAAACCTTTTCTTGCCATGGAGAAAAGTGGGTGATGCTGTAGTTGTACAAGTAACATCAGCAGTTCAGGTAGGATCGAGGATGGTGGCCTGAGGCAGAGAGGTCCAAACCCCACAGCGTGATCATTACCTATGGTACAATGACGCTAATCTATATTAGGAAAGAGCAACTGGCAATCCGGCATCCGCTCAAGCCTCAGCTTCAGGCCTACGGGTCATGATTACTACTCTTATCTTTCAATATAAACCAATGTTTCGATGAGTTCGATTCGATAACATAGGGAGTCATGCCCTCGCAGTCTAATTTGTTTGCGAGAGGAGGAATGGAGGAGTATAACGGAAACGTGCCTGTGGCAGGTCAGATTCAGCATGATATTGTTAGCTCTTTGCCTCTCGAACTCTTGTTTCAGGTCGTGGAATATCTGGATGCGGCAGACATCGTTCGGAGCCAGAGGGTCCGTCCCTAAATCAGTTCAATCGCCGGCATTACTGTATTCTGAATTCTGAGAGAGCCTAGGTCTCGAGGCGATGGCGAACGATGTTCTCAGGCGATGTCTTAACCAAGAGCCTCTTGCCTCGAACGCTTGCAGCATTGGGTATGGAGACTAAGAACGTCACGGTCACTGACGCGGTGACCTATTTCCGATGGCTACACGGTTTGCAGTCCGCTCGTCCAGTGAAGAAGGTCTTTCTCCCTTGGTCACACCGGGGGGGAAAGCTAGAGCAGATTGTGTACCATTCGCGCAGACTGTGCTATATCATTTCTGCAAGAGACGGGAGTCATGTCGAAATTTTGGGGCTCGAGACTGGGAAGAGATCGTTCTGGTTCAACGACGCACGGCATTATCTTCGGGAAGTCACACTGTCTGATCGTTATGTTGTGATGGTCTTGTGGGCTAGGTAAGAGAATGACTTGCCTTTGCCAGTGCCATCTAGCACAGTGAGCACCGCTGAGCCAATGTTGGCAGGCCGAACTGGGTCCTGGGAGTGTGGGATATTCACACATCCCGGAACTGGTAGAAAGAAGGTTTCTTTGGGTGCCGTCCCGGGTTATCATCGAGAGGGACAAAGCGGTTATAATTCCCAGTCCCGAGTCGCGATCTTACCCTGTCACGTTTGGGATCTGCGCACGGATCAATTGCAGAAGATTGGACCCTTCTCTAATCTTGACTTGTGGCACGTGGATGCGGACGAGGACGTGCTGGTGACATTTGAGATCGACTGGGCCAATAATTTGCCAGAAGTGCAGCAGAGGAAGTGGTCATTGACCCGTGGAGAGCAGCTTGACCGGAAAAGGTTCAACCTGTCAGTGGCGGGCCGTCATGTGGACAGAAAGTCTCTCAAGCAGTCATTTAACGACTGGTATCGGACCAGCGGCCACAAGACAGTCACCGCTCTTTACACCTCTGTCAACGACCCCTATTCCGCAATACGACTTACATACGAACATGCCGTCGATCGGCTAAGTCTCCACTGGATTGACTGTACCAAGCCCATCGACGATTTCGCTGTTCCGGGTCGTTGCGACTCTCTCACCCCGTACATCATCTACCGCTGGGCAGTCCGGCACAGGGGAATCGTAGTCTTCAACGCCACCAGCAATACCGCAACAGTATATCCATACCAGTTGCATGCCGGCGAGGTTACTACTCGCCGCTTGTTTGGTGCCCATGTGCCGCTACGCCGGCGCCAGGCACCAATGACCCTGCTGATGCCCTTGTCCTTTGGCGACCGTGAGGTCTTTGGCGTGGCAACTGACGATGGTATACAGCTCTGGTTCTTTAATCCGAACCTTGTACCCGATCTCCCGGACGCGGAGCCTTTTTTGGCCATGGAGGAATGTGGATGATTTACGACCCAGCTCATGTGGCCGAGTAGGGCAACAAACACCGCTAGATGTGACGTGAACGAACCCACGGAGGAGTGAGGATTTTGAGTTCCCATCAGAAATTCTTTGTCTAGGAGAGCCACAGCACATGCACGGTGGTTCACTCATGGGTTGCTTCATTGAGCGAGCCCCGTAACTGTGGCCTGAGGCAGCTATACCGGAACCCCGCTGACTCGCAGTGCTATGGAAATGGATAGTAGGGAGGGCCTACCTCTATCATTACTACCTAGGCCTAATGCTACTCTTCCATAGGTATTTGGAAGCAGAAAAGTGACCAGACGTGGAAATGCAATCACTTCAAACAACATCCCAGCCTTTTGATTGATAATGACCGTTGCTGTCAGTCTGATCTCCGTACTGAGTACTAGTAAGTACCTACCAAAATAACTACATGTTCTTTGCGCTTACGGAACCCTCACATCCTCCAGGGTTCATTCGCATAGCCTCTTACGAGACTACCTAGCGCAAAGGGCCTGAGGGACCGAGGCTATCAAGAAAGCGGCTTCATGTCCTGATTACTAAAATCTGGCGCGAAGTGCCCAAGCCTTTCCACCTCGCTTCGCTCGAGGGTAAAAGGCTTGTTTCAGCTACTGACATGTACTGTAGCTCGCCTTTATCATGACACGTAGTGTGGGCCGGTCCTTCGAAAAGCAAGATTCGACTGAAGGGAGCCATGAGCAACGGCATGTCTACTACTACTCTTTTGGAGGAAAACGCAGCGAGCACGAACGGAGGAATGGACGTGCATTGTGGAGGTGGCGCGTCTGTGGCAGGCCGTAATCAGCATGACATTGTTGGCTCTTTGCCTGTCGAGCTTTTGCTGCATGTCTTGGAAAATCTGGATACGACTGACATTGTTCGAAGCTAGAGAGTGCGTCCCATTGACAGCTCACTTGCCGGCATTTGCTTGTGGCTTGATTTCTGACAGAGCGTAGGTCTCGAAACAATGGCGCAAGATCTTGTCGTGCGATGCAGTTACTAGGTGCCTTTTGTCACGAAAAAATTGCGGCATTAGGCCTCGAGAATGCGAGCGTTTTGACCGCGGACGCGAGCAGCTATTTCCGATGGCTGCATGGTTTGCAATCTGCTTGTCCGGTAAAGAAGGTGTTTGTCCGATGGCCACACTGCCCGGTGGACGACGGTTGCGTACCATTCGCGTCGACTGTGCTACATCACCCGTAGCGTCGGTCTCGAGGACGAAATTGTGATGTGGGATCTTGAGACGGGAAAGAGATGGATCTTGGCCAGAGAATCAAGAAATACTGTTTATCTGATCAAAAGCCTCGTTCTGTCTGATCGCTATCTTGTGATTATGACCGAAATAATTGATAAGTAACGGCAACATTGCCTTTGGCGCCGTCTAACGTCGTGAGGAACACTACTAGTTCGGCGTTAGCCCGACAGACTACTACATATCTCGTTGCCTGGGATATACACACATCGGAGACGCTGGGAGAAAAACGGTTTTCTTGGGAGCCCCGCCGTATTCTCATCGAGAAGAACATAGTTCTCATGAAGAATGATTGTTGGAGTACGGATCAATCCTTTATGTACAGTTGGGACTTGTGCACGAATCGTTTTCAGACGATTGGTTGCTTTTTCAGAGTTGCATACTGGCATTTGCACGTGGACGATGACGTGCTGGTGATGTTCGAGATCGACGGGGACCAGTCGATGCCAGAAGTGCAGCAGACGAAGTGGTCATTGACCTGCGGGGAGCAGCTTGATGAGAAAAGGTACTGCCTCTCTGTGGTAGGCCCTCGCGTGGACGAGAAGATCTCTCTATCCGTCATTCAACGACTGGTATTGCACCCGTGGCTATAAGACATCGACCGAGCTGTACAGCGTTTTCGGTGACCTCTATCGCACGGTTTGCCTCACGTACGACTATGCCGTCGACCGGCTCAGCCGCCGCTGGATCGACTGTTCCCAGGTCATCAACAATGACAGTTACCTTCCAAGTTGTTACAACTCTCTCACTCCATACATCACCTACCGCTCAAGACTTGAGTCCGGAGAGATTGGAGTCTACAACATTGCCAGCGGCACCGCAACCGTGCGTCCATACCATTTTCACGCCGGAGAGGTCGATATCTCCCAATGACGGCGTGATCATCGAGATGAGAGGATGTACTTTGACCACACGTCCTTTGGTGACCGTGAGATCTTCGGTGTGCCCTCTTGGGATGGCGTGCAGCTCTGGTTCTTCAATCCTGGATCCGTGCCCATCTCCCGGATGCGGAGCCTTTTTTGGCTGCGGAGGAAAGTGGGTGATTCCCATCCCAGCTCATTGGAAGGTACAGCATAGTGCCCACTTCGCTTGGCGAGTTTTTACTGTTCTGAAAGACTGTGTTGACTGTCCATCAACAGTGGCGGAGGCTAAGGATTAGATATCAAAGAGTGAGGTCCGGAAGCCTGGCGACTTTAGACACCCGGTTCAGGTTGAGTTTCCCAGGGATGGAGGGAGTAATTCGCGATTCCTCACTTTGAGTGCAGTTTCATGGGTCGTTCATCTAGAACGCTACCATTCAGAGATGCAGAATCCTTATTTCTATTGTTGACCAAGTCTGGCCCCTCATAAAAGTCGCAGAGTCGGCGACACATCAAAGCGTACAGAAACAAGCTGCTGGTATCATCGTATGAATGAATGATGAGCTCGTTTTTGACAGTCATCTCGAGTTGATTGGCAGATCTCCGCGTTGAATTTGAAATCGTACGAGCCTAACGTGGTGTAGTACTTCTTCACTGCCCAATACCCTCGGGGTATTCCTGCAGCAGGCGTGTTCGTGACATTTCATTGAGTAAAAGTACAGCATCCTGGCCGGTCAATCATTCCAACATGCTGAGAGAGCAATCATGGATTGGCATTCAGTTTGCACCCTGCAATCATCGATATGACATTTTATGAGAAAACAGGAGCTCAAACGAATACCCAATTTCCTTCAGAAACGCCGAGCAAAGCCTGAGCAATTTAACTCTCCGCCAGAGAGATTTCACAGTAGTTCTCCGTACAGAGTGCATACATCTACCATGGTTGACTGTTGACTGATCAGGCCGCTATATTAATTGTGATCTATCTCGGTATTTTAGTCATCTCAGCCAGTCCCGTAGTGTTTTGTCAAACTGAACGCCCGGTGAGGAGTCATTCAGAGGAATCATAGGTTACATGTTGTGAAAATGCACCGAGATGCAGCAGGAAACATGCCGAAACACTTCAGACGATGGTACCTGACAGTGGTGGCGCTACCTACTGTAACTTTGATCCTCCAGAGGTATCAGGTACATGGATTGAGAAGAATCCTACAATGTATCGACCTGATTACATACACAGTGCCCCGTAATCACTATGTCATAACGTTCATGTAGTAATTTGAAAATGGTGAAAATCATTCACCGAATCCTTGCCACCAGCAAGTGCTACTACGAGTACTTTTTCATAGTAGTGTAAGGAAAACGGACCTTTTTATTAGTGGCGGCTGCCAAGTCGGATCAGGTCCTGAACCCACTCTGACAACTGGTTTAAGATGACTGGACCAATGGATAGAAGAAAAACAATCCACCAATCAGAATTTCGCTTCTCAATCTCATCCTCCTGCCAAGGGCGTAATTTCTACCAATCAGAGTCTAGACGGATGCTTCCCGCCAACCTGGTCCCAGGAACAATGCAGATGGAGACGGAGCAAAATGCGTTGGCAATAGTATGGATTGGCCATCCAGCCAGCAGCGTGTGCTGGCGCCCAAAGAGGGCTGTCTATGCAGTTGTCCACCCAAGAACAAACCATGCAGTGGGGTCAGAGAAGTCGGGGAAATGGAATTGCGGTCTAGCCCTCTGGTCTGAAGGACCGAAGGGCATATATAGTATGTAAGATGCCTCTTCTTCGGCCTGTCCACCTCAACGTTACAATCATCCTCCACGTTCCTTTACAACTGTGCCTGGGCACAGCAGTCGCTCCTTACGTACGATCCTTTGCGACGCTGAGACGTCGCATCGTCACTCCTTAATTGCCTCACTCCCAGTTGACTCTGGTTGAGACCCGGCAGATATTCTTCGTCATTCCTTTTTAATCGACTGTCTGGATCAGTCAAGATGGTGTCTTTCTCGAGCTTCTTCGGTGTTGCCGCTCTGGCCACCGCGGCCCTTGCCGCGCCACTCCACAGCAAGCGCGCCATCGGCAAGCTCGGTGTCGCCTACAATGATGTCGCGGCCATTTTGCCTTTTACATCGGCGGCGAGTTGGGCCTACAACTGGAACAAAGTGCCGGACGGCAAAGTCCCGCAGGGCGTCGAGTACTGCCCGATGCTCTGGGGCGAGAAGATGTACAACGGGTGGAATGAGGCTGCCGAGCAAGCCCTCGCTTCCGGCAGCACGTGCCTCCTGGGCTTCAACGAACCCGACTACCACGAACAAGCCAACATGTCCCCGGCCCAGGCTGTGGAAGGTTTCAAGAAGTACCTCACGCCTTTCAAGGACCGTGCCACTCTGGTGACGCCCGCCGTCACCAACGGCGGCGGCTCGATGGGTCTGTCGTGGATGCGAGACTTCCTGACCCAGTGCGGCGGCCAGTGCGGCGCTCAGGCCATGGCGATCCATTGGTACGGTGACACCTTCGATCAGTTCAAGCGGCATGTTGAATCGGCGATCCAACTCGGCAAGGAGTTTGGCATTGACCGCATCTGGATCACCGAGTTTGCGGTCAACGGCGATGTGGGCGCACAAGTTGCGTTCCTGGCCCAGGCGATTCCTTACCTCAACTCGAACGATGCCGTCGAGCGTTATTCCTACTTCATGGCCCGCGAGGGCTCTCTTCTCTCGGGAAGCGTCCTGAGCGCGATTGGAAAAGCCTACTTGGGTCTTTCGTAACTCAAACTGGAAGGGTGTACATTTCCTGAGTTGTGAACTTTTTTTTTTTTCCTCTTCATTCTCAGCAGAAGAGCCGAGCGTTGGATATAAGTCTACGACAGATATGACATGATGAACTTGATCCCCTGTCGCAGCGATTGTATTGATTGTAGAGGCGCCTCAATCTATTCTGTACAGCCTACGAGCACTCTGGACGATAATTGGGGGCGATTAGTACCATACCTAGGGTCTGGACTTTTCTGTGGAGGTACGGAGTACCCTTTTAGGTTAATAGTGATCAAACCTTTAAGGTAAGTGGAACTCTTCCTATCGATAAGGCCGATTACCTGGTTGGTCGCGTGGCACCCCTCCCCACTCCGAGCACCAAGCTCCAGTCAGGGGCAAACTCGGTCTGATGGTAACCAATCAGAAAAGACTTAGTCTTGGCACTCCACCTTCTTCATCACAATGTCTTATGGCTCCTGAGAGAATTTTCTCTTCTGGAAATGAATTCGAGGGTCCAGAACCAGAAATGGACGTGGGATGCTCATTGGTTGCAACAAAGCATTCCTTGGATCGGTTTAAGCAATTCTTAGCAGGGATGGGAAGCACTGTTCATTTCTATCGGGTTTCCCCGTTATTGGGAAGAGGAGTGTGCCGTAGGATTTCTGAAGACTTACAGTACCTACCTAGGTAGAGGTAGGTACCTTAGGTAATCATCCCTGAAATCAAGGCATTATTGAATACTAGCGGTAAAGAGACACCCAGCAGTTAACATAAGTGACAACCACAGCTCAACGAAAGAGCGCAGTACAAGCATCTTTGAAAAGGTCGTCATCTGGAACACATAATCGCCGTGAATTCCTACTCATTCAGACAACCGTAAGATCTCCCAATGTCGTACACCCCATCTTGAAGGGTCGGACAAAACGTGAATACTATGAGCCAGTGTCTGTGATACCTGCCCCGAAGGAAAGGTATAAATACCGCCTAAAGCTCCCTTCTGATCTTCTTCTCTCCATCATCTCTTATTACAACTATCAATCTACTACTAATTTATTATTAGTAGTAATACATTACTGCAGCTCAAAGAGCACCAAGTGCATCGTGGAATGCCGATTCTACCTACTTGTTTTACACTGTTAGTGCTCCGTTCGTATTCTGTTCATGGATCAGCCTAAATAATGTGAGCATGATGCAGTTACCAATGGGCATTGGAGCACCGAATGGTACCTGTTTTCTCCCAGGACCCGATGCCAGTTTGTCTCGAGTTGTCTGACCAAGGTTACTAGGCCGGAAGCCATCGCCATCAGGCAACCGTTGGCTCTGCCCATGTTCTGGGCAGAGCACAACGGCTGCCTAGTAGCAACTCCAATATTTACAATGCAATTACGACATGCAAAGCACGTACTCCTGAATACGGCGCATGCGCCGTGGTGAGTCTTGCCACTAGAAGCTGAGTTCGGCTGCCAACATTGACGCAATTAGTGCAGCAACAATTTTACTATTGTTGCTTTTACCAGGACCCCAATTGCGAGCAGATCGCATGTGACTTTTCTCAACTCGACAACGATTGTTGTTGGAGGGAGACTGGCCTCCAATCATCAACCCATATGATTTAGGACCGAGGCTAGTCTCCCTCACCTGTACTTATAGTGCAGGCCGGAGCAACTTCCTGGATGATGGAATGGTATCATGCCTCCTGTCGACAGCCGTCGGGGAAGAGAATCACCCGAACATGCTACGTCTTCCGGACAGCTGTTCGCAGAAGCTTCTCCTGTGAACGCAACAGCAATTATACAGCGGGGACTGGTACACAAAGTACCACAATTTACTACGTTTAGAACTGGGATCCATGTGTGCGTTCAGCACCATGGATCCCAGTTCCCATCATTCAAGAGTTGAAGGGTCCCTGCCACCCACCATGTGAGGCTGAAAATGGCCCATCCCAGGCCCATAACGGGCCTGGGCTGGGCCAGCAACTGATGAAATTCAATAGCAGGGCAAGTACATGTCCCTGATGATACCCAGAAAATAGTTTAATTAGGCACCGACAATGGTACCTACTCCTGCGGACCTCATCCCCACGCTCGGCTTGTTTGATTGAGCAGCTCCAGAAGAGTTCGAAGGGGCGTTTACTTCGTTAATGGTCGATCATACGATTTTCAGGGAGGAAACTTGCGGATGGGTTTGATTTGGGGGATGATGTGAGATTAAAACAATTCCTTGTCATGTATTTTTGCTGGTATCGCATGTCCAGCGCAGACAGCACATCCATGACTCGGATTCACCCACTACCACAACTGCAGTAGAGCTTTGCTCACCCACTTCGGAGTACTGCGGTTGCGGTAGTGGGTGAGTCCGGGTCATGGGTAGTGTCTGCGCTGGGTTAGTAGTAGCTAAGGAAATTGTACTATGTATGTGGCAGAGTCAATACTTATCTGCGATGGATATGTACTTACTGGTAGAGTGTCCAGATTGGTATCATGAGAGTTCATCTCATCGGAGTCAAGAGGACTTGTAGGTAGTACCCTGTACCAGGCTAGCGGAGACATCATGATGCAGATATCTGATCGATCATCGTTTGTTGACAATTGACATTAGACCTGACTGCTGCCGTTTCCGCTGCGTATATGTAAAATGCCCCTGGGAATCTCACTTGTACCGCCCATTCTGCGACCAGACTACGCCTGGCCAGCGCCAGTGCCGACTTCAATCTCGCAAACCACACCGCCAGTCCCGCGCATACCCAGCAAAGCCAGCCGGAGATTCTGGGGTTTCATCCACAACGACGCTGGACTATTTCTCCAAGTGGTACTGCGCCTGGTTTGGTGCCCATTTCAATGCACACATCGTGCAGCCACCCTTTGGTCTTGTCTTGAAATGGACGGACCGGACGAGCCTCGGCGAAGTCGCCGCGATGCAAAGGGCTCGCGCTGCAGGGATCCCGTCTCCAAAGTTCCGAGCTGCGGCGAGCACCCCGGTGACTGCAGGAAAATCTCCATCCTGATGACGCGGCTACCGGGCATTGATCAAGCTGAACAGTTCGAGCGATCCATTGGACGCCGAAGCCGAGGAGAGCCCTGGCTGCATGAACTCCAGGCGTGCATCAAAGGCGATGCGCATTTGGTCGCCGCCCAGCCAGGACGCGATTTGCTCGCCGATTGGCACGGCGTTGCACAGCGCGCGAGTGCCGGATCATGTTATGGGCCCGTTCAAGGCCGATTAAGGGTTCTACGATCATCTTTTCTAAGTATCCAGTGTTTGATTATGCGTTCAAGTCCAGGGAAGAGTTCGAAAAGACACTTGAGAAAGCCAATAAAGAAAAAAATGAAGAAAAGTCATCAAATCAAGTTTACGCATGGAGATCTCAAAGCTCATAAATGTCCTTGTGGGCGGCGACGGGCATCTGGCAACTTATCGACTGAGGTCTGGAGGCTGGTGTCCGGAGTACTGGGAGTTCACGACAGCAATGCGGTTTGGAACAGGGAGCGGGTGGTATCAAGTGGTGTCGTGGATGGGCGGTGATCAGTATCTCGAGGAACTGGAGGCTGATAGAGCTCTCAATGAGTTGACAGTCGAGTCCTACGTTGCCTTCTGATCCGGAGAATGAGGAGCCAAAGGCAACAATCCACGACGGGCTTTCTTCGAGAATCAAAATAACCAAGACAGGCAGAGAGGCTTTGCAGCATATGATTGGATGGGTTACGTAACGTAGATAACGACTACCTAACCTGTATGCTGACTAATAATGTTTTTCATCACGTGAGCTGCGACCTGTGAGTCCTGTGACGTCGGTCGCGCAACTTTGCTTCATCGTCAGGGTTGACTGATATCAACACTGGGAGTGTACAACCCGTCGACTTGTTCATCGTTATCAGAGTCTGCACGTTTACCCTCAGTGTTTTCCATATTGAGCGGTCATTCTGCTGTCTTCGTGTCTGGCTTTGTTCGAGTTCCCACAAAGAGCGGACCGTTGCCCGGGATACGGCGCGTCTCGCCTGTCGGGATTTTATCAAACAAGCAGAAATCAACCATTCAACCAAGAATCTGCAGTCGAAATCCCGACTCAGGGTGAACTAACGCAAGTTATCGGAACCGCCGATTATTACGTTATTTCGGTGTTGGTTGTCGACGCGACCACGCAACGCGACATTCCTCTGCAGTTCTAAGCCCGGAAACACAGTTTCCGGCTCTGGCGTTTCTGTCGTCCAGCATGGCTTCGACCAACGGCTTGGACGATTTGGACTATCTGGCACCGGATTTTGATCTCAATTCGCTCACCGTGCCGCGGCTGCGTTCGATTCTGGTCAGCCATGATATTCCGTATCCGGCCTCGGCGAAAAAGTCCCAGCTCATCTCCATCCTAGAGCAGGAGGTCTTGCCCAAGGCTAAGAAGCTGCTTCGCGAACGGGAGCGCGTCCGGCGGACCAGTGCGGGTATCACGGATATGAGCCGGCAGTCGACGGTAGGAGAGGATGGTGATGGAGACGCGGCGCGATCCATGGCTTCGACCGTGACTAGCACGCGACGTGGTCGGTCCAGACCGAGCACTCGAGCCTCTACGGCTGAGCGAGAAGACAATGCCGTGCAGGCAACTCCTAGACGCAGAGGCCGGCCCAGCTCTCGCAGCACGCGCGCGTCGGACGTAGATACAGGCGACGAATGGGCGACGACTCCGTCTGTCGCGCCATCCACCCCGCAGCGCAGGTCCACGGCGAGAAGGTCAAAGGTCGCCGACGCGCCACCGCCGATGGAAACCATTGAAGGATCACCGAGCATCAAAACAGAGAGTCGAGAGAGCAGCGTGTTTACCGATGACAACCCCTTTCAGAGCGGAAGTTCGCCGACCCCACTCGACCGAACGCCGCGCGCATCTGCTGTTAGTTCTGAGCGCAAGCGAATGAGCACTCCCTTGCCTCGGGTACCCAAGCCCTCTGTTACCTCGGAACGGAAACGTGACTCGGAGCTCCCGAGTAGTTTCCGACACGCCGATTATTCTTTTACCGGCACGAAGTTGGAATTCGAGTCTCCGGCACAACGCCCCAGCCCAGTTAAGGAGGAGGATGTCTCCGACGATGCCTCCCAAGATGAAGAAGAAGAATATGGCGACGAATTCACACCAGAGGAGCAATTGGCCCTCGAAGCCGAGGCAGAGGCCGAACGGGCCCGTGGTGTCATCAAAAAGCCGCGCCAGGCCTCAAGCGCATCACGGGCGGCGCCGTGGGTGGTGCTCCTTGCGTTGTTGACAGGTTTTGGGATCTGGTGGCGTCAAGAAAAGATTGAGATTGGGTTCTGCGGCGTTGGAAAGCCGACCTGGTCTCTTGCAAACACGAACGTGCCTAAATGGGCGGATGTCTTGGAGCCGCAGTGTGAACCATGCCCACCACATGCTTTCTGCTATCCCAACATGAAGGTCCAGTGCGAGCAAGACTTCCTCCTGACGCCGCATCCGTTTTCGTTGGGAGGGCTGCTGCCACTGCCGCCGACCTGTGAGCCAGACAGCGAGAAATCACGACGCGTCAAGGCGGTGGCCGACCGGGCCGTGGAGCAGCTACGGGACCGTCGGGCCAAGTACGAATGCGGCGACGACAATGGAAAAATCAAATCGCCGGCGATTTCAGAAGAAGAACTGAAGCAGGCCGTGTCGCAGAAGCGGCGCAAGGGCATGAGCGATGAAGAGTTTGACGAGCTCTGGCGGGGCGCGATCGGGGACATTGTCGGACGGGAAGAGATTTCAGTCAAGGAGCGGTAAGCCTTTGCTCATTTCCTCCTACTCACGTATCGGGCGTCTCGTCCAGGGGTTCTATCTTTAAGATGGTTAGGTTCTGACGTGAAACTCGAACCACTAACAGAGACCGGGATACATCAACAGATCAACTGGCCTGGAGCTCTCGTCCAGCTCCACCGCAAGATTCCCCCTCGGATGCGCACTCCGCCACCACATCCGACAGTCTCTCCGCGTATATCGACTCCCTCTTTCAGCTCTAGCGTTGACGTTGGCGGGCGTTGCGTATATCCGGGCGCGGATCCGGGCGCGACAGGCCGACATTGCCCGGGTTCCGGAACTTGTGGCGACGACACTGGACCGGCTGTCGACGCAGGCGGCACTGTACGCACGGGGCGAGGCGCCGGAGCCGTGGATCCCCATCGGGCAGCTGCGGGATGACGTGCTGCGGTCGGAGCTCAAGGGCAGCCGCCGGGAAAGTCTGTGGCGTCGGGTGGCGCACGTGGTGGAGGGCAACGCCAATGTGCGCGCGGCGGTCCGCGAGGGCCGCGGCGGGGACGTTGCCCGGGTGTGGGAATGGATCGGCGGGTTAAGCAGTCTAGATGGACTACGCCGCAGCCCGCAGTCGCCGTCGTCGCCATCGTCACCGGGCGAAGCTGAGCAGGAATTGGAGGACCAGGGACGGCGCGAATTGCGTCGCTGGACTGAGGGGCGGCCTATCTATTAGGCGTAAGTTTGGCTTTGTTGTAGATATGCTGCTTGTTTTATGTTTGATGTATGCAGGTTGTGTGTAGCACGGTTATGGATGATTTTATGCAGGATCGTTTGAATTGAATGAATTCAAAGTTTCAATGTTTTCTTCTACATGAACAGATCATCGAGGTCCGTCACTCCCCACGACACCCACGGTTTATTCGGATCCATCTCCCACCGTCTCTGCGTCGACACCCTCTCATACCTCGCATCGGTATGTGCGTAGAACAGCTCCGGGCATCTTCTCCACTCATTGCTCCCCTCCAGCGGACCCACGTTCAATGCTCTGGCCACCATCATGGTGAACTGGAACGGATCCTCCGGATACGGCCGCGGCCGATGCAGCCTCGCAAAATGCTGCACAGCCAACATGGTAAACACGGACGGACAAAAGTCGCACGCAACGCTGAACAGGCTCCCACCGGGGTTCCGCCGGTTCGACTCCCAGGGGACCCCGAAGGTGATTTGTTCAATGTCATCCAGAAAACGGAACAGATTGCGGTGCGGGCAGAGCGGGACGATGAGGGGCCGCGCGCGCTCTTCGGTCTCTCCGAGGTCGACGAGGCGATGGTAGCGGAAGAGGGAAACGTGCAGGATGATGTCGATGTAGAGGAAAGGTCCTCTGTATTGATTGCTGCTGTTGCTGTTGTTGTTGTTGTTGTTGCTGTTGCTGTTGCTGCCAGAGGTGGTCTCGTATGCGACGGAGAGGTATATGGTGCGCTCAATCTGGCAAATACCGCCGGGGTCGCGAAAGGTGCAATGGTGCCAGGGAGGCCGGCCGGGGATGAGAAAGTTGTTGGGCCCGTTCTCAATGATGATGTCGTCCTGACTGGTACCCTCGTGGTCGTGGTCGTGGTCATGGTCGTGGTGGTCATCACTTCCCGGTCCACCCCCGGCTGCGACCCTCCGCGATGACCACAGCTCCTGCACCAATCTCACCGCATCCCGATAGGTCAACTGTACGCATTGACACAGATGCACCACGCCCGTCCTCCCCAGTCGACACTCCCGCTGCTCCGCCAGAACAAACCATCGTTCCAACGCGCAGAACTCCTCTCGCGGGTGCAGCATCTGGCATCCAGAGCAGCACAGCCACCGCTGTCCCGCCTCCCTCTCCAGCGTGCGGAGGAGCTGCCAACGCGGCTGCTCAAAGGCCGGCCTTATCTGCCTTCTACCATCCCGCATGGCGAAGACCTCCCGCAGCGCCATCTGCCAGGCGTCAAGCTGCTCGTACTGGAAAGGTCGGCAGAGTAAGGTCCGGTGTTTCCGAGCGGTGGGTGCGCCGATGAGGGTCCACAGAGTCTGGCAGGTGAGCCCGAGCCGGACCGCGTCGAGTGGGGAGAGGTGTGCCGCGATGAGAAGCATGAGCTCAAGGGGGAGGATTTCGAGAATACTCTTCTTGTTCTCGTCATGGTCGTTGTCCCGGATTATGAAGCTCGTCAGGGCTTGCAAAAGCGGCCATGCCCATCCTTTCTGCTCTTCTTCATCCTCACGGCGTCTGCGAGGAACGATTGCTTGCAGAATCCGCTGCATCTTTCTTTTTTTTCTTCTGTTTTCTGTTCTCTGGAGGACTGCTCGCTAGGCTACCATGGAGGGGGTTGTTGCATAGGAGTACTGACTGAACGTCCTCCCCATGCGTAGATTGAAGGAATTTTTTTTTTTTTTTTCATTGTGCGTGTCTCTGGACAATTTATCGAAAATTCCCTGGAAAGGTATTCACGGTGCACGTTTTAGGGTTGGATGGGGTTCTGGTTGTTGGAAACTTCCGATTAGAGATGTTTATTCACAGTTGGGAACGAGTCTGCGAGTGAGTTCAAACGGGTTCTACGAAAGATGGATGGACTGGTTCAGACTTCAGTTCCTGCTGTAGCATTGTTTTGACGATATGTTCCGAGATAAGTACACTCCTTATAGGCAATCAACCAGACTTCTGAAGAACAGAGATCACCCGAACTAGCACTCTATGATCACCATATTAACCTATCTACGAGTACAAACCTGCGCCTGCAACCGACCCTCCAACCCGGCATTCTGCAAATGAAAATAGAATAGGTATATGCATCATGTCCCAGTGCAACCACAACATTTGACCAGCTAAGAATAGGATTATGACAGATGGAACGCGCCCTGCCCCTCCTGGATCGCCATGATCAGGCGCTCACGCAGCACCTCCAGGCTGCTGTAGTCAGGCAACTTGAGGTAGTTGACACATGTCATCACACTCGGCAGGTAATCGTCGGACGTGTACGGAGGCTCGCTCGGACGACACACGACCGTAAACATGGGCGTGAGGCTCTTGAATCCTATCCGAAGTTAGCTTGGGCCGAATCTGAAGTACACATGTCAAAACAAACTCACCTCCGATTGGCAGCTTCGGACTCCCCGTGACAAATTGCAAGAAATCCCGGCGCTGCTGCTTGTTAAGCTCGGTCATGGCCTGCAAGAGGTTGCGGACGCTCTTGCTGTCCATGTTGAAGCCATGGTCCGCCTTGATCGAATCCATGAGCGCTGTGATCCGTTAGCCCCAATTCGATTCGTAAGGAACGTAGAATAGACGGACTCTCCATAGACCAGTCCTCCTCAACCTGACCAAACAGCATGACCAGCTCGTTTGGCGTAAACGCCCGTAACGACGAGAACGGGAACACGCTGGAGAACCCGGTCCGGAAGGCATCAAGTTGCCGCTGCACACCGCTCCCAAGTGTGAGATCCACCACCCGGTCTACGTATTGATCGACGTTGTCAATCGTCACCGCGGTGTTGGCTCCGTTGGGAATCAGTTCGATTGATGGATAGCCCGGCAGCGTGAAATCCAGCCCAAGCTCCTCCACGTGCACCCCGTCGATCTCGATCTCTTGCAACGCGCGACTCCGCTGCTCTGCGCTCAGGGAATGGTCGTTCTCAATTCGCTTCTTCGCGTTCGCAAACCGCTTGAGCAAGAGCAGCGAGTTGGCCAGATCCGGATCCACCGTCCGCACCGTCCCCAGTGATGGCTTCACCGGAGACAGTGACAGCCGGAAGAACGTCGGATTGAAGTTGATGTCAACGATGCGCGAGTCGAGCATCGACCGGGCCACAAATTTCCCTAGCGTCTTGAACAACTGCAGCTGCTTCTTGCCCGCCTCTGTCTCCGCCTGTTCATCACTCATCGGCGCCGGGAATAACCCGTTCTTGCTGGTGACGAACTCGCTGTTATCCTCTGAGTCATTTTCCCGCCACAGCTTGAGCTTCTTCTTGGAGAACTCCCTGGACACGGTGGAGTAAAACTCCAGCGTCGGTCCGAGACCCGTCCCGACTTCTTCAAAGTACTCCACTTCGAGGATGCTGGGTGACGACCCGTACAGCTCCATCACCTTCATGGCCGACTCGAGGATCCTCGACCGCGAGATGCGCACCTTCTGCCGCTGTAGGCGACCAAAGAACGGACGGTCATCCCGCCGCTGATCCCGCCCACCATCCTCGTTCTGCCACCGCATCATGGCCCGCGCATAGCCAAATGCCGTCGACTGCAAGAACAGGTGCCGAGTCTCGAACGGGAACAGGAACGGGAACTCCCGGGCCAGGTCCAGGCTCCAGCTCGGCAAGCAACCGCTCGCCACAATCAGGGGTTCCTCTAGCTGCCGGTTCAACTTCGCCGTCAGCTTGGTGTTGACAAACTGCGACGGTGCCTCCGGCGTAATGCCGACCAGTTCCCGGTTCTCCGCCATGAGATCGTCCAAGTGTACGTTAATCTCATGCAAGAAGCGCAGCAACCGCAAAATCGACGCCGTGATTGGGTTCTGACTCAGCGACTTGGGGAGCCCCGTCTTCTCGTCTCGATCCTCCGTGTCCTCCCTTGAGCCCGTACTCAGAGACGACGGCTCGGGCGGAGGAGGTCCTGGAACACGGCGGAACCGCACCGTGTGCACCGTCGACCAAACGCTTCCGCCAGAGTCTTCCCCTGCATTCTGCATGCTCTTGTAGATGGCGCGGTAAATCGTCGTTTCGTTGGTTACGATTTCCCCGCCGACACGGAACTCGATGTGCCAGTCTTGAGGAATCGAGGCCATGGCGGCCGCGTAAGAGGCATACGACCGACTACTGCTGGGCCCGGCGGACGAGCTTCCACTGGCAGGAGGGTTCTGATCCTGGGAGGAAGCTGCAGACGAGCTCTTGGAAGGTGTTTGAGATTGCGAGGGCGTCGTAACCCGCGTGCCATCCTCCTTCCGAGCAGTCACCCTTCCAGTTGCGGCGACCTCCATGTTGACGGCGCTGGAGTCATTGCCGCGATTTTCGCCAGCGTCTTCCTCGAGATCGTCCACAATGGCATTCAGCTCTTCGTCATCCTCCTCCGAGTGATCCTCCGCTTCTTCCTCGCCCTCATCTTCCTCATCCTCCTCGTCGCTGAGACGCCTCTCGTCCGCGCATTCTAAGAACCGCCGACTCTCTTCACTGTCGAGCATGTTCGAGGACTGGTTGCGGCTCGAGCGCCGCGTTCCTGTTCTCCTGTCGCCGCTCCCGTCGCCGCTCCCGCTGGAACGGCGCTGCGTGGTCGATCGGCGGTTGCTACTTGACGCCCGACGATCACGCGGCTGACCGCCGGTCGAGGACTGCGCAGGAGTCGTCGACGATGAGGACCCATTGTTGGCCAGTCTACGTCCCGAACCACCCTGGTCATCCCTGGTGCGGCCGGAGCGAGACATGTTCAAAAGATCGCGTCCGCTGGTGGCCACCCGCGGGCGGTCTGACAGACTGATCCGCGGCCGCAAAAAGTCATCCAGGGACTTGAATGTGGCGATCGCATGGATGGACACCATCAGATGCTTGTACGGCCGGGGAATATCCGACTCGTCATCGGCGACGAGCTTCAGCCGCACCTGTCTTCCCAGCATGTGGGCAGCGTTGCTCCTGGTATTCTCCAGAGAGTTATGACCAACGGTGATGACCTCGAAATGCTCCGTGCGGCTGAGTAGGTCGTGCAACTTCCGGATCAAGACGCTGAACGGCGTCGCAGAGGAAGCCTGTCCCCCGCGAGCCTTGTCCGACAACGCCTTCCCCATAAAAGCCTGCAGGAATGTCGTCCTGGCCTCCCGGGCCGTGTCGGGCCTGTTGAAGATGTCCAGGAGAACATCGATGACCCCCGACGTGAGCAATTCGGAGCTGGTGATGTTGTCCAGGGCGCCATTCTCGAAGTACGAAGCAAGTTTCTGGAAAAGGCCAAGAGCGTCACCAGTGGCGCCGTCAGCATAGCAGGCAGTGAGACCGCTTGCCAGTTCCTGTAGATCCGTCAGGATCTTCGAGGCCCTGTCCCGCAGGGATTTGGTTCCCTCAGTTTCGTTGTACCGCTGAAGGAAGCCTCGTGCAGTCCGAATGACGGCGTCGTTCATGGCGACATCCACGGAAAAGGAGAGCGGCTGGGAGGGCGGGAACGATCCGGAGTCTTCCGAATCGGACGTGTCATCCTCGTCGCGATCACGGCCATCATCGTCATCCTCGTCTGGATAGTCCTGTCCTTCCCGATCATCCTCCTCATCCTCGTCATCATCGTCGGAGTCAGGACTACCATCACGCCGCATGCGGGAATCCTCGCCTGCCATTGGCGAGGCTGTCTCAGAGCGCTGGCTATGAGTGTCCTCATCATTACCCGCCGGTGAATGGGCGTTGCCGGCTTCCTTGGATAACGACTGCTCCGCAATGGACATGACCTGCGAAATGACACCTTCGCGATGGAACTGATACTGGTAGATGGTCGGAAGCCTCACGAACAGCAACTCTGCGCACTGGAGGGCGTAAAACACAAGAGATGGGTGATCCTTTTGAGAGAGAATGGCGGCGAGGAAGGAGGCATATGGGACATTGCGGATGGCCTCCTCGATCACGTCCGCATCGATGTTCTGGAGCATCTTGAGCTGTGCGATGAGGACCTTTTGGCGAACTCCTTGATTCACCGTGCTCGAATAGGCGTCCGTCAATGTGGGGAACAGAATGACAGCGAACCGCTTCAGCTCGGCCTTGCTCGACTGCAGTAGCTGCCGTCTCTGTTTGGCAGTCTCCTTGGCTCTACTGGATGACCGCACGGGGTTGTAGGGGCCAGTGTCCACACGCAGACGGTCAAAGTGGGAGAGTGAGTCCGAATAATCCTCGGCGGCAGGTAGCAGTTCGCAGATAACGTTCAAGGTCTCGTACACCTGCTCTCTGGGACGATGCACCAGCGCCTGCATGGTCACAATGTTGTCCACCTTGTTGTCCTCCCCACGCGGCGCGGAGACTCCGGTCAGAATCTGATAGAGGGTATCAACGACATCCATTTTCAGCAGCTCAGCGGAGAGGCGCGGGCTCGCTCGAGCGACGTAGCCCAAGACGCGCAGGAACTGCGTGTGGATATCGGGACCAATCAGATTGGTGGCACCGGGCAACAAGAGACGCAGGATCGCCCGCAGCATTGCGGGTTCAATGAGTTGCTCCAATTTCTCCGGCCGGTGCTTGAAGCTTTCGACGATGCGCGAGACGCAGAGACACGCTTGCTCCACCACTTTCTGATCATTGCTCGACAGGACGTTGAGCAGGGTTGGCATCACGTCTCGTACCACGGGGAAGCTGTCGCTGGGAAGGTTCCGACAGCAATTGGCGGCAGTGGTCACCGCAGTTCGCTGAGTGCTTGTGGGGAAGAAGTCCAAATAAGTCAGGCAAGCCGTTAACCCGCCTTCGCGGACAATGGAGGCTGGGAAATCGACGGAGATTTTGTGGAGAGTACTCAGGGCTTGCTCAGCTAGATCGATGAATTGGATGTCCAAAAGCTTTTGACAGAGGACAGGAACCGCGCCGCCGTAAACGACGTTGGCAACGGAACCCCGAAGAGCCTCCATCAGATTTGCCAAACAGCGACAGGCCAAAAGCATGAGTTCCGGGTTCTCCTCTCCGAACTCATTCGGTTGCATCAGCGCAACCAGCTCTTTGACGAACGGATCTGGAGAAAACTGGCCAGAAAGGTTGTCTTCATTCGAGACGAGCAGCAGATCCGAAAGATCCTGCAGGGCGATGAGCTGCATGGAGGGATCGTCTTTCATCCGCAAACTACTTAAGATATCTCGCAGACGAGCCGAAACTCCGGTCATCATTCCTGACAGGGCTCTTAGAGTATGCTGTAGGCCACCGAATGGACTCGGCGACCGGAAGAAGTTACTCCGGAACGGATCCCCATCTTCATCGTCGCCACGGCCGGACTGGTTTGTCCCATCATTGCTCTCGCTTCGAGGCGACGATGCCGTCTCGTCCGGGTCATCATAGTCATCGTCGGGCCGTCTTTGCGACTCCGAATCACTTGGAGGCTCGTCCGCGTCGGGCATGGGAATATCCGGGCTCAGTTTCGGCGACCGTTTCTTCTGCCGTCGAGCTGATGAGGCGGCTGACTCTGCAGGAGAGTTGATTAGATCTGGTTCCAATGTGGGATCAGGTCATGAAATACTCACCTTGGCCCGGCTTGCCATTCCTACTGGATCGCCGTCGTGATGAGGACGATGATGACGCAGGAGCTCTTGAGTTCTGATCGTGGGAACGAGAAGAGGATCTATTCCCCAGATTAGCATTCTCGAGTCCGATGGACCGGAGAGGAAGAACTACGAACCCTGGTGGGGACATTGCTGAACGGGACCGAGTGCTTCGTCGATCAGCGGCGGGAGCAGAGGTCGTAGATGACGCCACGGGACTCGTGGCTCGAGGATCAGATGCAGCGGTTCGCTGTCGCTTGGAGCGTCTTGTTTGATAGGGCGTTGAGGAGGGAGAATGGACGTCGGGCTGAGACTGGTCTCGTCGAGTGGAGGCTTTACGCTTGCGGGAGGATGCAGGAACACCAGGAGGGACAGCCGCAGGCCCTCCCACGACGGACGACGAAGCGGCGGAGTCTGCTGCAGCCGCGGCGAGACGTGCAGAGGAGCGGGTGTTTCTGTTGACAATATTAGCATAAGTATGATGCCAGCGAACGGGAAACAGCCCAGGGAGCTATGGCCGATCCCCGGAGATGTCGTGCGATGAAAATTAGGGACAAGAGAAAAAGCAACTACAATATCGGGGGGTGAGACATACCTCGGCGCCGGACTCGCGGCAACGGAAATGGAGGCTGGAGGACCTTGGGCAGAGGGTCCCGAGAGAGCAGATGCGCGGGAGGAGGGCGGTGCTGGGTCCTGGTGATCGGCCGCAGTCGTTCGTCTGGCCATAAGTGGTTGGAGGCGTGGATGAAATGGGAGGTTCGTCGTCGCCGGATCAGCGCTCCATCCGCAGCTCGATCAGGCGGGGAGTGCAGCGGCGAACGATGGAGAGGATGAAAACGGGTATGTATTGGATGGACGGAGGGTTGGAGAGAGATGCAAAGCAGCAGATAGCAGGCCGATGAACTCGAAATGGACCGAGAAGGACGAAGACACAAGGACAAAGATTGAATTGATCATGGATTCAGAACTCTGATGGAGATTTGGCCTGGAGATCAATGCGTTGGGTCCGGAGAGCGAGAGCCCGCCGAAGCGCAGATAACGAAGTTATCTAGCTGGGGTGACGTTATTGGGTTATAACCCAGTTACAAGATTGCTAGTCATGTATTCCGAATGCAGCTAGCTTCCAGATCACGTGACTAAAAATCACGTGTTGGCCGTTTGATAGCTCTTGGCACGATCGCGCCATCGCGCATTTTCCACCGGTGATGACTAATCACATCTCCTCCACCCCGGGAGCGGCCCCTCCGCCGCTGCGAGACAGGAACTGACGGAAGAAATTCTCCAGTGTCCAGCAGAACGCGATCTTACGCTCCGGCTTCATCGCAGCGATCCTGGCCCCGGGATCGCTCCTGTGAGCTGAGTGATCAGTCGCCAGCCCGTTCCGATTTCGCAGTCCATGTTTCCGTGCCGGTGATTCCCATCCCGCGACTCGTCCCGATCTGACTCAACTGTATATTCGGCTCCTACGGTTTCTGCAGCCCTCGGAGAATCAGCACCAGGCCACCGATCCCCCATTTGTGGCGGAGGTCGCCGACGAAACCGATTGGCGTCATTGCGTGAAGCCCCGCCACCCGCTCGATCCCCGCGGCGCTGACGTTGAAACCACAACGTGAGCGGGCTGGTCGCCCTGCTGAGATCGAGATGAGCGCTGCGCTGGATGACAAGCAGCAAAATGGGGTTGAGCTGGCCCCCGCCCGGGGGAGCCTGGACACCTACGAGTTTCCGACGCATCGCCTGAAACAGGTCATGGATGATCCGAGCAAGACGCCGCTGGTGCTGGTCGCCGCGGGGAGTTTCAGTCCTCCGACGTATCTCCATCTTCGTATGCAGTATGTGCACGCATGTTTATCGGCTACGGAATGATGGTTCTGACAGTACCCGCAGGGAGATGGCGGCCGACTACGTCAAGTTTAGCACAAACTACGAACTGGTCGGCGGCTATCTGTCGCCGGTGTCGGATGCGTACCGGAAAGCGGGCTTGGCCAGTGCAGAACACCGGTAGGCATCAGCGCAGCTTGGTTCAAGGCCAACGTTGATAGATGAGTGTAACAGGATTGCCATGTGCCAACTCGCAGTCGATATGACGTCGGACTGGCTGATGGTGGACCCGTGGGAGGCTCTGCACAAGGAGTACCAGCCCACCGCCGTGGTGTTGGATCACTTCGACCACGAGATCAACGTCGTGCGACAGGGCATCGATGTGGGCGACGGGACGCGCAAGCCGGTGCGCGTCGCTCTCCTGGCGGGTGCGGATCTGATCCATACCATGTCGACGCCGGGGGTTTGGGATCCGAAGGATCTTGACCATATATTAGGACGATACGGCGTACGTTTCCCGGGAGAACTCGAGTGTATCTTAGCTGATGAATCTCCAGGCGTTCATCGTTGAGCGAAGTGGCACGGATATCGACGAGGCGCTGGCGGCGCTGCAGCCCTGGCGGGATAACATTCACGTGATCCAGCAGTTGATCCAGAACGACGTCAGCAGCACCAAGATCCGGCTGTTCCTGCGGCGGGAGATGAGTGTGCGGTATCTGATCCCGATCCCGGTCATCCGGTACATTGAAAAGCACCGGCTGTACGAAGAGGACAGCTCGGGCGGGCCGTCCTCGGCCGACAAGAGCAAGAACTCATGATTTCGGCCATGATTGTTTAGACAGGATTGGTTTTGTGCATGTACTGTTTGTTTCGCGACGGAGTTGCGGTTTGTCTGATTCTTTTCTTGCAAGCATAGACATGTGAATACCCTTGATGCAACGCTGCGATGGTCTGGTCCATTCCCGATGCCGTCGCATGATGAGTTGGCTACCTCGGAGATTAAACGAAATTCGTATCGAATGATGGTTTATATTCAGAATGGCAAGCATGGATGAATGTCCATAGTGCTCCGGTAATCAGAAATGCAGCATAAAGTGTCAACCAATGCAACTAGTACTCTGCCTCAAGTCCTCAAAAGCCTGGTGGGTTTTTGACTCATGCCCAAATAGCCGATTCAACCTTTCTTCGTTGGGAACCAAAATATAGGGTACGTATGTAGCTTCCAAGGCTCAATCTCAGCACTCCGGTGAGCAGCCTGTTGCTTTTCTGCGGACTGTCGGGTTCAGATAGTTATTACCTGCTAAAATAATGGGGAGCAGGCAGGGTCTCAAACAACATGCAGGTTGCCTAGAGAGGGAGATTTATCGTTGCTTGCTATTTAGCCTACGCCCAAAATCCATGGCACGGCAAGTCTTCCAGAACCTCCAATCATCCGCTCAAGCAGCGGCACGCGAATCACCAACATCAGCAGTCCATTAACCAACCTAAGGTATGAATGTATCTCACCTCCTCCCTTGCTTCAGCTGTCTCTGCGCTTCTCCGAGTTCCGCAAAAGTCCATGCTGAGCCATTCCATTTCCCTATCACTGCGGGAAAGGAGACCTACCTACCTGAAGTCTGCATTCAATGAGTAAACACCTCTTCCGAGCAGCCAATTCTTGTTTCACTCTGAATCTTTGCACTCTCGAGTTCAATCTGATCCCGTGATCTGGAAATCATCCGTTCGTACGGATAGAATACGATCTGGGAGTCCTCTAACTCCAGCAGTCCGGCTGTAAAATAGACGCATTAATTTCTCCATCCGGAGTATTATTGTGGTTGAATCGGATCAACTCTGTCAGAGACCCATATGATGTGAACGATAACTTGTCGGCCGGGGTCAGGTTATCAGAATGTTGAGTTCCTGGTGTGAAAGCACGGGACTTTGAGCCGCATCGAACAGGTCGGGTCGTCGGGATGATGGATCGTTGTTTGAATGCCAGTGCCAAGGTCAGGCCACAGCTCACCACCGCCACGCCTGTGCTGCAGCCCAGGACGTTCAGACTTCAGTGCAGGCCTGCAATGAGGCTCTGAAGTCTGAACTTCATAGTTACCGAAAATTACCCAAGTTACAAACAGAGATTTGAGTTTATTGTCTTTGATTATTCCTTTTTAGGTTAGTCCAACAGAGACTGGACTTTTTATACTTTCGTTAAACTGGGTACACTGGCCAATCAGATTGAAAGTTTCTTAATGACAAATCACAGCGAACCAAGATCCACCTGTCAAGGAACCATCAATGGCCAAGTCCATATCATTCATTGCCTTGATTCCGCTGTCTGATAACCTAGATTGATTGTATGTATGTACAGTATTCTGATCCATCACAATATGTACGTATGACTCTTGAAAGGCAATCATTCAACCCCGTAGTTATTGGTCTAGGAATTTGGCGATGCAGGGCTTTCTGTCAGTTGTCACAAGATCCATCGACAAGTCCGAGATAACCCTGCATTCTACAGTGGATCAACAAAAAAAAAAACAACCTCATCACTCATCACAAACTCGACGACATTAGACGACTTAAGGTTATGCTTGCTTTGATTTCCCCACGGCCTAAATCATCTACAGTCCAATGATACAGATCTATCACTCCAGTTGGTCAGCGCTTTTCCCGTCCAAGAAGTCACTCGACAGGCACCCACCATGGGCCAAGAAAGCCCGCAGGACAAGCGAACCATCCATGCAGCGATCGAATACGAACTCTGGCCCCGTTCTCGAAACGCGGGCAGCACTGCCCGCTTCGACATCGCCAAAGGAGGATCATCAGAATTGGTTGAAGAAGGGGGCTTTGAACTTTCTTGCTTGAGGCTCGGAAGATCGCAATCCCTGGCAAGTGGGAGCGACGGAGCTTCGACTGTGGAAATAAATACGGGACAACCGTCAACAGACGGAGCTTTTCGTTTCTTTCGTTTCTGTCGCGTCGTCGCGAGGCCATCTTGTCTCTACTTTGGGTATTTGATTGATTTGCTAGCTACTGGACTCCCCGTATCGTGGAGCGCAATCAAACGGTCCGAGCAACCATGAAGCTCCTCACCACCTCCGCCGTCGCGGCCCTTTACCTGCTGCGACTCGCCTCCGCCGAGGAGTACCTGCTGGCGGCCGCTCCCATCACCGCACTGGTGCCCAATGAGCGCAACCTGTTTGTGCGTCAGGACGGCATCTGCCCCGAAGCGACCCTGACCCCGTGCGATGACGGCCTTGGCTGCTGCCCACGTGGCGCCGCTTGCTCCTACTCTGGCACCAGGCCCGTCTGCGACATCGCCTGCGGCGCCGGACCCAAGTGCCCCGGCGGCGGGTGCTGCCAGGTGGGCTACAAATGCGGCATCACCAATGATCTCTGCACCCCGCTCCCGACCCCGACGGGCGGAAGCAGCGGCGGCTCTTCTTCCGACGATGATGACGATGATTTCGATCTCGACCTCGATGACGACGACGACGATCCCACCATTCCGCCGACCGTTTCTGCGGACCCCACCGGCAGCAGTGACGATGATGATGACGACTTCCCGAATCTGCTGTCGCCCACGGCGAGCTCGGGGCTCAATGACCTGGGTACTTTATCCTCAGCGGGCCACGGCCCGACCGGCGATGCCGGCCTGATTCCCGATGACCACTTGCCCGGTATTTCTAGTGATGACGATGATAGTTCTGGGAACTTGGACGTGGGGGGCTTGTCAGGCTTTGGTGGTTCCGACGATGACGACGACGACGACGACGACGGCGACGGCGACAGTGATTCTGCCTCTCTTTTGGGGCCCAGCTCCCTGTTGGCGCTGCTCGCCACCTCGTTGATGGGCGTGCTTCTGCTGTGAAAGTGTCGATGATAGATTGCATGTTATGTCTTGCATGTTATGTTCTGATACCATATTGTTGGATTTAACATGACCATCATACTCTAATACCCTTGTTTTCCCAGTTTCATAGACCTGGCGTGGAGGTTTGTATTTTCCGCTCTGATCAATTCAGTAGCTCACTCCCATCGATGAAGCCGACACACGTGTCTTCCGCATCAATCACGCTGATCACCGGCGCGACGGATGGGTCTTTGGTCGCGGTCCCCACGATTTCCCGCGCCTCGCTGAGTGGAGTCGATGTGGTGACGCGCAGCCAGGTCGCTGCGTGGACCGATATCGGCGACGGGAATTCCGTCACCGCGGTGTTGACCTGCCTGGACTTTGCAAGCCACCGGACGCGCGAGGGAGGGATGACTTCTGTCGCCGATAGCTTGACCCACATCTTGGCCGCGGGGTGCTGCAGGCTGGTCAGAAGGATGTCGAGCACGATCCCGCCGGTTGGCGCGGTTGGCACAGCGTCAATTGGCACCATCAGCTCTGCCAGCTCCAGTTCTTTCTTGCCCCCTGCACGACTCGTCGTAGGTGACGGATTGTACTCGGGGTCGTCCAGCGGGGGCAGGCTGACCGACGTCGGCGGCGTGATAAGCAGTGACGACGACGCCGTTGACATGGGTGTCGACATCGCAGAGGTCACAGCCGCGCCGATCGCGCCTCCCGGGTGGTGCGCCTTGAAGACCTCTGCCGGGCCGCGTCCGGGTTCGGTGTGCAGACACCGCGCCACCGAGAGTGCGAGCGCGTCGCCGACGACCAGCGCCACGGTCGTGGAGCTCGTTGGCGCGGCGACTCCGAACGCGGTCTCCTCATCGACATGCACCGGCGCGGGAAGCAAAATGCCCTTTTCCGGCCGGTACGGGTCCGTTAGCAGCGGGCATGTTGATGGATCCGTATGCGACGTGATGGCGATGAGCGCCGCTCCGCGCGGAATATGAGGCAGTAAACGCAGCAGCTCCGGCGTGCGACCCGAGTAGGAGATCAGCAGGAACGTATCGATCTAGGAGGTAAGACAGTATTGATCAGCCGTGGCCCATGGATTCCGGATTGTGTCCCATAATAAAAAGTACTAGGTAGGGAGCGTCCAGTGGCACTGAGATAATCGTACCGGCCTCACTATGCCCACATCCCCATGTAGTGCCTCTGTCGGATGCAGAAAGACGCTGTAAATTCCCAGACTGTTCATCGTTGCCTCCACCTTGCGTCCAATCTTCCCGCTTTTGCCCATGCCGCTGACCACCAGCTTCCCGCCGGCCCGGATAGTCTGGGCGATTTGGGCGACCGCATGCCTGAGACTTTCCTGCGCCTGCGAGTTGCTGTGGTAGAGCTGGTTCAGATAGTCCAGCGCATCGCGCTCGGTGGCGATCACATGCAGCGCCGTCGCCGCCGCATCAGCGTATGTGCTTTGGTGGTCGGGAGTTCTCATGTGGCGGAGCTCGCGATCCAGTAGGTATGTATAGTCCTACTTTTCTGCCGGTCACTCGGGTCGGTGTCAATTGTCCTCAGAGACCGTTATGTTCGTCGTTCAACAGCGATCTGATCAGTTCAGTGTCGGATACCGATAGAAATATAGGAGTAGAAATCTTACACCGAGTCATTACTAATTCATGAGTTCAATTGATCACCACCAACAAGACTTAGTGGAGGAAAAGAGATAAAGGTCGGATTTATTTTCTCAGTTCCACACTGCAATCACATCATCGGGGTAGTAATGTACACCACTCGATTCCGAAAAGATGCCAACAATGATAAGTACTGATACAGAACCCACGTAAACTACGTCGACTTCACAGGCTTGACACCCTTGTGAATGGCTGCAATCCCGCAGGTCAGATTCTCGTAGCCACGACCCGGGATGATGAACCCCGCCTTCTCAATCATGGCGCGGAATTCTTCCTGGCTGGGGAACCGGTCAATGCTCTCCACGAGATACTGGTAACTGTCACGGTCGCCTGCCACCAGCTGTCCAATGAGCGGAATCGCCCCGAAGCTCCATCGCTTGTAGACTTCGTTGAACAACGTGTTGTTGACCTTGCTGAACTCCAAGCACGCAAACACCCCGCCCGGCTTGAGCACGCGGAACGCCTCCCTCAGCGCCGCCTCCTTGTCCGTAAAATTGCGGATGCCAAAGGCGACGGTGTACAGGTCCACCGAGTTGTCCGGGATCATCGGCATATCCTCGGCATTGGCCACCATAAACTTCAATCGATCGGTGTTGTAGTACGGCGTTTCGAAGCTTCGTTTCTTGCCTTCGGCCAACATGTCCGGGTTGATGTCGGCCACCGTCACGCGCGTGTTGTAGTCCACGTTGATGTTGGTCGCATGATCCAACATGCGGAAGGCAATGTCTCCAGTGCCGCCGGCAATGTCCAAGATGTTCCATCCCTTCTGCAACGCCTCGCCGTCGCGCGAACCTCGCGGTGACCCTGGGTTCAGCGTCCTCACAAAATGGTCTTTCCACAATCGGTGGATGCCAAGCGACATCAGGTCGTTCATGGTATCGTACTTGCTCGCGACAGAGCTAAATACCGCTCCGACTAAGATACAGACGTCAATCCATGCTCCCTCATATATTCTCTTGAAGTCACTGCACTCACCTCGAGCCTGTTTCTCCTCCACCGGCACAGTCTCGTACCCAAAATGGGTCAGACGAGAGCTCTCACCCGCTCTTCCCGCATCCTGCTGGGCGCGAACCGAGCAGGAGAAGCATCGATATGCACCCGTAGGTATCGCATTGCGGCGCCTGGGTAGCGACCGCCAAAGCAGTCGCGACGGCATGACGATTGAATGAGTTGACCCAGGAATGGCTGGAGCTGCCAGCTTTTTCGGGCAGCAATTCACGTGCTTCGACTTTACCATGCACTGTCCGCCGCCAAACAATGCCGTGCTTTATCCAGAAATCTGCATAAACATTTCCTCTCTACACCGTAGTATTTGCAGGACGGAATTTACAAAGCTCTCTCTTCTTTGACAACGCGTCTCGGCTTCATCTGCGTCGATCGATAGTATCTCCCTTCCGTACTCTCGGGAAGCTTCTCCACGGGAACTCCACATTCACCGCCCCTGGCACTCCAAGCTGCTATCTGGAACCATTGATACCGTTAATCTGGTCAATGCCATTGCTTTGAATGTCGCAACGAGCCCAGCGACCAAAGAAACTACAGCGCGTGTCCAAAGCCTGTGTGTTTCCCCCCCGCATCGCCTCCGAGGACGTGTGAACTGATGGGACTATCAGGTGACCGCTGCAACCGCCGTAGCATCAAGTGTAGCAAGAGTGACGACCCATCGGGCCGCTGTCAGAATTGTGTGGATTTCGATGTCCCCTGCACATTCAATCGTCCCATCAAGCGCCGAGGGGTGAAGAGCAATCGTACCCTCCGGCCGGATGGCCAGGGTGTCCAGGCTCCCATAGCATCATCCTACTCCACCGAGGCCAGGTCCCAGCCTGACTTGGGGCGGCGAGAATCTTTGTCGAGCGACCCTTGGACTCCCGCGGGGAGTCTGTGGTCCGGCCTGGACCCCTCCGCGCGCAGCGAATATGCCCTGTCCCGGTCTTGGACCGCCTTCGCTATCGCCTGTGACAGGACCATCCGCAATTTGATGGAGGTCTATTTCGAAATAGTCTACCCGATGTAGGCAGGCCGGATGACGCTGTTTTTCTTTGGTAGAAGTCAGTCCTCCTAACCTTTTCATCTTAGCTTCCCCCTGTTTCACCGCCCATCCTTGTTGGCGAAGCTGGAGCGACACGAGCACCTCCATGACCGCGGGCTGTTTGCTTCTGTCATGGCGGCCTGCGCGCTGGCTTCTGGCAGAGCACGGGACGGGGCGCTGTACTCCAAACGCTGGATACCATCGGAGCTGTCGGATCCCCCATCCGAAGTGTTCTACACAGCTGCAAAAGACAGCATCCCCAAAGACCTTAGCGCTGCAAAGGGGACGAGTTTCATGCGTGCCTGTGCGATCCTGGCAATTGCCAGCATTCAAAATGGGCAGATCAAGGCCATGCAGCAGTACTCCGGTATTTACCACACCCTAATATCTGTAGAGGGGCTTCACGACGAGAAACTGTGGCCAAAGGGCATGTCCCCGATCGAGATCGAGGAGCGTCGGCGTCTCGTAAGTGGTTTCCCTGAGCGGGTATCCGTGCCATGACACTCAATAGGTTATGTGTAGTTTTGGTCCATCTACACTCTAGACATCTACTCGTCCATCGTCTGGGGCGGCATCATTCGACATCGTGAAGCGCAGTCGATGGTGCGATACCCCACTGAGCTCGACGATGAATACATCTCTGACTCGGGCTACACTACGGTCCCGGACATGTCCGGGGCGCCTTGTCCCGGTGGCGGACAGGAGTCGGTGAGCTGGCTGCGGGGCTGGAATTTTACGACCGATTTGTATCGCATCATGGAGCATGCTGTAGATGAGTTGCGACGTCGCGCGTTCCAGCGGACATCTGTCCCATTCCATTCCATGTTCCGTCGCACCTCCATGAACGAACCAGCCGTGATGCAGCAGGTCATGGCCATGTACTCGTCGCTGCCATCTCGATTTCGAGAGACTCCGCCGGTTACCGGCGATCGAGCCAAAGACCTGTTCGGTTTTCAGTCTGCGAACATCCAGGCCACGCTCCAGTTACTGCGCATGATCCTCCTCTCCACGGAGGATCTTGGCGTGGATCGCAAATGCGATGTCGCGGGCGAGCTCCTCGACGTATTTTCGAAGGTCCCCGTCGAATACCTAAAGGCGATCAGCTCTCCCTTGGTGAGTGTGGAGACGATGCTTGGGACGGTCGAGGCTAATGATCCTTGACTAGCTTCATCATCTTGCGGGAATTGGGTACATTCTTGGTTCCGTCATCGAAGGCAGTCTGTCGGAGAATTCGTATCTTCGTGTCAGAACGCTTCTGTATGCTGCGCGTCGCTCAGACCTTCAGTGTTACCGCAATGCTGACCGCAACGCCAGATTGGCAATGGCAGATCTTCTCCATCCATTGGAGACTGGATTGAGTCGAGCGACTGGCACTAGTGAGCGCCTGCGGACGCAAGTCGACCGGATTGATGAGTACATGCGAGAGCAGCGCCACACGATACAAGCCCATCAACCACCAGGGGCGACGGCGCAGAATCAGCAGCTGGCGGCCGCTGCACCTCCCACGAACATGGCCTACGATTCAACCGGCGCCTTCGGTGAAGCGCTGCCGCACTTCCAATTGCCTCCTGAGCTGCTTGAAGATTGGCCTTGGCCGTTTGACTCGGGCCCCCTGGAAGGTATTCAGTTTCAACTTTGAGTGACGGTAAACCGGTCCATCTTGGAAAGACTCGAGGCATAGTACTACATACTGTATCATGAAAGATCTGAGTTCTCAATGTTGACATTTTAGGCATTTAGCCGAACGGGGCAGCAGGGCGGACCCGACAGCGCGGGCTCGGCACGTGCAGCCATTTTGCCATTTACCCATTTAACAACCTTGTCCCGGCGGGCCGGCGGACGGCTCAACGCCCGCGCGCACGTGGATTGGACGATCCCGAGGGGGGAACACATCCACTAGTGGAATGTCTACAACAAAATCAAAAGTCATGGGTCATGTCCTCGGGTTTACCCGACTGTCTTGGTGGAACATGGCGTGGATCGGCGAGGTCGGCGGTCTGCATAGTATATCAAGGCCAACTCCTGTTCCCCCGCAGTCCCCTCATTGCAGGTGATTAGAGCATTCCAGCAGCGTCGTCAGTGTCGAAGTTGTAGAGAGAGATCTAGCACGATGGCAGTTAGCGGAGTCAACGCCGGCGGGCAGGGGGAGCCCCTCGACCTCACGGTTCTGGGCTTGAACAGCGGCACGTCGATGGTGAGATGAGCAATTCAATGCCCCAGAAAAAAAAAATTCCCTTGCTGACAGGATCAGGATGCCATCGACTGCGCATTGTGCCATTTCTATCAAGAAACCCCGGAGTCGCCGATGCGGTTCCAACTGCTCAAGGTATTGCGAACAGCACATGGATCATTGCAAGATACTGATGGATTCTGCAGTATGGTGAAATCCCTATGGAGCCAACCATCAAGAAGCGTGTCATGAACATTATCTTGCACAACAAGACGTCGCCGTCGGAGTTGTCGGAGGTCAACGTGATCTTGGGCGAGACGTTTGCGGCCGCCGTGCACCAGTTCTGCAAGGACTACGATGTGGACATCAAGAGCATTGACGCCATTGGATCGCACGGGCAAACCATCTGGCTGCTCTCGATGCCGGAGCCGGGTGAAGTACGGTCGGCACTGACCATGGCCGAGGGGGCATTCCTGGCCTCGCGGACGGGAATTACGTCGGTAACTGATTTCCGGGTCAGTGACCAGGCAGCGGGCCGGCAAGGGGCACCCCTGATCGCCTTCTTCGACGCGCTGGTGCTGCACCACCCGACAAAGCTGCGCGCATGCCAGAACATTGGCGGCATTGCCAACGTGTGCTTCATCCCACCGGACAACAAGGGCGGAGTGGACGAGTGCTACGACTTCGACACCGGCCCAGGCAACGTGTTCATCGACGCCGCGGTGCGGTACTACACGAACGGCGAGCGCGAGTACGACAAGGGTGGCGAGATGGGGGCGCGTGGCAAGGTTGACCAGGAGCTGGTGGATGAATTCCTGCAGCACCCGTACTTCAAGCTTGACCCGCCCAAGACGACCGGACGGGAAGTCTTCCGTGACACGCTGGCCTTTGAGCTGATCAAGAAGGGCGAAGCCAAGGGCCTGACGCCGGACGACGTAGTGGCAACAATCACCCGGATCACGGCGCAGGCCATCGTGGACCACTACAGGCGGTACGCGCCCAAGGATATGGAGATTGAGGAGATCTTCATGTGCGGCGGTGGCGCCTACAACCCCAACATCACCAAGTACATCCAGGAGAACTACCCCAAGGCCAAGATCATGATGCTCGACGAGGCCGGCATTCCCGCCAACGCAAAGGAGGCCATCACCTTTGCCTGGCAGGGCATGGAAGCCATCGTCGGCCGCTCCATCCCCGTGCCGACCCGCGTCGAGACCCGCCAGGAGTATATCCTGGGTAAGGTCTCGCCGGGTAAGAACTACCGCGAGGTCATGCGCAAGGGTATGGCGTTTGGTCAGGGTCGCAACCATCTGTCGCCGGTTAGGGAGTTGATCAACATTGTGGACGGGAAGGAGTTTAACAACAAGTGGTAATTCCCTTTTTTTTTTTTTTCTACTCATGATGTCTTGATGTTTTCTGTACCGAGTACAGCATATACCACCGTCGTCAGTTTGATGAACAATTCGATTGCTTTGGATGGTCTCAGTACTCTTAAGATAGTATCGCTATGAACTCCCTAAATGGATGCGGACAGACATCGTTCAATCTCTCAAACCTAAAGTCCTGACTCGCCTGTGGAGGTCATATGATGGACTGACTTTTGACATCGAATGCATGTATTGATACTGCCTAGCCAAGGTACCTATCCGTACATGCTTGCCCCTCGAGTGTCGAGTGTCGAATTGAGCAGTACCTCTCTGGTCGTACACGCCCTCTCTTCGTGCCTTTGTGGAAATCTTACATCAGTGTCGGACTTGGTTTTTTTTTTTTTTTTTTTTTTTCAAGAGCCTGTATACTATGCAGGATACCTCACCGTCGCTGTTATGTTGTTTAGAATGCACTTCATAGCTACTCTACCTCGTTGATACGCAAGTTCATCCCATTTTCTCAAACGTTTATAGATGCCACGTTTGCGAAGGCATCCAGCTCTGTTAATTCCTCCATGTCGTCGGCACATCTCCGCGTCCGTTGTGGCAGACTGCAATGTTTTCCTCTGCAGAAGAATCCGCGAAAGCAGCTTTGCTTCATGATTATTGTCCCTGATATGCCTGTGTTTCCTTTATGCTCCCGTTGCCGTAACAATCGTGCGAAGATTTATTCGGCTACCTGACGAGTAGGTACTGTCACGGTCTTGTGTTTTCGCGGCTTCTGATGTCGCAGGCCCATGCCAGGTTGCGATCCCTGGAGGTGCACTACTATTTTTGCGTCCTGCCTGTGGCATTCTACTATTGCTTGCCTTTTGCTTCACCAGACTGAGTCGAGTCAATCCCAAATTCCCAGCAAGAAGCAGCCATAAGTTAAGCGAGGAAGGCAGTTTTTGTCCCCACACATTCATCTCTCTTCCTTCTCTCCCTTTCTCGGTGCTTGCTCTCTGGTGGTAAAATCTACACGTCCAGCTGCTCCTGTAGTTCTACAGATTTGCCAGTCGCCAGATCAATCCAAACTGCAAGGTTAGGACCCGCGTAGTGTCTACGTCCCAACTTGAGTGCGGCCCTGAACTCTCCCACGAAGAGTTCAAGATCGCTTGACCTTCGACTGTATCTTGGAGACATGATGTATCCTCGTATCTCTCCGATCTGTCCAATGGCTTTGCAAGGGCCACACGCCTCACGTACTGATCAGAAGTTCCATGGACTTACCTCTGAGGATTCTGGGCGTCAGTGCTTGTGCCATCTGTTGTGCCATCATTCTACAACGAGAGCAACATCGGCGTCATTGTCGGTCTGGTTTGAGGCACATGTCCGATGCTTCGATGTGCTCCAAGAGATGGAGTCCACAGAAGGAGCGAAGCCGTGATAATTGGACATACAAGGAACAAAATCTTTGATGTCGAGAACGCTTGCTTGAGACGGCTCTTTCAAGTCCAGAATCGCCGTCGTAAACGTTCGGCCTTGAACTTTGTAATCGGTCACCGCGAAGGCCGGAGTCAGTGGGACCTGAGTGCGGTGCACTGAGTAGTTGCCGATCTTTACAGTCGACCTCAGTTGGAACACCGGTGAAAGCCGTAAATTTGGAGAGCCATATTTCTTTAAGGGCGAACTATGAGACTTAAAAAGGATGCAAGCCGGAGGTTTCGAGCACATGACGTACCCGTTTCCAATGTCGAATGATTTAGCTGGGTTGAGAACGTCAGTTCATAGGAGTCTTATGGATTGTGCCGCCAGTATTCACTTACCCTCTGGTTGCGAAACACTGCGGTTTCCACGGCGCCGTTTACATGGCCAATTGCGGAACAGATATTCGCAAGTAACATAACCGGCATTCCGGCGGTGTAAAAAAAATAAGCCGGCTGAAGGACACTTCGAGTAATTATCGGGAGTTTCCAGTAGTTCTTCCAGTTGTAAACCTCTCGCCGATGTATCCCTTGACTTGGTGCGAGAGTGGTGCGCGGGAAAGATCATGATCTTTTGATTTTTGTTTCGCGCAAAGTTCTCCAGCCGTTAACGGTTGACATGGTGGGCGGAGATTGTTGCTCCTCACAACGATAGTTGAATCCTCCAGCGCCGCCTGCGAGAGGTCGGAAATAACTTTACTGTTGAGGATTTCAACATCGCGATCGGTCAAAGCACCAGAGCGAGCTCGACGCAAGAGATCTCGAAAGTCCGGACCGTTATCTTGGCGCATTTGTTCGTCGAGAATGACGACGTCCGTAAACCTTCGCCAAAGCGCCCATCCTTCTTTCTGAGCTTCGTTACTCGAAGCAGGCACCTTCCAGAGCGGCAAACCGTGAACTGGCGGAAACTGGAAGAAGTCACCCATTAGTAACACCAAGCGAAGCCCGCCGAAGACGAAGAGATGTGACGAATATTTTGAATAGCCTGATAGTTAAATATCATGCAGGGACGCCATATCCACCATGCTAACTTCGTCTAGAATCATCACTGTCTTGCTCCGCCATATCTGATCGAGGCGCATTTTGGATCTCCTAGCGTTTGCCGACTCTGAGTTTGACTTGGGCCTAATGCCCAAGCAGGTGTGATATGTGTTGCCGTTAATGTTGTCGGCGGCAGCGCCAGTGGGAGCCATAAGGATGAGTTCATGTTCACGATTCAAAGCTCGCATCACAAAGCGGATGGCCTTGATAATTTGGCTCTTTCCCACACCACCCTCACCGCCAACATACACGAGAGCCTGATCATCCGTTGAAGTTCTGTGTGCTTCAATGATATGTTGTAGAGTTTTTCTCACAGCCAATTGTTGCTTGAAATTCAACGGAACGTGGGAACGAACGAATGCCAGAATTGCGGGTACGTCGGTCCTATCAATGGAGTCCGGGAGAGTGATCCTATCTTCGTCACCCTGAGGAGGTGAGTTGATCAACTCCAGATAGATAGCACCATCGCCGAAGTCCGTTGCCGACGCATTGTTATTGTCAGGGTGGCCCGTGGTAGTCGGAGTCTCTTGAGCGCCGATGGGAGCTTTGGAAAGATTCTTGACGAGGTTTTCCCATTCCTTCAAGGTTTCCCGCCTTCAATGCCACAAGCCCTGGGATGAAGCGGCACTGGCAGAAACAGTGGAGAAGCCGCTCATGATTGAAGGTTCGTTGAAGGACGCAGATTGCAGCGATCGGATGGATTCGGGAACCGCATTTTGCCACTTGTGGTAGACCATCCGATGCGCAGTGATAAGTGACTCGGGAGAGTCATCGACAGAATTGCAAAGAACCGCATCGTCGGCCTCGTCGTCGGGATCAACGTCCTCCGCAGAATCGAAGTCGAAATCATCGAGCAAGTCGTCCGATGATCCTGAATCCTCCTCCTGGAGTTTCGCATCGATCTGGGCCTCTAAACAGTATTTTCGAAGGAAGAGAATGTTGTCCGATTTGAACTTTATTCGCTCGTCAAGGGTTGGTCGGATTCGGTTCCATAGATCACGATAATGGGTTAGCTGGGCGATCGGCTAAAAATACGCCGTATGTTCATCTGAAGACGCTCCCGCGGGACAATTAAAGAGGCCCAGAAGAACCTCACATACTTCATTTTCAGCGCTCATTGTCAGCGGGTTCCCACCAGGCACTTGATCCTCGGCCAATTGGTTCTCGGTTATGGATCCACTAAAAGTCTCGGTTTGTAACTGCGATTCATCGCGCGCAAGAAACTGGACACGAGACTCGTGTAGGGGATGATCGGACTCGAAGAGAACGTATTTACCCTTTCTATCTCTTTTAGACACTCGTACGAGTGCCGTATAGTCATAGAGGCAGAGATGGCGGAGACCACTGCCTCGATGACGGTAGTTGTCAAAGATGTTTGGTGGAATCTGTGAACCCGGTGGGTAGGAACATTGTTCATCGTCGATTTCATCGCGCGCGTGAGACGAGTTTTCTCCCAGCCCAGGGCAGATTAAGCGGATCCCGTCGTCTTAATGACCAAAGGTTTATAGTGGTGAATTTTCGGCACGTTGAGTAGCAACGAGGAAGGTCTGAGAGGGTGGCGGCGACTTGAACAGCGCTGACGTCTGAACAACGGAGAGCGGATTTCCGATATGGATCAACAGAGTCATCCTCGGTTGGACCCGAACCTTGACCCTGGATGCAGAAGGGCGGCACTGGCGAGGCTGTGAGCCGGAGAAACGTCGTCTTTCGTTGAATAGTTGGTGATATAGTATAAGAGACTCAGAGATCTGGTAGAAGTGGCGATTGAAGTAATGTCATGATTTGATCTTAGACAGTTCGCAATTGCCCAGTTCCACGAGTTGACCCATTCATTGTTGCGCCGCAAGAGGATGGTCCCGTGTTCATCGATCTCTGAAAACTCGCGAAGAGCTCAAGGGAACCCGAAACGACATTTATTGGACTTATTGGTCGAATATTTGTAACAAGTTGCCATATGCCTTTCAGAATGATGCTGCACTTTGGCGGCGATCTTATTGGCGTCCGCGACAAGACGTTGCTCAAAACATTCATCAGATTCTTCTGGATCCGGATAAAGCGCAGTCTCGCTATGGGGCTCGTATCGAAGTCATCGATTTCAATAGAGTGTGAGATAATGCGCTCCGTAAAACGGATTATTCGCGCTGCGAAATCCGGGTCGGCCAAAGTGCGTTGTCGCAAGTCATCTAGATTGATATTGGCGCGCAGCCAGACCAAGCAATGCAGGTGTAGCATGCCACGGCCGTTCGATTCGACAACACCATAATAATTAGAAACATCGCCGAGATTACCGATGTTGCCCGTGTTCGTGTGGAGAAGGCCATCGAGTACACCACGGCAGACGCGATCGAAAAACTGCGCGACAGCAACAGGGTTGGAGAGAGCGATCTTCTGCCGCAAACGGGACATGTCGGAAGCAGATATGGATGGAGAAACATTCTCTCCAGCAAGCTTGAGGATCAAAGGATCGCGTAGGTCAGACGGATTGATGGTCAGCCATATCCACGGCATGCCATAACGAACATGCCACGAATCTGAGAACGGAAACGAAGACGTTCAGAAAAGGTAACATGGAAACCAATCTGGACAATATAATTCTGTAGTCGACGTATAACGGGATCCTCAATACGATCGCCTTCAGCAACGACCCGAGCTGCCTCCTCTAGCCGTTCCAGACTGAGAGCCCTGAAGTCATTATCCATGGACTCCCAGTGCCGGCGTTTGACGAGGAGCGAGTTTCCATAAGCGGCGGCACGAAGTCGGAGAACGTCGTAGATCAGGAACATGAATACGGGATGTCGCGAAACTGAATGGCATGGATAGTCAGCTGATATACGCACTGAACCCGAACGAAATGAGTACGGGAGCCCTCACCGGCGGCTGTGATGTAACATGCACCAACGCGCAAAAGCGGGCAAGAACACTTTAAATTCGCGTTGTTCGAGATGGCCTCCAGCACCAGAGGGGAACAAGATGGGGAACGCAGCAGTGAAAAGGGTGGGATCCTCCCAATGGTTCAACGGTTTTAGGCGTCCGGAATGTTGATATAAGATAACAGGATGCTGTGCTGACGACGGAGAATCAGAATCAGGTAACGATGCGTCGGTATCAGAAGTTTGAGTCTTGTCTTCATCGTTGTAAGAGTCCGTCAATTCTGACGAGTTACTACCCGGGGACAGGAAAGCAGAGAGGCGGTCAATGATCAAGCGTTGAACATCAGCACGCTCGTTGTTGAGGTCCGTAAGTACGGAACCAGTAAGCGGGAATCTCAGCATCATCGGCAGCAATCGCATCTGAAGCGAGATCAATCGCATCCTGGAAATCGTTCTCATGATTGCCTTCTTGGAGTTCCATGATGTAGTCCTCTCGCTCCTGGCTATCGGAGTCAGGGACGAGAATGACCGAGTCCAGAAGACATTGAGGAACACATTCATCGTTCCACTCTCCTAAAGTATCACGATCAATACGGACGCGCAAGCGCTTGTACAGATCGTTCGAAGTCACCAGATACTCCAAGGCTCGCTCCACGGCGACCTTACGGACACGAAGATAAGGCTTCAAGGCGGCCAAGTCAGGAGGATCCTTGCCGAACCAGAAGAGTTGAATGTGTTCCTGGAGTCGCAGTTACGGGCTTGGCAGGATATCGAACGACGGGGACGGGTCTTGGGGGACAACAATGGCATGACCACGAAGAGCCGGATAGCTGGCACCGGCAAGAGCAGGACCGCGGCGTAGCGTCATGATGACAAGAATGGGATGAGAGAGGGCAATCGATCTTTCCTCCACGATAGTCAAGTCGTGCAGAACGTCCGGGTAGTCCTGGCAAAGATGGATGTTCACCATGTTCTTGGCGGAAAACCTAGGAACCTTGCCGTTTGTAAGGGACGAATGGCAAGCAGAGCAGAGAATGCACATGCCTTTCAGGATGCCACATTTCTCAAGCCGACCATCAAGCCGCTGGAGAAGATCGCTATCCTCCGGGACGGAGACCCTTTGAGAAGAGGATACGAACATCCCACAAACCGCACACACCCATATCGAAGCATCATCTAAATAATCTCTCTGAACCTCAGAACCGAGCGTCGAATATCTGAGGATGAGATATCAGGAGGGAAGTTGGACCAGGCATACTTTCGAAGCATGAAATCCTGACCAAGAAGTTCTGTGGACCGACAAATGTGCTCGTCATCCAACGCGGACGAAGGAGGAGAAACGGCATCAGGACTAGCGAGAGTTGCACCTCTCGGAATGTCAGAGGTAAACAGAAAAGGGAGAATAAGAAGCATACTGGACGAGTGGACATGTTCTTCAGATTCGAACCGAGATTCAAGTTGAGCACGTTGCAGTTGTCTCTGTCGCTCCTGATATCTCTTGCGGTACTCCATACTCCCGGCAACGATCACACGTCAGCCTAGGGTCGGGGATCGAACGTCTCCCACAACTGCAATATTCGCGACGAGGAGCGGAAGGAGTGGCCATGGCGAAACACTGCACAAGGAGAGTACAGTGAACAAGGTTGAGCACCATTGACGCAGTCGGACTCAATCCTGGGTACTTAAACAGCTCCATTATGTCCCAGAGTCGACTTGTCCAAGCGATGTCGATTACGTAGCCTCGCTCGGCCAGGGCAAAGATCTTGTACCCCCTGCTTGATTGGTTTCTGTGGCATTCTGCAGGAGTGATTTGTGCGTCCGAAACATCGGACCATGATTTCAACGACAGAGAGCCAAGAACCTGGGCGATGATACTTCCGAGCTGCTTCTTGGAAGCACTTGGCTCCATTTTGTACCACCACTCTTTGCTCTTGGACTGTTTCCGTTCCTCATCCTCTTCAGGATTGGACACTTTCAGAAACCGATGAATCTGCTCGAAACGTGTTCGGCTCACGTACTGGCGGGGTAAATGTGACGGCACTCTCTCGTTATTCCAAGCATATCCGACTGATGAAATACGATGGACACCCATATAGATCAGTATGCTGACGAAGACATTGATTTCCTCTGGTGTCGTTGGGTGCCAGGCCCTTGCATGAGGAAACGGCTTCCCCTGAAGCTAGCTTTTTGGCCGCATATGCGTTCGTGTTGTTGCTTATGGCTTCAAGAGGCATCCGGAACAAAAAGAGAGAACAGCGCATACGGATCCCGCGGATCCAGACCATCGGGCAACCGTAATTCTGGCTCTCGTTCATGAAGCTTCAACGGCTTGAATATCTTTCTAATCGTGTCGATCGGGGGCAATTCAGCAAGAATTTCTTCGAACTTTCGCTTCATTTCCTGCGGGACAGGGGCATTAGTATCAAATCTATGGCAAGGTAGATACAACATGGTTACTACCACCACAAATCTGTCAACAAACCACGAAGTTGGAATCAAAAAGGCTTGGATTGTGATAGCCTTCAGGGACGACGGGGTACCTGGAGAAGTAAATCGTCGGAGAGAGCTAACTAGCTGAACTGCTTATCCAATTGTGGTAAGTGCTCAGTGTTCGACCAAGAGCAATTCATCTTCAAAATACTAATGCATAATCATTCGCCGCTTTCAAATCAGTTTGTATCGCACTAGACGTGCGCTGAATGAAGGACTCTGGATTGGACACCTATGGAACAACTATCCCAACACTCTGTCTGTATATGGAAAAGATAGAATGTGTGTGTGCAGTGGAGCGAGGAAGCTAGGCGGCGGTATTTAGCTAGTTAGCCGAGGTGCTGACTAAGCACTGGCTCAATAGTTTGCAATTCTTGCGAAGTCCCCCAGACGTCGAGCCCTGTTGCTGATTCCGCCCTACCTGGTTCACTGGCAACAACTGGCTTAGGATATTCTGACTGGACCAACCTAAGGCGCCGCGAGCCACCTACCATCAAGTATTTGCTTGGTACGACTTTGTAGTACTACGACCCAGATATCAACTACATCCGTTGTGGAGATGGATTGTCATGGCCTCAACAAGACGAGCAAGACGCCCGCATCTGGCCTGTGACAATTGCAGGTAAGTACTACACAGCAGACACAGGACTGGACTACTCCTCCTTAAAGAGTAGTACTACCATTGACTTGATTGGCCTCAATTGGATCGAGCACTTACGGTCTACGTAGAAGGAAGAAAATTCGCTGTCCAGGGGAAAGGCCCGCATGTTCAACATGCTCGCGCCTTCACCAGATCTGCTGCTACTCGACGGCGGCTGAGCTAGGAGAGAACTCAGTGCCTCGGCAGCATGGCTTGGTAGGACGGTTACTAAATCAGAAAGGACGACCCTCGGCTAATCAGATGGACAGGAAGGCAGAGTCGCCCAGCTGGAGGAGAGAGTTCACCAGATGATGGGATCAAGAGAGTATGTGCGCGGCTCTCGAATGGAGCATTGAGAAACTCGACTAAGGCTAATCCCTCGCTGAAATAATTCCAGCAGACAAACATCAACCTATCCCACGCCTGCTGCATCTAGGTACCTACTACTTAGCTTGACTGACTTGGATGCTGAGAACTGACGCCCAACAGACGTCTTCCTAGCCCACGCCCACCGGCACAAGTAGTGGCAGAAGCGATTGAATTGTACTTCCAGTACTGTCATCGCCAGCCGTTGTGGCTTTTTGAACGGGGCGATATCGCCCGTCCGTCACACTGCAGCGATGAATTGATATTCTCTGTCCTGTCCATTGCGATACGGTTCTCTGATCATCCGTACTTCGCGAACCGCGCTGGTATAGCGGCTCAAGAATATTCTGAGATCGCGCGTGGCAATATCATGTTTCAGATTGCGCAGGGCATGGTGCAACTGTCGACCATACAGAGTCTCTGCTTGCTGTCATTTGCGAATTTCGTCGGTGAGCTTCACGCCAAACCTGATATGATCATCGGTGGCTGAGTGTTGCATAGCTAATGATACTCATCTTGCCTGGCTACATCTCGGCATGGTTAAGTCCTTTGTGCTCTGTGCCGACATGCATGTGGAGCATGTGGAAGATCATGGGCATACCCAATCCCCAGAGCTTGAAGTAAAGCGAAAGGTTTTCTACACAATTCATCTCCTCGACCAGTTGTACGGACCACGGCCCATGCGGTTGAACCTTCTCGACGACATCAACAACCCGAAATACATGGGTTGGAAGCGAGATCGTCAATCGGACCTCGAGGACCCGCCACCGTTGACACCTCTGGAGGCGTCAAGTGACTCAGAGGCTTACCGTGGCGGGATCTGGATGTACATGGTTCAGCAATCTTCTCTTTGGCGCGAGGTCCGGGACTATATAGCCCGTTGCGCTGGCGCCAGTCCCCAGCCACCTCCTTGGTCACCAGACTCCGGATATGTGGCAATAGGGGCGCAATTGATGGACCTGGAAACCCGATTTCCCACCTGCCATCGGTATGACACCGTTCGCTTCGCGGATCGCACGCCGGAGGAGCTGCAGCGCAGCCGACACTACTGGAGCCCATGGCTCTACATCCAATTTGGTTACCACGCAATCCACTGCATCCTCAACCATCCCTTCCTGTACTCATCTCGCCCGCAGCAATCTACCCAGATGACAGTGCCGAACACTTTCTGGAAGACATCTTCTGAGCAGGCTCTAATACACGCCGCATGGATAGTCAGGCTTATAGACTTGGTGATCGAGAGAAGATACCAGGTTTCTGACCCATTCATTGGACACTGCGCCTCTATAGCCGCGACCATACACATCTATTACTGCCGAGCGGCAGACCCTCGCGTCCGCGACGCGGCACAGAGAAAGCTGAACAAATGCATGCGGTTCCTGGCCGGAATGGCATCCATTTGGCCAGTATGTCAGACGATGGTAAAGAGCCCCCCCTCCTCTCAATCCAGGCTCTTGGTCCCGTTGAATTTGGAGCTAACCAGCATACAATCAGTACGACCGGCTGGATGCATTGGTCCAATCCGCATTCCGACCCACACTGCAACCTAGTGATCATGGTCACGGTCGAAGAACAGTGTCCATTGACACGACCTTGATGTGGGACATCCTCGACTACGCCTGCGCCAGGCAAAAGAACAAGCCGGGAAGAGGCCTGTTTGATCCGTCCTTCGTGCAAGACGCGAGACCTACCGCAGGCGACGAAGCGCATGGCCGCACCGTAGTCGAAACCCAGATTTTCCATCGTCCCAATCCCGTAACGGACGTCGAGATTTCTGACGGCGGCCAGGAGTTCCCACCCTTCTCGAACACGGTTAGAACGTCAGCCGCTAACCAGGCACTGCCAGCTCCCGCGGATGCTGATGTTCACGAACGTCCAGCATCCCTTGACGACCAGCAGCTTCGAACTCCAAACCCAGATTCAGGCCTCGGCAATCCGCTTTGGCCAGCCCCGGAGGTCTTGGGAAATGCGTCCGTGATGGATCTCATGCAAGACCCGTTCTTCCAATTCCACGACAGTGAAAATCCGTATGCCGGGTTTTGGGAAATTGGAAATTTATAAATCGAACATGTATTTAGGCGAATGCATTGGTGGGAGGTCATCGAAGTCGAGCACCGGGCCCGAACATATCCAGAACTGCAAGTTTGATAAGGAAATTATAAGCCTGGGAGATTCGGTATAACGGCACCGAATAGATTCGTGATATCGAAACTGACGGGAACGTCGTCTCCCGTGTAAGATTGCAGGTCTGTGGTCGGATAGAAGAGCGGGTCCGTGTAGGACAGTGGAACTGGATCTGGGACGGAGGTCGGGATGGAAGCCTGATGCGGCGGCTAGCACAATGAAAGATTTCTGTTAGCTGATGATTTCTGTGTAATGAGAAAGCAAGGTTGGGAAGACTGTACCGCCAGTTCCGTCGACGCGTTGTTATACGAATCGACTTGCGCTGCGGACCGAGAGTCCGTCGAGACATCCTGCCGGCCGTTGGATTGCACGTCTCGAACGTATTGGCGCGCTATGTGTGAGAAATCAGACAACAGGGAGCTGGGCAGCGAGCCACCAGTGGCGTATTCGAGCCGGCTGAAGTAACCCGCGGCGACGTCGAGGAGGGCAAGGTTCGTACCCGTTTCGGGATGCGTGGGATTGTGGACGACGAAGTCGAAGAGGATGAACAATGCTGATAGAGGGATAACACCGAGCATCCTGCGGCGTGTTAGTCTGTAAAATGATAGGCTTGGGAACTGATGCTGCAGTTGCGGAAAAACATCGTCGGTGAAAAAGTGAGCACCAACCATATCGGTGTATAAGGCTCAGCATCTATATACCGCGTGTTTTCGATGATTTGACGGGCGGTATACATGAGCCGTTTCTTTGCTTCTTCCACATAGGGAGACTCGGTCCCCGCGCCAACATGGAGGGTAAGTCTGCACAGAGCAATCACCGCGCCATAATAGTAGAAGTGAGATCGAAGGCAGATGAGCAGAGAGCACGACGAGGTGTGGTACTGCGGTCGAAATGCCTCTCCAGGGCGGACTTCCTTGGGCAGTGAACAGCGCCATCGCTCCAGGTCATCGTACACTTGGCTAATCGCTGAGTAATACTCGTCCGGCGTCTTCAAAAGTGCCGTGACCGAGAACAGCGTTTCGTATGCCTTGGATACGAGACGGGCAAAGCGAGCGGAGGACAGAAACCAGTCAGTTCCGCCGATTACTGCTTCGGGAATTGATGGGATTGGACACCCGATATCATAGTCGTTGAGACTCTAGACGGCTATTAGCACGCTTTAGATATTTAAGAGGTGATATACGCACCGAAGTTCCGCCGCCGAAGAAACATGCCGTCTTCTCCAGCGTGTAAATGACCCAAAAGGCACGATTGCATGCCTCCCGACTTGATGCTCGGTTGTACCCCAATGTCTGGGCCATTCGGGCCGCCTCGGAAATCAACGTCTCTTCGATCTGAATACAGGACAAGTTCAAAGCGAAAATGGACTAAAAAGTCAACATGAGCGAAATAAATCGGGAGGTAGAGTCGGTTTACCATAGCAATAAGAGCCTACCAATTAGTCTCAAGCCGCCAATTGACACGAACCGGTGAACAGGTAGCTCACCTGAAGATTTGTCAAGTCCTCTTTTGGAAGCAAAACATCTGAAAAGAGACCGAGAGCGGTCTGATACAATTTCCATGCCTTTCCCTTTCCCGGATCGAACGAGCCTCCTTCGATATACTGGCATCCCAACGCCAGCACTGTGTGATATAGAGCTGAGAAAGGAGGACTTGCAGCTAAATAATCAGGCAACTGCGAACTAAGAGCCTTTTCTTCGAACTCTTTTCTCTCCAGAAAAGGATACAGGGGATGGACCTGATCAAAGTACGCTTCTAGAGTCAGAACGGGCGACACTGAAGGGATCCGGGAGACGACACCTTGAATATACCTAGCGGCAGCCTCTGGAGAAGTGTACTCGGGAGTCGATGGGCTCTTGAATCTGATCAGAGCACCAGAGTTGGCTCCGCGGTTCATTCGAGCATTGATCGCCGCGCCAATCATGTCGATAAGCTCGTTGAGCTTGTTATGCCCCAAGCGTTCCGAGACTGAGCGAATTCTGCTTTCAGAGAAGAAAGCTAAACACGAACTGGCGACTTGAATCATATTAGCCGCTGCTTTTGCCCTTCCAATAGTAGGGTACATACTATGATGGTCGGCTGTCTGTGCCACGAATGTCAGTCCAGGCACAGTAATCTACAGGATTCTTCGGCCTTACCTTGACGACTGAATTTTCGGTTCGCCAACCGCGTACACCATCTGCATGCCGGTTTTCAAGCAGATAATCCACATAGAGGCCAGCCTTTCGGGCTTCAGGATTGGCCTGAGCTTGGTTCGCGCTTGAAAGACCAGGATCACGATCTGAAGCTTCCGTTAGTGGAGAATCCGCATTGGTATACGAGCAACATGCCTTCAGGCGTAGGTACAAATGACTCTGGCTGGCGGAGTTTCCGTTTCGTATGGCTGTAGTGGCATTGTTGCCCGCGTTTCTGGAACACACTGCTCAGGGTCTGCGCGGAGCTCAACTCGATAATCTAGTACTTACCCAGCAATTCTTACATTTTACGCTACTGGCATTCTCTCCTGTGATTGTGAACAGTAAGCATCGTTACCAAAGCAACTATACAGTACTTCCGTTGAAGTGGTAGATGAAAAATGGAGTGGTCGTACTGATGCATCTCACTTTGCGAGCCTTGCATTGGTCGCAAGACTTGGAGATTCGAGGCCGGAGCACAGTTTGAGGGCCCGCCATGTTGAAAGCCCTAAATTTTGATTACCGGATAAATATCCATAATGCAGTGTCATGGAAGCCGACAAGCGAAAATGATGAACGTCGTCCGTTGGGATCCTTGGGTGATAGAGTCCGACACGTGACCTCGGCTCTCGGGTTTCAGCTCATTACGCGTCCCTACCTATTTGAAACAATCGTTAGGGTTCCCTCTTTCACGTGCTCGAAAGTACTTCAAGACTCCGAGGCTTCAGAGCTGTCGAAAGTCCAATGCCAGCGCAGGCTACTAGTACTATCTTATTGACTGATCAACTATTAAGCCTGGGAACTCATTGAGACTTTTGCTAGGTAGAGAGCCAGAAGATCGGCCTTCTAAGAGTCGTGGGACTAGTACGAGTAGGTACTAGGTACTTGAACTGGGAGAAGTAACTGGAAGTTTAGATTTGAAATTCAGGCTGTTCTATGTAAAGCATTGTCTCGCTGAAACAATCGGTTGCTGTTCATATGTAGCCTGATCCTTAGCTGCGAATCAAATGTCATAAGAATGACAGAAAGTATGGTGTGTCGTCTCAGCTAGCAACAGACTGTTTGCACAACGTTTTTGCCAGCTCCATATATACCCTTAAAAAAAAAAAAAAAAAAAAAAAAAAAAAAAAGAAAAACGCTGTACTCCGTTTTTGGACAGTTAAAGACTGGGAGGGGATTGTGTATACGGAGTTGGTATGGCCATTGTGGTTTTTTTTTTTTTTTTTTCTTTGGTCTTTGTTGACTCAGAAGCAAAGCATTGATCAATATTACTACTAATCCTTCCCTTTATACCACCGCAAATGACCGAGAACCTGTACGCGAAATGAAACACGGCCGTTCATCGAGGACAAATGACTCCGTCTCCATTTCCGGGATAATTCAAAAACTCTCGCAGCCTGAAGTCATACCTAATATGATGATGCCTTCTTTGAAATGTTTAAACCGTAGACTCATAACGCCAATCCCGCTCAGCAATTCCACTCAGTCGTCAAGATCTGTCCTGGTCAAGAACTCGACGATCTGATTTCCCGTTGTAGTAAAAGCCAGTGCCTCCAACCGAGTCATTGACGTTCACAACCACTCATGCATATAATCTCTCACATCAACCACAGAAGCGGACTTTCATAACATCTCCTTCTGGCAAACACCAAGCAAACTAGTTTTCGCCATTGCCGCCATGTCACAGAGGAGCACTGGTAGAAGCCAACACAGTTACCGCTCCTCTAAGTCTAAACATCGTGAAAGTGGAAGCAGCCGCTGTCACTCCGGTTCGCGTCGAAGCCACCGCGATGACCACAAGTCTGTCGCGGCTGATACTAACGATGGAAACACGACGGTCCGTAGCAAAGAATCATAAGAAGTGTATCACGACTCTCAAGAACAGGTAACCAACACGGAGCTCGAAAAGAACATCATGAAGTGGGACGACGGAAACAGTTTCCATCCTCAAGGCTCTTCTCATTCGAAGGCAGCAAGCCAGCCAGATGCTGCTATGCCAGAAGAAGACTATGACAATTGGGAAGAGAATTATGAGTACGAGAACAACGACGAGTCAAACACTGAGTACGAGAACCGCTCGCAATGGACGGAGAGGCCGCCATCTGTGCATGAGGAGGAGCCCTGGGAGAACAAGGCCGACCCTGGTGAGGATTTTAATGGGAGTCATCGCGAGAATCACCGTGTTGGGAGTAGCCATGGAGGCGGATCATGTGTTGCCAAGTCCGCTGCATCCGGCCGGCGGTCTCATAGCTCTACCGCAGCATCTGACCAACACTCCCGGCGCAACTCAACCACTGCGCATAGCCACCGATCTCATCACAACTCTGCTACAGAGTCTGACAGACGCTCCCAGCGCAGCTCGACCAGACCGCATGGGCAGCGCTCTCGTCATGCCTTGATCGCGGCACATGACCAGAAATCCAGTCGTGACGGTGACGAGAGACGCTTCTCACATCGCTCTGTTGCGGCGGTTTCGGACAGAACCACCTTTCGCAGCAATGATAAAGGTGCTCATCATGTTCATCATCATCCCTTTGGCTTGATACTCCAAAACGACAATTTCAAAACAAGAATCATTCTTCCAAGGGGTCGCATCAAGAGCGTGGAAAGCAAAGTTGCCATCCGTAAAGAGGGTAAAACTGAGATTGAAGAACAAACAGTTGTCATTCGGCTCAGGAAGATAACACGGGCTAACAGGTAGTTGTTTCGGTTGGTGTAGAATATGTTTCTGAGTTTGACTTGTCCTTCCATTACCAGCATCCATTGATACTGTACTGTTAGCCCATGCAAATTGCTTTAGTTCGCATTGATTAGCTCCCAACATTAGTACTAGGTATTGTATTTGGCGGAATGGGTCACTCCTTCACTCATATGGTATGCTTCAACGGCACGGGTTGATATCATTGGTTGAGAGTCCTAACTTGAAGACCTCCATCTTCGTCATAGGGGATGAGCGTTCGAGTCGAATTGACCCCCGCTGTTTGCAAAAGATGCCGAAGGATATTTGGAGGCTTCGCCATATCGAGAGCTTTGAATTAACGACCATACTAAGGTAAGTACTCCGTAGAGATGATGTTGAATCATTGGAGCCGACATGCGAACTTGAATGTTTGGATCTGATGTAGCCTACCTATGGGACCTAAGAACTGAGGACCGCAACAAGTACCTTCAGTTCAGTTGTCTTTGACCAGCCAGAATCGTTTACCGCAGTACTTACTCATACTGAGTACTAGTAGTCGTTGAAGATGTCCCTTTATCTTCTAGCGCGGTATGAGCTGGAGCCACTGGGGTCAGAAACAATCTTGATCAAGTTGATTGGTCAAATATGCCGTTGGCAAAGGTTAATTACTACTATTCTCAAGTACGGAGTAATTTTGGGTGGTTTTACTCTTGAAAGGCACTCCTGGCAAGGCGAAAGGCGCAACACGTGACCTCGGCTCTCGGGCAATGGTGGTAGCTTGGCTTCTGGAGCAATGATTAGGGTTTCTGTTACTTGGCAGTGCACATTGAGGGCTGGTCTTTGACGATTCAAACGCCTGATGATGCTATTGTGAGGGAACTAAGTTGTTTCTGTTCATATCGTCCCAGTTCCAAAGTTGTTCAACGAAAACTTCAAGCAACTGAAGAACGAGACTTGAACTAGGTAGTACCTACTATCTTCAATATAGTAGCCTACTACCTCGTCCTGTGTGCTTCCTTCGATGCCACATACCTGTCCTTCGTGTTTTCATCATGTTCACACTGAAAGACTCGTTTTTAGTCTAATATCGACGGCAGAGACCGTCCGAATTGAAGTTTTGGTATGCGTATGTCAAATTGTTTCAACAAAGAGGGTTTCCTCTGACCGAACAGAAATGAAAGCACCGTTTCGATTTCGAGTCACAATGAGGTCAACAAAGCATTGTCAAAGCAATGGACTTCACATGTCAATGACCACGAAAGGGCCAAGTCAACGGTCGAAAATCTCCGACCAAAACCAATTGAGAGATGAAATACAGGAGTGCTGAAGAAACATGTTTCCTATTTCTAGGCGAAAACTTCCACACATGATTGCAGCACGAAGACAAAACACTGTTGAGCACGGAAAGTTCAGATTATACTGTCAATCATGGCGCAAATTTTATTCAATTGTACACGATATCAAAACCGCTCCGTCGTCTATATACCAGCACCACCACTCATGACCCTCCCCAACCTCAGCCATCACAGTCAAACTGAGAGGAATCCCATAAACTTTCCTCTCAACAAGTATCAACTCAGTGTGATCTATCGCCATCCACAACAGCCATGCCTTCTTACACTTCGCCTCGGAGCTCGCGAGGCCGTGTCTGGACAATTGACGACGACGACAATTGCTCCCGCGCAACGTCTCGAAGCGCCGGTTCCAGGAGTATCATGGATTGGGACGATGGGGTGACTCCTTCCCGGCCCCGTCCTCGGGGTTCTTTGCTTTCTGGATCGGCGAGTGGCTCAGCCTCGTCTGTGCGCGGAGGAGGCTCGGTCCGCACGATGGGTGATGACGATGAAGCTCTCCCCCAAGAGATGGTGAGACACTTGTCCCTGAGGGATGACGAACCCTCCGTGAAAGGGACCAGCTCTGTAGCCGGGTCCCAGAGCGGCTACCGCCAGCACCAGCGTCGACCAGCAAGCACCGTTCGAACGGAGTCTCAGAGCGGCTCTCGTCACCATCGCCGCCCGGGAAGCACCATGGTAACTGAATCCCACACCCCGGCGTCGGAATATCGTTCTCACCGTAGTTCCGTCTCTTCCGTTGCTCCTGACCACCGCTCCCGCGCACGCTCCGTCGCGCCTTCCGACAGTGTCTCCCGTCGTGGAGAGGATGACAGGCGCTCTTTGCGCTCCGCCGCACCATCCGACAGCGGCTCCCGTCGTGGCGAGGTCGACAGGCGCTCTTTGCGCTCCATCGTACCGGAACCAGGCAGACAACCACCCAGAGGCACGACGAGAATGGCCGTGTTCTCCAGTCCCACATGTCGATAGTGATCAATCCTCTGACTGAGATTCCTGGCTACAAGCTCAAGGACGTGGAAAGCTACGCTCGGTCCCGCACGGTGAGCGATGCGAGAGGCTCCTGGGAATATGAAGAAGAGTCGTACGTGAGCGCTCGGTTCAGGCATCGGTAAGCATGATTGGATCAAGTGAGTTTCGCTACGGAGAGGGTCGATGTTTCCGGGAATCACGACTAGCGAGGCCACTTTGGGGGAATGGATCTCTTTGGTGTTTTTTTTTAGGTTCGAGCAGTGTGGTATCCAGATTGTGCTAATTGAGATTGGCATGCTTTACATAGCAGTTATTCTAATTGAAAATCCTGCCTCAAGTCAGTCAGACATTGTTGTGAACCCAGCCATCAACGAGTATGCATATGCTACAATATGGTAGATTATTACATACATCCATCGTAAAATTCACTCATTGATGAAGGACATCCAACTACTATTGCGGGCACTGCCGCCATCCTGACCTGGAACTGACCCATCGCCCTCCAAACCTAATTCCAACCTTTCCAGATTTTGTTGCGCCTCGGTATCAAAACATGGGATAGCATTGAACTCATCCAGCTCCTGTGGGAAATTCGAGATGAATCCTTCATATCCGAAGTGCGGCACGTCTGCGAAGCCACCGTCATGCGGAGGGATCGTTTCCATTTGTGGAGACTGCGGCGTCGAGACTCCATTGCCCGTAGTACCCTGGGACTTGTTGCCGGACACGTATGGGTGGCCAGATGACTTTGTTGCTGAATCCTCGGGCCTGTCTGAAGGGACAGTGGTTTCCATCCCTGCTTTTTCGGGCGGAATCACCTGCGCAGGCGGGCCCTCTGGCACAGTTGAAATACTCGGGCTGATGGAGGAAGCCGCGTCACCGATATGCGGGGAGATGGGCCCCGTTTTCCAAAGCATTTCCCAGTTTTTGAACCGCTCGTAACCAGAGTCCACTGTATCCTGCCGGCTCTGTGCTTGCGTCTCACTCCACTCATCCAAGCGGCGAATGGCACGCTCCAACGCCTCAATAACATTGACAGCGGAGCGAGCCATTCCGACACCCATGGACATGATTTTGATCAAGCCCATTCCCTGCGATAACGCGTTTCTCAATCGCTCTGTCCGTTTAGTCAGACTTTGCGCGAGGATGACCAACAGGGCAGCTCGGCAGGAGCTGAACTCGGTATAAGAGGCACGAGCAAGACCAGTCTCATCACGAAGCAATCGACATAGATCAACAATTTCCAGGGCCGCTTCCACGCAGTCGGTCACCAGAATTGACCTGCTTTTGTACCGGGGAGCAGAGCCCTTCTGCGCAGAGGTTGGATTGACGCCCTTGACGTTACTGAACAAAAACGGCCGTCCAATGAAAATCCGCGTCAAACAGTAGTCCAGCTTGAGATGAACGTTGCAGCGGAAAAGAGGGCTGCTCGGATTGAGATCGCGGCACTCTGTCTCTTCCGGTAACGTAGTCCACCACTCAATAAGCTGTTTTCGTTTTGTGAACAATCTTTCTAGATGCTCAGGTTGCTTGGACTTTTCACACTTCCTCAGAAGTGATCTAAATGTGGCGTTGGTGAACTGCAAATTGAAGAGTGGGACCACCGGCGCTTACATCTCATGTGCAATTTCACCGAGCTTCATCGTCAAAGTAATCAAAGCTACCATATTTGTGTAGTTATTCGGCATAAAAGTGGACCGAAGACTGGGAAGATCTGTCGGCAGGTCAGCATCGACGTCAGCATCAGCAATGGATGCTGGCCGTCCATGCAAGATACTAATTCTCCTGATTTCGAGTCAGCATGACGAAAGTGCCGGTTAGGTGAATCCAGTAATCTCACTTCTCGATAGTGAAAGCGGTCCAAAACACGCGATTCCGAACCTCCTGCATTCGTGGATCCAGGCCCTCGCCAGTGTACTTTCGATGCATGCCGTTCTGGATTGCCATTTTCAGTGCAAGTCCGAAGTAAGTGTAGGACAGACCAGAAGTATCGAGTGGCAGCAGATATGTTCCCAAGAGTAAACACGCTTGCACGCTTCGGACAGATGTCGTCGCAATAATGTCTGGCAAAAGCTTTGACGCAAAATGATAAAAAGTCAATCCGACTTCATCCTCGGAGAACCGGTGCTCGTCCGCCGTCAAGTCTGAAGAAGGTTTGTTCACCGGGGTCGGCGAGTCCATGTGCGCAAACTGTGTCCCGATAGCCAGAATCATTAAGATGATGCATACAGCGGCTGCGTCGTTGGATGTTAGGCTAGAAGGGTTTGTATAGCACATGGAAAGCTTATCACGCAGCCAGTCTTCTTCAACGTAGAAATTGTTCGTTCGAGCGTACTTGTAGGCGACATTTACGAGGAATTCGGCAACATAGCGAGGTGGAAGACATGTTATTGCGGTCGACACGGCGGCCGAGCCAGACTGCAGCTGAGTTGCTCGCCATCGTTCCTCAAAGGGCACGGCTTCCGTTGAGTCCTCGGCAGATGAGCGACGCCCGGAAAGGAGATGATTGGGCTCCATACCTCGGGGATGGCATTCTTCATCCACTCGTCGATCTTCCGCCTAATCTTCATCGAGAAATTGAGGTAGGAATACTCACCCGAGTATTCTACGAAACGTAAGCCTCTAGAAATGGCCAATTTGTGAGCCTTGAAATCTTACGCATCGTGTTATCTGGAAATGCTTTGATGCTGAAATCTTCCTCATCGATTGCTAGATCGTCGTCATCGGGATCATCACCCTCGACCTGCGTTGAAGGGCCATCCGAGTCAACTTGATCTCGCTGCTTTCCCGGAAGGCTCTCGGCGGCTTTGCGCAAGGAGGATACGTCGAGAGAGAGGTTGGGAGCATAGTGCGACAGGATCTTCTCCATGTATTGTACTCGCTCAGCTTCGGCATCGTCACTTCTACCGAGACTGACTGCACGAAGTCGTCTACACGTTATGGTCAATGATGATTTTGCGATTCCAAAGCAGCAGAATACATACCGACTCGACTTCTCGTTCTGCTCTGGCACCGTATTGAAAAGACATTCACGGCGGTAGCGGGTGCACCGCCGGCAGGGCACACCTCCCTCGCATTTCTCCTTGACTCTTCGACATCCGTCGCAACTAAGAACAACAAAATCAATCGATCAACAGCCGCACATTTCTTTTCCGATGCCTCCCTCAACTTACGCGCGCACCGCTCGCTTGCGATTTTCCTCTGCGACACGTGGCCGCTTCGACCGCTCCAGGCCCTCCTCCCCGTGCCGTTTTACAGGAATCGAGTCTGATGCCAGAGGCCATTTCGCTGCAGTAGATTTCACGGGTGGCATCTAGTATGGCACAGACAGGCGGGGCGTATATGATTGTACTTCCAACAACATCACAAACAGTGCCGTGGCAGGTGTTCGTGAGCAGTCATCATCCACCTGTCCGTATTTAAGCAGATCGCAAAGTTCAGGTGAGACTGTGAAACGAGGGTTTGATCTGCTTATCTGATGCTACAGAAAGCCTTATCGGAACAGGCCGAGCTATTCCAGATCAGGAATAGAACAGCGCGGAGTTCCATGCTAGCTTTGTCATTGGACAGAATTGAGTACCCCATGGGGCTATGGTGTCCACGCTAACTGTTATTGGTTAGAGCTGCCAAATTTGGCTATAACATGGCGATCACATGACCTGATGACTCATCATCAGATGCATCTCGGCTATCTCCGGTCTCTCTTCGGAGGGTTTGGCCTCATCTAGATTCTAGCCTAAGCTGCCTGACTACTGCTTCCTCGTAGGTTATGCTAGGCGATGGAAAGGTAACTTCAGTATCATTGGCTCGATGTGGTGATTGCGGTCAATATGCCGCAAGGAGGGAGCAAACTACCTGACTTAGTTATGTACTGCAGAAAAAAGACACGGAATGAACTTTTTGAATGTTGCCCGCTGCACGGAACTACTCCGTAAGTATCATATCGATTTGTGTGCGAACTCGGGATTTTCTCTGGAATCTAGAATTCAACATCAACGCCGATTCCCAATTCACTTGCCAGGGCTAAGAGCCTCTTCGCAACAATCAAATCCATGATTCCCATCCCCACGCATTTGAACACAACATTTGCTCCCAGTGGTGGCACGACATCTTTGAATGGTTCGCCTGGCACAAAGAGCTCACCGACCTCAACCAGTTGGTCTGCTGTGACCTTTGCCGCGATGAGTTCGCCAGACTCTTCCAAGCATGCTTCTTTTGAATCGACATAGATCCTGCGGCCGTCTTCCCCAGACAGCAGCGTGTCCGAGTCAATCTCTCGCATGTGAGGCTTGTAGGAGCCAATCAGAGAAACAAAGCGCTGTTTGGGCGCTCTTTGCAGATATGCATATGGAAAAATGGGTTCCGTTGATGGCGTGCAACAAAAGATCACGTCACTGGCTGCGAGATCGGCCTGCAGTCTTGTCTCGTAGGACTCCTCACCGTTCTTTTGTAAAGACTCCTTCGAGTACGCATTGAAGGTCACCTGCGGGTACCTCTCACGCAGCTGCGGGAATGTCTCCCGGCAGAGACCATCGAGCCTGTCCTGCCCACGATTGACAAACGTGACGGCTGCGATGTGCTCGGGGAATAACAGCAGCGCCAATCGCGCATGCCATTCCGCCTGACGCCCAGCGCCAAAGATGATCAACTGCCGCTTCGGAATCGATGTGCAGCGAGTTAGCAGCGTCATTGTAGCCAGCGCCGTGCGGAATGCCGTGACTTCGGCCGCGCTTAGTGCACCCAGTAGCCGGCCAGCCGGTGACAAGACGTTAATGACTCCTTCGATGCGCCCCTGCGCTGGCACTGTAACGATTTTAATCCCAGTCGTGGCCGTGTCCGATACGGGCATAAACAGAGATGTATCGCCATTTTCGGTGACAATGCTAGTGCGAAGTGGCTGGTGGATTGTTTTGCGAGATCTTGACGGGGTTGAGGACTCTGCGGAGAAGACGCCGAGTCCTTGTGAGAAGTCTTGGAGCAATTGCTGGGTTTGGGCTGGGGTTAAATGGCGAAGTAGATGTGCCAGGTCTTTTTCGGAGATCAACCGCATCTTATTTGCTTGGGGCCACGCAGTAAACCGATGGATTGCACTAGCGTTGAGTACTACTTACTTCCTCGATGCGAATTATTTATCTAGGCTTGGATTGCGGAGGAATCCGATGCGTCTACCCCGCGATACAACCGAGGCGGTGCCATTATCGATTCAATGAATTAATCTCTGCTAGTAATCATGGCTCTAAATAAAGTACATGCTCGCTACAAAACACACGGAATCATAATAATAATCACACGATATCGACATGAATTCATCGCCAACTGAAGACTCGTCCAATTCGTCTCCTCAGTTCCAGTGCCATTGCCATTTGGGAATCTTTCGTTCGACCGACAGCCTCCGTGTTCTCAACTGCACGGCGGAATAAAAACCCCATGCATTCCGGAACGGTACCCCATGTCAACAGCTTGTAGACTTCAGTCCGTTCGGTGGTTCCCGAATGATCCACAGTCGAGTTGCTGCCGTCAGACAACCCGTCCATCAGCTCGAAACTGACCTCATCCGCCATGCCCTGGAGTTGCGCATAAGCAACTGGCACGCGTTGTTCACCCGCCTCCGCCTGCTTCAAGCGCAGGGCCTGCGCTTTCAGGACGGAATCGCGGTTGTGACTGGCAATGAGCAGGTTGGCGAGCGGGATGCTTTTATCGGAGCCAGCTTCATGCGGCCTGAGGATCGAGTTGTAACGTCGCGTTAGAAGGGCCTCCACAATGCCGTCATAGCAACGGTCGGTATCGGCCTTCGTGTCCCAGATGAGGTGTCTCGGTTCGGTCCGGAGGTAGGCCCCTCGAACCAGTTTCACGCCAAGCGTAAACCCACGGCTCTCCGCCATAGCCAGATGGCGTGCGAGTGTCGCAGGGGTTGATTTCAGATACGCTTGGTATGTGCCATAGAGCGTCGCAGTGCCTGGTGTCCGCTTATTGCAATATTCCTGGTACCGCATTACCCATTCATCAATGCCTGGTTGCACCGCTTGCTCCTCGGCATCGACCAAGATTCGGGCTTGTTTGGAAATTGCGGCGTCGCACGCTGAGCGAATCGCGGCATCCATGAAATCAGTTGGTGGCAGACGGTGCCGCAAGCGGTGAACAGCTTGCTGGCCCATTCCCGTAAGCCTGAAGAGAAAAGGTCAGCACCTACGCAGCTGTGAACAATCCACCCAGTCACGGCAACTTACTTCAATGCTACAAAGTCACCCTGCGACACCATATCCACAGTTTTTAAAGTACCCTGCAGCCAGGCATCGACTTCTTTCCGAGCGATGGCTTCGTCATGCACATTTGCTTCGTTATCCTTCACAAGCAACTCTCGTGCATAACCAAGGAGCACCCCGCGGTGACCCAGCTTTTTGATCTCAGCAATCGACTGCTGTACTTCGTCCTTGTTTTCTCCGGCACTGAATTGCTTGTAGATGGTGTTCTTAACCAGCCAGTGGAGGACTGGATTGCGCGAAACATCCATGAGCCTCGTGCGTGGGTTCGACAAGGCCGAAAGCACGGAAATAGACGGCCGAAGCAGGAGCGGCGACGACGAAGCAGTCAGGATACAGAGTGATCGAAGGACGTTCGACAACGGCAGCCGTGCCAGCGACGGCTGCTGCGAGGAGTCCCTCGTCCGTGGTGGCGGGATCACGTCCCCTACTGAAGTGGCCTGCGATGCCTTGGAGTTGTTGCTGGTCATGCTGACCGAGCGAATCTGCGCGGGCACGAGTGCCCGAAGCGAGCGAGCGAGCTTCATCTTTCCGGTGAGGACTGAAGCAAGTCCACCGGGGCAAGAGGATGACGAGCATGATGCGGGCTTAAAGGCAACTCGCCTCAGGACTCTTATCTACGGACCGGGTGGCAGAATGATCATCCACGGGCCGGGATGATCTTCTAGAAGCTTTGATAAGGATCGGGTGGATCCGACTCTGATCGGCAAAGCTAAACCGTTTTGGGAATGTGACTCTACCAATCCGGACTCTTCTCAGGGCTTAGGGCTTATTTTAGAGCTTCTGATGGCAGGCTAGGACCGGCAATCCCTGGATGATTGCAGCTCACAAGAATCAAATCTTAGATCGTGGCAGAAGAGCACTCCTGGTGCTCTCCAAATGACTTAGTGGTAGTATCACTTGTTCCATGCTGCTTTGTTGCGCACCGGCCCGCCACCGGGTATTGAGCCGTGGATCATGTGATGACCGGGAAGATACCGGGATGCCGGACCCGGGGCAAGGCCGGTACTTATTCTGAGCTCGAAAGAACAATAATATGTGAAAAGTGCACTGGAACTGACACTCTAAAACTTGCATTCACTACAAAATGCCCTCGAAGCCCTATCATCATGTCGTAATCATGACAGAAATCCAGAAACTCCTCCCATGCAACTAACTGTACATATGTGCGATCCTAGGTACATGTAATTAGTCAAACGTAATCTTCTTGCCCTGGAATGTTGCTTGGGTGCTCTTCTCTTTGGCCTTGCGTGCCGCTTCCCACGAAGGATGGAGCGGCTTGTCCTCCGACGCCGGCGCCTTGGTTGGTTTGGAGGCATCACCAGATCCCTGCGGTTTGCTCTTGGAATCGAGCTTTCGCCCCTTGGCCTTTCGCCCACTATCCCCGGTTTCATCAGTCGCGCCTCTTCGTAAGTCCCATCCCTGATCTCGATTCGACTTGTTCTTTTCCTTCTTTTTCCGGATATGGTTTGCGTTCTGGCCGTATTTCTTTTCCCAGAGCGCCCGGCGAGCCTTTTGGCCCATTCGGTTCTTTCGCTTCTTCGGAGCAACGTCTACGTCTTCCGCGGACTCCGACCCGGACCAGTAACCGGCCATCAAAGACGGCAGGAAGGTCGTGTCCTTTGTCGGTTTGGTCTTTCTACGACCTTTTATCTTCGACGGCTCCGAGGAGCTTCGGGACGGCGATTCTGATGACAAAGACATGGCCTCTGCGGCATCATAATGTTTATGTGTTGGGACTTGCTCATGTGACACATCCGAAGCGGAATCCTCCTCGGACGAAGCTAGCCGGTCATTGAACTGGGAATACTCCGCACTCACCACGGACGCATCATCCATGCTGATGTCGCCGTCCGGTAACTGGTGTCCCGCAGACCGTGACGTATCGGACTCGCTCGCATCGGATTCATTCTCAGAGATATCGCCCGCGCTGGACGTCGATTTTCCTTTAGTTTTACTTTCCCTATTATTCTGTTTCGGGGTCGGTTGTGTCTCGTCGTCGAGACCAAAAGTGGCCCGTAGCGAAGAGATGATCGGGGGCAACTCTTTTTTAACGGGATTCGACTTGAATAGTCGCGCAATCACGTTAGCTTCTGCGGGATTCTGTGGTCCCGCTAGAGACACCGAAGTTGAACTTCTTAGTTGTTCGAATTCGGGAGTCTGGGCAATACGTTTCGTCTTTGCCATTTGTTTCAAGAGATATCGTTCGGCCGTCATGTGCAGGTTGAGTTTCTGAGCGTGTCAGTAGGATTGTATATCAGAGAATCTTTCCTGCACAGGCCCATACCTTGAGACTCTCCACCTCAGCCATATAACGTTCCAGTGCCTTTTCATTGCCATCGTTTCTCGCGGTTTTCTGTCGCCGGCCAAGCTTCTGTCGTTCAAAGCCACGGGCAACTTTCAATGCTCGGAAGAGCTGCCGAGAGCCATGCTCGAACCGTTTGCGCAACAGCCGTGCGCGCGCTTCTACTTTTCGATCGTCGCGAGGATCCTCATCCTCAATCTCTTCGTGCTTGCGTTTCGGCATTGGCGTGCAAAATCTTCGAGGTTGAGGCCGGCTTCAGATTGACTAGCTTTAAGGCGACGAAATTTATGACAGTCTGGTACGAGTAGTTTCGGAGTGCCTCAGTTGCCAAGACTTAGGTATTGTATTTAGGCTTCCTCATTCAGAAAAAAAGGCTTGCTTGATTATGTAATAATTCATCTTTGCTTGATTTGGTTTAGCGGGTGATCTGCATCCATCCGGGCCTCAGGATCTGGAGGTTAGGTAACTGGCGGTGGCACCTTGACACTGCTACTGACGTTCATCTGCAGGGAACCCGCGGCTAGCGGTGGAAATATTTTTCTGCTGTTTATGCTAAATTGGCACAGTTTCGTGTCCTTTTGTCCCCGCTACAGTGTTCACAGTTGTTTGTCATGTGATTGCTCGCATTGCCAGCACATGCACTTTAGGGACTTCGTCTTCCTGGAGGGAACTTGAAAAAGGCAATTGAGACCCTTAATGTTTATATTCGAGCTTTCCCTTGACTACTGGACAGTAATGAGCACTCTGGGAATATTTTCGGGCATCGAGAACAACGTACTTTGATGTCCACCATGGAGCGTCATGCTCGGTTCTTTCTCTCCTTCATAGTGTTCCCGGCTTTAGTCAGCTTTGCCTGGTATGCCACTTTCAGGTTTGGAAAACACAATGGTTTGGCAGAGTTGGCAAAGGCGCTCCTCGAGGCACGCTCTTTACCCGAGTCGAGTGGCCCTCTGCGCACTCGTTACACTGGCATCCAAGGCGTTGATCGGACCTTGTCCCTCTTGACTGTATTTTTCTGGCCGACAACCGACGGAAGCGCTCCTTCGTTATCCCTCCACACTTTTGTGTTTGCGGGCGCATTCGGATCTGCATGGGCCTTGATTCTTCTGGAGTCCTGGAGACATGGCAATGCTTGGACAGTGCTTGCGATGTATGAATCAAATCATTCCACGCAAACGAGTAGTTGCATCGAAATCTCGTGCTGACAGGCTGGGTAGGGCGTCTATATTTGGGCTTGGTGCTCAATTGTTTACATTCGCCGTAGCGGCCTCGGTTTACTGCGGACTACACCTGTGGCTCTCCCCCGTGTCAGTTCAACTGAGGCCAGAGAGGATCCTTGCTCCGGAGACAGTAGTGAGAGTTCTCCCGGTCATTTTCGTCGTGGGATACATTATCCCAAGCGTCGCGGTCGCGCTCACCACGCCGGGTATCGTCAGCGTTGATATCAAGCAAATCCTGATCGCGCTGTGGCAGCCATGGCCTGGATACGCATCTCTGCTGGCCTTTGTCGCGCATCTCCTGCTCCCGCGTGAGGATATCTCGTCAATTTCGCAGCGTATCGCGCTACGTATGTTCTATTCAGCTGCTTTTTGGCCTGCTGCCGTCACACATGCAGTTGGGTGGAGCGTAGCTATCACATCACTTATCCTACCAGCTCTGTTCAACGAGAGGATCGTGCATGCCCTGCATCCAAGGGAGGTGTTTGGCGTCACCTGGCCGTCGTCCAACTTGCGCATCAGGTCACTCGGCGAGGGTGTGCACGCGTTTCTGCAGTGGGATTATTTGATAGGATGCCATGCCGTGTTGTTGTGGGCGGCTGCGATGAACGTCTTTGCCCAGCGCAAGGTCACCGGCCGCGTGAACTGGTTTAGGCTTGCTACGACTATCGTAGGTTGCGGGATCCTTTTCGGTCCCGTCGCTGCAGCAGTGCGCCTGACGCGCCTGCGAGATGAACTCGTGTTGCAGCCCGTTGTGCGGAAGGAGATCCGTAGTCGTTTGAACAAAAGAGCGAATGGAACGGTAACTCGCCGGCGTTAACGACTCAATGGCCGGAGTTACCACTCTTGTACTGTGCTTTCTTTCGTTGAAAATAGCAATCGAGGTCCCTCTGGATCTATGAATGACTTGCTACGAATACCACGGTAGAACCCAGGTGCACCTCACTCGGCATTGATTTCAAGCTCCTCACGAGGCCACTTTATGTACGGAGCATGTCGTATGGAAAATAAATGAAACAATTGGTGTCATATTTGTAGGAATACATAAGGTTTATTTCTTCTCCTCAGGCTTTTCCTCCGGTTTGGGAGTGGGCAGTTTGAACTAAAATTCATCATCTCAGCATACCATTTCAAATGAGAAAGGAGGAATCAAATCAACTTACAGAGTCCGGGCGCCGGTCTGTACCAGGTCCAACCTGTTCCCAGGCCGAAGTACCGCCCTCGAAGTTACGGAAGGCCTGTGTCAATTCCAGAGGCTCGTAGACAATGCGCTTCTTCTCCTCGTCATATCGGATCTCAGTGTAACCGGTCAGCGGAAAATCTTTTCGCAGCGGGTGGCCTTCGAAGCCATAGTCCGTCATGATCCGGCGCAGGTCTGGATGGCCGGTGAAGAAAACCCCGAACAAATCATATACCTCCCGCTCATACCACAGCGCACCGTCATACAGTCCAGTGATGCTCGGGACCGGCTCCGCCTCATCCGCGTAGGTCTTGACACGAATGCGAGAGTTGTGGCGCACACTTAGCAGATTGTAGACGACCTCGAATCGCTGCGACTTTGTCGGATAATCGACGGCAGTGATGTCCGAGACCTGAGTAAATTCCGCCGCCGTGTGGTACTTGAGGAATTTCATCACCGGCAAAAGCGCCGATGGCGCCACATAGATAGTGAGCTCGTCCTTCCAAACCGAGAACTGCTGCACGAATTTCGGCAGGCAGGACATGATGTATTGCCCATATTTATGCAGGCTTTCCGTCTTGTCCTGGTACTTGTCCGCAGGGTTCACGATTGGCGCTTTCAGTTCTCCTTGAGCTGCAACAATCCCACAGTTAGACAATTCAAAACACAAAGCTTGCCAATGGCTCGTCCGTATGTGCGATCAGGGAACCTACGAGGCCGTTGCGCGTGTCTCAAGTTCGGAACATGTCCCTCCTTCGCCGCTCCCCGAAGTGAGGACGTCGAGAACGTCCGGATGCATTGGGAACGTCCGATAGCGTTGCCAAGGCCATTGCGGCCTCCCAGTCGGGCCAGAGAGCGTGCGGCAGCCATAGCGTTTGGACGATTGTCGACGGCAGGGTTGACGGAAGAGTGATCCCCAAATCGAAGTCGGCAACCGACTTGGTAGGTCACGTGAAAGTCTCCACGTGAATGCTGACAAATACAGTCACACGTGATTTGGTGGAGCGGTGAGCCAATCAACGTGCGACTTCCCTGGTCTGCGCGGCAAACCAAGTCTTGACCAGTTTCTCAGTTCTCTTCTCTCCCTCTGAAGATTCAGCCCATCCGATCCGAGATCTGGATATCCTGCCTGGTCGTTTCTATTGTTTCTTAACTGGCGGCTTTCTGTTTCCTTCTCTTGCATCTTGGTTCTGACCGATCTCTTTTCGAATCAGTCTCCCTCTTCCTGGATCTTCTAGGCCGGTCCTCTCGTCTTCTATCTACCTGTTTTAACCCCGTCGTCACGCCTCCAAACCTCCCGCAATCATGTCTAATCGGTCTCAAATTGACTCGGTCATTGATGATGATGATGAGTTCTGGTACGTAATCTCGATGCCGATTCCTCTACGGTTTTATTTCTCAACGGTACTGACCCTCGCTGTACAGCCCACTTTGTATTGAAGAGTTCGATCTATCGGACAAGAACTTCAAGCCATGTCCCTGTGGCTATCAGGTAACTCGCTCATTACATCTCGCGACTTGAAACCTGTTTCGTTTCCGGTCTAACACTTCACTCAGATTTGCCAGTTCTGCTATAACAACATCAAGACGCATAGCGAAGAGGGGCGGTGTCCGAACTGCAGACGAGTATATGATGAAAGCGCCATTCAATACAAAGTTCCAGATGCCGATGAGTAAGTGGAATCCAGGTTATGTCATCTCCGTCGCCCGTATGTGATTTCTGACCTTTTTTTTTCCCCTCCAGGTTCAAAGCCGACTTGGCCTTGAAGCATCGGAAAGCTGCCGCTGCGAAGAAGAAAGAGCAAGAGAAACGCGAGGTTGAAAACTCCAATCGCAAGAATCTGGCTGGCGTTCGCGTGGTTCAGAAGAACCTGGTCTACGTGATTGGTTTGAATCCGACAATACGAGACGAAGCACAATTGCTGCAAACCTTACGTGGCCCAGAATACTTCGGGCAATATGGCGAAATCGAGAAGATTGTCGTGAGTAAGGCCAAACCGGGCGGCAATCCTAACCAAGGAATTGGTGTCTACGTCACTTTCGCGAGAAAGGCCGATGCAGCTGCATGCATCGCTGCCGTGGACGGCTCGCAGAATGGGGACCGTATCCTAAGGTAGGTTCTTTAACTTTTTTTTTTTTTTTTTTTTTTTTCTTCATGAGATCACTGACTTCGGTGATCACGTTAGAGCACAATACGGCACAACCAAATACTGCTCAGCGTTCCTGCGCGGAGAGCAATGCAACAACCGAAACTGCTCATTCTTGCACGAGACCGGCGATGACAACGAAACCTATAGTCGGCAAGATCTATCTTTCGTCAATACCGCCCAGCGCCATGGCCATCATCAGAATGGTGCCCATCGGCCACTCCCGCAATCCGTACAGTCTCAGCCAATGCGTCGTCAGGGAAGCAAAGACGAACCGGCCGGGAAGTCAGGACAAGATGGCTCAGCTCTGCCGTCTTCCGCCAGCTGGGCCAATAAAGATGGACCTCTCAACCGTGCTAGACGTACTAGCGTTAGCGGAAATCGATCGTCCCCTAGTCCAAAGCCTGCAGCGGCAGCAACGGCGGCCTCGAAGACGGAGGACGGGAAGCGCACGGATAAGCAACAGGCGACCCAAGATTCTCGGCGGTCCACCCCAGTTCCCTCGCAACAGCAAACGTCCAATTCTCAGTCACGTGACGAATCCACTGCTCCTCGGGCAGAGGACCTTCTGCTGGAGAATCTTGTCAAAGCCATAAAGTCGCCCGCCTTCCGCTTCGTTTTCTCAACAGACGGGCTGTCGGAGGATGATGTCAAGTTCCTTGAAACGGGTCCATCATTTATTGATCCCTTTGGGGGAGCGAAACGCCGAGCAATGCGGGAAAAAGCCGAACAGGAACGAGCAAAGCAGGAAGCGGAAGCCCAGTCTATGCTCAGGCCAGCTTCGGCTGGAGAGGAAGAGAACAGAGAAGGTGGCAGCTCGCAACTGGGCGGCGAGCCAGACGATGTTCACTCATCTCGAGGAGCGGCTGCTGGCAATCGCGAGGTCCATGGTGCAATCCAGCCACCTTCGCAACATGGCACCGCGAGCAATTCAGCTGTTGGTTCTCCGGTCTCTTTAAGCCAGCAGTTTCAGAACCTCAATATCAACGGCAGGAGTTTGACGCCGCTTCAGCAACAGCAATTAATGTTGCTGAAGTCGGCCAATAGCCAGCAAGCTGGCGTTCTGGACCACATGCAACTCGATCAATCGTCCCAAACTCGGCAAGGTCTGCTACAAGGCTCTTTGCCTCAGAACAATAACATACAGGGTCATGGCCGACAGTCTTCTCGGTTCTCGTTCGCGAACGATGCGAATGCCAAGAACCCTCGAGTTCTCGGCCAGCAAGGCTCTGTGATGCAGTCCGCTAGTCCTAATGCTCTCGCTGCGCCTGCTCCGCAGCAGGGACTAGCGAATCAGTTCTATACTGGCAGTGTCCAGGGTCCACCTCCCGGCCTGAAGACTGCTGGAACTCCACCGATCAGCGGCGGTGGAATGTTCTCCCAGGGACATGGTTTCACGACAAACGCGAACCTCGGTGTCGGAGCCAACGTTGGGAAGCAAGACGCGAACCCCGAGCTTATGCGTGAGTTGCTACGTGGCCGCGGCGGTACAGGTACCGGCGGTGTACAGGGTCATGAAGCTGCTAAGCGTGAGTTCATGTTCTCCCTCCAACAGCACCAGTCACCCCCTCCCCTGACTCCCACCACCACTGGCCTTCTCAACGCCTTTTATGGTTCCCAGGCCGGCACTCTTGCCGAGTCAGGACCACAGAAGCAAAAGAAGAAGGGGAAGAAGCAGAGACATGCTAACACTTCCTCCGGTGGAGGCGGTGTAGTAGATCTTGCGGACCCGAGTATCTTGCAGGCGCGAATGCACCAGATCGGTGTTGGTGCGACGGGGCAGACGGTTTACGGAAGTCAGGGGCAAGGTGGGTACAATCCCTCCATGGTGTATGGAGCTGGATACAACCGCTGGTGATGGTCATGGATATTGTTGGAACTTTCGGCCAGCCATCGACTCCTGTCCTTTGACTTGCATTTCTTCCCCTTTCTAGCTTCGATATTCCCCTTGGGTTTTTCTTTTCATTATCATTTTTTTCTTTGGGATTGGAATTTTGTCATGCATGACGATTGCCATTGTGAGGTCGGTTTTGTTTGTTTTCTGCAGCGAGCATTAGGCGAATATGGCTCGGAATCGTGAGCCTGGGTGTGCCTATGGCGTTCTTCCACTGGGGTTCATGATTTGTGATGTTTGACGGAATGCGGCGTCACATTTTTCTTTTGTCAGGTATTGTGTTCCTCCGATGCATCGGCCACCCTTCGTCGACATATGAGAAAGTGCGACGTCTTCAGGAAGTTTATCATGTACGTTAATCCTCCCCGTCCTGTCTTGTATTCAAGACGGGGGCTGATATGTCGAAACAAGTTCTCACATATAATGTTCTAGACATCATCCTGTTCCACTCTTTGTTGAGTACATGGTTTTATGGGCCAGTTTTCTGTAAATGCCATGCCCATGTACTTTTGTAACTGGCCAACTCCATGAATGTTGCGTTGTCATTGACAGAGTTGTTGGCTGGCCGATTTCCTCCTGTTCCGTCCTGACCATTCGCGAGCAGGACTGCAGCCGTTTGAGGACTCCAGCTAACCGGGATGTTTTGTTATAGTGGATGACAACGAGTTTCCCCCCCTCTCTGTTGGAGCGAAAGCGAAGAACGAGCCTTCTCTTCGACAGCAGAACCAGTCTAGTCGCTCAGGCACGCCATCGGTTCCTCCCGGTTTGCCGCTCCCTCCTGGCCATCCAGCTGCAGCGGTCCTTCAAGGGACATCAGCGCCCCACAGCCCTGCTTCGTCGACCATTTCGTTGCCCACACACCCACCGCCAGGCTTGTCCCTCTCACGGCGTGCAACTCCTATCCAAAAACCTCAAGACACGATTTCTGGTAACGCAACGCCAGTTTCGAATGAAGAGCAATCTGATGCTGTGCCGGCCGAGAAGACACGGAATTCCGGCGATGTCTCGTTGGGTTCGCCACAAACGAACCCAGGCAAAAAGAATGTTTTGGGAATGAAGCCAGATCGGACAGAGTCTCCTTCACCAGCACCCACGAAAGATTCGAGCTCTGGTGAATCTGGACAGCGGCAAGAACGCGCCACATCCAAGAAAGCCAAGCCCATCAAGTTGAATCTGGCTCTTGTAGATGAACCCGTCCAGGCACCTGCTACGAAAGGGGAGCCTGCTCCTAGTAGCTCTACTGCTTCCGTTCCAGCGGGAACGACGGCGGTCGCCACTTCTCAGCCTGGCTCTCGACCAAATACACCGCTAACTGGCATCTCGAGAGCCTCCGACTCATCCGGGCCTCGACAACCGAGAGTGATTCGTGTCGTTGACACGCCCAAGACTGAGACGCCGCCTCCTCCAGCGGCTCAGTCTTCGTCATCCAATGCACAAAGCAAGGGTCGCTCGCGGCGTCCCAGTCTTACCTCGTCTGGAACTCCGGTGGACGCCGCCTCGGACTTCGAACCCGGAAATTCAGCTTCGGGGTCGAGAGCGAGTTCGCCTCCACCATCGCGCGTTGGATCTGCGCCAGTTCGAACCATGACGAAGAGCCAGGCAAAGAAGGAACGACGGCTGAAGGCTAAGCAAGCTGAGGAGGCAATGAAGGAGGAGGCTGCGGCCGCCGCCGCTGTAGAGGAACAAGCTCCGATCATCGGTCGAAAGCGAAAGACCAAGAAGACCCCTGCTCCTTCATCTGACCCACCGGCTACTTCGGAAGGGAAGGGATCCGAGCAAGCAGCGGAGAAAGAAGAGAACAAAGCGAACAATGATCGCAAGGCAACCAAGGACAAGGCTGCCAACGATGCCAAAACAGCGGATGGAGAAAGCGAGGAGAAGCAGCCCGCCGAGGCATGGAGAAGTAACAACACAATCGAGCAGATGGTGAAGGATTCGAAAGACAGCGGTCGTTCCATCAAAGAATTGTTCCAGGAGCGCACTTCTCCCCTGCACATGCTGTTGGCGCAGCTGAACAGAGCCGCAGAGATTGATTTGCACGCACACCCTCTGTTCAACCCGCCTAGCCTTAGCCAGCGCACAGACATGAAGTGCACCGCGGAGGATTACGGCCGGTTGAAGCAGCCACTGGAGCTGACCAGTGAGCACAAGAAGATGCTCCTGCGTGGTGAGCCTGTCCGGATTAATGACGGCTCCGATGTCCCGAAGAACCGGTGCTTGATCACTCCGCGCGGATGCGTGCTGCGGCATCTGTCGCCGGCGGAGGAGGATCGGTATTTGGAACTGGAGCGTCGCATGAGTTCCGAGAATATGCAGGAGTTTCCGGCCATTTCCATGCCGGACCCAGATCCAACTAACATGACTGGTGGCTTAGATGCGCTTTTCGCGACACCGGAGAAATTCAACATCCGCTGGGTCGATGACAATCAGGACTCTATTGCCTTGGCTGCAGGTGCCGTACTGACTGGGGGCGATGATCTCTCTTTGAACGGGACGTCTGGGGCGTCGGCGCCCAACATTCTATCAACTACGGACGTGGACGGAAGTAGTGCTGCCAACACCGGGGATCTCCTGAGCTCGACGTCCGCATCCGTGCGATCTTTTGCGGCCGCGACGGCGAAACAGATGCTTGGTGTGACCGGCACGTCACTGGGGCAGATTCCTCATCTCGATGAGGTGCGGGCGATGACGGATGAGGAGCTGCGCACGTACATTGAACGATCCCAGCGGGAACTTGAACAATCGCGGAAAGAATTCGATGCCATTGACAAAAAGTTCAATGCTCTTGTCAAGCGCAACAAGAAGCTGGCCCAGCAGGCTCTCGCCGCTACTGTGGAGGCTGCCAAATGATTGATGCGGTTACTCGACTACGTCCAAACTTGTTTTTCGATGCAGCGTCAAAGTGTTTGTTACTTATGCTCACGATCCCACTCAACTGCATTCAAGATTTGTATTAGTACGTGCCATGTATACTATTGTACATTGTGTACGAGTAAAATTCATATATATAATTGTCGATTGATTCAGCTATTGCGGCTCTCGATTTTCTTCTTGTAATCAAACGATGGGAATCGAGCAGAGCGGGATGGTACCCTATGAGTGTCAACTGTCATAATTTTGGGGTCAACCGGGTCCAGGATTCCTTGATGGTCTGCATCTTGGCACCGCAAGTCATCAACGATGGTGGCAGGAATGGGAATGGGCGGTTCATTAACCTAACCTAATCAGGTAATTTCGGAAGAAGATCGGAGCGGAGAGAACAGGAGCCTGAGGCCGCCACATCAATCATACTATGTAGTATTCAGCCCAACGCAAGACAAATCGAGATCCCATTCTCCCGCCAAAAATACATGAACAGTTCGTAGATGAAAACTACCTAGATCTACGGAGTACTGTTATGGTAAGTAGTACCTAAGTAGTACTTGATCATGGACGGAAAATCGCTATGGCATCCTCCGCAACTCTCTCTAAACAAATCTCCGATTGCTATCATCGGCGCTGGAGTATTCGGTCTGAGTACCCTTGATCTCGCTCGTCGGGGCTATACCAATGTGACCGTGTTTGACAAACAGCCCTATTGGAACACCAAATATGACATTGATTCCGGTTGTGATGCGGCGTCTGCAGGTATGCGACTCCCGTTCAAAGTCTTTAAAGCCGCCAGCGACTTTCCCAGTAATGGCCGTTTCTTATTGAAGCGTGTTGTTTGTTAATGCAAACGCTCAGATACCAACAAAATCATCCGCGCGGCATACGAGGACCAAATCTCGTATTAGAACCTCGCGCTGGAGGCCATCGAACAATGGAAGGCCTGGAACGAAGACCTGGCCCGTGGCACAGACCTGCCAGATGGCATGACGAGCAAGGACCGCATCTACGTCAACACCGGCGTGTACCGTTTAGGGGGTGAATCCGGTGGCCTGAACGCGTTCGAGAAAGCATCCATCGAGAATCTGACCAAGGCGGGCAAGGGAAGCCTGCAGTATCTGTTGGATGATGCTGCGGAGGTGGAACGAGCTCGGAACGATGGCCATGGTCACGCCATTGATCCCTTCCGTCTTGCCACCGGCGGCAAGCATGCTGGGTATCTGGATATGGTCGGCGGATTCGTCTACGCGGACAAGGCCTGCCGATATGCCCTCCACAAGGCACGGGCTCTCGGGGTCAAGTTTGTTCTCGATGACGTTGCAGGCCGGTTCCGCTCGTTCAAGGAGGATGTGAACGGTCGGGTTACGGGTATCGCTACGGACGACGGACGGACCCATCCAGCGGCGGTCGTTGTCGTCGCATGGGGAGCGTGGACACCGTCGATCCTGCCGGAGATTGATGGACTGTGCGAAGCCACAGCGGGCTCCATCGCCTTGATCCAGATTCCTCCGATTCCGCGCCTAAGACAGCGGTTCTCGCCCGAAAACTTCCCCGTCTGGCACTACCGAGTCGGCGGCGGCGAGTCTGGCGACGTCTACGGATTCCCCATCGACGAGCGTGGCGTGATGAAGATTGGCTATCGGGGGACCAAATACACAACCCACGGAAAGTCGATGGCACTGGTCGAGAGCAGAGCGTGCCCATCACCCGCTGGACCAAGCCGTCGGTTGACCTCCTCCCGCATAAATCGATCCGGGCTATCCGCAATGTTATCGGAACGTACTTGCCGGAGCTTCGGAAGAACGCCATCGACATCACCGCCACCAGGCTCTGCTGGTACACGGACACGTTCGACAACCACTTCGTCGTCGATGTCGTGCCGAACAGGCCTGGCGTTATCGTGGCCACCGGAGGCAGCGGCCATGCGTTCAAGTTCCTGCCCGTGTTGGGCCGGTTCGTCGCGGATCGCATCGAGGGCAAGGAGTCTGATAAGATCATGGAGTTCCGGCGATGGCGTCGTCTCAAGGACGGCGAGAAACCTGTTAATGTGCTTGGCCAGGGCAGCCGCAGTCCAACGGCCCTGGCCAATGTCAAGATGAGCAAGAGTGAGGATTTACGCTTGTGGGATATGACATATCGAGCTCATCTCTGAGTATGCTGTCTAACAATCATGTTGCCCGAATGAATATATTATATAGCTTCTTGCTCCAGAATTGAGGGCTTGTACATACAACATCATGCTGATGAAGCCAGAAAAGTAGGTATCACGCACAAGAGGTAATAGAGGCCACTCAAGACCCTTTTACTCTTCATATATCAATGAGCAGTGCCGCCTTGAAGTCGTACTACCCGTAAGAACATCACTTGATCATCACATCAATTACCTGAAGTGCGTGAAATGGTTTGCCCAATCAACGATGGAAGCTATCATCCCAACTGTCACTTCGTGACAAATTACATGTCCCCTAATTTCACGGGTTGTAGAAACACTCGAGGCACTGAGAGTTAGGCAGTGCTTTTTGTCATTGTCCTTTCTAGCCCTTCCATCAACTACCTTTCTTACTTATGTTCGTGATGACATGCACAGCGAAAAGCCCTCAGGTGCAGAAGGAGCTCCACACAAACCAGTCACCACCGGAATGACTCGAAGGATTGAGTTACGGTAGATGGAGTATTTGAAATCGCAAGGACTATGTCGTAGTAGATATGGTAGTACTACTTATTCACTTTATGACTATCAACGCGCGCCTCCTCCATACGAATTGTAAGAATAACCACTCTCTACTGCCTCCCTGCCCAGTCGAGTCTGCTCATCCAGGTCCTCCACAGGGAGACCCAGCACCGCGTTATCCAGGCCAAGGGATTCCTCATGATTTCCACCACCGTTGGGGAAGAAGACACGCGTGTACATTATCTGCATCCAACCGAGGCGGTCCCCTTGCTTCATGCGGTCGAAGCCTCGTTGATAGCGTTCGCGAGTAGGCTCATACTCAACCGCCCAGTCTCTGTCCCTCTCGCCCCTGATTCGCTTCCAGCTCTCAAAGAGTTCCTTCTGACTGACCAGGAAGCTGGATATCGAAATTGACCGGTTCAGCCATCGGCTCAGGGTCGGGCTCTGATCTTGCTTATCGTCCGGGAAGATCTTGAGACTGAGCAACGCCGCCACGGCTCGACCGCATTGAGGAAGAGTGCTGACATTGATTTTCGTGTTCCCGTCATCAAAGAAGGTGATGCGGCGCTCTTTGAAGTTGAATCCGAACGTTTCCGCGCAGAGGGCCAGGCTGTGCTGGTACCAGAAGCCGCAGATGATGTTGATCCAGGACAGGGCACCAGTCTCTTCGATCTCCTTGTGAACCTTGACGGTCCGGTCTGCGGCGGCTCGGATGTCGTTGATCAGCGCCTCGTTGGTGTAGAAAACACATGCAAGTGACTTCACAGCTCACTTGGATTTCATATGGAAAGTTTGACCAATGAACTCTCGCTCTAGCTTGAAATTGATTCAACGAGCTTAACGGCGTTCGATTAAGCTTATCGCCATCGGAGTTTGACGACCGCTGGAGAGCATGAAACTAACACCGTTAACTCCGTATCAAGGTTGTGCTCCGTCGACTACAGGAGGCACCGACTTACCAGTACTACATCATTTGAGAGATTGCGAGATCTAGGTAGGTAACCTAATCATCAAGAGAGACGGCATCCCTGGCGGCCTCTGCCGCCGACGATCTCAACATCATGAAAAACGAGATTCAGCAAAAATTCAACGAACCTATCGGGGCATAGAAGAGAGGATATGGTGAATGCCTTCTCAAGTTTGGCCTGGCCGACGCAGCTTCCGTGTTATCATCAAAATCAATCGCCCTCACAGGTCAAAGAGTCGCAGACCACTATACTGTTGCCCGTTGACAGTAGTAAACATATTTGTGACTCATCGTTGGCCGGGAGATTCCGAGTTGAGATGGCTGGATTGGGATGTTCAATTGGCTTTCCACGAGAGATGCGCATTGGATCGGACCGTGAGTCTTCACAAAAGCGATCGATGAAATGTGAGATGAAGGGTTGCATAATCATGAAGCTGACAATTGTCTTTACTGGGACAGCTCAGTATCGCTGGCAAATTCTGGAAAAAAATTATGAAACATTAAGCAACAACCAGTACGGATCTGAGAATGGTCAGGCCTGAAAACCCATTCTCTGGGGGATGAGTAATGGAGAGTGGCGGTTGAGCCGTTCGCAGGTTAGTGTCCACGAGGTACTTACAACTAGGATGAGACGGACTCTTAGGGACAGAGACGAGGGCCTTACCGCGGGTATCGACGTCAGAATCTCGTATATAACATACAAACTGCAAGACCTCGTGAGTAGACGAGGACCGCATCAAGTGCAAGATGTTGCAGATGATCCTGGCTTGGACGAACAGGACCTTCCGGAAGACCTTGACAAAGTACTGCCCGTCGGTACAGAAATGGTCGCTGCTCTATGTATGTCAGATAAGATAATTGATAGCACGCCAACGCAGCGAGAAAATTGGTCATGACATCTGTTCATCGGCATGACGAGCAGACTTGAACAGCACGTTGTTTCCAGGCAATGAGGTAGCCGGTCTCCTTCACGTTGCATCTGATGTCGACGCGAGGATGGAATGAAATTCAAGGAATTTCCGGTCTTCAACTCGAGCTGACAACGCAGGCCCTGAGCACGTTGACTCAGGTGGCTTGCCTCAAGTTCCTCAACCGCGCAAACCCAATGCGTTAGAGATTCAGCTGAAAGCAATAGCCTACAGATATAGTTGAACAGTCTCACACCGAGTATTATTCAAGGAAGCATTGCGTAGAAAGTGGGAAGTACGGGTCGGATAAGGCGTTTCATATTGATAGTAGAAGATGGAACAGATCGGGAGAACTTCATGTTCTTTCATTGAACTGGTAGTTAACCTACTGCATCAGTCAATTGCCTTTTCTTCGTGGTCGACTTGCCGCTTTCTCGACCATCTGCGAACAGCCAGAACCAGCCCAGCCACGAGTGGACTCCGACGCCATTCCCAAATCTCTGTAGGGGGTGTAGGCAGTCTAGGATGGATACCGCTGCTGAAGTATGAGCTGGATCCGATAGACTATAGCTTCTTTCTCTGGAAGTGAATTGATCGGGTCTGAGTCACTGGCCAGATGCCCTTTAAAGGGCTTTTCAAATTCCATCCCTTGAAGCTTCAATAGTGAATCCTTCCACGCGAAATTACCTTCGATAAGTAAGTAGGTGGTGGGTTAGAGAAGGGATTCGTCGTACTCCGTACTCTATCCTGTAGGTATCTGAGATTCGGGGCTTGACTCCTTGGTCTCATTCCTGCATTCTCCGGCGTTCTCAGGTCGCTTCTTTTTCCCAGCCTCTTGGTCAACCTCGTTTAACTACATACCTAGGTTCATTGCTTGTGTTCGGTACTAGTCAATGTAACTGATTGTGCAGCTGTGCTGCGGATGCGATTTGGCGACCCACAACCCTCGATCTGGTCCCTTGGAACGATCTCGGCATTGACTTTTGATCCACGATGGAGGGTCCGAACTCTGAATAATCACCCGATGGAGAGCTGCTTGGGCTTCGAGATGGAACTCATGGAAGGGCCAAGGAATCAGGTTATCCATTTGAGTTTCCGGTGTGGAAGGAAAGTCTTCGCCAATGCCAAATGAACGGTTGGAAATGGATTCATGGAGGACAGTTGAGTACGGAGTAAAGAAAATGGCGATTCTCCCCATTGTCCGTGGCGTGCCAAATCTATCTTCGTTGTCATTCCAGTCATACACTCTGTCGAACTGTCGATGCAAAGAAATTGTTGATGCGGAGCACTCTGACTTCCCGAACTTGTGAATTTTGGCTTTCGGTGGCTTGCAACGAGTTTCATCACCTGTTTGTTTCGAACTTTGGAAGAGAGTGTCGGGCCGTCGGCAGTGCGGCACTCGGCAGACCGGACAGAGAGGCAGAGGGGGAGGTAAAAGTATGTACTCCGTACTTCTGAAATGGGCAGGTTACAGTAACTGAGTCTCCTTACCTATCCCTGAGTTGGAGGAGGTCGTCAAACACCAGGCGACTGAAACTTCGCGGCTAACTATGTACTCCGTACAAGGTTAACTTATCCCGCCACCTGTCGCTTAATTTTCCGCAGGCACCAAAAATGTACAAGACTATGGAGTCGTTGACAGGGATTCCCCAAAGGATTTCCGTTGCAGAAGGCTATGTATGTATCCGGAGTTGGTTTTGGCATTTTCTACTAGTTAGTACATAATTTGATGAGCGTCAATTGAGCAACATTCGACTTGATTTCTGTTCAGCGTTTTTGGTTTCCCTACCGCGGAGAAAATTTCCACCACGAATTGCTCCGTGCACTCTTCAGCACAATTGCACTGGCCCGCAAGTAGACAAACCTAATCGATCTCGATACGGAGTACCTACGGAATACTCCGAAGTCCGTACGGAGGTGAGTACCAAAAAAAAGGAAACAAGGAAAAGACCCATTGAATGGCGCTAGTAATTTTTGCCGTCCACATTCTGTACAAGATTGTATCAGAAGGTAATAATTACAATACCATACAGCTAACTTGTAACTTCATGCCATCAATAGTATTTGTGCCACATTCATACCGCTCACTCCATTCTCTCAGCATCGTCTTCAAATCCATCATCGAGCTGCTCTATCTCCAGCTCCGTCCCTTCGCCCTCACCAGTTTGCGCTCCGACTCCTCTCCGATCGTCGTCGTAAAATACTCGCACGGAGAGCTTTCCTTTTCTCTATTTACCCTTGAACTTCCTTTCATCGTGGTCTGTTCTTCCTTCTCGGTATTCGTTGCCTCCTTCCAGTTCCATCACCCTTTGTATATGGCGAACGATTCGCTCATTCATTGTCCTTTCTAGCCCTAAAAACTTGGGGTAGATATCGGCATCCTGCGACGATGTACCTTAAATAGGCTGGCCAATTTTGGTGAGGCGGTTGATCGAATATGATGGGTGGTTAATCTCTGGAAACCAAGAATAAAAATTTTCGTTCCGAGTTGCAATCAACTGGCTTATTGATTCTTATCACGCTAGTATAGTTTCGGTTAGGCTGATGTAGTTTCTCATGATCACGTGAACTTTCATAAATTTAGTTAAGAGGAATATGACTATTAAGCAGTACGTGCTATGTCACGTGACATAAGCTAGTTATCGGACAGAACTGGGCTTATCCTGGACCGAGAGAGAACCAAACACAAGACCTTGCTAGCTAGAACTCTGCTCTCCGACTCTATGGGCAATCGGAGCTTTATATACACATGATGCCAAGCCAGAGGAAAAACCTACACAAATGAGTAGCGTCCTAAAGAGGACGGTACAAGCGAGCTGAAGAGTGCTGAAAACACATGAACCATGGAAAAGAAGCGGCTAAAAGCCTAAACGGCCTGAAAGACGGAAAAGACGGCACAAGAGAAGACATAAAGGCCTAAAGACACTGAGCTGAACACAAGGAGAAAAAAAAAGGAGCAAGAAAGGAGAAGACAGGAAGCAGGTCACGTGCGTGTAACGATACACGTATCGTACACATACTGGACCATACCCTCTGACAACGGAGGTGAGTACCAAAAAAAAGGAAACAAGAAAAAATTAGAGTTTGGCGCTAGTAATTTTTGCCGTCCTAATCTTGTATAATGTTGTATCAGATAGGATTCGTTTACAATACAATACCGGTGCCTAACGTTTACGTGCGTATCCCACATCATCATAGTCGCTTCCATCATCGCACGGTGCAAATCCACGTGGCAATGGTTTTTTGCTGCGGCTTCCACCATGAATCGGTGGAGGGACCCAGGAGACCATGGTGGCCTTTATACCGATGCCACCCAGATCTCCGGAGCGCAGAGTATGATACCATCCAGTCCAACAGGTCATGCTGAAAAGAGTATTATCATACCGCATTTTCTACTATGATACTCATGAAGGATGGCTAAATATGGTACGGAGTACTCAAAGCACAGCACAGAAGTGCTGGCAATAGATTACTATTATCATCAGGACGGTTTCTGACAAATGAACTCTCGCCACGTCATGTTTTGTCAGCGTCATATCCGCTTAGCGTCTGCAAAAGGTTCGGAAGGGAAAGTACTCGGAGACAATCTACATAAAAGGGCTTTCGATTCTCTTTCGAAGTCAGAGAACCAACTGCTAATCCGTCTCACATACATTCACTCATACCGCTCACTCCATTCTCTCAGCATCGTTCTCCAGACCTCATAACTCAACATCCTCAAATCCATCAAGCTGCTCTATCTCCAACTCAGTCTCTTCGCCCTCACCAGTCTGCGCTCCCACTCCTCTCCGATCGTCGTCGTAAAATACTCGTTCGGAGAACTTTCCTTTCTGGATTGATCCTTGAACTCCCTTTGATCGTGGTTTGTTCTTCCTTCTCGGTATTCGTTGCCTCCTACCAATTCAATCACCTTTTGTATATGGCAACGAATACCGAGAAGGAAGAACAAACCACGATCAAAGGGAGTTCAAGGATCAATCCAGAAAGGAAAGTTCTCCGAACGAGTATTTTACGACGACGATCGGAGAGGAGTGGGAGCGCAGACTGGTGAGGGCGAAGAGACTGAGTTGGAGATAGAGCAGCTTGATGGATTTGAGGATGTTGAGTTATGAGGTCTGGAGAACGATGCTGAGAGAATGGAGTGAGCGGTATGAGTGAATGTATGTGAGACGGATTAGCAGTTGGTTCTCTGACTTCGAAAGAGAATCGAAAGCCCTTTTATGTAGATTGTCTCCGAGTACTTTCCCTTCCGAACCTTTTGCAGACGCTAAGCGGATATGACGCTGACAAAACATGACGTGGCGAGAGTTCATTTGTCAGAAACCGTCCTGATGATAATAGTAATCTATTGCCAGCACTTCTGTGCTGTGCTTTGAGTACTCCGTACCATATTTAGCCATCCTTCATGAGTATCATAGTAGAAAATGCGGTATGATAATACTCTTTTCAGCATGACCTGTTGGACTGGATGGTATCATACTCTGCGCTCCGGAGATCTGGGTGGCATCGGTATAAAGGCCACCATGGTCTCCTGGGTCCCTCCACCGATTCATGGTGGAAGCCGCAGCAAAAAACCATTGCCACGTGGATTTGCACCGTGCGATGATGGAAGCGACTATGATGATGTGGGATACGCACGTAAACGTTAGGCAACGGTATTGTATTGTAAACGAATCCTATCTGATACAACATTATACAAGATTAGGACGGCAAAAATTACTAGCGCCAAACTCTAATTTTTTCTTGTTTCCTTTTTTTTGGTACTCACCTCCGTACAGATGCAGAGATCAGGGGTTGTTGAACAACGAACACTGAGACTGGACGTCGCAGCCGACAGGACTTTCTAACTAACCGAACTAGGCAGTTCTTACAGAACCCAAACAAGAAAGTAATGTAATGTTTGCTTAGATTAAACCAAACTGGGTTAAGCTGCAGCTTACACGCCAAGTAGCCAAGAGATCGCGACCACTTCGTCGGATCGGGCAGGATGCGGATAGGTTACTTAATGAGAGGTTCAGCGACGGAATATTACCGTTAAATTTACCTAGGTTAACTGGACGACATTCAGCCCATGGCCGATAGAGCCTATCTTATCCAGGTTAACCTGTATACGGAAGTAACTTGAGCGTTGCGTAATAACTGACCGTACGAGTCAGTAACTACGGATACTGGATGTATACAAATTACGATACATAATTGATACGGTTACTCTATGAACTTGGTATTGAACTTTGTCTTAGGGGGTTTTCCATGGCAACTCCTCACTCGTACGAGGACTGGGTTTGACCAAGAGAGTTCGAGAGACGGTTGCTCGCCTTCCGTTCTCGGAACTGCCGGCAAGCAAGGTACTCATACCAGGCAGGCTGAAAGTTTAACTCGAAGTTGAAAGTCATGATTCTCGGGAGTTCGGGAATTTGTTGGAAACATTCACAAAGTCAAAATTCTGTAGAATAATCCCGATCAACGAGTATGGGGTACCTAGGTAAGTAGTATGTATCTTATTTGTTACTAGTACAGAACTTACTTGCGTACGGAGTACATCTCCGTACCGACTGCGGACTGTGCAAACTGCACAAGAGTCCACACAACAAAGCTACAGTACCGAGGTTACAGCCAATCCTCATTGGAGGATTCGAGTAATTTCTCTCTCATCCGTCATCTAATTGGCTGAGTTTCGCCATTTTGCCCCAACTTCTGGCCACATGGTGGAAGCCGTCCACATGCATGTGTGATGCGTCTCCACTACAGTAACCTGCCTTCAGGGACAGACGCGAGAGTCAATGAACCCTCTGCCCTGCCTATGCATGTCTGCACCACTTTCTGAGCGCAGGCATATCCATTGCCATCGTTGCATTACCAAGTACCAACGTACGTAACTAGTATGCACGCACAATTCGGCATTTGATGGCCTTGGGATCCTTGTTCATGGTTCTGGCCGTTGGACGACCTCCAGGGTATCTTGGCAAAAGCCGATACTGTAGCGACGAAGGATACAAGCACACTGTCGTGATTCATAACATCTTGCATCTATCCCAGATAACAGAATACAAACGAACGCCGTGAAGTATATGATATATACAGATTGAATGCAGAAATGAACGGAAATCCAACCAAGGACTTGTCATACTGGCCGTATCAAACTTTCGTCACTTGATTGCCGCAGTACCTCCTTTTTCGTTTGCGTCGACCCGGGACTATAGGACAGATGGATCGTGTCCGTGACCATAATGTGCGGGTCGTCCACATTGGACGACGTAAACCGAGCGGATTGTCTTCGGGCAAATCGACTGCCGTGACTGGGGTAGGAGCCATAACTTCGCGAGTTCGAGCCACTCAAAGGGCTCCTGCGCCGGAGAGTGTATAATGTGGGCACGTTTGCCACAAAAGCGGCCACAAACATCTCGATCGATCCCCACGTATTTCGATTCACCTGGGCGGTCGCACCGGCGTAGCTGGGAAGACGAATGATGGCAATGGCGATGAGGAAGAAACCGAGCGAGAAGAGAGCAATGAGCTGAAGTCGTCTGGAGCCGTTGATCAGCATGCGATATCACTCGGAAAAGAAGGTAGGGAAGAATCGCATACTCTTTCCAAGACCGCCTGATGCGCAGAAACCAAGGCATTGGCAGCAAAATGAGCATGGCGTCGGTTGCGATGTTCAATGCGACCAGGGTGATCAGTTGCACGTTTGAGGAGATACATTCCCCTGTAGAGAATTAGTTCAATTGAGCGGCCGGTGTTGATCCGTTGCGCAACGCACCTGGATCCGGCTCAACTTGCCAATATAGATAGGTCGGCCGACAGTCGATGAACGTCGTCACTTGAACGGCGGCGATGGTGAGGAAAAGTGCCACCCAGTACAGCTGGATGATCCTTTGCGCGATTGGTAAACTGGCCAGAACCCGACTCAAGAGCAGAAGCACAACTGCTTTTTGAACCCAGAGGCTAGAGACTGGAATTAGCGTGGAACTCTTGGAAACGTCGGCAATCCCGGAGACCAACTAGTTGTTGTAGATGACTCGGTTGGCGAGAGTCAACTTGCTGCCAATTGTCCGCTGGTAGATCTCCCGGTCGCTCATGGGCGGTGCCGGCCTTTTGATGTTGTTGTTGCCCCATACTAGCACGACGGGAGTCAACGCTGAGCGAGCCAGAACGCTCACGATGGCGAACATTGTAAAATAGTCACCCAATTCAAACCTCTGGTTTCTGACCTTGCGCATCACAAGGCGAAGGACCATGAGTGCCTCGGACAGAACGCCGAAGACACCCACGAGAATGAGGGTGACTTTCGTATCTCCGCTGAGCGCCATCGCTGGTGAGGCGTTAGAGAGATAACATGACTGAGCAAGTATGCAAAGAGGCGATCTGATACAAAGGGTTCGCTTGTGGGGGAACCGAAGAGCTTTGAATGACGATCAGAGTCGATCAGGATCGTTGGATTCTATCATTCTATGGACAGTATTAGGGCATGTCTGTGAGGGTCTTCCAAGATATCCCGCGGGCTCCTCTCCCCAACCCTCGATCGTCGCCGATCGATAATTCCAATGGCTCGACGTTAATGGTGGAGAATGTTATGCCAGCGAGAGCCCGTCGTTTGGGAAAAGTTTTGCCCTATACATCTTAATAAGAAGCTGGATTAGCCCGGGACGAATAGGAATCTGGCTTCTTTAGAGGTTTTTTCTCGCATAATACTCCGTACTCCGTAAGGATCAGAGGAATTTAGTGATCTCAATGCTCGGATGGCAATTCAACAACCGAACTGCAGAAATTTTCACCGACCGATCCAGCAGGTTAAGCGATTGCATTCTGAACTCTACCTATGCGGCTTTATGCCGGATTCGGCTTTCTACGAGTCTCGATCTTGCCGACTCTCTGGATCCAGAGCCGTGGGCCCGTGGACACAATGATGGAATCAATTCTATTCGCAAATTGCGGATCCTTGCTCTCCGTAATTTACAAGTACTGTACGGAGTATTCGTATGAACACCGTACGGACGCCAAATCAATCAGTAATACCAATACGGAGTACACAGTCGAAACAGCCCGCCTTCAGCCAAGGTAGTTAGTATGAAAGTACCTCCATATGAAGGCTCCCGACATAGCAGCACGGGCCACAGCCTCCACACTCAACCAAACTCCAAAGTCTGCAAGGAACTCATTCAGAGCTCAGGTGCCAAGCAGCCATGGCGTTTGGTTTGTGGAGCTCGTCAACGTTTGATTACGAATCAAACCGACAAGCCTCCGACAGACACGAGGAGACTCCGATCGGATAAGGGGTATGTTAAGATGCAGGCGTGTCCCCAGCACCCCTGCAGGAACACGTCTCAATCATTGGAGTCTCCAATTTGCAGGATCATGCAGCTCCTCAAACGCGTTGGGCAGCTGACAGTCCTGTCAGCGCTGCTGTCATGGCTGGGGAACCCTACCGGGTTCGCAGCCAATGCGGCCGAAGCGTTGCATAGACGGGAATACTTCTACATTGGCGGCGACTACATTGAGAATGGCGGTCAACATCTGTTCGAAAATCAGATGTACGTCGAGAAGCTCACTCCTCAGCGTGTCCGGCAACCATATCCGATCGTCTTCGCGCATGGTGGTGCCCAGTCGGGAACGGTGAGTGCACTCAGCTACCGCTGGCGGTCATGCTCCTCGGGATGCTGACAATTGCTGCGCGTAGAACTTCTTGAATAAACCAGATGGCGGTCGTGGATGGGCTTCGTGGTTTCTCGAGAAAGGATATGAAGTCTACATCGTGGACCGAACCATGGCTGGTCGGTCTACTTATCAACCGGACAGTGGACTGGATCTGACCATCTTCACGGCGGAGTTTATTTCGGAGCGTTTCACCAATCTCAAGAGCAACCCGCTGTGGCCACAGGCCAAACTGCACTCTCAATGGCCAGGGGTACGCGATAACTCCGATGAAACCCATTGCAAGTACTGACCCTACTGTAGACTGGTGAACCGGGCGATCCCGTCTTTGATGCGTACTATGCGTCGATCGTTCAGAGCATTGCGGACACCGTCGTTCAGGAGAATACGATGAAGGATGCCGGCATCAAGCTTCTGGACAAGATCGGACCCGCGGTGGTGATTACGCACTCGCAGGGTGGTCTCTACGGCTGGCAATGGGCGGATAACCGGCCGGACAAGGTGAAGGCTCTGATTCAGATCGAGCCCAAGGGACCGCCGTTCCGCGAGGTCATCTTCTCAAACGTCTTCAACCGACCCTGGGGCCTGACCACCATCCCGTTGAAGTTCGATCCCATGCCCAACGACACCAGCAACCCGTTCGACACGGTCGAAGTGGTTCCGGACGTTGATGACGGCACTCTCCTGCCCTGCCTGCTCCAGAAGGAACCCGCCTCCAAGTTGCCGAATCTGGCCAAGGTGCCCATTCTGATCGATACGGGCGAGGCTTCCTACCACGCCACCTACGATTACTGCTTCATCAAGTTCCTCAAGCAGGCCGGCGTCAAGGCTGAGCATCTCGACCTTGGCAAGGCTGGAATCCATGGCAACGGCCACTTGCAGTTCATGGAGAAGAACAGCGACGAGATTGCGAATAAGCTTCATCAGTGGATTGTCAAGAAAGTCAAGGGCAAGAAATGATTCAGCCAGGCACAATCCGATAGTGGGAGAGAAACTTGTATGATACTTCTAATCATAGTGCAAATTTGTACTATAGGTCGTTGTAGATACTACTAGTTCTATCTAATCACAACGCGAGTTTGGGACATACCCCAGCGAGGTCAAAGACTCAAGGTTGTTGTCAAGTATGTAGCCTCCAGCCGTTTAGGGTTAGGGCTATCTACAGAGGATAAGGATGTATACGGTAAGTACCTGATAAGTAGCTTATCGTTGACAAAGCTTATCAGATCGAATGCTGATTGGATCGATAACAAGATAACAGCTAACTTAGCTGACTCAGCTGAGTTATTCTCATTTCTCACACGTTCCCACCATTCCATTCCGGGCGATCAAGAACTTGAAGTTGCGACCCTCGATGGCATTCTCATTCTTCTATTGCAAAACAATGCTCGATCACCCGAGTCTCACCCTCGTATAGACGCGCATTCGGGAGTCGGGACTCTCACTGTTTCTGTTCCCGATTGCGCCAATCCGTTCTCCCAGAACTGAGCGGAATCTAAGCGCTTGGCGTGATTTCGTCATCGATCGAAGACATCAAGTTAATGACTTAGTAACCCCAAACTCCAGTACGCTTAGTACCGAGCTGTGAGCCACGAAAGGGATCCAACGTCTTGTCACCAGCTTCCCATCGTCAGGACGATGGGAACTACCGACTCCCTTCTCGGTCATCGGCGACGTTCCTCTTCGCAACACTACCATACCTTCGCAACCCCGCCACCCAAATCGCGCGGCCGACCCCCGTCCAGTCAATCTCAATCGTCTCAAGATGGGTCAGCGCTGCCTAACGGGGACGCGCACGGCTCGCCTGCCGAGATGCCACTGCCGAAGAAACAGATGGCAGTATTGGCAATGATTGCTCTGGCCGAACAGACGGCTCTGAACTCAATCAGTCCTTATCTTCCCGATATGACATCCCGGTTCCCCGAGGTGCGTGGCCACGAAGTCGGAGCATATGTCGGTCTGATCGCGTCGGCCTTCGCATTAGCCCAGTTCGCTACGAGCTATTTCTGGGGCTGGTTGTCAGACCGCGTCGGCAGGAAACCCGTGATCCTGACGGGGACCATTTTGACAGCGGTATGCTTTGTGCTTTTCGGCTTCTGTAGGACTTTGGGTCAAGCAATTGCCGTACAGGCCTTGATGGGGATGGTCAATGGAAACCAGGGCCTGGTCTCAACCTGTTTGGGAGAGATCACGGACCGTACCAATCAATCCAGGGCGTTCACATACTTGCCAGTCATTTATGGCATTGGAGGCATCACCGGGCCCGTTCTTGGTGGAGCGATGGTGTTCAAGAAGAATCCGTTCGACAAGAGCAAACCGAATACCTTTCCTTACCTTATTCCAAATCTCGTTTCTGCGGCAATCCTGTTGGTCGATTTCGTATTGACCTCTATTTTTCTAGAGGAAAGTCTCGAAGATGCCGAAACCCTTCCGACTCTGAAGCAGCGGGTACGAAATCTATTTAGCTGGCTCTGGCAGTTCACTTCTTCTCATCGCCCGACATATTTGCGTGCAACACATACCGGTCCTTTTCGGTACTCTAGTCTCGCCACACATGGTAACCCAACCAGCGATTTGACGCACGACAGTGATCTGGAATCCGCGTCGGACACCTCGTCTCTGCATATCCACCATGATAACGATCTGATGTGGGCTGACGTCTTCGAGCGTGATACAATTTTGCTCCTTGCGACGTATCTGATCTTCGCTCTGGCAAATGTCTCGTACAATTCTCTGTACCCAATTTTTGCCCAGGCGCCCGAGCCTTTGGGCCGAGATCTGGGACCGCGTGAAATCGGCTTGTCACTGGGTTTCGCTGGTGTGGTGACCATCATTTTCCAAGTATGGGTTTTTGGAAGACTGCGCAATCAGATGGGGAACAAATGGTCCTACCGCGCAGGGCTGTTGGGTTTCGTCATTGCATTCGTCCTGATGCCTTTTGTGGGATACAAGAGCAAAGAGGGTGGCTTGACGGCTCAGTCGATCATTCTAGCGGTCGAGCTTTGCACTGTGCTTCTCATCAAAACCGTGGCCGCGGTAGGCGGTTTAACGAGTGCTCTACTCCTTGTACGTCCCTACCCTACCGACTCTCCAGTATTGTATTGCAACTCCTAACATAGAGAGGCAGATTACCAACTCGGCACGGAACCACCACGTGCTCGGAGCCCTCAACGGTCTCGCACAGACTCTTTCCGCCGCCGGCCGCGCAGCTGGTCCATTTCTGTCCGGCGGGTTATTTTCTCTCGTCGCCGACGTGCGCAAGGGCGAGCTGATTGCTTTCGGGGTCTTCGCCGCCGTCGCGATGGTTGGGTTCATTCTGAGCTTTGGCATTCGGTCGCCGAACCTCGAAGCGCAAGGATGGGCCGAGGATGAAGGTGACGACGGCGATGATGACGAACAGTATAAATCTGACGATGATGAGAGATGATGACTGCAATGGCGTATGATGTAGTTTTCATATACTATATACTCTTTTGTTTTCTTTTCAGTAGACGATTGCGGGTTACTTCGTATGATTTACTGTCAAGAGACTCTGCTAACGACGGGTCCGTCTGCTTGAATGATTATTAGCCTATAGTAGAATCGAGATGCAATCTTGATATTTGTACAATTGGCTGGCTTATTTCATCAGCAATCCCACAGCCCAGGATACACTCAGTCCTCTGAGGTCGCCGTAGTGCTGTCCCACTCCCAGAAAAACAATTGGAATGCCCGTAGCATGCACCATGCTCACCAGAGTGCCGACCATATCACCCACAGTGTCACATTTACTAATGATGAATCCATCCAAGTTCCGCCCCGGGCCAAAGGCCTGGTTGAAGTTGCGAGCCTGCATGACGCTGTCCGTGCCCACTAGGGCCTCGCCGACCATGAAGATCTTGTCCGGATTGGCAAACTTGGCGAATTTCTCCAGCGACGACATTAGCCGCTGATCGTTGTGGCGGCGCCCGGCCGTATCGATCAGGACCACGTCGAATCGCTGGCTGGTCGCGTAGGCGACGGCGTCCTTGGCGACGTTGGCCGCGTCCTTGCCGTAGCCTTTCTCGTACAGCTCGACGTAGCCGACGTTCTCGCGCGCGCTGAGCTCCTTGAGGTTGCGAACATGGACGCGCAGCTGCTCGACCGCGCCGGAGCGGAAGGTGTCGCAGGCGGCTACCAGCACGCGGTAGTTGTTTTGCAAAAGGAAGAAGCAGATCTTGCTCAGGTTCGTCGATTTGCCGACTCCGTTCACGCCCACGATGGAGATCACATACGGTCGGGGCGCTTGGCCCTTGCGCGTCGGGGACGTGACGGCCTGGATTTCATGCAAAAGGTCCAGAGACGTCGTCGGTGTGAGGATCTTGCGCAGCGAGGACTCCATCGCTGCTCGGAGCGCGGCGTCAACGCTCTGGAAGCTTCCAGTTTTCTTCCCGATGAGCTCCTGTTTGACTCCGTCGCACAGTCGCAACGCAGCTTCTCGCGCGACATTCTTTTTCATCAAATGATCCTCCATCGCTTTGAGCGGCTTCTCTAGGTCCGCTTCAGTGATGACCTTACCGCCAACAATGTTGCGGAACAAGCCACCGATGGCGTTGAAGCTCGACCCGAGCATACTACTCGGCTCATCTGCTTTGGCCTTGCCCGCCTCTGCATTTTCGAGAATGGAGTGCACCTCGTCCCCAATATCCTTTAACACGAATTGCCCCTTGGCCGTCCGGTGACCCCACGAGTCCTGTGCCACCCCTTCTACTGCACGCGCGGCCGTTTCATCACCGGTTGGCTGGGCAGAGTAGTCCAGAATTTGATCGTCCTCTTCATCGGCAAGTCCGTCGGGACCCCATTTGCGAGCCTTTTTTGTTTTCTTCCCCTTTCGCACACTTTCCTCCCCCGAAGACACGTTCGCGCTGGCATTGGCAGCTTTCCGCGCACGTCGCGACACACGGCCAGCAGGACCACTCTTCACGGGCACAGCGTGACTCAGAGGAGTTTCAGGTCTAGATGGGCTTTGGTTGATGGCTGGCGAACTCTCATTCGAGGTCGCCGCCACTTGCGCAGCTGACTGTTGCTGCGCTGCTAGACGTCAGCGGCCACACAAGCATCGCAGCCCGCAAGTGAAAAACCTACCCTTGTAGAGAGGAGGAAGCTCTGGCGGAGGTGGACCTCCATTATCAGCCGAAACAAAAGGATCCTTTTTCTCCTCCTTGTCGTATGCGCTGCCGGGCGTCTCGTCAATGTCCGCCGCATTGCCCTCGAGCTCTCGGATTTGCTGGTCGAAGTACGGATCGAAAGGGTACTCTAGCACGGTATAGTGATCGCGCTTTAGTTGTTCCTTGTAGATGTCGAGGAAAATCGTGGAAATGTTGTCTAGCAGCTTATCGATCCAGCTGAGATGAAGGAGGGATTGGTATACGGCCTAAGAAGCAGATTGTCAGCTACGTTCTTCGCACAGTGCAAGCAATCTTCGAACGAACCACAAAGATCAACCCGGCCTCCTTGATTTTCTTCCATTTCAACGTATATTTTTCCTTCTTGAATGCCGTCGAGGCGCCATCTACGGGCGTGAGTCGTTCTTCAATGAAGACCTCGCTGATGAGGCTATTGACAATATGCGCGCCGACCGGAGCATAGGACTTGGACCACAGCACGACTCCTGATGTCGTGATAATTTCGAAGGCGTCCAACATTGCGGCAACCGGAGTACCTTCTTTGCTGGCGCGAGTAAAAGCTGGTTGGTTGTGCTGTGGGCGGGCGGGGAGAAATTTACATTAGGTACATTATCTCAGAGCTGGAAGCTCTTTGGCCACGTCGATCCTCTAGACAAATAATTTATATCTAGAGTCCTCAACTCCGACGGCTCAGACAACTCCCTGTCTCGACACGAATCGATCCTTGCTCCTCTTCTTCGAGTTCCAAAACCTCTTCTCCCTCGCCTCAGGGCCCTGCGATACCATGCAGCGCTCCCACTTTGCTCCAGCGCCCGCCCAATCTCCTCCGCTACATCATCCCGTGCCGCAACATGTGTCGACCGTGCCGATGATGCGCTCACCGCCGCCGTCGTCAGTGCCTCCCCAGTCCCAGTCTTCGAGCTATGACAATCCATACCAGCCAGGCCCTGGGCAAGGGGTCAGCAGCTCCTATGCGCCGGCGTTCGGGGGCTTCATCAACGATCCGACAGCGCAGATGGGTTTCCAGATGGGAAAGACGGCGGTGATGGCAGGCCAGGAATACATGGAACAGAATGTGAGTAATGAGACTCCTCGTTGTTGCTTGATTTGTATATGCTCACTGCCGTTTCCTAGTTGAATCGCTACGTTTCGATCCCTGCGCTCAAGCATTACTTCAACGTGTCCAACTCCTACGTCCTCAATAAGCTCGCGCTCGTGCTCTTTCCGTGGCGCCATAGGCCATGGTCGCGTCAACATGCCCGTCTTCAAGCGGGTGCTCACGATGGTCAACAACATTACGCCTCGGTGTTTCTTCCACCGCGGGAAGACATCAACTCGCCGGACATGTACATCCCTACCATGGCGCTGGTGACGTACATTCTGCTCTGCGCCGTAATGGCCGGCCTTCGGGGAAGCTTCCACCCAGAATTGCTCGGCTCGATTACAACAACGGCCATAGCCGTTGTGATATTCGAGATCATCTGCCTCAAGGTGGCTATGTATATTCTCAGCATCAGCAATGATTCCCAGCTCCTCGATCTCTTCGCCTATTCGGGGTACAAGTTCGTCGGCATCATTGTGACCCTGCTAGCTGCTGGGATTCTTACCCCTCGCCGAGGGACGGGAAGCTGGGTCGGGTGGATCGTATTCATTTACACCTTTCTGGCCAACGCATTCTTTCTGGTAAGTGCTCTGCAATGTCTCGTGTCCGTCGTCGACGTTCTAACGCCCGGATGACAGCTACGGTCCTTGAAGTACGTCCTGCTTCCTGACACAACCGGCGACGCCCCCATGCGGTCCGGGACCATGAACACTGTGGCCCGATCTCAACGCAACCGTCGAACACAGTTTCTCTTCATCTATTCTTACATCATCCAATTTGTGTTCATGTGGATTCTCAGTCGTGAGGGACCAACGAAGACGGACTCGGCCGCGTCCTAGATGCTTTGAATTGATTTTGGAGTGTCCTTTATTCGGCGCTGTAAAACACTTGTCTTGAAGGCTCTGCTCAAAGCTGTGATGCTCAATCGAGAGGGGATCAAGCTAATGACCTTGTACCAGTATATATATGAAGTAATGATGGGGAGCTCATGAACTTGAATGTCGCATGGCGAGTTACGATCACTAATGAGTATGGTGAAATCACTGCTCGAGAAGCATTTGCATTTGATTCCTATCTTTAGCAGTCGTGACAAACCCTAATCTACTTTTCGGGTCAGCATTGAACTGATCAATCGAATTGAAATCTCAAGACACAATATCGATGGCTCCTCAGAGATCTTGGTGATGAGAGATATATCAGCCGCCAAAGGCGTCAAATACTATCTAGGCGTGCAAAAGTGTAATCATTGGAGTGGGTAGTGCCTAACGAAAGGAACCGACGTACCGAAAAGATGTTAGTCTGGAGGGTACGAGGTAGTCTAGGTTCAATCAAGCTGTCAAGATCCGAGGTCTGTCTTCATTCTGCGAATGTCAGCTATAGCCGCAAGAAATAGCTTGAAGTGGCAAAGGCACCAGAAGAAGAGCAACATGTCAGAATATGTAAGAATGGTTATCACTCTCCAGCCCCGTATAGAAACTCTGGCGGGAGTTTCACGGGTAACTGGGTCAAGCGCAAATTACCACATCATGTTGGTGCGGCTGGGATGAGGGAGATTGAACATACCTGTTAGCAGTATCCGAATGTGTCCCAGTTATTGCGGTCCCAAGTCATGATCAAGATCCAGTGTGTTGTCAAAGTACGGAGTACGCGTGGAGAAAAATGTTGTTGACCGCTAGAAAAAAAAAATCTCGGCCAGAATCGGATCGGAATATCATTCTTCCTAAAAGTCTTGGCAGCACTAGCGACGGCAGCCCTAGCCCCTAGGCCACACGGAAAATCCGCACAACAGCCAAAATAGCATGACTAAGCAAGGCCCGTTAAGCGAGCGTTTGTGGGAAAATCGCGATTCCAAAGTCTCCATGCGACTTCGATTACGACCCTTTCAAATTCACGATCCCCAGTCCCGCCCTTGAACGGAGTCGTCGATGTGAGTATTTTTCCCTCGCAGTTTTCTTTATTACGATTGCCTGTCCCGTTGTCGATTGAGTGCTAATTTGCATCGTCCCTGCAGCGAGCCTTCCACCATGGCCAACATCGATCTGAAAGCCACGTCGTGGAAACTCGTCGAGATCGGCCGAGTGGTGCTGATCCGACGGGGTCCTTACACTGGCAAGCTTGCCGTTATTGTCGAGATTATCGATCACAGACGTGTACGTTGCCGTTTGATCTTCTGGAGCCCGTGTTGAGTGTTTTTCTTTGGCTTGTTGGGGGAATGCGCGGCAGGGCTAATTGCGAATCTGGGAATACAGGTGCTGGTCGATGGGCCCTCTACGAATGGGGACAAGATCGTTCCTCGTCACTCTCTCTCCCTCGCTCACGCCACGCTTACTCCCTTCGTGATCCCCAAGCTCCCCCGCGCCGCTGGCACCGGTCCCGTGCGAAAGCTCTGGGAGAAGGAGGACATTGACGGCAAGTGGGCGCAGAGCAGCTTTGCCAAGAAGACTGCTCAGCAGGAGCGACGGAAGAACCTGACCGACTTTGAGCGGTTCAAGGTGATGCGATTGAAGAAGCAGGTACGTTGATGGGAGGACCTGACAGGGCGGCGCCCGAGAGTTCTATAGAGCATCCAGACCACAGAGACTAATGTGTTTACAGGCTCGCTACGAGGTTCTGAAGGCGCAGGCTAAGCTCCGAGCTGCTGCCAAGTCGTCGTAATCGCGGGTCATGATCACGGGTTACTGAGGGAGAGGATTTGTTTGATGGTTCGATTGGCTGGAGTTTTGATGGGAAGATCTTGCTGTGTGCATTATTATAAACTTCGCAGCGATCGTCCTTTTTATTGATCAAAAATACTGATATCCGGACAAATCAATGGTCCTCTCTGTTTGACGACAAAACAAACAACTCTTCCTTCCAACTTGAGCCAATGACTCGAAACTATTGTCCTGGGAGTGCCATTGTACATCTCAGGACGGCAATGGAGTAATCCGACTAGAATTAGACCATACGCATGCTCATTGAAAGCATTTCGTTCTTGCAGTGATGCTCCTGTCGCCTGTAAACGTAATATGATTACCGTATTTGGTTCGCTCGGCTAAGGCGCTAAGCGGATTTCGGCAAAAGTGCGAAATCGGGTCAGTTGTTCACACAGCAGTGCTGCCCTTCTGAAGAGAAACCTTCAAAATCGTCGTTCGCAGCAACGAACTTGTAGCATCGTCCAGGTACGTCAAGCTGGAATCCTCATGTTCTCAATGGCCATGGATTGGGGTTTTTTGGCCCGCAATTCCATCGTGTGCCCCGCAAGGTGGAAGGGCGAACTCTCTCCCCCCAGCCATGCCGCATTTTTGAAATTAACTACAACTTTTTTTCTTTTTTTCCTTTTGATTGTGCGATTGCATACGCATTGCGCTTACCACGCCTACACATAGCAGAAGAGCTCTCTCCTCGGATCCGAGCAGATCAAGACGGAAACATGGCCGACACGAAGGTCGAGGAGGTTAAGGAGGAGGTCAAGAACGAGGTCAAGGAGGAGGTGAAGGAGGAGGCCAAGGAGGAGAAGAAGGCCACCGTTGAGGACGAGGGCAGCAGCTCCGAATCCGAGGCCGAGGCCGGTGAGCCGACCACCATCCCTGGCGGTGCGTCCGTCACGATCCACTCGCGCAATGAGAAGAAGGCCCGAAAAGCCATCGCCAAGCTGGGCCTGAAGCATGTTCCGGGCATTACTCGGGTGACTCTTCGCCGGCCCAAGAACGTACGTTTGCCTACAATGATGTGCGCGGCAACATGATGTTGCCTCGGCGCGAGTGCCAGAGAGATGGGGCTAACCGAATGGACAGATTCTTTTCGTTATCAACCAGCCTGATGTCTACCGCTCGCCTTCCAGCAACACCTGGATGTAGGTGCACTCCTCTGCCAGATGAACGAATTGTACAAAATGCTAATTATAAATGTCAACAGCATCTTCGGTGAGGCCAAGATTGAGGACCTCAGCGCTCAGCCTCAGGTGAACGCCGCCCAGCAGCTGGCTGCGACCGAGGGGGGTGCTTCTGATTCGCACGCCGGCCACGATCACGCCCAAGAAGGCAAGGGCAAGGCGCCAGAGACCGAAGCGAAGAAGGACGAGGATGAAGACGACGGCGAGGAGGTTGACGAGACTGGTCTGGAGCCGAAGGACATTGAGTTGGTCATGGCCCAGGCCAACGTGTCTCGAAAGAAGGCCGTCAAGGCGCTGCGGGAGAATGACAATGATATTGTGAACTCCATCATGGCGCTCAGCATATGATTTGCTGGGTTGATGAGATGCAGCAAACTGAAAATTGACATTCTGTGTCTGAATTTGACGAATTCTGAGCTCCAACTAGTTATTTTTTATGTGGAGTGTGGAATGAGACTCTCAGGATGTAATCGAGTAATTTTCAACCGAGTCTCGTAAATTGTTATTCTTGCCATCAGATCGATCAAATGTCTTGCTTCAGTAACTTATCCTTCAATTTCTCTGACTGGTCTCAACAGGGTTCCTGTTGTTCCCGATAGGCGTGTAATCATCGGAACTAAATTTATGAATCACGTGACATATCACATGATCTTTTAATTTCATTCACCAGATAGGAACTAGCGTCAGTACAGAAAAAAGAACGACTCCCACTTTGCTCCAGCGCCCGCCCAATCTCCTCCGCTACATCATCCCGTGCCGCAACATGTGTCGACCGTGCCGATGATGCGCTCACCGCCGCCGTCGTCAGTGCCTCCCCAGTCCCAGTCTTCGAGCTATGACAATCCATACCAGCCAGGCCCTGGGCAAGGGGTCAGCAGCTCCTATGCGCCGGCGTTCGGGGGCTTCATCAACGATCCGACAGCGCAGATGGGTTTCCAGATGGGAAAGACGGCGGTGATGGCAGGCCAGGAATACATGGAACAGAATGTGAGTAATGAGACTCCTCGTTGTTGCTTGATTTGTATATGCTCACTGCCGTTTCCTAGTTGAATCGCTACGTTTCGATCCCTGCGCTCAAGCATTACTTCAACGTGTCCAACTCCTACGTCCTCAATAAGCTCGCGCTCGTGCTCTTTCCGTGGCGCCATAGGCCATGGTCGCGTCAACATGCCCGTCTTCAAGCGGGTGCTCACGATGGTCAACAACATTACGCCTCGGTGTTTCTTCCACCGCGGGAAGACATCAACTCGCCGGACATGTACATCCCTACCATGGCGCTGGTGACGTACATTCTGCTCTGCGCCGTAATGGCCGGCCTTCGGGGAAGCTTCCACCCAGAATTGCTCGGCTCGATTACAACAACGGCCATAGCCGTTGTGATATTCGAGATCATCTGCCTCAAGGTGGCTATGTATATTCTCAGCATCAGCAATGATTCCCAGCTCCTCGATCTCTTCGCCTATTCGGGGTACAAGTTCGTTTGGGTCAAGCAATTGCCGTACAGGCCTTGATGGGGATGGTCAATGGAAACCAGGGCCTGGTCTCAACCTGTTTGGGAGAGATCACGGACCGTACCAATCAATCCAGGGCGTTCACATACTTGCCAGTCATTTATGGCATTGGAGGCATCACCGGGCCCGTTCTTGGTGGAGCGATGGTGTTCAAGAAGAATCCGTTCGACAAGAGCAAACCGAATACCTTTCCTTACCTTATTCCAAATCTCGTTTCTGCGGCAATCCTGTTGGTCGATTTCGTATTGACCTCTATTTTTCTAGAGGAAAGTCTCGAAGATGCCGAAACCCTTCCGACTCTGAAGCAGCGGGTACGAAATCTATTTAGCTGGCTCTGGCAGTTCACTTCTTCTCATCGCCCGACATATTTGCGTGCAACACATACCGGTCCTTTTCGGTACTCTAGTCTCGCCACACATGGTAACCCAACCAGCGATTTGACGCACGACAGTGATCTGGAATCCGCGTCGGACACCTCGTCTCTGCATATCCACCATGATAACGATCTGATGTGGGCTGACGTCTTCGAGCGAGAAGAGAGCAATGAGCTGAAGTCGTCTGGAGCCGTTGATCAGCATGCGATATCACTCGGAAAAGAAGGTAGGGAAGAATCGCATACTCTTTCCAAGACCGCCTGATGCGCAGAAACCAAGGCATTGGCAGCAAAATGAGCATGGCGTCGGTTGCGATGTTCAATGCGACCAGGGTGATCAGTTGCACGTTTGAGGAGATACATTCCCCTGTAGAGAATTAGTTCAATTGAGCGGCCGGTGTTGATCCGTTGCGCAACGCACCTGGATCCGGCTCAACTTGCCAATATAGATAGGTCGGCCGACAGTCGATGAACGTCGTCACTTGAACGGCGGCGATGGTGAGGAAAAGTGCCACCCAGTACAGCTGGATGATCCTTTGCGCGATTGGTAAACTGGCCAGAACCCGACTCAAGAGCAGAAGCACAACTGCTTTTTGAACCCAGAGGCTAGAGACTGGAATTAGCGTGGAACTCTTGGAAACGTCGGCAATCCCGGAGACCAACTAGTTGTTGTAGATGACTCGGTTGGCGAGAGTCAACTTGCTGCCAATTGTCCGCTGGTAGATCTCCCGGTCGCTCATGGGCGGTGCCGGCCTTTTGATGTTGTTGTTGCCCCATACTAGCACGACGGGAGTCAACGCTGAGCGAGCCAGAACGCTCACGATGGCGAACATTGTAAAATAGTCACCCAATTCAAACCTCTGGTTTCTGACCTTGCGCATCACAAGGCGAAGGACCATGAGTGCCTCGGACAGAACGCCGAAGACACCCACGAGAATGAGGGTGACTTTCGTATCTCTCCCGCCACCTGTCGCTTAATTTTCCGCAGGCACCAAAAATGTACAAGACTATGGAGTCGTTGACAGGGATTCCCCAAAGGATTTCCGTTGCAGAAGGCTATGTATGTATCCGGAGTTGGTTTTGGCATTTTCTACTAGTTAGTACATAATTTGATGAGCGTCAATTGAGCAACATTCGACTTGATTTCTGTTCAGCGTTTTTGGTTTCCCTACCGCGGAGAAAATTTCCACCACGAATTGCTCCGTGCACTCTTCAGCACAATTGCACTGGCCCGCAAGTAGACAAACCTAATCGATCTCGATACGGAGTACCTACGGAATACTCCGAAGTCCGTACGGAGGTGAGTACCAAAAAAAAGGAAACAAGGAAAAGACCCATTGAATGGCGCTTGAGATGCTGCCCGCTGAAAATATTGAATTTCACAGGCAACTCACAGCCTTTTTCCAACGGCGAAGACGCTGAATGAAATCTCTCCATTCATTGATATGCAGCTGTCGTTTTCGACTATGGCGCTGGCAAGTTTTTTTCCTTTTGCCGTGTTTGTTGATTTCGAAGTCTTCGGCAGGCCGACTTCTTTTGCAGATGGAGCAAGGAAATTCAATCTTCCCTTCAGAAGCCATCGTCAATCGCTGTTACGATTAATGCCACAACTGAATGAAAGTAGTCTTGCTGATGAGCGTGGTGTGGTGAAGCGAAAGTACCGCGGGAAAAGCGGACGCGATATGCAGAACGCGATGAGCGAACGGAGGAAACAAACAATAGTTATTATGTAATCATGTAGATGACTAATAAATTTGTCACGTGACTTTCATAAAATTAGTTCCGACGATTACACGCCTATTACGGCCAGCAGGGAGGTCACGTGATTCCTTTTTTGCCCAGCGATTTCGTCCTCGTGCGGCCTTTAGACCCTTACACTCACTACGTTCGTTTCAGGGCAAAGAGTCAATTTGCACATACATCGTCAACTCCCACTTCTCCGCTCCAATTCACGCTTCCACCATCCACAATGGCAGCCTCGGTAGGTCCATGAGTTTTTTCTCCTTCTTCAGATTTATGGGGTATTATTTTTTCTTGCGAAATAGGACGTGCTCCGCTGACAGACGAATTTGCAGCGTAGTGCCGCGCTCAAGATTGACTGGGCCAAGGTGACCAGCGCCCTGGGCCTTCGGGGCCAGACGGCTGCGTCGCTGCAGGCGTTCAAGAAGCGCAACGACGACGCCCGCCGCAAGGTGCAGGCGCTGTCGGAACAGCCGCAGACCGTCGACTTTGACTATTACCGCCGAACCCTGAAGAACCAGGCCATCGTCGACGAGATCGAGAATTACTTCAAGAACTTCAAGCCCGCGACGTATGACCTGAACCGCCAGCTCAAGGCCATCGATGCCTTCGAGGCCCAGGCCATCAAGAGCGCGGAGGAGACCAAGGGCCGCGTTGAGGCCGAGCTGGCGAATCTGCGCAAGACGCTCGAGAACATTGAGACTGCGCGACCGTTCGAGGATCTCACTGTGGTATGTTTTCATCTCCTCATTGATTTTGTGGGTGTGGACTATTGGAGTAACCGGTTTCCTTCTGCGTTTGCGACAATTAGGACGAGGTTGCTGCCGCCCAGCCCGAAATCGACGAGAAGACCGCTCAGCTCGTGTCCAAGGGCAAGTGGATGCCGCCGGGCTACAAAGAGCGCTTCGGCGATCTGTCTGTGCTGTGATTGTGTGAAGCGGTTGGTCATACTTCGGTGGTCGAGTATCCCTAGTCTATGTGCTAGTTTGTGATACCGGCTGTGTGTATAGAAACTGTGTTCAATTAGACCATGTTTCGATATACGTCTGCTGTTGTGCTCTAGGAATGAGTCCGTAGTCCTGTTCCCTACTCTCGAATGATATTTCCTTTGTGTTCGATAAAGTTTCCTGTCTAGCCCGTACAATGTCGCTCATGGCATTGTCAGAATGGTGGCCTAGTAGGTACCTAGAGGTAGGTACGTATATTCGTACGGGTATGATATCATACATGCAAGATCAACAGTCATGCTAGTCTAACGAAAACTCATCTATGGAGACTCAATATTCTCGAGCAACTTGTCCCTCAAGCGTCTATCACTGAGTCTTAGCAATTGGTCCGCCCGCCGCTCGTAGAGCAACATGATGAACCGATCGCGTTTCCCCTCCGCATGGTGCAGCGCCGCGCGGAAAACTTTCCTTCCCACGGGCCACTGGAGAGGGTAGCTGTACACCTTGGTGCGGATGCACATGTTGGTCATCTTGTCAAGGGCATTGTAATCTCGGTCGATGATGACCTGGCGCAGAATGCTCTTGCTGCGGGCATGGTTCTCATCGTCGTCGATGTAGGCTAGCGTCGAGAGGAGGCGGAGAAACTCCAGCTTTTCCGGTGTGAACGGCTTCGTGAGAAGCTTCTCCGGCATGCGTGCTGGGGAGTCAGGGTAGCAGAACGGTAACCGGAACATATCCATGTCGTGCAGCACGGGGCTCGGTTTGCGGATCTGGAGAGCTCCAAAGTAGACCCAAATCGCCACCTTAAGCTGTGTCTTGGGCTGCGCAGGGTCGCGTGCGCTGAGGATAATGTCCCCTCTGCTGCCGTGTCGCGCTCCTAACCCTCCGCTGTTCTGATCAAAATCTAGTGGGCGCGAAAAGTACGAGTCGATGTTGTCGAGAACCGCTCGATCTTCCGGGCTGAAGATGAGACGGCTGCACTTTTGCCGAATGACGTGTGCGATGTAGTCCCGTTGACATTCCCGGAATAGCGACAGCGTGCACCATCGACATGCCAAAATCGCCGATTGCAGCTTCACACGCTCCGAGTAGGACAGAGCGAAGAAGCTGTAAGGCACTGGAAGGAAATGTGGCGTGAAGAAATCCTCCTTGGAACTTTCATTCGGACTCGCAAACGCCAGTCGGATCAGCCAGGTGTAGATGCTCCGCTTCGATAGGATGCGCGCGATGTAGAATGAGGCCCGCGGGAGGTTGAACTCTAGACTCTCGAAAAAGATCCTCTCAATCATTTCCACCGGCAGCGACTCGAGCCGGGAGAGGCCCCAGGACGGCGCCTGGCGTGCTGCGGGAACTAAGGCGGAATCCATCCATTCAGTCATTCCCTCAGGCCTCTATTGCTACCATCAAGTCCCTATCTCGGAGGTAGGAAGCTTGGAGCATGCTGTCCGGATGGCGTCGCTGCTGTCTTGTCCGGCCAATTGCTGCGGAAAAGAACGAAAATAGCGCACACGAGTCTGAACGGCCTTTGCAGCGTTTGGTTGGGTCCGTGGGTCCATGTACGACGCGTCTTGACCCTGGTGAGTGTGGGTTCAAGGCGTGGGTTGCTGGCTGGTCCTACCCTCGTATGCTTCGGCCCGTTGACGCTCGCGCAAAGCGCCAGACACTTGGCTATTGAATTTGTAGGTCAAAGCAGACGGTCGGGATACAAGCAGGATGTTTGTAGCGAAGGCCGTTCGTTCTATAATTTTCGCTGTTGGGCTGCAGGAGGGGTCCCGAGAACCTCCTGTTTTGATTTCCGGTGCGGATGGCAGCGATCAGCCTAGCAAACGCCGAACAGTGCACTCACCTCCAGCCGGTCAGCGCACGATGTGCGTTCATAAAAAGCCAGCGTCCAAGCATCGAGAGTACAAAGGGCAGAAAAGAAAAAGTTAAATACCTTAGTTGGCTGGGCGTTCGAACACCTTTCGACGGCATCGTCTCCAACATATGGATCTCAAAGTTCGAACCAGTCTGTTTGATCAACCTATCAGTGCCGAACTGTCGGGTTGAACTCCATTTGCTAACTTGATCAGGGCTAGCGAGTTGCTTGTCTGTTCTCTCGGCGTCACCAAGACGGAAAATACGTGCATCGTGCAGCAAGGCGTGCCTCCCCACCTGTCTGTGCCAGGGTTGAAAGATGACGGACAGATGACAGTCGCACAGCAGATAGTATCTAGCATTGAGCCGCTTCCCTGCTAACCTTGAGCGCATACGAGTACGGAGTACCTACTCCGTAGGCTACATGGAGGAATTCGAAATTCGCCGCAAGGTTCTGGGCCGGCTGGTGGGGTGGGGCTTTGCGATTATTCTCCCGCATGTTTCAGGAGAGCCAGTTGTCGATTATCGCAATGAATCTTAAGAACAAAGAGCCATCTCGGAGAAGTACGGATGTGATGCAGGGAACAGCAGATAAGAGGATTGACTCTGGGTCCTTCCTTTCCTGACTTCTTCCCTTGCTCCTTCCCTTGTTCGACATTGGGTTGGTATATAATAAACCCGTGGCAGATTCTTCTCCTGTCGCAACATTGTCTTTTCTACTGTACAAGTATGCCAACAGCAGACTACCATGAAAAGCTGGCTATGTCGAAGCAGACAAATGGCACCTATTGCCATGGACTCCGACTGGTCTTTGAGTGACGACCTGCGGGTAAAGGAACAGAGAAATCACGCCGGGATCCACTGCCTCGAAACATCGTAATCAGTCTCGTGCATCCAGCGCGACAGACTCCGGGTCCCGCCCGCAAGCTCTGCATATGATCGTCCCATCTTATGCTCGAGGTTAATGCCACCCTGGTAGAATAGTGCCGCTCGCTGCGGATCTTTCCTGGCTCTTTCGACCACGTCTGCAGTGAGCTCGACCATGAAATCCAGTAGCCATCCGCCTAATGCACGGCTCCCTTGCGCTGGTGACGACTGCAGATCCATCGCCCACTGCGTGATGTCGGGATCATCGGGTGGGACACTTTCGGCGTGGGCCCGAAGGAGGAGCTGGAAGAAGCGTGGATCGTCGGGAGAATGATGTACAGCGGTGCGAAAATGCTCTGCGGGGAGAGAATAGGGGAGCTCTCCTGTCTCGGTGACATGGGAGCGAACTAACATTTCGTCTAGCTTGAGGAGGATGGTCAATGCGCGCTCGTTCCTTGAGACAAGCGCATTGTGGATGCCCTCCTGCAGGGCTTCTCGCGAGTACTCTAGCAGTGGGGTGTTGAGACGTCGTGGGTGCTGAAGCCCGGCCTGGACGCGAAAGATTTCAAGAAGATCCAGGTCATCGGGCCTGAAGCCATCGTTGCCTCCACGGAGAAGTCTACCAGGAAGACTCCGTAGACTTAACACCCCGTAGGTCTTGCGTTCAAAGTCTGTGGCATACGTGACCGAGACCAGTGGAACAATGGTGAGATACACATGTTGGTCCGTTGACGTGCCTTCGAAGGTGTATCCGTCAGTTCCCGATCTCTGGACAGCATTTCTGGAAAGAAGGCGTTCCAATTCCGACTTCTCCTCGCCCGACATGCCAATTCGCCGGTCGAACCACTGCTGAAAGACCATCATGCGCATGAGCTCCGGCAGCTGGGCCTGAATCCGGTCGCGGGTGCACCATCGACAGTTCAGCACGGCGGCTTGTAAGCGTGTTCGTTCCCTCTCTCCTAGCGGGCCATATTCGGCCAATCGAAACGCCTTAGATATGGCTGCGCGACATTCGGGCTCTCTGACCGGGCCATCCTCCTCTCCATAAAACGCAAGCAAGATCAGCTCTCGGTAGACTCGGGAATTCGACACTGCAGCTCCGATCCGCGCTGACGCACGCGGAAGGTTAAGCTCAAGCGAATAAAGAAAAATCTTCTCAATCAACTCTACCGGGAGTCGCTCTAAAAGGGACAGACCCGCTCGTTTTTTACGCTTTGGGGCGGCCGCGGCGGCTGCGAGGAGCGCTTTCCGGTGAGCGAGAGTCTTTTCTTGGTAGTCTATGAGTTGGTCGAATGGTTTCAACCGCGCGCGTCGTTTGGATTTCGTCGAACTTTGGCTATCCTGGGATGATGGGCTTTCCCCTGGATCGTCATCGCTGCTTTGGCGTTTCGGCTTTTGTCTCGTTCGCCGGCCGCGAACCCGAACGGGCGTAAGCATCTGACATGAGCCGACCAGTTCAAGCGCCTACTGATGCCGCAATCACGGCATCAGTAGCATGACTCAATATGGACCATGAGTGTGTAGAAGTTTGCCGATTTTGATTTGCTTTGGTTCCCTTCACTATCACCACGTGACTACGGAGCCCTTGGTACGGAGTAGGTAGTTACGGTATTTGTACCCTAAATTAACCCTAGGAAAGGACGAGGCAAGCCAGTGTGACATCATCTGCTGTGCTGCAGATGAGCCAGCTGCTCCTCGGAGAGATTAGGTAATGACGTCACGTCTTTCTTCTCCCCAGACTAAATGGAAACTGGGAAATGCCTTGCTGGAGTCACAAACGGCATGATTTCTGTGTCGTCATTGTTTTTGAGATAGCAGGAATTGACTGGCCATGAATGAACAAAGAGCAATCGACCTCATCGTATATAAGACATTTAAACGACGACGTTTTATCTCTTGTCCTAGACGTTTCTTGATGTGTACCTGAATATATAAAACTGTGACTTGTTGGTCCATCCGCTCGTCCATCCATCCACTGGAGTAAATATAATTCCAGGGCCTTCAACAACCAATTCAAATCAGACGAATCAACCAACTCCCGGTTCTTGTCCAAGTTCAAAATGGGTGCTGTCCTGTCTTGCGTATGTTTCTGGTCCCCCTCCCCCCTCCCTTTCCTCCAAATTTTCCTGATACTAACTGGACGGTCCAGTTTCAAACAATCTTCGCAGCCATCGGTAACTGTCTGATGACCGTCGTCCACGGAATCGGCGCCGTCCTCACTGCCATCGTCAATGGCGTTGTCGCCGTTTTGGACGCCATCATCTCCTGCGTGACGTGCGGTTATGGCGGTAGAAGGCGACGCGGAATGGGATGGGGAGTGGGAATGAGGAGACGGCGTCATCATCATCATCATGCAACGCCCGCACGAGCGGCGATATAAATACAAAAACAGTATTGTTCTTTGGTTTTTATTCCGTTCAATGTTGATGGCGGGTTGCGGTCTTAACCGCGCGGATCATGTCCTATTGGGCTGTCGCCTGTCCCGTCATTTGGGAATGCATTGGATAACTGGTACTTTTATGATTAACGACCGATGTTATGACGAGCATGGATGGATTGATTAGCTGTTGTTTAATGTACATGGTTATTGTGCTGGAGATATTTAGTACATTTGTCAAGAATTCTTGAGGATTTTCCAGATTCCCTTCGCCTTTCCGCTTAAGGTGGGCTGATACAGCTCGTTGACACCTTTGCACATTTCCCACGCGCCTGCGCCATTCGTCCGAGGCGAATCGCTCTTGTAGATCGGGTAATCGAGTCGGGGAGGGATACGTGTTCCGATCAACTTGGGGAACCGGTCCTCGCAAACCGACTTGAGGTTGGAGACTGCCCGCAGGCCTTCCTCGCCCGCGAACCGACCGTAACCAGACGCCTTGATGCCGCCAAAGGGCAGCTGGACAGCGTAGTAGCTGCCAAAGTCGTTGACGGCGACCATGCCGGCTTTGATCCCGGATACGCATGCTTCGACGTCGGCAGTGTTGTAGCCAAAGACACTTGCCCCGAGGGCGTACGTGGTACTGTTTGCGATCGCGATGGCGTCCTGGACAGACTCGGCTCGCATGAACACCATCACGGGAGCGAAAAGTTCCACCTGCGCGATTTCCATGGATGGTGTGACATCGACAAGAAGTGTCGGGGTGAAATAATGGCCGTGAGGATGCCGCGGGTGATGATAGCGTTTCCCGCCGTGGATTAGCCGCGCGCCTTGCTTGACGGCATCCGCAATGAGGGATTCAAGACGATCGAACGATGCAGGGGAGATCATTCCTCCTACGTCCGGTGCGGCTGGCTTCGAGGTGGGATCGTCGGGGTTGGCTTTCGTGTCTAGAAGAACGGATCCTAGTGTAAGGGCCTTGATGCGTGGCGCGACAATCTCAATCAGTTTGTCATATGAGCCCGGCAGCGCAATGACTCGTTCTACGCCAATGCAATTCTGACCAGCCGACTGGAAAACACCACGCATCAGGACGGACGCTACCGATGGCAAGTCCTTGACCGTTGTCTGATCGTCCAACACAACGAACGGGTCCTTTCCTCCCAGTTCAACTGTGACAGGAATCAGCGACTTGGATGCCGACGCACACACCTTGTGCGCCACGGGCCGCGACCCGATAAAGGTCAGCTGCGCGATGTCCGGGTGGGAAGTCAATTTATCCGCCACTTCGGGCAGACACACTACTGTCTGCACCAGGTCTGGAGAGTGGCCGCACGTAACAAGTGCACGCCGGACGATTTCGACAAAGTATCCCGAGCTCCACGCTGTCTGTTCCGAGGGCTTCACCACAATCGCATTTCCCGCGAAAAGCGCGCTGATCATGGGCGAGATCAGATTGTGGAAAGGATAGTTCCACGACACGCATGCCGACACCACGCCCAGCGGCTCATACCTGACCGTGTTCTTCTTGTACATCATCAGCAGATTCGTGGGCCGTCTCTCGGGCCTCAGCGCCTTCTCGCCATGATCGATCGTCCATTTCAACTTCTCGACCGTGACAAGGATCTCGCCAAACGATGCGTCAACCTTTGTCTTTCCGCTGTCCAGACAGCATGCGGTAACAATATCATCCTGGTGTTCGAGAATATATGCGAGCAGGGTCCTGAGCACCTGCCGCCGTTGTGAAAACGTCGTTTGCCCCCAACTCAGCTGTGCTTGCTTTGCCGCCTGCACCGCGCGATCGATCGCATCTGGCGTTGCAGGCTTGATATCGGTCGCGAGGATTCTCCCATCGGCAGGACAGTAGCTTATTATGCGCTCAGGATTCCATTTCTACAATGTGTCATCGCGGTAAGCTGAGTGTCGGCAGTCAGCAGTACCTGCAAGGATCGTAACACTCACCCCCTTCAATTGGCCTTCCAGAATCGCTTTCTCCTTTCCCGTCAAGTCCTCCCATTTCGTTCCCACCCAATCCGGCTTCAGCGGCTCCGGAAGAGGGACGTCAAATTTGAGCGCTTCCTCTCTCCGCTGCTGGAGGAACAAGTACCCCAGGTACGCTACCAGGAGCGACACAACAACAGCCGCTGTGTTGGACCTGAAGAATTGACACTCCAGGTTCAGATCAGCTACGAGCTCCCGCACAGAGGAAGGCAGAAATTCCAAAATTGATTCCATTTTGTGTGCATTGAAGCCGACAGCGGCTGCTGGCGGAGTGGGCTCTGACTACTGGTAGCTGCTGCTCGGTAACATGACTGCCCATTTTCACCCTGAACTTGAAGCCCCAGACTGGGAGTAAGATATCGACTATACCCGATATAGCATGGTCTCACTGTGATAAGATCAGAGAGCGATAAGATAAGATGGACACCACTGATAACCATCAGGAACCAGGACCGACTGTTCCTGTCAGAGCAACTTGGTTCTCCTGCAGACCGCATCCCATACATGATCTTAAGATTTGATGTAAAATGTCTGAAATGCCAATAGTTACCGAATGTCGTATCATGCTTGGCATTCAATGCTGATTCTTCCTTCTTCCAGTCCTCTTCACCAGATGATCAATAACACACCCGTCTTCCCAGCCGTCGCTGCCTTCGGCCGTAATCGCTCGGCAGCGAGGACAGCTTTTTCCGTGGAAAATGAAGAGCTGATGAAGGGAGTATTTCAGGTGGTCTGGAATTCGAACTTCGAGATGCCTAAACATGGTGATCTCCGTCACGCCCTTGCCATTTGTCGGAACCCAGCCAAGCCACTTGCAAATGCGGAAAATATGCGTGTCGACTGCGAAGCATGGTCGCTGGAGACAGAATAGGATTACGCAAGCTGCAGTCTTCGGTCCGATACCCGGGAATTTGATCAACTCCATCATGGCTTGTTCCTTGTCCAGAGAGTGGAGGTAGTCGAGGGATAATACGTTTGCCTCTGCGCGCTTGAATTCGTCCTGTTTGACTGCATCAGGCAGGGCATCCACGATCCCATCTGGTTTTTTGGGCCGCATCGCGGCAGCTTTGCGTGCTTGATTTTCCTGGTACACCATATCCAGGATTTCCTTGATATACTTGCTTTTTGTTGCAGCAAGGCCGCCGCTCCTCATTGCCTGAAAGACTTCCTCTACAGGAGCTCGACGCACGGCGTCCCAGTTCACGCTTCCCTTACCGATACCTTCCTCCAGGATTCCAAACTTCTCAACGAGTCCTTGAAACGCTTTGGCGGAATTTGCACTGTTCGTTGCGCCGCTGAGAAGGGTCCGAATGAGAGCATCTAGCACCGAAGGGACTTCACCACAGCCGGTCACAGTGAGTGAGGGCTCTGGGATTACTGCTGGTGCCTTTACTTCTCCATGGACGCTCGACAGGAGTCTGTTCACCTCCTCGCACTCTTCTGGTGTAGGATGAGGCCAATCAGGAAAGGGACTGACTCCGGGAGTTAAACCATAAGGCGCAGTAGTCGGCTTCTCTTTTGTCTTGGTCTGCACTTTTGCTTCCTCGATCTCGTCCCTCTTGCCCAGATCGACTGGTTTTGTATCTTGACTTTCTTGTTGTTTCTCCTTGAAAGCGTTGACAGGGACAGCCTTAACAATTGCCTGCGATGCCTTTCCTAGATTGTGCGGAAGGTCATTGATGTCAAGCCCCTTGATCACTCCAGATGCACGTCTTTTCCGCCTCCTGACAGCTTGTTTCCTAGCCTTCGTCTTTCCATCCGTTTTGACTGAATGTGCTGGCTTCGTATCCGTTATGATTGCTTTTGCCTTGCGTATCTTCTTCCTCTGGACTGTTTTAGGTGCTGTGTTGGGAGTCGCCTCGGTGCAAACTGGTTTGTTTTCAGCGAGAGCTGCAAGTCGTTGACTCGCGGTCATTGATCGAGTGACACGGCGCTCCATGCTGACTGACAAGTCCTTGATCTTGGCTCCAAATAGGATTCAGCTGCTGTCTGGTAGCACCGTAGATGCCTGTGCAGGAACGATTTCGACGTTCATCGATGATACCTACAATGTATCAATAGGAAGGTGCAATTGTCAGCATGGGGAAGGAACAACCATGCTTTCGCACATGATTCCATAGACATCTTCTCGACCACGCCTGGTGATGTTTCCATTGACAACTACTTCTATGGTAGCAACCTGTAGGTTTGCATAGGTAGTACCTATATACATGGTGGCACTAATACAAGTGGGACATGAAGCAACAGAACCCAACATGTCTATGCCAAACTGCATCACCATTTCACAGCATATACAAAGAACAACTGTGCCACCTATCCGAACTAGCAACCTTTAACTCCAACCATACAAAAACCCAAGGAGATTAAGTCATAAAAAGCCATCACACATAGTCACCAAGGTTGTGGATGCTCACATCCATGCGGTCTCGCACGTTTGGTGGCGTATCATTGTCCTCCATCTGCGACAGTCCCAGCGCCTCTGCCTGGCCGACAGTAGGATATTCAGACTCCATTTCTGCCTCTTTTCGAGACTCGGCAGGGACTACTTTGCCATTGCTATCGATTTTGACTCCATTGGCAGCTATGTCGAACTCGCGTCGACCAGCCACGCCGTTGAGGATGGCCTCTTTAGCTTTGTCCATTGCTTGGATCTTGCGACCCTCGCCTCGGACCTTCTCCAAGTGATCGAAGTACCCCTCGCGGACAGGGGTGATATAGTTGCCGCAGAAAACCCCGACCTCGAATTTCCGGGGTTCCGACAAACCATTCTCACGAGCAACATCAGCACAAGCATCTTCCAAGTCAGGAAGTGTCTGATAAACGACACTGTCGGCACCAATGTGCTTCGCAATGTCTTCAATACGGCGATTATAGGCCACCAGTTCAAACGGGGACGCCAAATCGATACCGTAGATATGAGCGTGTCTTGAAACGCAGTCAGAAAAATGCACGGTGGTGAGACCCAAGAGCGGAATGGACTTACGTGATTGGTGGCGCGCAGCTCGCGAAATGGACCTTCTTGGCTCCAGCTTCTCGAGCCATAGAGACGATTTCTCGACTCGTAGTGCCCCGAACAATACTGTCATCCACTAGAAGAACATTGCGGTTCCGGAATTCAGACTCCATCGCATTCAATTTCCTCCGGACACCTTTTTGCCTTTTGACCTGTTCAGGCATGATAAAGGTCCGGAAGACGTAACGGTTCTTGACGAAACCCTGGCAGTATGGCTTATCCAGATACCGTGACAGACTGGCAGCTGCGGTGTTTGCCGTTTCTGGTATAGGAATGACAACGTCAATCTCTTTCACCGCCTCTGGCCCAAGTACCTTGAGTACCGTCGCCGCCAGCTTCTCACCCATCCGCTGGCGGCTACGATGGACACTGATTCCATCAATGACCGAGTCCGGGCGCGCAAAATAGACATATTCAAAGATATCAGGAGCGTATTCCTTCTTCTCGGCCACTTGGCAAAAAACGGGCTCGTGACCTTTCTCAATGATGACGGCTTCGCCAGGCTTGATGTCGCGGATTTCAGTGAAGCCGAGTTGGTCCAGCGCAACCGACTCAGAGGCCATCATGTAGTCCTTTCCATGTCCATCGGCCGATGGTCGGGATCCAAGAACAAGGGGCCGAATGCCGTGAGCATCACGGAAACCCAAGACACCGAACCCTGGAGGAATTAGAAATTGGAGTGATGATTCCTGAGGGCGGTCCGACTAACCCGCCAGCATGGCTGTGCAAGCCCAGGCTCCTTCACAGCGCTGATACATCCTGCCCAGAGCCTTGAAAATATCTTCTCGGTTGACACGCGCTTTACGCGTCCCACCCAGCTCATCAGCGAACACGTTCAGCATCACTTCACTGTCGCTGTCGGTGTTGATATGACGATGCGCTTCCAAGTCAAGATACCGCTTGAGTTCGGGGGTGTTGATTAGGTTTCCGTTATGAGCAAAGCAGATGCCGTAGGGACTGTTGACATAAAACGGCTGCGCTTCGGCATTGGCGCTGCTTCCTGCGGTGGGATACCTCAGATGAGCGATACCCATCCAACCAGGTAGATCAGCCACCCGAGCGCCATCCTGGAATACCTTCGCAGCCATGCCATTTGACTTGAGCTGGAAGATGCGTCCTCCGGACGCACAAGTTGCGATTCCCGCAGCATCTTGGCCTCGATCTGCAAGCTCGCTCTATCAGATACGGAGCCCACCATGAAGACTGGTATTGATTGCTTCGAAAAAAAAAAAAAAAGGAAATGGGTAAAACAAAAGCAAGGACTGTAACGCTCGGGTGACTGACGTTGGAGAAGGTATAGGGCTTCATGGAGATCAATGGCAGCACTGCCTTTTGGATTGGCCAGAATGAGGGCGAGAACACCGCACATCGTGACTCTGGAGAGTGAACTACCCTGGATACAAAGTCGTCAGCAATCATTGTAACAAAATGCAGTCACGATAAAGCAGGCCAGAAGATCGAAAGCATTGGAAGTCAGGATGTGAATTTTTCCGCAATGCAGTTCGGAAGTCTAACATCTATTTGAAAAATTCCACATGATCATCATGAGAGTTCAATGACCAGGCACAAGAACAGGTTTGCAAGGAAGGATGTGCAGGGTATAGATACCTTCAATTACTTTGTTGACCTGTCTCCGTGTTGGGGGGGCAGACTGTGTAGAAGTCTTGTTTCTCTCTTCACAAGATGAGGAGCATGATGGAGGTGGTGTTCACGTTCCGGAGTAAAAGAGGTCGGCACTTCTGTGCGACGAGGGAGAGGAATGCCGGTTCATCACAGGAGAAAAAGGGAGGGCCGCCATGGATGATGATTTCTCCACTGTTCCAAGAAGCCAGCCAGTGTGTTGAGCCAGAAATTTCTTGCTTGGTTTGCTTAACAATTGCTGTTGTTGAAGATGGTCTGTGATTGGCTTGGAAAATCATTTCTCCGACAAATCAGTCTATGACAAATTAGGAAGGAATTTTCTTACATCTCCAACCTGTTCCGAATGTGTTCCAGTCCTTTCTCTTCCATTTAACTGTAGCCACTCCGTAATCACTTAAAAATGTTGATATGATTTCAGAGGTATTTCACATTCTGTATGCACGTATGACTCAGACCCTGCTTGAAGTGAAATAAACTCACCATAGAGTTAACCAAAAAGAGGGTTAATACTTTCACACTCAGGACAGAAGATCAGATTCCACGCCCCGCATTGACCTCAAAATGCAAGTGCGAGTTACCTGATGGAATGCAGCCCAGGTTGTCTTCTGAAAATTTGAACCAACGTTGTGGAATGAAATGCCATCATTCCGAAAAGCAGGAGATTCATTCAACCTGTCACGGTGGACGACTGGGGGCAGTGAGAACTGAACTAATTGGAGTAACTAGTTGATGGAAACCTTTATCACCTTGCAGCCCATTGTCAGGTGTAATCGTCAGCCAGTATGTCTGAGATTGAGCGTCTATCATATATTGAAGCCATCTTTTCCTCCTCTCGTAGCTCTTCCTCTCTGCGTGGTGATCCATGTCAATCCCTTTGTCAATCCCACTGGTTTTAGGTTGTCGACTGTCACTCGGGACGGACAACAGATAACAGGACTCAGTTGGAAGAAATGTCTTGTCACAGGTACGATCTCATTTCTACCAAACAAGAAAACATGGTTGGTGCATGGATTTGCCGGAAACATGGTCGCATGTTTGTGGAGTGCAGTACAGGAACTTCGATGACCAGATTTCAACGAAGCCATATCATGATCAGTAGTGGCAACAAACCTCCAGACAAGCACAGAGATGTACTCTTCGGGAGTGCTCCGGGGGCGGACTTTGCTGCCTCTGATTTCAAAGTCATCGATCTTGTTTCAGATCCGCGGATTTCTGCAGGAGACAAGGAGGGAACCTTTCCCTGCAACAAACCGCTGGTGCCAACACTCAGAAGCTGGAATGGACAGCAAATCGCTGTCAGTCGAGGCCGGACACTAGCACCCGTCCGTAAAGCACTCGATTTTGTCGAGGTCAATGGCATCATTTTCAGGCCAGGAATGTCAGCGGAGCTAGTCAATGATGGTATGATTCGTATTGCGGAGATTTCTCAAGACGCATGTGGGAATATCCTTGTCAGGGGCCGTCATCTCGCCAAGTTGAAAGACTTACCGGCTTCATTTCCGAGATGGGATCGGGAACTATGCTGGGTCACCAAAGTCAAATCGGATGGTTCTGTGGATGACAAGGAGATCCCGATTACCTGGATGCGGAGCATCGTGCGAGTGCATTTCACAAATGATCCGTGGTCTCGTTTCTACTCTCCGCATCAGCCGGGTCAGGGTACATACTTTTGTCGTTTGCGATGGATGCGCATTGAGGATTCAACTGAACTGTACATCCGGTACCTTCGCGCTGACGAAGCGGACGAAGGTTACAGTGTGCCATCATCCGTCTTGCGACGCCGATGGCGGGGAGAGACGAGATTGTTTGGAAGTTCTGGTCCCGACACGAACAGAAAGTATACATTTGGCGATGGATTCTGCGGTGCTGGTGGGATTTCCTGTGGAGCGAGAATGGCAGGTCTCGATGTGAAATGGAGTTTTGATCACAATGAGGCTGCCACTCGCACGTACCGAATGAACTTCCCGGAAACGATTTGTGAGCTGGCAGACTTTGACCAGTTCATGACCAACTCGGCCGAGGATATTCGGGTGGACGTAAGTCACAGCTCTCCCCCATGCCAGACGTGGTCCCCTGCACATACAGTAGCCTCTGCCGATGATGATCGCAACTCAGCATTGATTTTCTCTTCCTACAATCTGATCCTCAAGGTTCGACCGCGCATTCATACTCTGGAGCAGACTTCTGGATTGCCAGAGCGATATAAAGAGGAGTATCATTGGGTAATTAGAGACACCCTTGAGCTGGGATACTCTGTGCATGCCAAGGTTGTAAGGGCCGACGAGTACGGAGTCCCTCAGAGACGAAAGCGTCTCATCTTCATCGCCGCAGGGTCAGTTGGCAGAGATGGCTAAATAGGGTCTCCCAGTGTGTGCTGACACGTTCCACGTCTAGACCTGGCGAGAGACTTCCTCAGTTCCCAGAGCCGACTCATGGACCCGGCCGTCAGCCATATGCCACCATCTCTTCTGCCATATCAGGGATCCCACCGGATGCTCCTGATCACGATGTCATGGCAGCGGTCTTCTCACCCGGGTTCGAAAAACCTCCCTTTGACGCGAACACATTGGCAAAGACTATCACTTGTGGTGGTGGCGAGAATTACCATCCTAGCGGACTGCGCCGGTATACCAATCGCGAGTTTGCTTCTCTGCAGACGTTCCCCGTCACATACCAGTTTGCGTCTAATATGAAGAAGCAAGTTGGAAATGCCGTGCCGCCGAAGCTGGCTGAAGCTTTGTATCGGGCCATCATTGAATCTCTTCGTCAAACTGACGCAGAAGAACTCCGGATGGCTCAGCATGATCAGAAACGCAATGTTATCATCCTGGACTGACAAGAAATCACAAGGTCAGGCGATGTTTTTGCTCGTGATTGCCAGAAGACTTGTTCTTCCATTCAATTTTAAGTCGAGGGGGAATCGAATGTCAGAATGAAGATTGATTGAACCGATCCAGTGGATAGGTGAATAGATCCTCCAGATTCGCCGGCCGGGCACCGAACCTACACTAAGACAATGCGATGATACAACTTGACCTCCGTTTGGAATCAATGCTGTGACTGTCATCCCACAATCACCAACCCTTCTCAGCCTGTAGGAAAGACACTTCTTTTCCTGTAATTCTCGAACGCCTGGACTCCTTCACTGTCCAGAGCAAAGGAAAGAGGCTTTGTTCTGCGAAATTCCGATTTCCGGAGCTCTTTCGGACATGCCATATGCAATACCACAGAAAGAGCCGATGACCGCTCGGAGTTGTCAGCGAGACAGCAGCAGAACGACGACTTGAAAAAGGTCGAGATGGATAAATCAGGACACCTAGGTTCGGCTTGCGTCGGCATTTGTCTTGGAAGTGCCGAAAGCGGCCGCTGAGAAAGGCGCGGACAGTCTCGGAAGTCGGCGGTTAAACGTCACACTATATGTACGGAGTACTCCGTAATTATGTAATTACGAGTAAAAATGTGGAGACAAACAAGGAAACAGCTTCCTGGCCCAGCAGCTTCCCGTTCTTGACTGTTGAGCCTCTGCCGGAGCTCTCAGCTCATCTCCTCGGTCTGAGAGGGAAAAGCTGATTCCTCATTGTTCAGGCATCGCTGGTTTATTTTTCCCCCCTAATCCCCCCAATTGTTCGTTTTGCTTGCGAGTAATCATGTCTGCAACAACAACGGCGGCATTGCGCCGACTCGGCCTTCGCTCTCCCCGCATATCGGGCGTTCCATCCCGCATCACTTCCCCCGCCTCGCGAACTTCCATTCTGTTGAGTTCTCGCTATAAACCAGCACGCAATCCAACGTCCATCTCTCAGACACCGCGATTCTCAACAATGGCGCCGCTGCAAGCCGGAACCGTTCCCCCGGCATTGGAGAGGGAATATGATCCAGAGATCAAGGACATGGCCACTTATGTTCACCAGTACAAGGTGGACTCGGACCTGGCGGTATGTGCGGTCGAGTGTTTCGCCATTGGTGTGCCGGAAGCGCATGCACTGATGATAATCGCGGAATAGTTTGATACGGCCCGCTTGGTCTTCCTGGACAGCTTGGGTTGTGCCCTGGAGGCACTGCGATTCAAGGAGTGCACCAAACTGCTTGGTCCCATCGTAGATGGCACTGTCGTCCCGAATGGAACCAAGGTACCGGGAACTCCGCTCCAACTGGATCCGGTCAATGGTGCGTTCAACATTGGCGCGATGGTCCGGTGGCTTGACTACAATGATTGTTGGCTGGCGGCGGAATGGGGTCATCCGTCAGACAACCTCGGTGGTATCCTGGCGGTTGCCGATTGGATATCGCGAACCAACCGGGCCGGAGGCAACATCGGAGAAGGCAGGGTGTTGAAGATCCGCGACGTCCTGGAGGCAATGATCAAAGCCCACGAAATCCAAGGCGTGATGGCCTTGGAAAACTCGTTCAATAAGGTCGGTCTGGACCATGTCGTTCTCGTTAAGGTCGCGACCACCGCAGTCGTTTCGAAACTGTTGGGTTTGAATGAGAAGCAGACGGCAGACGCGATCACCCAGGCGTGGGTGGATGGGCAAAGCCTGCGCACGTACCGGCATTCGCCGAACACCATGTCGCGGAAGTCTTGGGCGGCCGGCGATGCTTGCCAGCGAGCAGTCAACCTCGTGCTGAAGGTGCTCAAGGGCGAGAAAGGCGTTCCTACCGTGCTCTCTGCTCCGGGGTGGGGTTTCTACGACACCCTGTTCAAAGGCAAGAAATTCCAATTCCAGCGGCCGTACGGTAGCTACGTGATGGAGAACGTTTTGTTCAAGGTGTCCTATCCTGGTATGATCCCGTTGCATCCACGCGTATGGGGGATCTTCTTCTAACTGTCTTCAGCCGAGTTCCACTCTCAAACGGCCATCGAGGCCGCAGAGATTGTTAACAAGAAACTGGCGGAGATGGGCAAATCAGCCAAGGACATCAAGGAGATTACCAACCGCACGCATGAAGCTTGCATCCGTATCATTGACAAACAGTTCAAGCCCATGGAGAACTTTGCCGACCGTGACCATTGTGTTCAGGTAGGTTGTGCCAAATGCTCGTCTATCTGGCTTGGTGCTGATTCGTCGTAGTACATGGTGGCGACGATGCTCGTGTTCAACCGACTGACCGCGAATGACTATGCCGATGGCTCCGAGGCGGCGACATCCCCTCTCCTGGACGACCTGCGCAAGCGCATCAAGTGCGTGGAGGATCCGCAATTCACGAAGGACTATCACGACCCGGCTAAGCGCACGATTCCGAATGCGCTGACCGTGACACTGAATGACGGCACCGTCCTGCCGGAAGTCGTTGTTGAAGCTCCTCTGGGCCACCGCTGGCGCCGTGAAGAGGCCAAACCCGTGATTCTGGACAAGTACAAGCGCCATCTCGAGGCTCATTATGATGCCTCCCACGTCAAATACCTGGTGGATTTGGGCCAGAACCGGGCTGAGCTGGAGAACTTCGATGTGGACAACTACGTGGATTTGTATGTGACGCAAAAGATTGCGCCGCCGTACGAGTCATGATTTGATAGACTTGGGTAGTCAGTTGGTCTATTTATCAAAACTGTAATGTACGATTCAATATCAATATATTTGATTGTTTGCCAATGCTCAACTTGAGTTTCGACTGTGAGACTGGCGATATGCTGGATGATTGAAGCCCTCAAACTTCATAATTCTGAAGTATGACTCTACCTATCATGGCGCTCATGAGCTGACATGATTACTGGCGATGACTTCCACTCCTCTCCTCTCCAGAGGAGTGCTCAAAGTTTTGCCATGGTCAGCTGCTTTTGGGCAGCCCACTCTGTTATGGTGTCGACTAATTGATCGATCTCTGCTTGTGTGTTTCCCGCATGCAAACACACGCGAACCCGTTCCTTGCCTTTAGGGACGGTTGGAGCCATGATTGGTCTGACCAGCAGACGTCTTTGCTGGCAGTATTGTGCCAGATCGCGCGGAATCGCTGTGCGAACGGAGAAGATCGGCGACCCAGAGTGGTAATCGATTTGAAGGACTGAAGAAGACTGGACCTTCCGTTGGAGCTCATCGCAACGGGCCCGTAGATACTCGATGTTACGCTGTAGGTCCGACTGGAGCTGTTTCTGGATATTAGTTTAGGACACTCATAATGCTCGAGGGATTCGCATTACAGTTTCCGTTGCCCCTTCTTGCATCAATTTATAGGCGCATCGGATCGCGATCAGAGCCGGCCTTGACATGGCTGTCGTGTAGATCAGTGGTCGAGCATAGTTGATTAGGTATTCCCGAGTCAGAGGAGAACAAAGCACAATGGCTGCACGTTGCTTAGCATATCCCTTCTGGTTTTGGCTGGCATATGGTCAAACGTACCACCCTGACTGGCCAGTGCTTTTCCAAAGGTATGGACCCTGATGAAGACTTGACTTTGCACGCCTTGGTCTTGTACTATGCCAGCACCTTTTGGTCCAAAAACCCCAGTGGCATGAGCCTCATCAACAATTAGGTGGCCATTTCCTTGGGGAAGCTCTCGTTGGATCACTTTCAGCAGCTCTTTGATCGGCGCAGTGTCACCGTCCATGCTATACAGGGACTCAACAACGACGAGCACATTGCGTTTCCCACTGAGAATCGTTGAGTCGCCCGCAATGACTTGCTTCAATGCTCGTTCGAATGCGCCCAACGAATTGTGTTTGAACGGAATCTTTGTCCCAGCCCGCGACAAACGCATTCCTTCATGAGCACTGGCATGGATCAGCTCGTCGTAAATGATGACGTCCCCCGGCTGCGGTATGCAGGACAAAACCCCAACATTGGCGTCGTAACCTGAGTTGAAGAGAAGGCCACTAGGGGCATCATGAAACGAGGCAATGAATTTTTCAAGTTCTTCAGCATAGACGGAGTTCCCGTCGAGCAGACGGGAGCCACCACTTCCTAACGGAGGCGCCGGTGTGCATGGCGAGTACTCGTTGTTCAGTGCTCGCAGGTATTTCTCCCGCAGGAGATTTGAGGTCGACAAGGAGAGAAAATCGTTTGACGAGAAGTCGATTGCATCCGGCGACCGCACGGTCAGCCTTCTTAGGGACGATTTGGCCTCGCGTTTGTTTAGAGCATCTGCAAAGGACCGCAGTATTGGGGCGACCATCATCGCCTCTAGTAATCAGAGTCCGTAACCTCGGGCTACAGAGCCACTAGTTTAGTTCTGGTGCTGATTTCAGGAACTGGCAATTCTCTAGTATTTTCACGAGTTGAACAATAGCACTTGTCATCCTTCTATGTATTTCATTTCATAGAGCGGTTATGGTGACTGAATGTTTCAAAACTCCTATGGGTCCGGTGAATCCGGTCAGCCGCATGCTCCGGTGAGAAATAGGTTGAATGTTGGGGAGTTCTGGACTCTGGTTGAGTAGCCCATCCTCCGATCCGAGCCCCATTTCAATTTTTTTCTTCTCCTCGAGGCAGAGCATCATTGAAGATGCTTATTTAGATTCTGCGAAAGCTAGGATGAGTGTCGTAGTGTGGCCAATGCCCTTTACCAATTTCATGAGCAATCTTGTGGACGGCGTACTTCGGATTTCGGCATCATAAAATGCCCCCGATTCCTGCCGCACGCTGGCGCACTCTCCGTGCCTTTCAGATCTATGGCGCAAACACTGGTGTTGGCAAGACGGTTGTCTCAACGGTGCTGTGCAAAGCGCTCTCTGAGAATGAGCCTGCCAGGGTCGGATTTCTGAAGCCGGTGTCAACGGGGCCATTGAGCGATGCAGACGACCTGTGCGTGTTGTTGAACCACAACATGTTTTCGTGATAGTCACTGACATGTTAGTAGGCATCTGAAACGTTTTGTAAAAAGCAATGTATTGACGGAGTGTCTTTTTCGGTTCGATGAGCCCGTGAGTCCTCATCTCGCTTCGAGAGGAAAGGCTTCAGTATGTGTTATCTCAGTAGCCCATCATGATTGCATAGTAATCAGCTTGCCTAACAATGTCACAGACCCCTGCAGACAAAGAAATTCTTGTTGCTGTCTATAACAAACTTTCAGCATGGGCCTCAACTGGGGTCAGGCACGCGTTGGTCGAAACCGCGGGCGGGGTTCTCTCACCCGGGCCCAGCGGCAGTGTTCAAGCGGATCTCTATCGTCCTTTGAGACTTCCAGTACTGCTCGTGGCAGATTCTCGTCTAGGAGGAATTTCCTCAACGATTTCGGCGTTCGAGTCGCTGACGATTCGAGGCTGTGATGTGGCTTCGGCTCTTATCTTCGAAGATGCCTACTATAGAAACCATGACTATCTTCAGTCCTACTTCCGGAAGAAAGGCATCCCATTGTTGGTATTCCAACCACCTCCACCAAGACAGAATCATGACGATGCGGAAGATGTACGGTTAAAAGATGAAGAAGCAATGGCAGAGTATTATGACCGTACCATGCGGCAAGACGAACTCTATCAACTCCTGGAACATCTGGAAAGGTGGGAAGTCGAGAAGATTTCGGAAATAGAATCCATGGCAGAGCGTGCGCGGGAAACCATCTGGTACCCATTCACCCAACATCAGGGCATGGAAGAAAAAGACATTATGGTCATAGAATCAGCATATGATGACTATTTCCAAACTCTGTCTGCCGGAAGTACAGAGCGCGGTATTTTGCAACCAACATTCGATGGTTCTGCGTCGTGGTGGACTCAGGGTCTAGGGCACGGTAATCCCGACCTCGCTTTGACCGCCGCTTATACTGCTGGACGGTATGGACATGTCATGTTTGCCGGGACAGTTCACGAGCCAGCACTATCTCTGGCGGAAATATTACTCCGCACTGTCGGAAATCCGCGACTGAAGAAAGTTTTCTACACCGACAATGGAAGCACAGGGATGGAGGTTGCCGTCAAGATGGCGTTACGGGCCTCCTGCGCACGGTACGGTTGGAGTGCGCAAGAGCCAATAAAGATCCTGGGTCTCAAGGGGAGCTACCACGGAGATACGATCGGTGCAATGGATTGTTCGGAACCGTCGACTTTCAACAAAAGGGTGGAATGGTATCGCGGCCGAGGCTATTGGTTCGATTTCCCCCAGGTCGGGATGAAGGATGGCGTTTGGCAAGTCCGTTACCCGGAAGAACTGCAGGAGGCACTCGGAACAAATATCCAATTCGAATCCTTAGATGCCGTGTTCGACCTGCATGCACGACGGGAGTCGGATGTTGCCGAGGGATATAGGACGCATATTAAGAAAACCTTGGAAGAATTGGTACGCAGGCAAGGTGTTAAATTCGGTGCCTTGATTATGGAACCCGTCATCCTTGGAGCCGGAGGGATGCTTTTTGCGTGAGTGGACCGGGACTACTGGCACATTATCATAACCGACAGCACAACTAATATTCACGCAGGGATCCTCTATTCCAGAATTCACTGGCGACCGTCATTCGTGAGAACCCAGACCTGTTTGGATTTCCGAATACTACACCTGGGGCAGACTCTTGGTCCGGACTTCCAGTTATTTTTGATGAGGTCTTCACTGGCCTCTACCGGCTTGGTCGTCACACTGCTGCGTCGTTCATCGGGATCAATGCGGACATTTCCGTGCACGCGAAACTGCTAACAGGCGGGCTGATTCCTCTCGCTGCAACATTAGCGAGCCAAGAGATCTTTGACGCATTTTGTGGCCCAGAGAAGAGCGACGCGCTACTTCATGGACACAGCTACACAGCACATCCCATTGGCTGTAAAATCGCGGAGACGTCAATCAGAACGATGGCGGAGATGGACCGGAGCGGGTTCTGGGCCGAGTCCAAGTCTTCCTGGTCCACAGCCTTGTCCAGTGGCTCGGTGGCGTCTGTCTGGAGTCGATGGTCACTGGATCTCGTCCGCGATCTAAGCCGTGCCGACTCCGTCGACAGCGTATTTGCTATCGGAAGCGTGCTTAGCATAACGTTGCGGGATCAGCATGGCGGTGGTAAGTGGTACAGTGCCGGATAGGTTACTATGTGCTGACAACGTTGGTCACAGGCTACACATCTACGGCGGCCAGAGGATTACAGTCCCGGCTTGCGCAAGGAATGAACGGATTCAACATCCACTCTCGCGTGCTGGGCAATGTTCTATATTTAATGGCGAGCATGACGACGAAGAGAGAAACTTTGAGGGAGATAGAAGTATTACTTAGAAGAGCTCTCATTTGATTAGGCGGACTTTGCTCGCGAGCCGGCTTCCAAGCAGCAGTTGTACCAGACCAGCACAGTACTAGAGCTCACTGCATGAAGAGCTTCACTGACGCTTTTGAGGGCACTTCTTCCTTTCAACCAATCTTCTCGAAGTTCATAGTGTTTCCTCGGCAAGTCCGGCTCCTTGCAGTATTTCCAGAGCGGCCCATGGATATCTCTTGCCTTTGTACGAGTACGGAGTACTCCGTACAGTGTCCAGGTTCTGAATAGCCTCCTTGATCCTCACAAGGGTACGGCGGATATCCAAAATTTCGAAGAGTTGTCAGGAGGTGCTCCGTACTGCCCTCATCCGAAAGAATTTGCCTAACATGTACTCCATTCGAGGAGGAAGTACGAGTAAGAGTACGTCTTGTACGAGTACTGTGTGCGACCGAGATTCACCGAACGGAATACTGTACGTACTGAAATGGTACGTAGTTAATACTTACCTACCGAGCTCAATTCAAACAATGTCCTCCATGTCATGGTCACCAAGGTGACTTGAAGTATTCAATCAAGTCAATCACTGAGACTGGTACTGGCTGCGTGGCAGAACTGGGCAACTGGCTATCCGCGAAGGACTGTTAGAAGTACGAGTTCTGCCGTTTCTTTGTTACTGTTTCTTACCATTACTTACGAGAGAAGTATATACTCCGTACGGAGTACTTACCGGTGAACTCAACCCCACCAATTGAGCCGTTGAGACTTGAGGCTGTTGACCTACACTTTACTGTAATTGAGGGACTAATCGGCCCAAATCGGCAATCTTCAACGAGCACACCGTGCTCGAAGCCTTGAACTTATCCCGCTCAATTGCTGAGCAGATTGGCAGATCCGAAGGTTGCCAGTCGATTGTTGACTGGAACAGAGAGGGATTGTTGATTTCAGTAGGCTAATAAATCGAACTTTCCTGATCGTTTTTGACCTCGGACCGGCTCAAAGGACACGCATCTTGCAAAGAGGGCACAATGGCCGTGCCAATCTCACGATCCCTTCGTTCTGTCCTGCGGAGGTCATATGGCACCGTTCAGTCCAGCACGTCCGCAACAGGAATAACACCGAGCTGGACAGCTCAGATTCCATCCCCCCTCCGGGATGCTATCTCAGCGCAGGCGCCCCGCACAAACTGGACCAGGGAGGAGATTCAGCAGATCTACGAGACACCATTGAATCAATTGACTCATGCGGCGGTATGGAGGAGAGAGGGTTCATATGACCGGTTCGGCTGATTGCATCACAGGCCATTGTGCACCGCCGATTTCATGACCCCGCAGCGATCCAGATGTGCACGTTGATGAACATCAAGACGGGCGGGTGCAGCGAGGACTGCGCTTATTGCGCGCAATCGTCGCGGTACAGCACGGGCCTGAAAGCGACGAAACTGAGCCCTGTCGACGAGGTCCTTGAAGCGGCAAGAATCGCCAAGCAGAATGGCAGCACTCGGTTTTGCATGGGCGCCGCATGGCGGGACATGCGAGGTCGCAAGACCAGTCTACGTCGGATTAAGGAAATGGTTTCCGGGGTACGAGCGATGGGCATGGAGGTCTGCGTGACCCTCGGCATGATTGACGGAGAGCAAGCCAAAGAGCTCAAGGAAGCCGGACTCACCGCGTACAACCACAACCTGGACACATCGCGGGAATTTTACCCTTCCATCATCACTTCGCGGACCTATGACGAACGACTTAAGACTCTAAGTCACGTGCGGGATGCCGGCATCAATGTCTGCTCTGGCGGGATCATTGGCCTGGGAGAGGCGGACTCGGACCGTGTCGGTCTGCTGCATACAGTGGCTACGCTGCCCAGTCACCCTGAATCTTTCCCCGTCAATGCCCTGGTGCCGATCAAGGGAACGCCACTTGGCGACCGCAAAATGATCCCCTTTGACAAGTTGCTGCGCACCGTTGCAACAGCGCGGATTGTTCTCCCAGCGACGATCGTCCGTCTCGCCGCTGGCCGTGTCAATCTGACAGAAGAGCAGCAGGTCGCGTGTTTCATGGCTGGAGCCAATGCGGTCTTCACGGGAGAGAAGATGCTCACAACGGAGTGTAACGGGTGGGACGAGGATCTCGCAATGTTCCGACGATGGGGATTCTATCCCATGCGAAGCTTCGAGAGGGTCGAGAAAAAGAGTGTCGATGTTTCAAGCGAAAGCATGCAAAGCGCAAATGCCGTTCATAATGAGTCAACATAGATGGGTTAAACATTGACATCAAAACGAACCAGTTCATAGAGGTGAAAGGGCTCAAAGCTCATGGAGGGTCCCGTAGTGATAGCCTGTTGACGCAGGCAATAGTCTCAGACAACTGAACATACAGGTTGGCGTCATGCGGCCGTCGGTTTCAGTACACCGTCATGAAAAGCGGCAAATCGTTGAACCCTACCTAATCTGTGTGGTTGTATGTGACTTGGCCTGTGCAATTGTGTCTTCGAGGGCAAGCTGCAGGTGATCAAATGAGCCCATGCGCATTGGCAACCGAGATTTCATGCAGCTTCTGACACTGTGGTGTTTCAGTGGATGAAGGGGTTATTGTATGCGATAGACGGAGTGATGTGGCTAGAGTAGAAACTCCCACCAACGAAGAGTTGATGATTCCTGATACATTGATTTCACAGTTTTTGAATTGTAAGTTTACAATGCACGGCCCTGGCAACCTCATATGGATGAATGAGCGAAGTAGGGACTTGTACAAGAACTTTTCTGTACATTCGTTGAATCATTCTATCGAATTTCACAAATGCCATACTATGACAAGCTGGTCGAGTAGGTAACATGAAAAATCGGAATAACTTGCTTAATACAACATTCATGGTATGAAGCCGTCGAGAATGCTGCTCAACTTTCAAATCACTGCTTCCCAGCAAGACCCAGCAGGTTGATGCTCTTGGGCCGCTCAATAGGCAGTCCCAGGGCACGGTCCCAAATCAACTGAACTAGCGGTCCCAGAGCACGGCTGACGCCGAACGTCACGGTGTAGTAGAGAGGCTGCTGGAATCCATAGTGATAGAACAGCACGCCAGAGGCCGCATCAACGTTGGGGTGTGGATTCTTGGTCTGTCAAGATAGTCAGCATGAATTGTATGTTCCGCCCTATTCATTGACAGACGTACCTTTCCGTGTTCGGTCAGAACGCGCGGAGCGACTTCAGAGTTCAACTTGACAAGCTGGAACACAGGGTTGGCAAGAATATCAGGTCGCGACGCGGCAAAGTCCATGAGGGCCTGGAAGCGTGGATCAGGCTTGCGCAGGACTCCATGTCCATAGCCAGGAACGACACGGCCCGAGTTCAGCGTGTCCCACAAATACTTCTCAACATCCTTCTCGGTGAAATTGTCTCCAATGGTCTCCTTCATGGCGAGAATCCATCGCAGCACTTCCTGGGCCGCCAAACCATGGAGTGGACCAGCCAGACCCAGGAGACCAGCGCTGTAGCTCAGGAATGGATCGCTAAGCGCGCTGCCCACAAGATGCGTAGTATGCGCCGAGACATTCCCACCCTCATGATCACCATGCAAAGCCAGATACAGGCGGAGCAAATCAACGAAGTCTTCGTTCTCCTTCCCGCCTTTGCCCAGCAGCGTTGCGAAATTGTACGACCAATCCTGGGAGGAATCGAGTGGCTGAGTGCCAACCGTATCGACTTCGTTCGGACGGAAAACCAATGCAGCAACACGGGGAATCTTGGCAAGAAGGGAAATACAGTCATCGAAGGTGGGCTCCCAGTAGTCGGCCTTGCTCAGTCCCTTCTCGTACGCCTTGGCAAACGACGACTCGGTGTTGAGCGCGGCCACGGCAATGGATAGCTGGGTCATAGGGTGCATGGTCTTCGGAAACGATTTGATCAAGTCAAGAATGTGCTGCGGCAAGTGTGACTTCTCCGCAAGCTCCTTGGAAAACGCGCGGACCTGTGTGGTTGAGGGCACTTTGCCAGTCAAGAGCAGCCAGAACATGGCCTCCGGCAACATTTCGGTACCAGACGTTCCCTTTGGAAGCTCCCGCTGGCAATCCTTGATGGTGCGACCATGGAAGCGAATGCCCTCGTTGGAATCGAGCACAGAGCCCTCCCACACCATTGACTTCAGCCCACGCATGCCCCCAATGACATTGTTAATCTTCACTTCTCCAATGACTTCCTCTCCGCGCTCCTTGACTTGCTTGAGCAACTCCCTCTTTTCTGGGATCACCTCCTTCAGAGCGGTCTTCAGATCGGGTTCAGCGGTCGCATAGCTGCGGCTGACAATGACCGGGCGGCACGAGATCTAAACACGATCAGCCGTCTTGGCCTCTTCATGTCACCAAATGCTTATTCTCACCTGTGCCAGCCGGAGAACGCGGTGTGCAGCTCTGGGCGTAGTCGTCAACATTGTTGTTGGCCCAAGTCTGACAAGAATCCGGGGTTCGCGGGGTAGCTTTGCGGTAGCCTACGTTGATTACAGGCGGAATGGGCGAGAAATCGGGAGACAAGAGAACACTTTTCAATGCGCGAGCCGAAGCTGGAGTGTACTCGTCAGGAAAACAGCCGTCGAAATGCTCGAGAGCATCACTTACCAAGTGCAACGGCTTGCGGAGGAATGGTTCGGTTGTCCGCGGCTCAACATGCCGAGGTGATGGATGGTGTCTGCGTAAACTAAACCCTTTCCGGAAACGCCACTGGGCGATTTCATCATCCGCCGAAACAGCGCGATATCGGAGATTTCGGATAAGCACCGAAAGCTCATTTCTCTCTCTGTCAATCCGAGAATCGTCAGTCTGCACGCCACGAGGACTACGTTCGTCGTAGGTTCACAACTCGTGCACTTCAAATAAAATCGTACATAGTCAGAGTCATTGACTTAAGGAACATTCTTTCTATCCAATGCTGAAAGTGTCCCGTCTTGTCATGTTTCGATTCAAACTCTGACGGAGGACGAGCTACGAATAACGATCAAACGCAGGCCACTTATGCAATAGGTTTCCGACTCTTTCTTTTCGTTCTCTCTGGGGTTTGGTTTATTAACAGGTTCGGCGGATTGCGGATCGTGAACCGCACTGCGGGAGTATCCTAGGACCCAAATAATGATGATGCTTCGTACTTGTGCGCGTCGACTCCCTCGACCAGCAGCAACTCTTGCAGCATCGGCTGTAGCACGACGCTCCTTTACCTGCAGCTATCCCCGAATGTCTTCAATACCACCCGTCGAACCTCCGCTTTCCACGCGGCTTCCGTCTGACTCGTTTCAATTGCTATCGACGGCCGACAAAGCAGGTGCTGCCGAAGACTCGCTATACGAAGCTCAAATCAAGGATGTCGAGGCGTGGTGGAAGACACCTCGTTTCGAGGGCATCAAGCGCCCGTATACGGCAGCGGATATTGTCAGCAAGCGTGGATCCCTACAACAAACGTATCCCAGTTCATTGATGGCACGCAAACTCTTCAACCTGCTGAACGAACGAGCTGCGGAGGGTCGTCCCGTACATACGAGTAAGCCAACTCCTTGTTGCACATGGAACGGCAAAATAACGCTTTGAAGTGGGTGCAATCGACCCGGTGCAGATGACGCAGCAAGCTCCGAATCAGGAAGTCCTGTACGTATCGGGTTGGGCGTGCTCTTCCTTGTTGACGGCCACCAACGAGGTCTCTCCCGACTTTGGCGACTACCCCTACAACACGGTGCCCAACCAAGTGCAGAGACTTTTCAAAGCGCAGCAGCTGCATGATCGGAAGCATTGGGATGAGCGTCGGAAAATGACCCCGGAGCAACGAAAGGCAACACCCTACATAGATTATCTGAGGCCCATCATTGCCGACGGCGATACGGGGTAAGTTTGGCTCGATAGCATGGTGTTCGACTCTAACATAGTGTCAGTCATGGCGGCATCACCGCAGTGATGAAGCTTGCCAAGCTGTTTGCTGAGAACGGTGCGGCCGCAGTGCACTTCGAAGACCAGCTCCATGGGGGAAAGAAATGCGGTCATCTTGCTGGCAAGGTTTTGGTCCCGATTGGTGAACACATTAATCGCTTGGTCGCGGCCCGTTTCCAATGGGACCTTATGGGCGTGGAGAACCTTATCATCGCACGCACGGACTCCGAAAGTGGCAAGCTCATAAGTAGCACTATTGATGTTCGAGACCACGAGTTCATTCTTGGTGTGACCGAGGATATTGAGCCCCTGGCGGAGACCCTTCAGGCAATGGAACGCGAGGGTGCTAGCGGCCCGGAGATTGATGCCTATGAGAGCGAATGGGTCAAGTCCCACAAGCTTGTCACTTTTGACGAAGGTATGCAACTTTGTGCTCAATTGCGCTTGGCTCACAGACTGAAAACATCATGCAGCCGTCGATGAGCAACTGAAAGCGGAGGGCGCTTCCCAGGCAGTTCGCGATGCCTATCAAGCAAGAGTCAAGGAAAACCCGAATATATCCATTTCTCGTCGCCGTGCCCTCGCAGAGGAGTTCACGAAGAAACCAGTCGTATGGTCATGGGACATCCCACGAACTAGAGAGGGCTATTACCATTACCGTGCTGGTCTACCTGCGGCGATCAAACGAGCGAAAGAGTTTGCTCCGTATGCTGACCTTCTGTGGGTGGAAACTGGAGGTGCGAGTGTCGAGAAGGCGGCGCAGATAGCGAAATCTGTTCATGAACTGTATCCTGGGAAGAAGTTTGTCTACAACCTCAGCCCGTCTTTCAACTGGATGGCGCAGGGCTTTGATGAAGCAACCCTCAAATCCTTTGTGTGGGATATCGCTCGACATGGGTAAGTGACTCGGTCGTCTCGCCGTGAATCGCGATGTGATGCTGACATGCATAGCTTTGTCCTCCAACTGGTCTCGTTGGCGGGTCTACATTCGAACGCCACAATCACCACCGAACTCTCGCGAGCATTCAAGGACGAGGGCATGTTGGCATACGTCCGACTTATTCAATCGCGCGAGAAAGAACTTGGAGTGGACGTGCTGACACACCAACGATGGAGTGGAGCGCCCTACGTGGATGGCATTCTCGGTGCCATCCTGAGTGGCAGCAGCAGCAGCAAGAGCATGGGAGAGGGCAACACCGAGAAAGGTACGGCTCAATAAATCTGGATTAGCAACCAGCACTGACAATCTGAATCCTGCAGACTTCTAGGTGCATGCTATGATGTAAATTAGCTGGCATTCGATTCTAGTTAATCATCCACAATGCGCTGACTATCTTCAAGTTCCCCTGCTCTATGAATACAGTCTTCCTCAGTAGTACGAGTACTAGTAGTTCACGAGAAACACAAGCAAATCAAACCCAGTTAAGATGTTCTTGTGCGACTACACGATGAGAAGAAGTACTAACGAGTATGTCTCGGTAGGGTCTGATCATGATTTCCAACAAGCACGGGAACATCGATATCTAATAATACTATGCCAACCCAAATGGTAAGTCTGAATGGAGGAGAACTAGGGGTGTGCATAGTACGAATACTAGCTATCAATCAGATCGTTTGAGGTTCAGATGAGACCTGACACAATTAAATAATTGCTTGTGCGGCGGTGCCTGAACCACAGTCTAAAAATTTTTTTGACCCTAGTGCCCGAGTGGTGGTTGGTGGCGAGAAAAAAAAAAAAGCCGCAGATGAACGACAACAACAGTCCAACTTCGTCCTGCAAGACTCACTTTTCTATTCATTAATTAATTTATCTTTGCCCTCGTTGCCTTTGTTGACGTCGCGGAGCATCATTCATTCATCATTCAATTTTGTAGGCTCTGGCCTATTCAACAGCTCACGCCGGCAACGTTGGGTTCATTGAACTTTTCGGCCCTCCGAATTTTCTGTGATAGATACGGAGCAGGGCCATCCATTCATCATGCCAATTTCTGTCACCAATCTCCCCTCATCAGCTCCCCCTGCAAATGAGGTTACTTCGCTTTTGAACACAATTTTCACAGCAAAGACCTCACAGGAGTCATTGGATGCATCCTACGCCCTGACAAATCTTCTTATCCAGACGACAGGCTATCGGGGTATCAAAGACTTTGGCTTGCTGTCCGAGATCAAGAAAGCCGCGGCCGACAAGAAAAATGGCATACGTCGAGAGAGCGCCATGCTCATTCTTGGAGCTCTATTTGAAGTTTTCCCCAAGCAAGACCGGCTGAGCGAAGTGGTATTCCTTATCAAGAATGGGGGAGCTCTGGGTCTCGCGCTAGATGCCCTGTCGGACAAAGGCACCGTGGTCCGTGATGCGGCTCAATATGCAGTGGATGCGCTGTTCGCCGCGTTGAGGCCGGAGTCACTCGCGAGCGCTTTTCTCCCTGCTCTTGTACGCTACTTGGAAAAGGGTACGGCAAAGTGGCAAGGTGCCGTGGGTGCGTATGCACTACTCGAAAAAATGGCGACCAAAGCGCAGACAGGATCTGGCACTCAAGCTGAAGAGCGTGAAAAAGATTTGTTGCGAGAATCCATGGGAGCAGCTCTGAAAGAGATTATTCCGGTTGTGAATTCTGGCATGCACGATCTGAAAAGCGAGGTTGCTAAACAGGCAGTCAAAACTATGACTGCGTTGGCCAACCTCATAACTAATGAAGATGTGATTCCTCGAATTCCATTGCTTATCAAGGCGATGGAGCAGCCGTCTGCCGACACTCTGCAGAGGACTATCCTTGCTCTTTCGCAAACTACATTTGTGGCCGTCGTTACTTCCCCTGTTCTCGCCCTTCTCACCCCTCTTCTCGAACGGTCCCTTAACACCCCCACGACTCCCCAGGAGGTTCTACGACAGACGGTTGTGGTGGTGGAAAATCTTACGAAATTGGTCCATGATCCGGCGGAAGCTAGAGCCTTCCTTCCCAGACTGCGACCCGGCGTCCAGTCTGTCAAGGATAGAGCTTCTCTTCCAGAAGTCCGGGAATTGGCTGATCGAGCTTTGCATGTCATGGACAAAGCCATGGGCGACGATAAGTTGTCGAACGATAGCACTATCGGCAGAACAGCTACAGAGGAAGTTCTCAAGGTGCTCGAGAATGAAATTGAGGCTCATGGCGGTCTACAGCGCCCGGAAGATGGAGATTTTCCCAGTATCGTCAAAAATTATATCGCAGGGATGGTTTCTCGGGCTGTCCATGTGAGAATGTACGACCGTATTCCGGATTCCGTGGGGCCGTATCTACGCGGCCTCGTTCGGGATGATCAACATGACAAGGTTGCTGCGAAGATTCAGACGTATTTCATCGAAAAAGATCGCCGCAAGTTCGGAGAACAAACTCAAGATGACGAGAACGAAGTTGAGATCGTTAACGCAAACTTTTCCCTCGGCTACGGAGGGAGGCTGTTGCTCTCTCATACTAATTTACGTCTACTGAAGGGTCATCGTTACGGTCTCTGTGGCCGGAATGGTGTTGGCAAGTCCACTCTAATGCGCAGCATTGCTGAGGGTAAATTGGAAGGATTTCCGCCCAAGGAGGTCCTTCGGACATGCTTCGTTGAGCACAATCAGGGCGAGAGTGCCGAGCTCAGTGTCCTGGAATATTGTGCAAACGATCCTGAGCTCGCTGGCACCGGAAGAGACGATATTTCGACCGTTCTTGATGAATTTGGCTTCACTTCTGGCTCAGAGGGGCGGCAATCCCAGAAGGTCGGATCTTTATCAGGAGGATGGAAAATGAAATTAGCGCTGGCTCGTGCAATGCTCATGAAGGCCGACGTCTTGCTTCTGGATGAACCGACGAATCACTTGGATGTTGCCAATGTAAAGTGGCTCCAGGAGTATCTGAAGAAGCACACCGAAATCACCAGTTTGATTGTCAGTCATGACTCCGGTTTCTTGGATGAGGTGTGCACCGATATTTACCATTATGAGAACAAGAAACTTGTTCTCTACAAGGGAAACTTGGCAAAGTCAGCATCACCTTGCCCTAATGTGTTCGACTGGACTATGCGTGTGCTAATGATTGTTGAAATAGTTTTGTCAAGATACGACCGGAAGCCAAAAGCTACTACACCCTCTCTGCAAGCAACCTGCAGTTCAAATTCCCACCCCCTGGCATATTGAGTGGCATCAAGTCGCAGACGCGAATTATTCTTCGCATGAGCAACGTTTCCTACACCTATCCCGGAGCCAGCAAGCCGTCCCTGGTAGACGCTTCCATCGCATTGTCACTGTCTTCTCGCACAGCAATTATCGGTGGCAATGGTGCTGGCAAGTCCACGCTGATCAAGCTGCTCACAGGAGAGCTCGTCCCTCAGTCAGGAAAGGTGGAAAAGCATCCAAATCTCCGAATTGGCTACATCAAGCAGCACGCGCTAGAGCACGTCGAAATGCACCTCGAGAAAACGCCAAATCAGTATCTGCAGTGGCGTTACGCCAATGGTGATGACCGCGAAGTATTTCTCAAGCAAACTCGCATCATGACAGATGAGGAACGTGCGCAGATGGAGAAGCCGATTGACCTTGGTGATGGCCGCGGACCTCGGCGTGTTGAAGCGCTTATGGGACGTCAGAAGTGGAAGAAGTCATTTCAGTACGAAGTCAAATGGGTGGGACTGCTTCCTAGGCACAACACGATGGTGTCGCGGGAGACATTGATAGAACTGGGATTCTCGAAATTGGTGCAGGAGTTTGACGACCATGAGGCGTCTCGGGAAGGACTGGGTTATCGCATCCTCGAGCCCAAGGTGATTGCCAAGCACTTCGAAGATGTCGGACTGGATCCAGATATTGCCAACCACAACCAAATCGGGAGTCTCTCGGGAGGGCAGAAAGTCAAGGTGGTGTTGGCCGGAGCGATGTGGAACAATCCACACTTGCTGGTTCTGGACGAACCGACCAACTTCCTTGATCGAGACTCGATGGGCGCGCTGGCTGCCGCCATCCGCGACTACAAAGGTGGAGTGGTGATGATCTCGCACAACGAGGAATTCGTGAGCTCGCTCTGTCCCGAACAAATCTATGTCGCAGATGGCCGCATTACGCGTCACATCAACACAGCTGCGCAAACCGATCGCCTGAATGGAAACTCTGTCGGACCGACGCCAGACGGCAGTAGGGTCGCGAGCTCGGCCGTATCCAGCGCAACAGCGTCGGCAGTCAATTCGGGTGCCGAAGACACGGGCGAACTGAAGTTCAAGGCGAAGAAGAAGAAGAAGCTCACGCGTGCGCAACTCAAGGAGCGCGAAGTACGCAGGCGACTACGGCACCTTGAGTGGCTGAACTCTCCCAAAGGGACACCCCGCCCCCCGGATACAGATGATGAAGAGGAGTGAGCACGGAACGATTTCAAGTTATTGTCCTATGTCATGCGATCATATTATTTGTCTATGTTCATAATGCTTCCATCGAGGTAGACGGTTGGATAGAGGGACGGTTAAAGGCATTTGTTCCGGACACTTCTGCAATGACTTCAGTCAGAGGAGCTACTCGTTCATCCATCCAGTCATACATCATAGCATGGTTTTCGATGAGGCTTAAAGATGTGAACTGCCATGAGCGGGTGGACTTGAATAGTGCAGGGTAGCAGCTTGAAGGTATTTCCCATTCTTAGTAGTATCTTTCGTGCCCTAACATCCACCACTTGGGATCACCATCAGCAACTACAAATGACATTGGAAACAATAGCCAGAGCCATCTGAGCCCTGGGGATATGCTTCACAACATAGATGAGTTTTGGAATGAGGTTATTCAATCCAGGAAATCGAGATCTTACGAGCACAAATATCTCGCGCCAAATTTCTTGTTTGGTCTGACACGAAACTTAAAGAAACCTTGGAGATGGATGTTTCAAGGGTTATGTTAACATCCCACACTCTTTCTTCCACCTCACAGAACCAGAGCAGCAGTGCCAATCAACCATCCCAGTCCAATAAGACAAATCGACCCAATTTCCGGCAATATAACCATTGCGGCCCCCGTAAACTGTTCCGGCGATGATGAAGCTGTGGTGGCAGGCTTTGTCTCGGTCACGTCGTCCTGTCGAAATGTGGGCGACGTCATATCGGTAGTGGTGACCTGGACAGCCGATTCTGTCACAGTTGCAGTCTCATGATGAGGTGCATACTCGCCGACGTAGGAAGAAGCGAGACTTTTAACGCTGCTAACAATGTCTCCAGCTCGACTTTCCCAATACGATGCAATACTCAGCGCCGAGCCGACTTCTGCCGATGCTTTTGATTCTCCATAACCTTGGTAGGCGCTGGCGATCGAGTGCGCGTACTTTTCGGCAGAGCTGGCGATATCAAGGTACGGTTGAGGATCATATGCTTCTGCCATTACAGCGGTGACGAAAAGTAGGGGCATGTAAATCTTGCAGCGCATTCCGGAGGACGGTCACTTAAAGCAAGCCGGCTTTGTCAACCTCGAATATGCTTCTGTCTCCTGTTCACGGTGGCTTTGTGAAGATTCTGGTCGTTTGAACCCGTATACCATTGATCGACAAAGGGAGGCATGAATACCACTCGCATTTATAAGATCATCTCGGTCCTTAAAAGTACCTTGACCGAGCTATCGGACAGATAGAAGATATTGGATACGTCTACTCCGTACTCCGTGGACTATTTGCTACAACCTGCTTGAATTCCCCTTGCAGAATTCTAAGACAGTCATCTGATGAATTCAATTGAAGACTGATCACACACGCCACATCGGGACATCATCTGTACATAGTGAAACCCTGCGAGGATGGTTCATGCAAAGATTGTTGCACAAAAGTACGATTGGGCAAACCGGGCTGGTTGTATGGGTTGACCTTAGTAGTGTATTCAATTGCTTGCTGCTCTTTGAAATCCATCACAGTACTTCGGCCTGCATGCAAAATCGGACTGCTTAAGTGGATCTTGATTGTAGTATCAGACCTATTTCCAATTGGGCAACTCATACATTGATCGGAATCAGACAGTAGGTAGCCGAACGTCGCTACTCACTCGTGGTCTACGATATATAGTCGTTTCCTTCATGGACTGTTTACTTAAGTTGACACTTCGCCTGTCCCTGAGATTCCTCTGAATTCAGCTCCTCCAATCCAGATTTACCATTTTTTTTGGGGTACCATGGCACATAAGAGGTCCAAGTACGTGTGTGTAAATATGTACTCAGTTTTTGAAAGCGATATTAATCTAGGTCTTCCCATGTGTAAGTACAATGGTGCAGTTATCAGATTCTCTCGATGATGTTCTCTTCCTTTATGGCGGAACGCTTGTGGGTGTGCGCGTTCTCAACCTGGAATATTGTCAATGATTGGCTCATCCGTGGGTTAATTGGAGTTGTACCTCATATCGAGGCGTCGATGGAGACGCATGGACGTTTCTTCCTGTCAAATTGCCTGGCTGCGTGATAACGTCACGGATGATGCCGACGGATTCCGAAGTCTTGGATTCGGCACCTGGAATGAAACTCAACAATGAGGTCCCTTGGAAATCACGGAATCGACGATTCTCACCTCCGACTGGCTTGTAGCGCACTTGCTGATTGACTCTATAAGCAGGCATTTTATCGATGTGCTGTCTATTCGACACGGGTTGGCGTGTAAATGGTTCAACAAGGCCTATTCGACTCGATTCTCTTTTGAAAGGTCAGAAGTCACCGATATCTGCAGGTCGTATGGCAAGGCGCAGGAAAGTGAAAGGAATCGCTCTTATACCTCATGCTTGGTGGCAGTGGCCATAGGACTGATGTCACAATGTCATTGTGTGGCAGTATTGTCCTGCAATGGAAATGCACCGGCAATGATACGCGGCGACGGATGCATCACAGTGACAAGTTACCGGACAAAATGCCCGCGTTGCTGACGGCCGATAATTCGTAAGGTCATCAAGACCAGCGCACAATCCAATTTGACCTATGTGGTTGTGTACGAAAGCTGGGGTTTGTGGCTGGATGTCAGTTCCAGAAGGGTGGCACTTGTGGGAACGGAAAGGCTCTATCATGATGACGTGTGGGATGCGGAAATGTTCCTGTCCGGGTCTTTCAAATCTGATTAATATGAGTATCCTGTACATATACGCAAAGCAACAATGGTCAAACATGAAAGACACTGAGAAGATTCTGAACACGATGAACGATAGAAGGGATATCATGAAAGCCACGAGGTCACATACACAAGCAAGAAGCAACTAGAAACCACCACAAGAAAAAAAGAAAATATCATGACTGTCGACTGTCAAATTGTGTTGTACAAAGCTGTACAAAGCTGTACAAAGCTGTACAAAGGGACCGAGTGTCTGAAACGACACAATCATTTCGCAGGTGCCGGAGTTTTCACGTTATTGGACAACCATGCCTGGCATATGAATCAGCCCACTTGATATGACAACAGGCCGGGGCAATAAGGTTCTTACCAATCCTTCGAAGATTCCGGTTCCCTCGGTTGCAACACTAGGCACCACATACCACAGCCGGTCCTTCAGTTTATGGAGTTCTAGAGCGTTGGTAACCTCTTCTGGGCTCATATCTAGCAAAATGTCAGTACATCGGTTGCAAGATCTTGCGGGTAATACGCACGCCCTGGAATGTCCTGTTTGTTAGCAAAAACCAACAACAATGCGTCCTTCATTTCCCGGTCATTGATAATCTTGTGAAGCTCTGAGCGTGCTTCGCCTATTCGCGCATGGTCGGCCGAATCAACCACGAAGATGAGACCTTGTGTGCCTACATAAAGTCAGCAGGTGTCCTCCAGGCCTGTTTTACATTCCATACCGGAGTAATAATGCCTCCACAAAGGGCGAATCTTGTCCTGCCCACCGACATCCCAGACATTGAATTTGACGTTCTTGTATGTGACGTTCTCGACGTTGAACCCGACTGTCGGAATAGTAGTCACGTCCTGGTTGAGCTTCAGTTTGTACAGGATCGCTATTCATTCCGTCAGAAACCATTGACAAGGGGAACAGGAGGTAAACACACTGGTCTTGCCCGCCGCATCCAGTCCCAGCATGAGCAATCGCATCTCCTTCGATCCGAAGATCTTGCCCATAATCTTCGAAACTGAGCCACCCATCGTGACGGCGGGATAAATTCAAACTTCCGCGTCGAAGAGGGACACCAAGGAGATGGCAGCTCAAACGGTGATACTAAGGGAACCTGCTCCCCAACAGCAACGAAATCACGCACCAATTGACTCAGCGGAGGTCGTCGATCGGTTTGCTGAGACTCGAAAAAGTCACTCACACGGACGGTAGATCTAACACGACATAGGTTATGACCGTCTGTAAGGAAAGCTGATCGCAAGGATGCCCCAGGTCGTTGACCAAACAGGAGGCATTGCAACTTGCATTACGGAGAAAAGCTCGCCAACTTTGATTGGTAGGTTACCTATTAGCATCACTTAGTCCATGGTAACATACTGTAAACTGGATCTTCTTTCAACCGTTAGTCCAGGTACGAGTACTCGTACTCGTAGCCATTGCCGATTTGGTTAATTTACGTAACTCATGCGAGCAACAGGTAGGTTGCGAACTCATGCCCCAATTGTGACGCTTACGGAGTGCAGTAGCTACAAGTCATTTTGTACTTTTGTAGATGACTCCGTGGTCCGTACGGAGTCCTTCCTCGTAAGTACTTACCTGGAGGTACTTACTCTGTAAGTTCTGCGGAATCTAGGGAGTACCAACTTTGTAGGTACTATCAGCGAATTTCCATACGGAGTACGGAGTACAGAATGTGGACGGCAAAAATTACCAGCGCCATTCAATGGGTCTTTTCCTTGTTTCCTTTTTTTTGGTACTCACCTCCGAGTACTCCGTATACAGTACGGAGTACGGAGTACTCTAGGTACTATCTATTAACTAGCACATACGGAGCACAATAGTTAGTACAGACTACAGAGTACTTGGTTAGTACTTCGCACACTGTACGGAGTACGGTGTGCTTGTATCATTCATTACAAGGTCGTGCTCTGTATGGAGTATGAGTCCTCATACACTACAGGGCACTTCCAACACCCTCTGGCCCTGAACATTTGACTTTTCGTTCGAGTTTGGAGATACTCTGTACTCCATAAGCTAGTTCTAGACGAATCAACTGCTATTGTGTGCGGCCTTTAACAAGGTTGGCTGGTTGGCGTAGTTGGTTATCGCGCCTCGTTAACACCGAGGAGGTCGCCGGATCGAGCCCGGCACCGGTCAATTTTTTTTTTTAATATTTGATCTTCCATTGTTGTATTCAGCTCGTATCCGTACGAGTACTTTCAAGCCCACAAACCCGAAGACAAGATCGTTTGAAGCCAGATGAAGCAGCTGTCAGTGACTGGGTTCTTGACTGAGAAGCCTTTTCTACATGACAGTTCAGTTACGATGAAATGTACTCCGTTCGCAGTACCCGCATACCCTTGACTGATTTGATACGGGGTCTATGGACGGTAGTACGTCCATACTCCGTACTTTACAGTCCTGAAACTGAGGATTCTCAGGGGTGGTCACTGGTCAGACCTCCCGAGTCCGAGGCTCCGAATTTGGCAAATTCACAAGCAGTTCGCAGAACGGCCCAGATTCCAGAATCCAGAACCATCGCCCCGGAATTGTGTATTACATAATGCACTGAAGGATCACAATAATGCTCGTTGAGCCAGAGGTACTATTGTTGAAATCTCCAACTTCTCCCTCACATGCTGGGTAGAAGTCACTTTCGTTTGTCAATATTGGACATGCCACGAGTCCTCGACGTTCACTATGTACAGAACGGGCGAATCCGCGTCTTCCATACGAAAAACAGTTGAATTTGACTTGGAGAACCTCACGGATGACTCTGATGATGATCACCATGAGCGTGCAACGAAATATGCTCCGCATGGAGGTTTGACTGCTGTCTCGCCAAGACGGTTCAGAAAATATGCTATCATCGTGGCTCTTGTGGTTTTTGTGATTTGGTTGATTGGCCACCGATCACGTCTGCCACCAGGGTCATCGCCGCATCTCCGTTACGAGTCCATCGACTGGTCTCAGTACGCATATAGCCAATATGTGACGGATAGTTCTTATCTGTGTAACGCGGTGATGGTGTTCGAAGCGTTGGATCGGTTGGGAAGCCGTGCGCAACGTGTATTGTACTATCCCGAATCTTGGGATACCACCGTTGAGCACGCAAAGGATCGTGATAGTCAGTTGTTGAACCTTGCACGGGACAAATATAAAGTCCAACTTGTGCCGGTGCCGTTGCAATATATCGATCGACATTCCAGTCAGTAGTGGTTCAACCCCGCGTTATGGTGCATGGGACTAACGGTGAGATCCGCGGCAGAGGAAGGCGTTGAGTCTCGGGATTTCAGCATTTCGAAATTCTACGCCTTTCGAGAAACGCAGTACCGTCGAATTCTACATCTTGATTCCGATGTAATAATCCGTCAGAACCTCGATGAATTGTTTTTCCTTCCCTCGGCACCGGTTGCTATGCCGCGTGCGTACCAGGACTGGCCACGCAGTCATAAGCTCGCTCCCTTTCTCGTTCTCATCGAGCCCTCGTATCGCGAATGGAGGGCGTTGATGGATGCTGTTGAACCTGCGAAGCATGGACAGATGGCGGATGATGGAGGCCGGGACACGTACGATGTGCAATTACTCAATGACCGGTATGGCAATTCGGCCCTAGTTCTTCCACATCGGCAGTACGGTCTCGTAACCGGAGAGTTTCGCACCAAAGATCACCGGCTATTTTTGGGCAATGATTATGAAGAGTGGAATCCAGATAAAGCTTTGGGCGAGGCCAAAGTCATCCACTTTTCCGACTGGCCGTTGCCTAAACCATGGATTATGTGGCCACAGGGACAGCTGGCAAATATGTTGCCAAAATGTGACAACAATCCAGGAACACCCAAAGAAAGTGGGTGCCGTGATCGGGACGTGTGGCTTGGGTTATATGATGATTTCCGACAACGGCGAAAGGTGAGGTTCAGGCTCTGGAGCTCCCCCCTGGACAATTGACTAATTCACACAGGATATCTGCAAACTACTGAGCTATCCTGCCCCGGATTGGCCTCCGAGAGAGGGCCAGGAGTGGACAGGAATGACCCCAGCTTCACCTTGAGCCAACAATACGCATTTCCGATTCCGCGATGAAGCATTCGCAGCTGAAAGCTGTACTACGTATTGATTCAACCAGCCGCTCGGCATGGTTGCGGAGAAGGGCTGCATAGGGCAGTGTGAACTCGGAGGATTAAATCATATTATTATTTGTGCGAATTATCAGGCATTATGAGCCATGGATGTTGCAGGGGGGCCACTCGTGCATGTCTCCTTCAAACAGACATTTTCATGGCAATCGTTTTGTGTGGGTTATAACCTTTGACGATGAAATCCTCTATCTTCCAGCCGTCAATACTGCCACCCTTCTCCCGCTTGATCTCCAACTCAGGGAAATTTCGTGGTTCGCGCTCCAGCTGGGTTTTGAGTGCGTCGACGTGGTCGAGGTAGACATGGGCGTCACCCATGACATGTGTCAAACTGCCGGGAATTAGATCGCAGACATGTGCTATCATGTGTGTGAGCAATGCATAACTGGCGATATTGAAAGGAACTCCGAGGCCCATGTCACACGATCGTTGATACAATTGACAATGTAGATGGCCTTTTGGTTTTTCCCCGTTCTGGTCTTCCGCTTCCGTTCGAGACCTTGGAAAGGAAACATAAAACTGGGCAAACATGTGACACGGTGGGAGCGCCATGCGAGAAAGATCGCGCGGATTCCAAGCGCTCAAAATTATCCGGCGATCATAAGGATTCGTCCGTAATTTGTGGATGACCTCCGCCAGCTGATCGACTCCTTGGCCGGTGTAATCCGTTTTTGCATCAACGTACGCGGCACCGAAGTGTCGCCACTGGAAGCCATAAATGGGACCCAGGTCGCCAACTTCATGATGGGTTAGGCCCACGCTGTCGAGGAATTCACGCGATCCATTGCCATCCCAAATCTTCACTCCTTGCTCGCTCAAAGCAAGAGAGGACGTATTCCCCTCGATGAACCACAGTAGCTCGGCAATAACTGCTCGGAGATAGACGCGTTTTGTCGTAAGGAGTGGTAGGATTGGGCGCCCGTTTTCATTGAGGCTGAACTTCAGTGGTCGTGGAGCGAATATCGAGTACGTTCCTGTTCCTGTTCTAGAGGGAATCAGCAGCCATCGCTTTCTTTCAAGTCTTCATGAGGCGTACCGATCGGGTCGATGCTCTCCGGTTTCCAAAATCTCCCGTACAAGATCCAGATATTGGTATTCCTCATGCCGTTTCGCAGGCAACCCATTTTCGTTCGCGGATGTTTTGGACGAAGTTTTGTCAGGGTCCACGGATGCGGGTGTCAAGGTCATGACGGTGGATGAGGATGGTTGAACACCTACAACAGACCGCGTATATGCTGGTCTCGATCTCTTAAGCGATTATGCACGATGTTGTTTCTGTGATGAACTTTGGAAGTACTTACATTGATTTTTCAAACTTCATTCAGTAGTGAACGCGCTTAGCCGCTGACCTGGTCGCGTCGCGTCTTGAGGTCTTGGCAACAATTACAGTACAATACGGAGCACCCCGCACCAAAAAAAAAAAAAAAAAAATTAATTCGTTCAAGTCTTCGGTCAAGATTAGAAAGTTTGCTACTGTATTGGTGTACTCTGTACGGAGGACATACGTGTTCGTAATTACTAGTCTTGATGATCAAGACGCGTGGATGACAGCAACAGGCATTCGCTGCGTGTGCACGAGGTGTCGCGACGGACAAAGAGATCAAGATCGATATGTACTCCGTACTCGTCCGATGAAAACAAGCCGCGCTGTACGAGTAAAACTCATTGTTCTCTGGATTTCGTTATATTCAGGAAAAATCACGTGATATGGTTATACTGCAATTGGGGTTTCTTGGGAACTGATGGAAAAGGTGGGTCTGCACAATCCCACTACATAACTAATCTCCGAAATAATCTCAGGATAATCTCAGATTTTCAGTGCTTTCTCAATGGACAAAGATAAAACTAGCAGAATTGATTGTGAATCAGTATACTGATGATGCCGGAAGTTGGTCAATTCGCATATGCTACAAAGCCCACCCTAAATCCTCCGTTATCGATATACTATGGAAATGAGTGCAGTTCTTGCACATGCGTCATGCTGCATGTGTTATCAGCGGATCGCAACCATTTATTGGATCTTATTGGTGCACCTGCAAAAAGGGCCCCACTAACTTGCTTGGGTTGCATCACAAAAGTTCCTGATAAAATCTTCAATGCCTGTACTTACTTTTCACAGTCTTCCAAGTTGTTCCAACATACCAGTGCCTTCTTGGATTCCCATATCCTCGAGGGAGGTGTGATTCTTTCTTTGCCTTATTGACGGCTCCTCTCGCTCGTTCGATCCCTGTTGTTTTCTCTCAATGCCACAGTGTTGAGTTAGCTCGCGACCCAAGCCCGTGTTGCTCTCCAGGCTCCCGCTTTGCCTGTTCCTTTGGCTCTACTGTATGCTGCTGTAGTAGCAAAGCCGTGAGCATCACAACCGCGCATCCTTTCGATTGGTCCCTTCCCCTGTGCGACAATCGTGCCCTCTGGCCCACAGCAACACGATCTCCGGGATTTCCGCCCATATGCGATTTGTGCCCTTGTGCCCTTGACCACAGCCCAGAGTACCGAAAGCGACTGTTGACGTGTCCCGTCTGCCCCGAGGACCGATCAAACCCAGAGGAAATAGTGAGAACCAGCCGACATGAGTAAAGATAAGATTGACAAGGCCTCTCCTTCTCCGCCCGGTGACAACCATGGAGACATCCGATCTTTGGATGAAGATGCCTACAAATTGGCAGAAATGGGCTATACTCAGGATATGCAGCGCAACTTCTCCGTGTTGTCGCTGCTTGGTGTTGGCTTTTCGCTTACCAATTCCTGGTTCGGCATTTCTGCCTCCTTGATCACGGGAATCAACTCTGGCGGCACGGTCCTCACTGTCTATGGCATCCCTCTAATCGCCCTGATTTCAACCTGTGTTGGAATCACCCTTTCCGAACTGGCCAGTGCTATGCCCAACGCCGGTGGCCAGTATTTCTGGGCGAACGAGTTGGCTCCCCCCAAGTACGCCAATTTCGCCTCATATTTGACGGGCTGGTTTGCTTGGACCGGAAGTATCTTCACCTCTGCCAGTGTTGCCCTTGGTCTCGGCTCAGCCGGCGTAGGAATGTGGCAGCTGTCGCATCCCGACTTGTACGAAACAGATTCCCCCCAGTCCCCATGTCCCCTTCTGCTTCAATCTGCTGCTTATGTGTAGTTCTAGTCCGTTCGGAATATAGGTGGGCTGACCCGTCCTTGACAGTGTCCCACAAGCATGGCATGTCGTGGTCGCGTATGAAGTCATCAACTTCTTCGCCTACTTGTTTAACTGTGTAGGCAAGCTGTTGCCCAAAGTCGCCATGACGACGCTTTATATCTCTTTGATATCTTTTACGGTCATTCTGATTACCGTTCCTGCAACGGCACCGACACATGCGGACGCCAAGTTCGTGTTTACGAACTTTGTTAACTCCACGGGTTGGGCCTCCAATGGGTTGGCCTTCATCGTCGGGTTGATCAACCCGAATTGGGTTTTCGCCTGCTTAGACTCGGCAACCCATATGGCGGAAGAAGTCGGTCGGCCAGAGAAGGCTATCCCCATTGCCATTCTGGGCACGGTCGCGATCGGCTTTACCACATCCTGGTTCTACGTCATTGCCATGTTCTTCAGCCTCTCTGACTTGGAGCCGTTGCTCAACACCCCTACTGGTGTGCCGATTTTGGAACTGTACTACCAAGCACTGGGGAACAAAGCGGGTGCGATTGTATTGGAGTCGCTAGTTCTGGTGACTGGCATTGGCTGTCAGATTGCATCGCACACCTGGCAATCACGCTTGTGCTGGTCATTTGCTCGGGACCGCGGTCTTCCCGGTCATCAATGGCTCTCAAAAGTCCATCCTGTTCTCGATGTACCCTGGATTGCACACACCGTCAGTTGCGCTATCGTCTCGGTGTTAGGATTGCTCTACCTGGGCTCCTCGACCGCATTCAACAGCATGGTGACGGCCTGTATCGTCCTGCTCTATATTTCTTACGCGATTCCCATCATCTGTTTGCTTTACAAGGGTCGCAACAACATTCAGCATGGTCCATTCTGGCTCGGACCGTTCGGTTTAGTTGCCAACATTGTCGTCCTCGCTTGGACTCTGTTTACCCTAGTCATGTACTCGTTTCCATCTATCTATCCGGTGACTGCTGGCTGTAAGTATTCTTCCGCTAACCCCCTCTTGTTGTTGTTTTTCCTGGGCTTATATCGCAGCGATGAACTACATCTCCGTCGTTTACGGCGTGGTCGTGATTATTATTTTGGTCGATTGGTTCCTTCGCGGCAAGCGCTCCTACCGGGGCCAGCAGTCTCGACACGAGGAAGCAATTGCAACTCTCGAACGTGCGATGATAAGGGAGCAGACATGACTTGGATAGAGCTGGCACTGGGCGCTTTTGGGGATATGCATTGAATTTCGCGTGGAGTGTATAGGGTGTACATATTCAGTTGTTGGGGAATTTCTGTGATGTTTCTATTTTCCTTGTTGCTCGGACGCACGCACATGTTATGTCCGAGTGTTTTGGCATAAGGAATCTGTGATCTTGCATATAGAAAAAGATCTGGATTGAGTTCTCACTGATGTCAATCGCCATGGACTCTCTGCCATGGTATATTTCAACTCGACTACTTATCACGTTTCTTGCAGGGAACTTGTAAGTACAGTCGAGTCCGGAATCCTACCTGTCGTACATCAAATATCAAAATCAAGATACTGTTGGCAGATTAGAGGATAGAAGAACAGGTCCTCATTCTGTCTACTCCGTATATAAATCAGATAACAGCTCTCAGACTATATTGTGTGGCGTTGGGTACTTGGACGTCAGAATGACCCGTTTTCCCCCTACCAACTGCCATCTCATCGACGCATCGACCTCACAGTCAACCACGTTCTTCATTCTCGTCTCGGTCAGAAAATTGTACATTTATGGAGAACCGACCTCTCATAGGTCTTTCCCAAGTTCTGCCTATCTTCGCCGCACCCAGGTAGTTTCTCTGTAACGCAAGCCGAGTCATGGCTCTCCGCCCTCGCATTCAGCTGCATCCGTTACTGATGCAGGCTCGTTCGAAGTTCTGGTGAAATGCACCGTGTCCAGTCCCTTGGGGACAGGATGTTCCTACGTTACCCCGAATGTGGTGCTTTAAATTCATGAATTAGTGTCATCCCGCTCTGTCATCGGGAGGTTCCGAGTATGAGTCAGGTCAGCCATCCGAGCGCCACAATAATCTTTCATGGATCCGGCGCGGACAATTCATAGTCTGCCCGAATAATGATTGTCAGAATTGCGACGTCATCGCATGCTTCTTGGCGATGGGACAGGCGGCCGTTCCGCGGACGTGTTGACTGTTGAAGCGAATGCAGGCGCGCGAAATGGCCCATTTTCTGCATGGCAGTATTTTGAGCCTTGCACAGAGACTCTTGAGACGACAAAACTGGCCTTGGTACCCAGTATCGCAGCTTCGCGTCGTCCTACAGCACAAAGGATTCTCTTTTAACATTGTAGTTATTATCTATCAATCCCAAAGTATTTGACAGAATTATCAGCTCAGGACGATTTGACCGCCCCTTCGACCTTATCGACGACTTGCTTGGCTGATTCCTTGGTCTCGTTCGAGATGTCCTTCGCAGCCTCCTTGCTAGAACCATGACGTTTGCGACGCTCGTAGAGGAATATCCGGGTTACTTGCGTGGTACCGACGCATGCGAGGAAGAAGTTGACTGCGGCAAGGCTGTGAGAGCATTAGTCGGTAAAGCCGGGAAGCGATCGTCGTCACAGTCGCTTACAGGAGATTGCGCGGTTTGATGATAAAACACCAGCGTGTCCAGATGGCGCCGGTAGCCATCAGGGCTAGGTTCTGAGTCAGAGACAGCTTCTCCGCCGGTCGCATCATGTCCGAAATTCCAGCAAGAACGAGTCCCCACTGCATCGACATTGAGCACTGGCGACAATCATAATCGACATTGGAAGCAAAAAGCGGAACTGACCTTCATGATAGGAGCCCTAAAGCAATGTCAGCGGCAGTCCATTGAGAGCAAGGGCAATCGTAGTATCTAGATACCAGAAATGGACCGTTTTCAGGCCAACAGGGCTGTTCCACAACTTCACCAACACATTCTGTGGTTTCTCCGCACTGGCAGCACTCGCATCGGTCGACTGCGATCGGGATCCCCGAAGCGCATTCTGGCGAACTGTAGGCGGAGAATGGCGAAATGCGGTGCGAAAGTTTTGGAGGAATCGAAAGCCAACTCGGTGCGACATGATGGACAAGGGTGATCGAGAATGCAGAGAAAGAAAACAGAGAATGACTGTTGGGGATACTAGAGCGCGTGAGTTTGAAAAGGATGGGCGATTCCAAATCTCCGATTACTCCGGTGCGGAGAAGGTTGACTGCCTCCGAGATTTTTCTCGACTCCAAGAGGCAAACTGCAGAGAACTTCGGACAATGGAGCGCGGAGTGCTCGTACTGTTCCGTACCCCGGTAAGTTAACTCTGTACGACGACAAGTCAGCAAGGACTAAGGAGCGAAGGCTGGTAACTTAACTATGGTCACAAATCGCTGGAGGTTAACAATTGAATTTCATGTTCTCTGTACGGAGTTACACTCCGTAAATAACAAACGTAACTCCGTACGGGGCAACCCGTACTGGTTATAGGTTATTCGTAACTAGTTACAGTAGTTAACTACGAGGAGTTAGGTTATGTAATCTGGAGCCTGGTGAACAGTTTAGCCACAAATGCACCGCCACACACCTACTCGTACTCCATACTCTCCTAGTCTTAGAGTGCCTCATTCCGCAGCTGTCCGTTGAACGACCTGGAGCTACGAAGGACAAAGACGTTGATGACTAGGACTTGTACAGAGTAGTTGTCGATCAATTGATGACCTACCTATAGACCTGATCAAGCCCCCGCCATGTCTCGAGTTGGAACTTGGCTGAAGATGCTCGGCGTGTAAGTGATAAGCAGTACGTTGCCTGCAGACATCTCTCTGACTCGCTTTTAGCGGCATAGTTGTCTGTGTCGGCGGCCCTCTATTTGTGCAGTCCATTCGTCCAACAGAGGAAGAACTGATCCAGGTGAGATATACTTGATTTGTAGAGGCCAGCTGCTTATTTCTTCGTGTGTAGAGATACAACCCAGAGCTTCGAAAACAGAGTCTGGAAAATCGTGAGCGGCGGGAGCGAGAATTTGACGAGTACGTCAATCGATTGAAGCAATGGTCCAAGTCCGACAAATCAAGTTAGTTCCCAGTTTATGGCTGAGCGTTGTAGCTTTGCTCACAGGATGGGGTAGTCTGGTTTGCAGCCAAAGAACAACAGGAACTTGAAAGAGCACAGGCAGCTGCCAGAGGTGCACGTGCACAAGAGGAAGAACGTATCCAACGAGAGGCGATGAGAAGGGAATTGCAAGGTGACAATTGATTTGGTTTGCGCCTGGAACGACCGAATGCCTTCCGCGCATCTATGCTTGATCTGGATGCATGGAGTTCGCTACCATACTCTGAGGACAAAGTGACCACGAGTAATTCTTAAACTCATTTCGATCCAATCCAGGCATTCTTGTATCTACCTCACATTTCAAGAAAGCTGCTGTACGTATTTTTCGAGCATTGGCGGGATCGGTTCACTTTTGCAGACACTGGGTTCAGATCGCTAACTGCACGTAGGTAGGCAAACAATACAAGACCTTGCGTTATCCTGCCTGATAGAATGTGACCACTCAGAGTATACAGTTCACGAGTTTGGCCATGATACCACCAGAAAGGTTATGTCCAAAGCCATAACCGTTTTGCTGAGACATTGGCAATGACGAACTACAGTCGAATGGATACAGGAAAAAAAATGGAGAAAAGGCTGACCTGCTATAGATTTCAGGAGTGTGATGTTGGTCGCTCAGGTGATCAAGTCAGTTCCTAGCTTCTCACTGTTTGCCGAGCGCAATACTATAGGCAAGAATATACATGGGGAAGTTGCTAGTTGGAGAGAGAAGTGAAGTGTCTAACCGACAGAGGCAATAAAGCAAAGGACGGGCGGGAAAGGAACCTGCTGAAGGAGCATTCTTAAAAATGCAGAATAGTTTTCACCATCCCGCAAAGGCAACGCTGAACCAGGCCTACACAACCCTGAGATAAACCTCAGTGTCCCAGTTGTGCAGGTGTTAGTTTTCACTACAGAAGACCCTGGACAGCATGTCCATTTTGGTTACGTGTAGTCCCCGCGCAATAAGTGTAGTATCATGATCATGACACTCGGTAAGGCTGTGCATAATCTCTATTCTACACCTCAACTAACCATCATCGTATTGAGTGCTCCGTGCAAGGTGAATCTTGACAGAGCTTTAAAAGAACTCATGAAAGGCGTTACGTGAAAAGGCACGCATCTACTATTCAACTCTATTGTCACTGTGCGTAGGGGTGGATGTTGCCAGCACTGATCCCCAGAAAAGGCCGAGTTCACGCTCGTTCAGAGTGTTCCGGGCGTTGGAATTGCCAATGGCGTATCATTCAAGTCGGCTTGCGGTACTGTTGTCATGCTGATTCATCGAATATTCTCGTCCATTATTACACCAGGGCAGCATAGACACAACACCGAGATCTATTATACCGAGTTTTTGACGAGCTGCGTAACTTTTTCCTCGATCTCCTTATCCGTCAAGCCTGCATATGTCAACATCCCATCCATCCGTCCCGGAGGAGGAAGAAATGGAACTTACCAGACAATGATTCCTGCTTCTCTTTGCCAAAATCTGCACAGGCATGGTCAGCAATTCCATCCCGATGTCAATTGGCATTGAGACGAAGCCAAGCTCACCATATCTCGCAAAGACTCTCGGTTCTGTCCCGGATGCCTCCCGGATGAGAATGGGAACGTATGGGTTGTTCTTCTTCATGGTGGGGTATGCCCGCTTCAGAAACGATCTATCGATTGACAGACATGATCAGCTCGATTCAACTTTGTTTCACCAACGAGGAGCATGAAAAAGAGAAGCTCACCGTGTGGCCTCGCTAACCGGAGACGTTTGGCAGAACAGGAATCGGAGCTCTTTCAAGCTCGCGTTGAACGCGTATTTGGCAGACATAATGGGGGCCTTGTCGCAATCAATCGGCCAGCTAAAGGAAGAAAATTTCGACGTATCGAATGGGTGGTTCAATTGATGAATATGGAGCCTGGTTTGGCCAGGATGAGCCGATGATGTATTTGTCGTAGACTTGGAGTCAGTGAATGTTTCGTCTCCTTCTCAAGCCGGTGGTCAGCGACCTATGAAATTTCTTGGCTTTGCTTCGGTGTTTGGCTAACCTTGTACGGTAAGTATGAGGACGGAGTAGAGACGGAGTTCAATTGTTGGAGTTTCCGGAGTCGTCCGCCCCTCGCTAAGTTACCTAGCCAGGGTGCAACAAATCAAAATTACGATACGGTAAGTACTCCATACGGAGTCCATACTTGTATAGTACTGTACTCCGTACCACTCGTTCGAAACTCCCCTGCGCAGTTGTTCGCTTGGTACCTACAGGAAATGCGCGAACCATAGAGTACATCCATACCCCATTATTATATTTAAATGCCAGATTAACGAACAGAAACTTTTTTCATATTGGACCGTCACCGCAAATTCATAGAGCTGATTCCTTTTCTTCTGTCAGCCCTGTGAACCCATGTCATGCAGAGCAATTACTATACTGTATGAGTACGGCTTCGTCCGACAGGGCACATAGGTTATGCATTAGAACCATGGGCTTTCTGCGCTGACAAAGGAGACAGCAGATCGTCAATCGGAGCAAGGTACCGCGCTTGGGTCATTGGTCTGTCCTGTTTCAATCCGGGCTTGTCCTTTCTTTCCTCCCCTAGGTAAGCATAATATTTGACAGCGACTTTGTCACAACAGGCTAGTCTCCAATCCTCCCCTCCTTTGACTCGACAAGTGGCCCATTCGCTCGTTACGCAGTGTCGCATCTGTCCTCCCTCGTCGAACAGTGTATTCGATATCACACCATCCGACTGATTCAACCGACCCTGCTCAATCGCCGGCTTGATTGTCGAATACTTTAAACCTCACATCGCAACCTCCCATGGCATATCCGCAGCACCGACCGCCACCGACGAGAGGACCCCCACCCCGGGCGCCGCCTGGATCCAACGACCATTATCGCCAGGGCCCTCCAGAGGCTGCAAGAGGCAACTTCGCTGACTCCAGATTCGGTGGCTATGGGCCACCACCGGGACCTCAGTCACGCCCTTATCCACCCGCGCCTCATGGCCCACCGTCACGAGGCGCATATCCAGGTGGACGAGGGCCACCGCCGTCGCGTGGCCGCGGACCACCTCCACCACATATGGGCCGACCTGCGCCGAACCCTCGACAACGGCCGGGCATGCCAGGGCACTACGGAGATGATGGGAACTATTATAACTCATACTCAAACTATCCCCCGTCCGGCGGGCCCCCGAGGAGACGAAGGGGCTCGGATGACTATGGCTTAGCGAGCGAGATGGATAATATGACACTGGGATCACATGTACCAGATCGTCCGCATACGTCAAATGCTGTCCGCCCAAGTCGCTCCAGAACGCCAACCGGTCCACGAAGCGGCAGCAATAATGCGCCAGATGGCTTTGGACCCCCTCGGAGAGCCTATACTGATATACCGGGTCCTCAACCGGCCAGAGGACCTCAGCGAAGTGCGACTACTGCAGGTTCGCCAGGAGATTATTCTCACCAGTCACCAATGTATCCAGGGCAGCAAACATACCAGGAGGTCACTGATTATGATTCGCACTCGTCTTCTCTCGATAAGGAGAGATCGGATCCCAATATGAAGTACAAAACATATAGTACCTACGTCCACCACAACGTTTTCGCCAGCTACTTCGATGAACCGGACAAAGAAGACGCAGACGAATTAGACATGCCAAACTTTGACGGTGCATCGTCGAAAGACAGTTCTCGCGACGATGACTACTCGGCTTCCGACTCGAAGTCCTCCGAGCCGCCCGGAGGCAGCAGCGGGACCTATAAGGCGTATCGGCCGCCAAACTCTCCGGTGACCCCCGTGACCCCTGTGAATCAATTCGAGAATGCTGGTTTTCAATTTGACCTGCCAACCAACACGTCTCAGAGCTCGAACCATATGCAGTCGCCAGAGTCCTACGATTCAGTTTCTGGTGGTAATGAACAACCACAGTCATTCCGACCATACCAGCCAGACATGTATCAAGATCCGGAGCAATATCCGGACTCCCTTCCTGCACACCCAACGCCCTATAGCGCGCATGCCGATCAAGTTTCCTCCCCTCAGGGACCCCCACCACCAGTTCGTCAGTACAGCAATGCCACGCCACAAGCCCGCATGGATCACTCATCCCATCCTGGGTCACCTAGTGCTTCTGGGGACTCGGCGTCGAAGCCAGTGACGCGCTTGGAAATTGAACGGTTGGAGCTGGCCGTTCGAAATAAACCAGACGACTACGAAACGCAACTGATCCTCGCAAAGAAGCTAGTTGAAGCGTCGATCGTGCTTGTCGATGAGGAAGCGCGGGGTGATACTCGAGCACGTAACAAAGCCCGAGAGAAATACGTAAATGATGCCTACAAAATTGTGAAGAAGCTTGTGCACCATGGATACCCGGAGGCAATGTTCTACATGGCTGACTGTTACGGAACGGGTGCACTGGGCTTGCCTGTCGATCCGAAGGAGGCCTTCCCCTTGTATCAATCCGCGGCCAAGGCTGGCCATGCTGAAGCAGCTTATCGAACTGCTGTATGTTGCGAGCTGGGTTATGAAGAAGGCGGCGGGACAAAACGAGATGCACTCAAAGCAGTGCAATGGTATCGTCGTGCAGCAGCGCTCGGAAACACGCCGGCTATGTACAAGATGGGCGTCATTTTGCTGAAGGGGCTCTTAGGGCAGCAAAAGAGCCCCCGTGAAGGCGTGACATGGCTTAAGCGGGCGGCTGAGCGAGCGGATGAGGAAAACCCGCATGCCCTTCACGAATTGGCACTCCTTTATGAGAGTGCCGGTAACTCTGATGTTGTTATCCGTGATGAGGCATATGCATTGCAACTCTTTACCCAGGCCGCTAATCTGGGATACAAATTCTCTCAGTACAGGCTAGGCGCTTCATTTGAACATGGACTCTTGGGCTGCCCGATCGATGCGCGACAGAGCATTATCTGGTACACACGGGCAGCCGCGCAGGGCGAGCATCAGGCTGAGCTGGCATTGAGTGGATGGTATTTGACAGGCGCGGAGGGAATCTTGCAACAAAGCGACACGGAAGCTTATCTCTGGGCACGCAAAGCTGCGCAATCTGGTCTTGCTAAGGCCGAGTATGCGATGGGATATTTCTCCGAGGTTGGCATCGGCGTACCACCGAACTTGGAAGATGCAAAGCGATGGTACTGGCGAGCAGCATGTACGATCTCCTGCTACAATCCGGTGGTCTTTGCGCTCAATACTAACTGCAACAACAGCTCAGAATTTCCCCAAAGCTCGAGAGCGTCTTGAAGAACTGAACAAAGGAAATGCGCGCCGGCTGGAAAAGACGCGATTGTCTCGATCGGCTGTCACCAGAGAGCAGAACGATGGTGATTGCATTGTGATGTGATTTCGGTGGTTCGAATTCGCACATATTCCGAGACAGCCCGGTGCTATGTTATCACGCTTGCGAGTACTGATTTGATGATTTGAGGCATGACATTGCATCGGGAACGAATGGAGTACAGAAATGATCTGGGTTTGATTTGTGATACACTTTTGATATTTGTCCATAGAGTGGAATGCTGGGGATTCTTTGATAATTGATGATAATGATTTTTCATGAGATCAGCAAATACCTGATCTCTCTTTTTTCTTTTTTTTTTTTCTCCTGTGATGATCTCATATCCAGTGTGGGTGTACAATTATGTTGATAACAACTACCTGTATACAATGGCAAAGTAGTCGATGTTTAACTTCTGTGTCTGCACTACCTACAAGGTGCCGAGTAATTGAACATGCTCATCATTAATCCACCGAGATATTTTGGGCATGATTTTCCCATTCATTGAGACATTCACCCATCGTTATGTCGCTTGCTGTTTAAAGCTTTGCAGCGGTTTCCATGGACGATATTTCGTCATACAGCAACCTATGGCATTGTTAGAGCAAGGGAAAAAGGAGCATCACTCACGACAAGGACTTACGTTGTCAGGAAGTCTGCATAGTCCTCACCAGTAACCTGTGTGGAGAAGTATCGGGCCGCAAGCTGGAACTTGTTGCCCTTTGGGCCCTTTTGCGCTAACTGGTCTGCCTGTTCCTGGAGCAAGCGCAGCGCATATGCCTTGTCGACCTTCTTGCCCTCGGCAGTTGTCACATTGTGACGAACCCACTGCCAGAGCTGGCTGCGGGAGACTTCGGCCGTGGCAGCATCCTCCTGCACAACATATTCTGTTAGTACTCGTCCTCAATGCAGAATGCGACCTGTACGCACCATCAAATTGTTGATCGGGATGCAACCGATGCCACGCAGCCAGCCTTCCATGTACGACAGGCCGATGCGCAGGTTCTGTCGAATACCTTCCTCTGTGATGGATCCGGGCACATTGGTGTTGAGCAGATCATCCCTGGTCACATGCACGTCTTCGCGACGGTTGAACAACTGGTTTGGCCCAGGCATGTATTTGTTGAACACCTCATTGGCGATGGATGCCAGGGCGGGATGGGCGATCCAGGTACCATCGTGGCCAGCGCGGACCTCACGGAGCTTGTCTGCCCGCACCTTCTCCATGGCAGCCTCGTTGGCTTTTGGATCGTCCTTGATCGGAATTTGAGCGGCCATTCCGCCCTAGGGCTGTTAATGCACTATCCGTATAAATGGGGTTATTGGAGCGACGTACCATAGCATGAACACCGCGGCGATGGCAGGTCTTGATCAACAGGCGCACGTAAGCGTCCATGAAGGGCACGGTCATGGTCACCGCCGAACGGTCAGGAAGAACGAATTTCGGGTTCTGGCGGAACTTCTTGATGAATGAGAAGATGTAATCCCACCGGCCGCAGTTGAGACCAGAGCTGTGCTCCCGAAGCTCATAAATGATCTGCAACTTCAGTCAGTATTTTCAGATATGACGAAAGCGGCAGCTCATACCTCATCCATTTCGAAAGCAGCAGTGATTGTCTCAATGAGGACAGTGGCACGGATGGTTCCTCGAGGGATGCGAATGTAGTCCTGAGCGAAATTGAACACATCATTCCATAGCCGGGCTTCCAAATGGGATTCCATTTTTGGCAGATAGAAGTAGGGACCCCTGCCACGGTTGATCAATTCCTTGGCGTTATGGAAGAAGTAGAGACCAAAATCGAAGAGGCCCGCAGAGATTGGCTCTCCATCCACTGTGAAATGCTTCTCGTCCAAGTGCCATCCTCGTGCCCGAGCAATCAGCGTCGGCAATGTTCGGTCGGTCCGCAGTTTGTACTCCTTGTTGCCCTGCTTGAAATCGATCTGTCGTCGAATAGCGTCGTAAAGGTTAATCTGTCCGTTGATCATGTTGTCCCACGTGGGCGCACTGGAGTCTACTGGAGTCAGCAAGGACAGGTGGCGGAAATCAGAAAGGCGGCTGACCTTCAAAATCCGCCATGTAGGTTGAGACATCTGAGTTGAGGGCATTCACCACCATCTTTCGATCAGTTGGTCCGGTGATCTCAACTCGGCGGTCAACCAGGCCTGGGGCCGGCGGTGCCCCTTTCCAGGCATCATTCTCGCGGATATGCTTGGTCTCAGGAAGGAAGTCCGGTAGAGCGCCATTGTCGATAGCGGCCTGGCGAATTTGTCGACGTTGTAGCAGATCCTTCCGTGTGGCATTGAATGTGCGGTGCAGCAGGGCCAAGAAGGTGACTGCCTCCTTGGTCAGGATCTTTCGTGCATCGTTGCTCACAGGGCCTAGAATGGCCACGCCTTGCGGTTGCGTCTCCGTAGTCATGGTTGTATTGTATCCGTGATTTCGTCAAGAACTCAACAACACTTGACTTTACAGGCTTGACTGATATAAATACAAACCAAGCACATCCTCGGCCGGAGAAAAGGAGCAAGCTTAAATACATCTACGTCAGCGGTCCGAGACAAGAGTAGCCGCGGTTACAAGGATCAATCGAACCTTGGGAAATCCAATCACAATGTAGCCTCGGATGACCCCAGACATCCTTATGATGAATTCAGAACCCGGAATGTGATAGCATATGCTCGTAGTTTTTAGAGGAAGGTCAACTTGAACTGCCAGTTCGCAACGATCTCGGCCGAAAACAGATGCATGATTGGTTTCTCGGGCTGAGGTATGATAAGCACATTCGGAAAGCCGAGCATGTGACGCGGGAACAACCGTGGTGAGAGATCAATTCGACATCCATGTCCATGCCCTGTAACTATTCTATGTCCATTGCGCGAGGAAAGTAGACCAGCTTGGACCTCTTGTTGTGAGTGCATGGTTTTCTCCCGAATGAAGCGCTGAATAGATTCCTATGCCATGTTAGGCCTACCACTGCTCTGGAACACTCTCTTGCCTGGTCCTCATTCTCGTAGTCTTTACCGCGCTTTACAGTAGTACTTCGCCATCGTCGTTTATCAGTTCTGGACCTGGGGTCGAAAGGATGGAGGATTCTCCGCAAGTCCGAACCGCAGCCGCGGAAACTGATGTCGAGCTGATGTCATATCTCCAGTTTCCCGCGGGTAACCTGATGTGCATCATTCCAGTTTTATCTGGCTTTGCGCGGTGCTGGAGGGATACCGGCCGAGGATGGATTGGCATCGATACTATTCGCCATTCGTATCCGGAGCTGTTGGATGAAGCTCTCCCTTCAAGAGGTGAGGCCAGTCGGCAACACCGTCAGACCAGTTTATGTAACTGTCTCTGCCAATCCCAGCGCCCACTTAGACACACCTAGGCTAGCAATTGACTCTGCCCAGATATCGTAGTGATCTACTGGTTCTAACTAGAATAGGACTAGTTGACTAGAGAGGTGGGTGGAAAACCATAGAGGGTACTCCGTAGATATTAAGTAATTTCCTTCTCGACTTCAGCGTCGAGTTACGAGTATTATTACTCGCAATGCTACAAAGAAGTCCCGTCATCTCAGATTTGGCAGAATGACTTGACATCCGCCTTGCCCTTAACAGGCCTGCCGTCTGCTGGACATGTTTGACACTGACTGAGCAATTGCAGATCAGGATGTTCACGTGATTGTAATATTACAAGCCATTTTCGGAGCAACAGCATGCCCTGCCAAGAGTATTCCCCCAGGTGACAGAGCCGAGGGCTTTCACAAGACAGCTTTGTGCTCACTCCTGTACGGAGTACTGTCCAGAGCTTGTCAGGTTAAGCACAATACAAGTATGGAAACACTGAACAAACATGAGATCCAGGAAATCGTTCTTCCTCCAGATCTGGAAGAGCGGACCTATGCCCAGTTCGACGAGCTGGTAAGCAATGGAAAAATCTTCTATGATGAGCAAACAGAGCCTGGTGAAATTGTGGACGATGGTTTTTTGGTAGGTGTCCTCCATACTTTAATACCACTTCAGAGTTTTCTTCATAATTGAGCAACAAGAAACCCTCCCGCAAAGGCTGGTCTGATTCTGACATCTTTTGCAATCGTCCAGATTGAGTTTCGCACTGTACCATTCCTGCAAAAGAAACCCGTTCTCCCGCCAGATGACCCAGGTCGGAGGAGCAACCACTCGGCACACACGTCTCGCTCCAACACACCGCAAACAGGGTCAAAAAATGACGATAGCGGTCCATCCTCCCCATCGGGATTATCATCTGCCTCCCCAACCCCCGACACTGGCGTTCCGAAAGGTCCTTTCATCAACCCTAAACCCGAGGAAGTTATTCTTGATTCTGTCGGCCAACACCATCGTCTCATGTTGAACAAATTCTGCATATATCGGCCGATGCTCGTAATTCCTACAAAGGAATTTGCCTTGCAATCTGATGATCTTGATGCTCATGACATTGCGGCGCTTTGGGCCTTGTTGAACGCATATCACTCCTTCGAACCTCTAGCAATGTACAATCGCGGAGTGAACGGCGGCTCTTCCCAAGGCCACAAGCATCTCCAGATTTTTCCTGCGCCACCTTTGGCACCTTTTCATGGCAAAGCAGCTAACTTCTGGCCGGCAAGGGCCACTTCTAGCACAGAGGTTGCGGACAATATTCCAAATGTCCCTTTCAAGCACTATGTTTTGCGCATACCGCCTCACTCATCAACGAGAACTGTCATTGAGATGCATGATAAGCTTCTCGCTCTCACTAGAAAGGCGCATGCCGAGGCTGGGAACGATCCTGGCAGCGATTACAATGTCGCTATGAGTCGTGAGTGGATTGCACTTATTCCGAGAACTACAGCTGGGCCGCCTGATGGACCATTTGGTACGAGCACAGTCGGAATGTTGGGAATCCCAGCTATCCGTGGCTCTGAAGATAGGCGAAAGTGGGACGAGTTGGGAAATACTCGATTTTTGGCGCGATTGGGAATCCCAGTTTGAATGGATGCCTCTCTATCTTATGTTCTGCATATCAGCTGCTCTTTGATAATAGACCAATAGATACGAAAATGAATCATCGACCGAGGTTCTTGGGAGCCTCAGTGGCCGGTCCCTCAGGAGTAACGTAGGCCTGCAGCTTGTCAGTCCACAGAAAAGGAAAACCACAGAAAAGGAAAAAAGAAAGCCAGGAATCTTGCCTTGGTCATCCCGCCATCGACAACAAAGTCGCTACCGTTAACAAAACTGCTCTCATCACTAGCCAAAAACACCGCAGCATGCGCCTGCTCAATGGCCTCGCCAAAACGACCCGTAGGGAAATGGACCTCACGGCGGTACCGTTTGGCTTGGTCATCACCGAGCCAGTCTTGCAGAAGAGGAGTGCTGCATGTATAAGCATGGCCCTCGGCAGTAACAGCAGGATCAGACAGACGTACTTCAAGGGAGCCGGACACAACGCATTGAATCGAAAGCCCTCCTTTGCATGCACAATGGCCAATTCGCGCGTCATCGCTAGCACAGCACCCTTGCTCGCAGTATACGCCAACTGGGGTGTTGCACTTCCCACCAATGCAACAACACTTGCTGTGTTGATAATACTGCCTTTGGTTTTCTTGTGCCGACGCAAACTCAGCACTGCATGCTTCGATCCATACCAGACCCCTTTGACATTGATGTTGTGCGTCAAATCCCAGATATGCTCTGGTGTATCGATTGCATCGGCATCATCAGCGTGCATAATCCCTGCATTGTTGAACATGACATCGGTTCCCCCCCAGCTGTCCTGGTATTCCACCAAAGCTTTGACATCGGACTCCTTTGATACGTCACATTTGAATGTCTCAACACGAACAGCGCCTGGAACAAGTTCCTTGACTTTCGCCAGAGCTTTTGCTAGGGCGGACTCCGAGATGTCAGCCATCAACACGGATGCCCCCTCACGCGTGAACAGGATGCTGGTTTCCAAGCCAATACCACTGTGTCGAGTCAATACTGAATCTCCTTGAAAAAGACTACAGTACTCTTTCTCATACCCTGCGGCGCCCGTTATGATAGCGTTCTTGCCATGAAGTCTTCCTCTTGGTGCAGCCATGTTTGGATTGTAATCGGAAACGTTCACAATGCAAGCAGTGAAGCACGCAATGCTCAATGCTGAATGCTGCGGAGTATTATTATCTTGATGTTGAGAGAGCTAGTATTTCGTTGACGCATCCATGGATTCGGTTCATAAGCCGAGACAGGGGAGGAGTTTCGCAGCTTTGCGGGGCATGCAACGTTAAAACCCCTCTGATAAGCATTTCACGATAACGACGGTAAAATTTCATTTCAAAGCAAGGTTTCAACTTTCGATAGTTACTTGAATTTGACCTTTTAAGATGACCACACTAAGCCATGAATGGAAGGTTATGGTTTCAATTACTGTCAAATTTGTAATCGATAAAGTGCATTTTCGATTTTGAGAATACTCGCCGTTCAGCAACTTATCAAGCTTATCAGCAACGCCTCGGGACAGGTTGACAAATTGGAAGGCTGCTTGGCCGAGTCTGCCACAAAGCAGCTCGTTTCCCACTCGTGTTTACACTTTCACCTAGTGCGATCAGCCTTAGCGTTCTCATTCCTCACCATGCGAGATCACCCCGCGACGGAGGCAACGCCGATAAGGTTAAGCATATGACATAGCCACCATTGATAGCAGCGAAGTCAACTGCTTCATTGTTTCGCAGTGAACGTTGTGTTCGGCTTCGCATTCCACCCCTGGAACTCCCTGAGTGCGCGCAGCAACGATGTCACCGTCAATTGAAGAGCCCACCGCTGTTACACCATCTAACGTCGCTTCTATCCTCGAGCATGACGACAAAGTTAAGCTAGCAGGTATAGATGTAGACGGGATTTTGCGAGGGAAACTCGTCTCCAAAAAGAAATTCCTCTCCATCGTCACTGCAGGTTTTGGTTTCTGCTCCGTGATATTCGGATGGGACATGCATGATCGGACGTACGTTCGCGAGCTGGCCATTAGCAATAAGGAAAACGGGTACCGCGATATCCTCGCCATTCCCGACTTAAGCAGCTTTCGGCGCATCCCGTGGGAAGGAAACGTTCCTTTTTTCCTTGTCAATTTCTTCGATCCAGAATCCAAGGCGCCATTGTCAGTATGTCCGAGGGGCTTGCTGCACTCGGCCGTCCAACGGTTTGAAAGACTCGGATACCGGGCAATGGCTGGTGGTATGTATGGCGCACAAGTTATAGATGAATCGTACTGCTAACTCCTACAGCCGAGTTTGAGTTTTATCACTTTCGCGTCCCTCAATCAGACCCTAATGTCGAGCGTTCCTCCTCGTCGACCGCTCCCTTTTTGAAGAGAAACGCTGCAGAGACTCTGCCTTCGTTAACTGAGGGCATGTTTGGATATAGCCTCACTCGGCCGGTTCATAATCAAGAGTATTACTACGATATTTTTGATACATGCCGCAAGTTCGCGTGCAACATCGAAGGATGGCATACAGAGAGCGGGCCGGGAGTATTTGAGGCGGTATGTTATCGCTGTGATGCCTCGGTTGACTGTGCGATGCGATCGCTTAGCTGACTGTATCAGGCTCTCGAGTTCTGTGAAATCGGGGAGATGGCAGATCGGGCTTGTTTATTCAAGTTGGGTTATCCTCACCATTGGTCTTTCAAAAGCTTACAATGCAATAGGTACGTTGTGAAGTCGATCGCTAGTAAGTTCGGGATTACACCCACATTCATGGCCAAACCTCGTGAGGGCCTTCCCGGCAACAGTGGGCACATGCACATATCGCTCGCTTCGGAGGATGGCAAGAATCTATTCTTCCGCGATACCCCCGACCCATCACCGCCGTTTCCTGAGGTGACATACTTGTCCGACATCGGACGACACTTCCTCGCTGGAGTCTTGGTTGGTTTGCCTGATATGATGCCTCTGTTTGCTCCAACCATCAACTCCTACAAGCGGCTCGTGGAGAATTTTTGGGCTCCGGTCACGGTATCATGGGGGCTGGAGCATCGCACGGCCTCAATCCGGCTGATCTGCCCACCAACGTCCAGTCCTAAAGCCACCCGCTTGGAAGTGCGTGTTCCCGGTGCAGATGTCAACACCCACTACACCCTGGCTGCGATCCTTGCGTTGGGTTTGTATGGCGTTGAAAACAAGCTTGATATTCCAGTTCCTCCCCTTGGCAAGGGCGAGAACATGGGCAATGTCAATGACAAGGGAGAGCGTTTGGCAAAGACTCTCGCCGAAGCGAATGCTCGTTTTTCTCGTCCCGAAAGCATTGCACGGAAAGTGTTCGGAGATGAATTCGTTGATCATTTCAGCGGCACTAGGGAGCATGAGCTGGCGTTGTGGCAGGAAGCGGTTACCGATTGGTCGGTTCCTTTTCTTGTGTACCTTTTCTGCGAACAGAGCACGGTTTTGCTAACAGTATCTTCGCTAAATAGGGAAGTGAGGCGGTACATCGAGACAGTGTGACTCATTATTAGAATTGTTTGTAACTTAGTGTTTTTTTTTTTTTTTTTTTATTCCTCGGCGATGGCACATGTGGCGCAGGATGGAGATAGATGCTGGAGGAAGACGATCGTGTTCAATAGGCTTCACCCATCCATGACTGCAATCCATCTGTTCTAGACATGTTAAAATGGTACAACTAGGATCATGGCATTATGAGGTCGAACAATCCCACTAATTTGGTGTCACGGCGACCTCGATGGACCAAACCACTAAAACGTGTTGTACATAGGTAGTATCATGCTTTCTCTCGATTGCAACAGACGTGAAAGACGTATTTGGTGCACGCTTTCAAGCACTCTCATCATTGATGACCGCGAGTCCGATGCAGTGCAATTGATAGGTAGGTATTCAATAACCTGGATCAAATTCCACCCAAAGTTACCTCACTTAACTGATGTACCTAGTACTTACCGTACTTTCCATAATGAATCGTCTTGACTTGACTTTCTAATGTCCTACCTAACCAAATGCGAAACTCAGTAAGTCGCCGAAATACTCCGGTGGAGGATATCCAAGGTAGATATGCGATAAATTCATACGGAGGACATCGCAGGTCGTTTGGACAACCGTCACATTTGACTCTGGGCCCCACGCGGATGATGTGGGTTCTCGAGAACAAATTGAGTGTTGGACTGTTGCTAAGCCAACCGTCCGCAGTCTTGACGAGAACACAGAAAAAGCATGAACACAAGTACAGCGTACTGTACTCATGCAGAGGACACGAATCAAGTCCTTACTCAAGCTAAGACAATAGTTACCAGAACTCGAGAACAAGGTCCCTGGATTTGATTGATCGATCTGATCAGCCGCGAGCTCAGTTCGGCGCAAGTGGAGCTTCATCCGATCTCGCTGAAGGCTGAGGCGCGACCACGGAGTATTCCCGACGGTCCCAAGCTTCAACATGTGGGGAAGACAATGAATTTCTCACGATCTTGATTGTGGATGTTTTCCGTTCCCCGGACGAGGAGGGGGCGGAGCCCTCTCCTGTCCCATTCCTCCATACTCCTTCGACGCGGGAAGATTGGAATCCTTCCATTCTCCCCCTGTTCCAGAAGACTCTCTAGAGCCACTTCCTCAACGTCCTGAATTAGGTGCAGAACCACCGCAGCCACATCCTCAGAATCTCGGAACCAGATATTCCACGATCCCTTACCTAACCGGACAATGGCTCCCCGCAACCCGCCTTTCCGCGCCGAACATATCGGTTCCCTTCTCCGAACGGAGACTCTTTTGCAAAAACGCGAGGAGGTCCGTGAAGGGAAGGCACCCAAATCGGAGCTGACTGCTGTTGAAGACAAGGACATCGAAGAAATTGTGAAGACACAGCTTGAATTGGGCTTCCCGGCCGTGACTGATGGCGAGTACCGTCGACACAGTATGCAACAACCCCTGTCTTTGTATCTAGTATTGATCGTAAACTGATTGTGCAAGTGTTCTGGGGTTCCTTCTTCCCCAATCTCAAGGGCTTCACAAAAATCATGCACCCCCCTGCAGATATGTTCCGGCCCTATATGCCGGATGTCGCGGCTTTCATCGAAGAAAAGGTCGAGCCGGGGGAGACAGTCGTGTGCACAGGGAAAATCAAGCATGTGGGAAGCAGCTACGTCGATGATTTCAAATTCGTTGCTCGTCTTTTGAAACCGGAGGAGGTGAAAAATATCAAGGTGACACTTCCTGCGCCAAACTGGTATCATATGCGATACAAGGAAGGCGTTGCCTATTCCAAAGATGCCTACAACTCGGATGAAGAGTATTTCGCCGATGTTGCGAAAGCCTATCAAGAAGAATTGCGCATTCTATACGAGGCGGGCTGCCGGAATGTGCAATTTGATGATCCAAACTTGGCCTGTACGCCCACCCCATTGCTCTTAGATGGACATTATTTTTCTGACGGACGCAGATTTCTGCTCTGAGAAGATGATTGCGGGCTGGGCGGCAGATCCACTCAACAAGGGCACTCCTGAAGATCTCTTGGACAAGTACATCAAATTGTACAATGACTGTATCTCGAAGCGTCCAGAGGACATGCATGTTGGCGTGCACCTCTGCCGTGGCAACTTTCATAAATCCAAACACTTCTCCGAAGGTGGCTATGACCGCATCGCAGTGAAACTCTTCCGTGAATTGAACGTCGACACATATTACCTGGAATACGACACCGAACGAGCAGGGACGTTCGATCCCCTGAAGCACTTGCCGACGAACAAGAATGTCATTCTGGGTGTGGTCACGAGCAAATTTGACCCGTTGGAGGATAAGGAGGAGATGAAGAAACGCATCCATTCAGCAGCAGAACTGATCGCTGCCGGCAACGGGATCTCGGTGCAGGAAGCATTGAACCAGTGCGGAGTCAGCCCACAATGTGGCTTTGCTAGCCATCATGGCGGCAATGCTATTTCCCGAGAGGGAATGTTTAATAAGTTGAGGCTGGTTCGTCAGATTGCTAATGAGATTTGGCCGGGTGAACTGTAGTTTCTTTTCTCTTTTCTTTTGTTTGTTTGCAATGGAGGTCTTTCAACAAGCATCAGGCGGGAAGATTCAACACGACGTGATGACCTTTTGCATTGATGTACTTAATGATGCATTCCATGTGGATTAGGAAGTCCTGAATTGACATACATACATTGAGCTTGATCTCTGTAAAAGCATCACTGTGCAGACGTGAAGGTACTAGACGCCAGTCATAGAGGAGATAACCAGAGTATCCGCCGTTTTGAAGATTGCACAGCAGTGGAATTGGATCTGCCGGAACTGGAATCGGACCCGGACCTAGGGCTGCTGTTCATGAAAAACATGCAACCCTAAATCTGCATGGTCGGCACCAACCGGCAAGCCGGCATTGTAGTTACCGTACTGCGTAAACCTGATAACATTACGTCATGTCCCGGATGTACAGGCACAGGACATCGAGCAAAAGGCCGATACACACTAGTAACTTTCAGGTTTATTAGTAGACACGTGTTGTTCCATAGTTATTTCTACCTTGGCAAACTTGCCGTGAAACTTTACGTCATAACCAAGTCATATCATCAACCATCGATCGATTCCGAGTTGATGCACGAACAAGTGCGAGGACTTGTATCTACTACGTAGGTAGTTGGCGCATCATATATGATAGCGAGCGTCCTCACAGTTGTTTTGTCATGACTGAATAGCACGCAGCTCCAATTTTGCACAACACCCTGGCAGTTTCCTCGATATTCTGCAAGAGGAACAATTAAACTGACAGCCAGAAATTGGAAGTGTCAGGGGAAAGGAAAATGCTTGTCCAGGGAGAAGAGATTGAAACGGGCTACTGCTTCGAGCGCCGAGCTTCGGCGTTCAAAACGGAGGCTGTTCGGCATCATGCGAAATACAGCACCTGGGCAGGACCGCCATTACAGGTGAAGAAGTCGAATGATTGGATGCGATTCTGAACAGTGCTAACACATTATCCTCAGACTCTGTTCGCTGGCATAGCAATGGGATCTTGCGGTGACTCTACGTCCGTGGTAGCGATCGCCGTCCGCGATACCACGTACTTAGTCGATTTCATCGAGCATCGTTTCCCCTCTAGGGCTTCAGAGAAGGAAGTTCATCAGGAAATCCAAGACTTCATCATCAAACAGCTCCAGGAATACAGCGACTCTCATATGGAAAAATTCATTGGTCTCGGCATGCCATCAATCATCACCGAGCGTTGCCCTCATCTCGCTCGCCGTCTCTGGGCTGAACTCGATATAGTTCCTATCGTTGTCCAGCAGCAAGAACCTGTCCGGGGCTCACGACAGACAACGTGGGAGTCCAAAAGTGTCGATGAAATAGCGGAGTCTATGGCCCGGAAGTGCATCGTGTGAGTGTCGGCCGGATCACAATGGGCATGATAAAAATCGGTGCTAACTGGCCCAGGTTCTTCGGACCTAACAACACACCCTTACTGCAGGTTGGATATCGGGGCCTAGTTGAAGTAGATGCAGCTATGCACATTTCCATAACAGAGTTAGAAGACTACGAGAAGAGCGTGGATGAGAGAACGTGGGCAGCGGTAAAATACTTTACGTCCGACCTTACGAAACGAAAAGTACGAATCGCTTTCTTCAGTGCCACGCCTCAGGGTGGTGGTGTCGCACTCATGAGGCACGCGCTTGTTCGCTTCGGTGCCGTTATGGGATTAGATATCAAATGGTAAGGTGATGTTGGATGTCGCCAGAGGCGCAGTGGGGTTAACTGGTCAGGTACGTTCCTAAACCACGACCCGGTGTCTTCCGTATCACCAAGACAAACCACAACATTCTCCAGGGTGTTTCCCACCCAAGCGAACGTTTCACCGAAGAGCACCAGAGAACCGTTACGGATTGGATTGAGGACAACAGCAAAAGATATTGGACTTCAAATGGGGGTCCACTGTTGGCCCCGGAAGACGGAGGTGCTGATATCGTCGTCATCGACGATCCTCAGATGCCAGGATTGATTCCAATAGCCAAGCATTATGCCCCGGACCGACCTGTTATATTCCGCAGTCATATTCAGATACGGAGTGACCTTGTTGGGACGCCGGGCACACCCCAGGCTCAGGCTTGGGATTGGCTTTGGGATCGTATCAGACTCGCGGATATGTTTATCAGCCACCCAATATCAGCGTTTGTCCCAGGGAATGTGCCCCAGGAAATGGTGGGATATATTCCAGCTTCGACAGATTGGTGTGTCTCGACCCACGATGATAATGACAGGTTTTGACTGACCAACTCATCATTAGGCTGGATGGTCTGAATAAGAACATGCGCGATTGGGATGTGGCGTACTATGGGCGCGTATTCAATATGACCTGCAGGAATAATCGAATGGTCACGATAGACCATCCCGACGGTATGGGGACCGCACTTCTCCAAAAGTACCTCTGTTGATCAGGCTGTACAGATCAGTATATAGCTCAAATATCCCGGTTTGACCCATCAAAAGGACATGTTCACGCTCTAGAGTCATATGCAAAATTCTATGACCTCTTGATGAACGACTCAAAAGTGACAACAATACCAAAACTCCTGCTATGTGGCACTGGTTCGATAGACGACCCAGACGGAAGCCTTATATACGACGCCGTCAACCAGTATATTAACGACAAATTGCCAAACCTCAAGAACCATATCTGCGTTGCAGCAGTCGGACCAACAGATCAGGTTCTCAACGCATTGCTCTCCAAGGCCAGAATCGTCTTGCAGTTGTCAACGTACGAAGGATTCGAGGTGAAGGTATCCGAGGCCATTCATAAGGGCAAACCTGTGATTGTCACAATGGCAGGAGGTATTCCACTGCAGGTCATCGACGGATATAATGGGTTCATCGTCGATGTCGGCGACACCGATGCTGTGGCCCGTGATCTACACAGTCTATGGACCGACACTGAGTTGTACGATCGCATGAGTCAGAGGGCTCTTACCAGTGTCAGCGATGAAGTTAGCACGGTCGGAAATACTCTGTCCTGGTTGTACCTTGCGTCAGAATTGACAAAGGGCAATCGGATCAAACCCAATGGAAGATGGATAAATGACTTGGCGCGGGAAACAGCAGGACAGCCATACGAGAAAGGAGAGAACCGGCTGAAACGGGAGGTCGAAGTCCCCAAGATGCGTGGTTGACAGATACCAACTGTGAAGTCATATCTACGGAACACAACATCAGTCCGGTACATAATAATCACTACTGCCTGTCCTTGGTTAGGAGGCTAGCAATGAGAATCATTTTTGTGGTATTACCAAGTTGCTTGAGTAGAAACCACCGAGTGCTGTCAAACATGACGTAGTGAAAATAAGCCAGCCGGCATCGAATAGGTATGAGTGTCGGATCAGTTATTGTCGAGTCTACTCTCACGGGATGCCCTCGGCAAGTGCACCGACATCTATAGTCAAGCGCATTACCTACTATCACACATAAGCTATAGGTAACTCAAAACCGAGAACGACTGTCAATACTTATCGATTATAAACCGCACAAGGACAATACCTACCAGTAGGATTCACTGAAAGAGCCTCTGCGGAGGCAGCAGTAACCATCCATCTCCATGAGACATTCAAGCTTCTGCTCCAAGCCGAAGGAAGGAGAAGAGGAGGTTGAGTATTGGAAACGGTAAATTGAACTTGTCACTGCCAATTGTTGACATTGCTATTAAGCTTAGAAGTAACGGTGAACTTCTCCCGAAGGGAATCGAGTGTACCAGAGAATGGAATTGACTCGATAAGTCTATTAGTATACCTCTCTGATACCTATCTATCAGAAAGCTGAATTCTGAACACGTTACTTGGTCGACAAACGAGCTCATGAGATAGTACTATCAAATTATCAAACCTAAGGTGACGAGACCACGAAATATTCAGTTATGCGTCTTCAGAATGATGCCGGAAGATGACAGGGCTGTCACAATGGACCAGTCCGACAGGCTTCTGCCACCCAAACCCGACACTCAGGCATATTGGATGGATCCAATTTGTCAAGCTCGCTTGTTCGGTCCGTTAACTGAGTTTGGGATGACGCCTTGGTCATTGGTACCGATCGGATAGGACATTACCCAAGAGATCCAGATGATGCCAAGGGCTCGGATACTGCACGTCATGGATCGCGTTCCGCACTGTCGGCTCTCGATCCGGATCCTTTGGGTCGCCCAATGTTCGACGGGCTTGAGCAATCCGATCCCATCAATCAGATCCATCCGATCGGATCGGTTCAGCCCGCTCGGGCCGTCGAGGTTCCGTCCTTGGCGGCTAGAGAGTCTTGCAGGGTCGTTGTCTTTTTCTCCTTGTCACAGCACTTCATAAAGTCAACGCACTCGAGCTCATACTCTCTACTTATGTATGTCATTCTTGCCAATTACTTTATTGTTTTTTTTTATTGCAACAGGTGAACTTGCCGACGACAATAGTGCATCGACTGCACCTTGGCTGCAACTCCCGGTCGAAGATCTCACGGGTAGGCTCTAACCGAAGTACATAGTAGTACGAATGGTACACGAACAGATAGCAGAGACAGGATACAAGAATCTGATCAAATCTCGTTGTCCAAAACACACCGATAACTAATCTGTTGCCCCTGGATGTCCGTCCAATGCAAAGGCAACCCGTCCCTGGACGGAGTGGAACGGACCGCGAGATGCTGAGCCAACACTAACCCGCTTAAAAAATCCTATGAAGATTTGATCACAGTCTACCCTTTATTGATTGGAAATCACCACTTTGAGGGTCGTTCTACGAGTTCACGCATCCTAACTGTGACTTCGGGGAGTGGCCCTTACCAGAAGGACCTTGTCGGACTGCTAGGAGCTGGGAGGAAGGCTAAAAAGGAATGAACTAAATGAGAACACTAGCTAGGCCTAATCTCCTATTTACATGCAACTCGGAGCTCTCTATGTGCTGGAGATGGAGCCGGCTGAGTGCTGGACGTATACTCCATATAGCTACGAGACAGCTCCGAGGTAAGTTAGTCCGGAGCAACTCTGAGGAACACACCGCTCTGGCTGACAGACCTGCGGAACTCCAATGCGACCTGCGTACAACTACTCGGACATAGCTTTGACAATTGCAATATCCATAGTATTGGCCTGGGAAATTGGGGAGTAGGGTGTGTGATCCCGTCCCCTGAGAAATCGATCACAGTACAAAGCGCAGTCATTACCTAGTAGCTAGATAGTACTTGGTAATCCATCCAATTGTCAGGTTGTTCAGAGCATAAGCTTGAAATCAGGGTGGCGGTCATCGTAGTGTCCGGAATATTTCTCATATTTCCCCATGCGTTTGTCCCGATTGATTTTTGCGCAGTATAGGACGTTCGATAAAATCCTATCTCTTGTAAATGTTCTAATTGTCTCAAACATAGCTCATGGTAACTTACAAGAACCATGCTACAACCAGAAGGCCGAGAACTACAGTATGACCTCGGCGAAATAGCGGTTTGTCTCTGGCAGGATAGATAAACGCTAGTGTGGTCGTCAGTTAGGTACATTCAGGATCCATGTTACTGCCGAGAATGGGATACACGTACTTGCAACGAACCCACTACAGTTTGCAATCGCAAGCTGCATGGCCGAAGTTGTCGCACGCTTGTAATGGCCCGCGGAGTTATTGGAGTTCCAAACAAGGATACAGGGAACACTGGAATACATTCCCGCAGCCATCAGGAAGGTCATGCCATATCGGATTCGAGGCGCAGTGATATTTGCAATAGCCGCATAGCCGGCAATTGCGAACGGGAGCGTAACCAGCATCATGACACCGCGGAGGCGAATGCGGTCAGATACAATGGCAACAATGACTTGACACCGTCTCAGTTGGTTGGTTCCCACTTATCAGCATGACAGAATACCTATAAAGATGGCAGCCACTGCATATGGAATCACAGACCAGAGCTGCGCTTCATTGGGATTGGAAGGCAGGCCGGTTTCATTGATGATGGTTGGAAGCTGATATTGGTCAAATAAACTGCCACTTGTAGCTTTCAGCCATTCTGGTACTTACAAAGAGGCCAAAGGAGTATAAGCCGACAAGGATGCTAAAATAGGCAAGAGCAGAGAGCCACATCCGAAGGTCTCTAATGCCGCGAAATACCTCTGACATCTTGAAGCTTTCACCTGCAACGCTGTTGCCATTAGAAAGGTACTATTGCTCTGCGGAGAGCAAAACTCACTCTCCTGCATTATGTGGATGATCAAGGCGCACGCGTTGAATTGCGACCCGTCGTTCTTCGGGCGTCAAGTAGCTGGCACTCTCAAGGCTATTCGGCAGGGCAATGCCAGCAACAGTGCCGCAAACCACTGTCTATGCCACTCAGAGAATCGTATTGGATCGAAAGCGTATGTACGTACCAATAGGCCTTCTATAATGAAAATCCAACGCCAACCTTCCAGACCTCCTCGGGGTCCTATTTCGACCAATCCGCGTGCAAGGAGTCCTACCAGGTCAGGATATTTTCAGCATCTTTTTCGAAAGCTTACCTCCGAATGCACCAGACAAAGAGGTAGCGGTGTAAAATACTCCAATTCGCACAGCTAAATCAGACCGGGCATAGAACCAAGACAAATAGAGCACCTATCCATCTGGACATTAGATAATCGCCATGATACACCAAACCACACACGAACCATGCCTGGCAACAGTCCGCCTTCTGCGAAGCCCAGGAGAGCTCGCACCGCGACAAAACTCGCGAAAGTTTTCACAAAGCCGAGACAACCGGTAATGATACCCCATAGAACCGTCAAGAAAGGCAGCCATAATCGCGGTGACGCTTTCTTCAGTACAAGGTTACTTGGAAGTTCGCTTAACGCGCATTAGTTCAGCCCCAGTGACAGCAAAACAATAACAAACCTGCAGATATAGAATAGATAGAACACTGTCAAGCCGATATCGTACTGATGGTCGGTGATTCGGATATCTTTCTCCAGACCAACTATCTTTGCATTTCCAACATTTGTGCGATCGAGAAAGGAGCACAGGAAGAGCAATGTGAGGATTGGGAGAACACTGGACAGATAAGTGAGGGTACTTAAGGATAGAAACACTCATACTCAATCACCTACCGAATATCTGTCTTTAATAATGCCTTCCGAACCAAGACGGGATCTTGATCATCGACGATTTGCGAGGAAGGTTGCTCAACATCGAGCTTTTCAGTCAGGGACATTGTGACTGGTGCTCAAGGGCGTCATGCAAACATTGCAAGTAATAATATCTGTTTTCTATTGAGATCTGAAGCGAGAAGCGAAGAATCAATGGATATACTAGTATGCTAAAGGTCATGAAGTCATGAACAGAGGTCAAGAACGGGCTTATCGAAACTGAACGAAAGTCGAGCGCATAATACTACGTAGTAGTACCAGCCCTAGCATGTACCGAGGAGGCCAATAATCTAAGCATCATTTGGCAATTTGGGCTGGCTGAAGCAGGGTAAGGTCCAGTCTGGACTGACCCCGAGCATTCCATCCGGCCAATGATTAGCATTGATTACTGTACTACGTACCTGTACAGGGCTCATTCTGCATGGTTGCATGTTCCTTCACAGAACAATATACGGAGTACTTCGGAGTAGGCATATGTACTAGGTGCTGTTTGCTCCCTTGCTCCCAGTTCCTCAATGGCAGGGTTACATTTGGTTGGCTTCTACTCCGTACTCCGTACATATGCTCAGCGAAGCACCCCAGTCCCCACTTCCCCAGGCTTGGCAAGCTTGGCGGACGCTCTTGGCAAGGATTCTATAATGGCACGTGATTGGAATGATCACGTGATCAGACTCGGAGCCAGATCGGTCCGGGCAAGTGCCTCGGCAGCCCGCTAGCGCGCCCCTGTTCTGCGTCGCATGCTGTTCGGTCAGCCCTCATGCGGCCTTCGGACTCTTTCATTCACTTCGTTTCAAGGCAATCTAGGGCAAGCCGCAAACATATGGACAAAAAAAGCTGACCTTGTCTGTACCTCTGCTTTCTTGTCT